>NC_041808.1:29031245-29664915 GCF_900964775.1 Scleropages formosus
ACGAGTCCGTTTTGATTCAAAATGAACACGTTGATTAGTAGGGTTGCGAAACCCTGCAGAAGAAAACAAGGGACAAAGTTTTGGGTTCTTTATAGGAAAATAAGGGACAGTATAAGGATACTATATGTGTAAATAAGAAGTCTCTGCTTGGTTCAATTAAATTCTAAAATGAATCTGAGACACATTAATTTGCTTTTAGCTCACTGACATATGATACATGTCAGTTGTAAAAATAAATTAATTTTAACGTCATGCTCAAGTCTCACACATCATTATATTCATTGTCTGCCTAGGCGACTTATAACACTTGTTACACAACTGATGAGGAACAGACTCACAGTCCTTTTGAGTGATTTTGTTTCACTTTAATGAATATGCGCTACAGAGCACTGTGCACCAGGACAGCCAGGCATAAGAAAAGTTTCTTTCCTCAGGCCATCTACCTCATGAACACCTAAATCTCTCCCCTAGAGAGTAAACTGTGCAATACATAATGCTATTTATATTTATAACTATTTATCACATTTCTCTTACACTCCCTTGCATTTGTATCTAGCGACTATTTTTGTACTATTTTTGTATATTGGGTACTTTATATTTTTTAAATATTTTTTATCCCTTGCTCACATACTCCATCTTTTCACCTGTCTTGTCACTGTCATTCTGTCTGTGCTGTGGTAGTTCCTGTCACCAAGACAAATTCCTTGTATGTGCGAACATACTTGGCAATAAAGCTCGTTCTGATTCTGATTCTTCTGATTCTGAATAAACACGAATTCAAAAAAAGTGGCAAAGCACCTGCTGTTTGATAACTTATCTTTAAGAACAGCAACCGATTGAAAGTAGACTGCATTTCACATATTTTTACGAACAGCACAAACAAAAGTGGAATACTCTGACCGATTAAAATGCAAACAGAAAAAAAGTCCCTTTTCTTTCCTTCTTCTTAGATCCTCCTTATTTTTTCCATGAATACTTCTCACTTCCCGCAGCAGCAAGAATTTCTTTGTCCCCTAGAGTTTTGTAAAATTCGCTACATCATGGCTTATTAAAGTTCATGGCCACAAGCAACTCGCTTTTCGTGAGTACAAGAGCATCTGTTCCTAGAGTCACTCCACTTGTTTTTCATTACGGAGAATATCCTCTCCACGTAGCTTCTCTTACAAAGTTTACAGTTCGCAATCGTTCTCCCTGACTTTGTTAAGACATCGGATCTCCTTCTCCCATTGTTTTTTACTGTAATCTCTAATCGTTTTCGTTTACGAGGTGGACTATTATTAATAGCCATGATGACCTCTAGTCATCTAGTTAGTAGCTACCTGCCATGACCCTCTCGCTATGTATGTCCTCTTGACCGCCCCCCCCCACTGTCAAATGTAGCGTCCAGGTAACGTAGCAACGACCAATGACAGTCGGACTCACACAGGCAACACAGCTCTGTTTTACATCCATTTTTGCGATTTGTTTTTCTAATCTTTTAACACTTTCATGCGAACTCTAAAGTTTATGTATGCAATAAATATATGTAAAAAATACTTTTTTTTTAACCAAACTTTATTAAAGTTATCAATAATACACAACTAAAACAATACATGAAATCCACAATCAAACAAACCCAACACCATTTTCCTACAGTTGGTCAAAAAAGTTACTAAACAACCATTACATAAAATACATTGTCAAGACAAAGTCTTTCCCATAACAATCCCCTTTCTGGCTTCAAAAAATATAACTGACCCATGTCTTCCCCACACCAACATACCCAAAAGGACTGTCCCCCAGTAGCAGCTCAACCGAAGTCATCATCATAATGCATGCTTCCTTCAAAACACATAAAATACTTCTAAATTACAACATAAAACTTGACCATACCCCTAAAAACAGACAAATAAATACAAAACAGACATATACATGAGTAATCATCAGTATAAAAACTCAAAGTGCTCAGAATCACCTGATAAAACAAGGCCATCATTAAAATCTATAGATAAAACGTTATACAAATAAAACCCACAACAGTAGAAAATACTTTTAATGTCTCTGGGTGTGAAAGGTTAAATTAAAATATGGGACAATACGGAACCCAACTCTCATCCTATACTGAACGATTCCGTATTAATTATACGGGACGGTTCGCAACCGTATTGATTAGTATTCAACAGTACTAATTCTATCTAATACTGTGATTTTCAGTTATTTTGGCAAAAAGGCAATACTTTTGTGGTGGCCATACTAGACCTAGTAATGAAATTTTAAGACCACCCAATGAGCCTCTCAATATGAGAGTGCAAAAATTTTTATCTTTTGCATACTTCAGCCCAAAAACCTGTGACTTTAAGACGAGATAGCTAGATCCATCGCCTAGTAGTAACGGCTTCCGATGTCCGAAGGGAATGATTTTTGGTTTTAACCGCTTATTTCTTGTTTACCTCTCTTTGTACACTATAGTCTTTTAAAATTCATACTTCCAGCATATCGTTTTTAAGGCAAAAATTCGATTTTCAAAGCCGATAAACGTTACTCATATTAAAATACTGTGACGCCACCGAGTCGTGAACTTTGCCCTCTGACGCGCGGTGGGTCACGTGGTGCTCCGTGTCCACGCGAGGAGCGTCGGTTTGCGACTGGCCCGGGCCTCGTGCTGCGGCGCTGGAGGTGAGGGGGACATGGCTGGGAGAGCGGAATTCAAGATTAACGAGAAATTTGCGCAGAAATACGAGAAATACCGACAGAAAGAGGAGCTGCAGCGCTGTAAGTGTGTCATTTCACATTGCGTTTCTATGCAGCGCGACTCTACACTATTCTTTGTCACGTTGGACCGTTGTGGTGAATTATGTTATCTGACGTAGTTTTGCTGCGGTCACCGCGCGACTGCGCTCAAACTCATAGTGAAGGACTGTTTAAAATCCTCGCTGTCGAGTTTTGACGGTACTCTTGTCAGTCAGTGACAGACTGAGCGTTCATTTGCTTTCTTCCCTGCTGTAAAATAATCATTAGTTATGCCCTGTTTTTATCATTTGTAGCCGTGCCTCGCTTTTGAGAAGCGAGGGTCGGATCTGCAGCTGCTTAGTTGTTGAGCTCCGAGTCGAGTAGACAGTGCGACACGTGACTGACGTGTGTGTGTGTGTGTGTGTGTGTGTGTGTGTGTGTGTGTGTGTGTGTGTCTTTGCTTCGTATGGCCTGTGCCAGTGAAGGACCGCTATGGAGAGCAGCCCGAGGAGAGCCAGTCGAGTTCCTCTGACTCAGAAGAAGAGAGTGATGTGGTGAATCAGTTTGTTTCTTTACAATTATTATTTTTCCTGGTTGGTGCTGTGTGTGTCTCTGTTCTTGTATTTGACTGTGTACCTGTGTCTTGGTTGCAGGAACTCGACCCCAACATCGAAAGAGACTTTTACCGAACTCTCTCTTTGCTGAAAAAGAAGGATCCCAAGATCTATCGGAAGGATGCGACGTTTTATGCTGCAGAAGGTTGGGGGTGTCCTTGTTGTTGCTGTGCTTGTCGTCTTACCTCGACAGTCTTGAGAGGTTCCATCATGATAGCTTCAGGGTTTATTGCCATTGTCTAAGTGTGGTGGCACCATCATGTATTGCTTTTCTACCCCCGCTGGATTGATGGATTCAGGTTGGGTTGTGGAGGAGGTGCATCATTCAGTCTTCTCTCTGCTTCAGCATCTGCAGCTTCTGAAGATGCTCAGCCTTCGACTTCGAAGACTGAGAAACCGATGTTCTTGAAGGACTACGAGCGTAAAGTGATCTTGGAGAAGGGAGGGTGAGAGGATTTCTTTGTCACTGCCTGGGGTTTTAGTCTAAATGGTTCCGAGCTCATTTGTCTTTTGGGAAGGTTTCTGGTATGTTGAGTTTGTTCTATATGTGTTATACATCAAATCATGTTTTTCTGTTTTTCTTCTTTTCAGTAAATATGAAGATGAAGAAGATGACAGTGATGGAGACCCTCTAAAAACGTGTGAGGTATTGCAGACCTTTCATCTGTTAAAGAATTTTAGTTTTTCAATTTTATGTATAATATATATCTAGATTTTTGGACTTCGTACAGTGATTAAGGGAAATCCATGATGGCATAACCTTATGTATAGTTGACTTAATTTATCGTAAAGTTTTTTTTTTTAAACCCACATTGGCATCATGATTTCTGCCTGCCTAGGTCTATTACTTATCCCTTTTTGAAGATGGTGCAAAATTACCTTGGTTTCCCATAGCAGATCTGTGTCTGGTAAAAAGGAGCTTATGTAGTGCTGTGTGTAAATAGGTTGTTTGTGCTTTCTGAATAGAGAGCTGCCTCTCCCAGCTATATCCAGGAGCAGAGAGAGCTGAAGGAGAGGTAGGACCCTAATGGAGCCTCCCATAATTCCCTGTTGCAAAGACATAATTGACACTGCAGCGTGTGACCCAGAGACTGTGTATGAAATTCAGCTGTAGTCCTTTTCCCCTTCTCTCCTTCGCACCTTCCTCACGGCTCCGGGTGTCCCCAGCTTCCAGAAGTTTATTCAGGAAAGCGATGAGGACGGCGATGATGAGGACTCTCAGTTGCTGAGACCAAGGAAGAAAACGCAAGAGGAGAAGGTGTGATTGGTGCACTCATATGAATCCAGTTGTTAGTAGTAGACCTGGAGTAGTGTGTGAGCAGCGTTCAAGTACAAGCAGAGTGTGTAAATGTACAGTGCTGCTGGGATGAAATTTAGTACTTGCAGTGCACTGAGTATTTGTGCTAATATTTTTTTGGTCCCCCAGTATATAGCACATTGTTAAACCCATGGTGTCAACACACTTTTTCTGGCAGGATAAAGAGGAAGCAGATTACACTGAATGGCTTAAAGGTCAGGCTGAGCTGCAGGAGAGAGACGAGGTCCAGGACATGGTGAGTGGAGCAGAGTGGCGTATAATTGGGATACAGGGATCAGCATTTCAGTCCACTGAAACTCTTGTGTGTTGAGACAGAAATACCTGAGAGACTTCTGGAATGACCCTGAGCTGGACGAAAAGGAGAAGTTCCTGAGGGACTATATCCTAAACAAGGGCTACTTGGAGGAGGATGAGGACAGGTGAGGAGAATGTGTCTGCACATGCTGAACATGCTCTGTATTTGTCTGACAGAGCCAGTGCAGTCTTAAAGTGGTCAGATGAACTGAAGCGTCAGCAGTACGACTTGATCTAGCAGTAACGGGAGGGGAAATGCTCAACTGTGTTATGAATGCTATGAGTGACTGCTGTTCTTTGTTCAGAGCAACTGAATCTACACTGCCAGCCTCCTGAAATGGAGTGTGTGTCACACAAATGCTAACAGGTCTCATTTGCCAGTCTGTGTTGGCACCATGACACACCTGTTGCTCTTAAGCAGGATCCCCACCTTTGATGAGGTGGTACAGGAGGAGGTGGAAGACTCAGAGGAGGAGGGCGAGTCCTTCTTGGAAAAACAGGAGGATTTTGAGAGGCACTATAACTTCCGTTTTGAGGAGCCAGATGGCCATCAGGTTAGTCTGTTATCAGCCTCCCTCCACCTTAACACGGATGGTCTTCTCCAAGAGTCTGCCCATTCTGATGATTTGGACCTCCCACCCAGATTAAGACGTATCCACGCACTATTGCCACTTCAGTCCGCAGCAAGGATGATCGGAGGAAGCGCAAGAGAGAGGAGGTGAAGGAAAGGAAGAGGAAGGTGAGTCTGCGTAGTTCACTCTCATACCTTTTCCTTTCACTGCCAGGACCTTCTAGGAGAACTGGCATTCTGATATCTGAGTGCTCAGTCCTGTCAGTGTCTCAGCTTTTCACACTTGCCTTGTATCATTTCTCCTCTCTCACTCTACATCGCATTGCTTATCCTTTCTCTTCATTGTCTTTGGGGCTCAATATTTTCTTCACCTGCCACAGGAGAAGGAGCAGAAGCGGGAGCAGTTAAAGCAGCTGAAGAACCTGAAGCGAAATGAGATTGTAGAGAAGTTGCGCAGGCTACAGGAGCTCACAGGGAACAAGGAGCTGGCATTCAGCCAAGTGGACCTGGAGGGGGATTTTGACCCCCAACAGCATGACCAGCTTATGCAGGTGGGAACATGGGGAAACTAGGTGATACTGGATTGCACTATATTGTGGTTTTACTGAGCTCATATGTTAAATATATCAGTTTGCTGTGTTTTAAGGAAAATATTTGCTTTTTAAATGTGAATTATGAATTTGGATACAGAGTACGGGGATCAGAAAGAAGCCTATGAATGAAGGTGCAGTGGACAGGACATTAACGGAATACTTGGGTGTCCTCTGTTTCCCTCCTTTCCTTTTTTGTTCCAGAAATTCTTTGGAGATGAATATTACGGGCAGGAAGAGGAGGAGAAACCACAGTTTGACGAAGAGGATATGGATGGTAAAAAGCCTCTATACTTGAATTGGATGTCTGCTGTGATTGACAGCTCTTGGGAAGCAGAGGTCAAAAGTAAAACAGCAGAAATATGAGAAGATCTGCTTGGTATGTGTAGAAACACATGTTTATTACATCTGTTTTGAACACCAGCTCTCTCTTTATCTTCAGAACACTGGAACTGGGACAACTGGACTGGTGAAGGAGAGGGAGAAGAAGAAGGAGGTGATGGATTGGCAGAGGAAGAATATGATGACTACGAGCCCAATTGTGATGATCCTGACTTTATTGTAAGATTCTCATTTTTGTCCAGGCCAAATATGTTCTTTACTTTTTTAATTACACATTGGTTCCTTTTATTACAAATGGAAGAGTTAAGAATTTTCAAAGATATGAAAATTTTCAGGTTCATTTATTCATTTTAAATTCAGAGAAATTTCTGTTTGTTGTGGAGGAAAAGTGACCTTTATTTGGATTTACTTATGTTTGTTTATTCATTTGTTTGACACTTTTCTCTAAAGTGGTGTGTAGCTCAGAAAACAAAGGTGCATTTCACCAACAGATGGAGAGATACAGGCACTGACATGGGATTCACTAAGTACAGTCACTTAGCTCAGTATCACCAAATTTTGCCAGCATGCATTACATTATAAATATCAGTGTATATAGAATAGATTTATATTGGAGTACATTTATTTTTTTCCAATAACAAATAATGTAGTGAAAGTATATGGGATATCAGGGAAGAAGTGAGTCTGAAAGATGTGTTGAGTCTCTTTGTGAAAGTTGTGAGGAATCCAGCAGACCTAAAAACCTTCTTTATTGATTTTGGACCTCTTGTGCGTGGGACCTCCAAGCGGGTAGAGGTGGAGGAGTGTAGCGAGTGATCGGGTCCTGCAGGTATTGGAGAGCAGATTCATTGATGGTTTTGTAGACCATAATGAGAGTGTTGTACTGGATACATGCAGCCACAGGAAGACAAGGAGGGGAGATACTGTACATGGGAATGCTTGGGAAGATTAAACCATTTGCGAAGCATCAATTCGGATCAGCTGGAAAGGCTTGGTGGCAGAAGCTGGAAGACCATATTGGACGGATTTGTGGTAGTAGTCCAAGGAGTAATAGTGTAGAATGACATTACAGGAGCAGCTTATCGATGTAAGTAGAATGCAGTCAGAGGAGGAATTCTGACAGCCCTAAATCAACACAGTTCTTGTGTTTACAGCTTATTTATGATGTTCCTCAGTGTTGTTAACCAGTAAAAATTTGAACAATAATATATGTTTATCTGATGAATTGGTCAGCAGTCAACATGGATATCTGTGTTATGAATATTAAACACCTTGTATAGAGCGTTTATTATTTCATCTGTGTGCAAGATCATTACAAGTCTGAACACACAAATTCAGTCATCTGTGTTTTTAATCTTTTACTGACAGTGACCTGGCACTAAAAGGTCTTCAAATTTACAGACATATCAAGACTTCAGATGTGATTGTGTGCTGAATTTGGTCAGAATGAAAGTGTTTTTATAATTGTGAAGTTCTTGGTTGTGTATAGTAGTATGCTGACCTTCACACACACTCCTGCGCAGATGGATGCAGACTATGACCCCAGCCAGGAGCCAACCTCCAAGAAGAAGAAGCGAAACAAGGAGATAGCTGAGAGGAAGAAGAAGAATATGACAAAGGATGATGCCCTTTTGATGGGGAAGAAGAGAAAGAAATCCCACTTTGCCAGCGTTATCACTAAGAGCAAGCCTGTTTTTGACCCCCGTGAGTCATACTGGATCACCATGATCTTAACTAAAACTAGGGCTTTTGGGGGGGGGTTTGTAAGTGTTGGTTTGTTAGGAACTTCTCAGGAGGCTTATATTTCAAAACCTTTTGAATGATATCAGACAACCTTAAAGTTGATGCCTTTGGATTTATGATTTGGATGATGGCTGTATATTAAAGTAGCTTTGTGTGCACATTAACAATTGTGAGTTGTGGGTTTCAGAGGAGAAGACGTTTGAGCAGTACCTGGACGAGTATTACAAGCTGGATTACGAGGATATCATAGATGACCTTCCATGTCGATTCCGCTACAGACAGGTTGTGCCCAACGACTTTGGCCTTACTACAGAAGAGGTGAGGCTGTGTGACAACTTGGGAGGTGTTAGGTATGAAGGTGGTGAAGACCCAGTCCACAAGAGTGGTCCTGATTTCCAGCACTGATGAGCTGAAGTATAGTCTGACCTGGTATTGCAAGCCCCCCAGGGGGTGCTCTGACCAGGATGTGACGACTCTAATCTTCTCTCTGAGCAGGCTCTGTGGGTACTACCTGAAGGGGTTTGGGGGTACCTGGTAGTCTGGCCATCATGGCTGCTCTGTAGAGCCAAAGTGAATGTGGTGTGTAATGAGAGTGTGTTGACTTAACCTTGTCTTTGTCTTTCTCAGATCCTGGAAGCTGATGAGAAGGAGCTGAATCGCTGGTGTTCCCTGAAAAAGACATGCATGTACAGGTAACTGTACTAGCAAATATTAGCACTGCTGCAGGGGAATCGTAAATCTCGTTTGACATGTCTTTATCTTCCCAATTCAGATCTGAAAGGGAGGAGATGAGTGACCAGAAGAACTACAAAATAAAAGCCCAAAATGAAAAGAAGAAGAGGGAGGTTTTGCATTCATTATACATGGAGTAAGTGTTGGATGGATTTTCACACAGAATATTGCCTTTAAGTTGCTGTTTGCACACATTCATGATTTAAGGTACATAAGGCCATTCACAGTTAAGGAATAATTAATTTGTACAGAAGTATTTACATCTCTGCCACTAAATAGTACTATAAGCATTAGTAGTCTCAACATAGTGTGCTCGCCCCTGGTTTTTTGTTGGATGTTTGTTTTTTGTACCAAAGACGTTGCATTTTCTGACTACTAATAACATTTCTGTTTGCAGGGAGGATGCAGATAATGAGCAAGTAGCAGGTAAGCTCAAAGTGGGGAAGAAGAGAAGAGACCGACTGAAAAAGAAAGAGGCAGAGAGAGAGAAGGAGGAGGCTGGAGACGTAGGGGACGAGACAACAGGAGCAGACCTGTTCAAAGGCAATGATGTCAAATCGATGATGCAATCAGGAGCTGAAGATGATGATGAGGAAGAATTCCTTGTACCAAAGGAGAAGAAAGTTGAGGACTGTGTGGAAGCTGTTGTCTCTGAAGTGAAGCGAGGACTTCCCACTGATAAGACCAAGTGGCCCAAGAAGAAACGTAGGCACCCAGGAAGACATCTCATTTCAGGCTCAATCAGGGTGAAAATGGGTGGCAGGGAGTTCAGTGGACAGAGACTCAAGGCCTATGGGCTCAATCCCAAGAAGTTGCGATACAAGCAGCTTAAAAGGCAGAAACGGAAAGTGGAAGAGAAGAAAGAAAGGAAAAAGAACTTGGAGGGAGTGTCTTAAAAAAGACTGCATTCTCTTTCTTCCTTTGTGGTACCAAGGTCCAGAAGTACCACAACAGGATCCTTATGATGTTGCCTCATGCAGTAATCCATGTTTTATAAAGAAAATGGACTGCTTTTTTTCAGCCCATGGAACTCTGAGGTTTAATTTCATTCATTGTCAATCTTTTTATTCAAACTACATACTGCTTAATAACCTTTGAAGAGTACAGTTGCTGAAGAAATTAACCTGTTTTCTATCTGAAGATTCTTGCTCAAGGATGACCCAATGTAGGCAAAGATGCCCTAAAATGACATATTTAATAAATTTTATATTTTGCCAGTAGATTTGAGGAGTGATTTGAAACCTGTCTTGTTGGCTATTACTGGAAGATTACCAAACTTCTGATAAGTGTAGAATTTCTAGTACCAACAGAAATTTTAATAAAAAAATTTATTTTATTTTAACTAAATTGTAACATTTAATAGTTTACATTCATTCATTTAGCAGACACGTTTCTCCAAAGCGACGTGCATCTCATAGAAAATACAATGTGTGCATTACATTAGCAGAAAGAGAGGCAGATGCATGATTTTTAAGTATAGTTTAGTTTTTCTTTAGTTTCTTTCTGGTTAGTTTCCACCATATGAACCAATGTAATCACACAAGTAGCTGCATAAAACTTTATCAGAATTTCAACGATTCACACACAGACCAACTGAAACCGCTTGTCCCAAAGGGAGTTGTCGTGAACCGGAGCCTAATCCGGCATCACGGGGTGCGAGGCTGGAGGGGGAGGGGACGCACCCAGGACAGGATGGGATGCCAGTTCGTTGCAAGGCACCCCAAGCAGGACTCGAACCCCAGACCTGCCAGAGAGCCCCCCCCCCCGACATCAATGATTCTTTCCTTGTACATAATTGTTTTTATATATATAAAAACATTTACATTACATTATAGGAGTAGCTGCATCAATGGTTATCCCTTGTTTATCAGGAATGATCTCAAAGTTATGGTGCATGAACATTTAAACCTTACATGAACTTAAGAGATCATGGGCGAAGTGAGTCTGGAAGAGGCAAGTTTTCAGACCCTTTTTAAATGTGGACAAAGATTCAGCAGTTCTGAGTAAAAGGGGGAGGTTGTTCCACCACATTGGAGCCGGAACCAAGAACCTTCATGCCTTACCTTTCGTGCGCGGGACCACCAAGCGAGCAGATGTGGAGGAGAGAAGCAATCTGGTTCAGGTGTAGCGGATGATGGTCTTAAATGTAAATGATCTATTAGTGTGTTACACCATGACCTTTATCTCTTAAATAACATTCGGAAACAAATAATTCAAAGCTCTAATTTTTCTCAGATGTTATACCCACATTATTACATTTCATTAGAAAATACTGTAGTCCTATTAATATATTGAGTCCCCTGACCTGTCACACCAAGTAAACAAAAGCAACTTTGTGGCTTTTTCTTTACACTTTTAAACTGCTGCACGTTTTGCTGTAGTACGTGCAAATACCAAATACAGTATCGTCACGTTTACATAACATTTGTACAGTACATTCATCAGGTGTTTTTATCCACAGAGGCTATAGAAGCATGAAACCAGTCCTTTGACAGCGGCTGGCTGTCCTTGGCTGTAGCAGAAGGCCCTGCGTTTTGGCGCCCTCTACTGGTCATTGCAAGCATTGACCTGCCGTTTAAGGCACACGCTTTAGGTGTCCAAGGAGAATGCCTGTATAATAAAACAGTAGTAATGTTGATAAAAGTAATGTTTTTTTTTTTTTAATGGAAAAATTTTCAAAGATTGCGTCGTTTATTTGTTCACAACTTTGCATTGACTGAAACGGGACCTAGGACAGTAATATTTTGTGAGAGTTGTGTGAGGACCCCTCGCCTCGGCTGGGCGGCGCGGTTCGCGGCGGCAGTTTGAATTTCAGAAGCGGTTGGAAATGTTCGTGTCTTTTCAAAGTGTATTTCTTTGTACTTCGGACTACTTTTTTTAAATTATACACGCTAAGACTGTGTGATTTCGTGTGACAAGGATTTCTACACTACAAAACTATATCTGTTAGTTACTTCGTTCGGACCAACGCATGATTTGGTATGACGAGAAGTTTGAAAAAACTTAAAAAAAAATCCGCAGTTTCGTTTGCTAAAAGTGTTTTAAATATGATATCTGTTTTTCCAAATTGCTGCAATTTGTGTATTTTCGTCTTTTATTAGTTCATCTGACACTTTTGTCCAAAAGTGATTTATGTTAATCAACTTTACAGTTATTTACTCATTTAAACAGAAGTGTGTATTGTATATAATATTGGTTCAGAGTTGGACACCTTGAAGGGCAACAGCAGGATTAGGATTCAAGCCTAAAACCTTCAGATTACATAGGAACAACCCTAACCACTGCACCACCTGCTGGTGTAAAGGTGATAGTTACATTGTCATAGTGTAACTAGTACTGGTGTTTGTCCCTTTGCACACACAGACTTCCTGTACTGTGCTGTCAACATGGTGTCTCTGGACAAGGGCCTGCAGCGCCTGGAGGAGACGGAGAAAGACCTGTTCAGCTTGATCAACAGCAGCAACGCGGAGAACGCCGTGCGGGCTGTTAGGGAGAAGAGACAGCTCCTTTTCGAGCTGCATGCCAACGTGGAGAAGAGCACCACGCAGCTCCTCAGCGGTAAACAAACTCTTCCATTGCACCTGGACCAATGAGCAGTGTGATGGTTTAGGACAAGCACATGTAACCTGAAGGTTGCTGCTGTAGAACATTTGCGTAAAGTAGTTTCCATGAATTCCTCCAGTAAAGTACACAACTGTAAAAATTGGTCAAATGCTGTAAGTCAGATGAGCAGCAGGTTAATAATTCTTTTGAGTTGTCTTTAATTAGTTCCTTTATATCATGTTTTATCTGGATATCCTGCGAACAGGTGCTCGTAATTATTTTTCATTCCTCTTGGCTTCCTTACCTGTTTTTTGTGCAGATTTAGTGCAGGCACAGGAGCGGGTGGGTCAGAAGCTGCTGGACATGGAGAGCCAGAAGAATGAGGTGACGCGTGAGCTGGACAGTATGGAGCATGAGTTGCAACGCTACCGGGCTCGTAGCCACACCATGGATGCAGAGATGCAGTATCCTTCATTCACAGGAGCCACATGAGCATCTGTTGCAACACAACTGATCCAGTCTTGAAGTCAGGTAGCTTTCTTGGCAAGAAATGCAGGATCTTTTGAGAGAGGAAAAAAAAAAAAAAAAAATTAAACAATTAAGGGTCCCTGGACTACATGATGGAAAATGAAAGAAATTTCAGGCGAGAACAAAGCTGTGTTTACGCTTGCCTACCTCCACTCTTACTGGTGTGACACCCTTGACTACTGTGTCAGATTTCTTCAGCAGGAGCTGGAGAATTTGCGCAGCTCAGAGAAGGACATGCAGGCTCTGCAGCAGGAGGTGGACGAAGACACCACAGAGGTTATCCCTTCAGCCATGTATGAGGACACACCTTGAACTCCACTGTACTAATGCACTTGTGTGTGTGTGTTTGTGGACAGCTGCATCGTAGTATTCTGTTGCTTAGCTAACACTTTTGCAAAAAGCAGCTTTCATTTTACATTTTATTCACTTAGCAGACTCTTTTCTCCAAAGTGACTTACAATGGATATTATGTAGTATTGTGAGCCCATAAATTTTATTCACCAAGGTGATTTATACTCCTAGATACACTACAATGGGTCACTCATCCATACATCAGTGGAACACACTAACTAGCTTTCCATTTTGTTTGTTTATGGAACTAGATATTATATGTGAGCTCTTCAGGTTAAGTACTCGGATTTGGTTTTTAGCAGCTTCAGGTCTAGACCATAGTTTCCTGACAGTGAAGGACTTGAGAAAAAGCAGACTGACTAAGAACTGTATATCCTCTGGTAATGTTCTTGCAGATATCTGGCTCAGCTCTACCACAAGGTCACCAAGATAAAGTGGGAGCACAGCTCAGAGCCTGGAATTCTCCAAGGAGGTATCCTTCATATGCCACTCACTCAGCAGTAGTGCCTTTGTTTTGAGGACTCCCTTCATTGTAGCCTCAGTGAGAGGAATATCTGTAAATCCAAGGGAACCTCTTAGCCTTTGGTTTCCAGTTAGCATAGTTTTGTTCCACTGCTGGCTCTGCCATGTATCACATAACGTGGATTTGCATATACATACAGGGAGTCATTCCATATGATACCAGGGCTGTAGTCATGAGAACCCTATGTTAAACTGATTGCAAGTTCTGTTGATTAGCTGTAAAATATCACTAAATCACCTTAAAGACTAACATTTTTGTATGTAAAGATACTTGTAATCAGCTGTCCAAAATCAAACCATTTCAACCATGTCCATCCGTAGATGTGTAGGTGAACCTAAAGGAAGCTCTCATTAAAGTCTAAAGTTTCAGGGTTGGGAGACTTACAGTGCCATGAAAAAGTATTTGCCCCCTTCCTGATTTATTTTTTTGCATATTTGTCACAGTTAAATGATGGAGATCAAACAAATTTTAATATTACACAAAGATAACCCGAGTAAATACAAAATGCAATTTTTAAATTATTTCATATATTGAGGGAAAAAAGCTGTCCAAACCTACCTGGCCCTGTGTGAAAAAGTAATTGCCCCCTAAACCTAATAACTGGTTGTGCCACCCTTGGCGGCAACAACTGCAATCAAGCGTTCGCGATAACTGGCAATGAGTCTTTCACATCGCTGTGGAGGAATTTTGGCCAACTCTTCTTTGTAGAGTTGTTTTAATTCACCCACATTGGAGGGTTTTCGAGCATGAACGGCCCGTTTAAGGTCATGCCACAGCATCTCAATCGGATTTAAGTCTGGACTTTGGCTAGGCCACTCCAAAACCTTAATTTTGTATTTCTGAGCCATTCAGAGGTGTCCTTGCTGGTGTGTTTCGGATCATTGTCCTGCTGCATAACCCAAGTGCGCTTGAGGTCACGAACTGATGGCCGGACAGTCTCCTTCAGGATTTTCTGGTAGAGCGCAGAATTCATGGTTCCATCAATTATGGCAAGTTGTCCAGGTCCTGAAGCTGCAAAGCATCCCCAGACCATCACACTACCACCACCATGTTTGACTGTTGGCATAATGTTCTTTTTATGAAATGCTGTGTTAGTTTTATGCCTGATGTAACAGGATGCACACCTTCCAAAAAGTTCAACTTTTGTCTCATCAGTCCACAGTATATTTGCCCAAAAGTCTTAGGGATAATCAAGATGTTTTTTGGCAAATGTGAGACGAGCCTTTGTGTTCTTTTTGGTCAGCAGTGGCTTTCGCCTTGGAACTCTCCCATGGATGCCGTTTTTGCCCAGTCTCTTTCTTATTGTTGAATCATGAACACTGACCTTAACTGAGGCAAGTGAGGCCTGCAGTTCTTTAGATGTTGTTCTGGGTTCTTTTATGAGTTCCTGGATGAGTCGTCATTGCGCTCTTGGAGTAATTTTGGTAGGCCGGCCACTCCCGGGAAGGTTCACTACTGTTCCAAGTTTTCTCCATTTGTGGATAATGGCTCTCACCATGGTTCACTGGAGTCCCAAAGCCTTAGAAATGGCTTTGTAACCCTTTCCAGACTGATACATGTCAATTACTTTGTTTCTCATCTGTTCTTGAATTTCTTTAGATCGTGGCATGATGTGTTGCTTTTTGAGATGTGCTTCACTTTGTCAGACAGGTTCTGTTCAAGTGATTTCTTGATTCAACAGGTCTGGCGGTAATCAGGCCTGGGTGTGGCAAGTGAAATTTAACTCACCTTTCCAAAAAATGTGGTTAATCACAGTTCATTCATAATTTAACAAGGGGGGGGGAATTACTTTTTCACACGGGGCTGGGTGGGTTTGGACAGCTTTTTTCCATTAATAAATCAAATCATCATTTAAAAACTACATTTTGTATTTACCTGGGTTATCTTTGTGTAATATTAAAATTTGTTTGATGATCTCAATCATTTAACTGTGACAAATGTGCAAAAAAATAAGAAAAAAATCAGGGAGGGATCATACTTTTTCACGGCGCTGTGTTATGGAAAGACCCTGTGGATAATACATCTGTTTAGTTACATTGTGTGTTTAACATATTTGCATCTGTGTGATCTCAGCGTTAAACATGTTTTTGTTCAGAACTTTAGATGAGGCAGAGGTGTCATATTCACTTTGACTCCACTTTACAAACAGTGCACTATGGAGACGATCTTGCAACTCCCATCAACGTTGACACCTCCATGCAGTCCAAGTGTGCCATCAGTGAATACCTGTGGAACTTTGTCAGCACGGAGTGGTAGCGCAAGATTCGGTGGATGGTCAGCTGTTTATATTTATCTGTCCAAGCATACGTGTTTCTATTTGTTTGTTTGTTTGAAAATAAGTAATAAATTTTGTTTGTATTTGCTGTTGTGTTTAGGTCTGTCTTGGATTTGAAAGCTACCAGTGTCATGATTATCTACGGTGCTGTTGATATTTCAGCAAAAATTTACAAAAAACAATGGATGGAACTTGCTGGTTGCAAGTTCTCTGATTCTGTATCTGGTTTCCATGCTGTTCTACATGAAGGCAATGATCTGATATGGTCTGTCAGTGTCCCTAAGGTCTGTGAAACTTCTGTCAAGATGTTCTCAGGTCATAACATTCTCGAACAAAGTCATTCTACAAATGGAGTTCCCCGCCTTGGGCAGGGGGATGATTTGTAACATTTTTCATGTGTTTAGGAACACGCCCCCTCTCTTAATTTATGGCACTGAGCCCATCATTACTTTGGTTGGTAAATGATAGCAATCAGCTAGCCATGTGAAAAGGGGGAATTCTGAACATTACACTGTGCTGAGTTTACTGAAATGAGTGAAAATCTCCACTCTGGGAAGTGCTAAAGAAGTTTTGCGTAACATTTCACAACTGTTCCCACGGTCTCTTTACTAGTGAAAATTGAATTTAACACAATTCAGGAAAAAAAAAAACAAATATTGCTTTAGGTCACACTTATTTATGTTTATATTTTCAGACAAGATTGTTAATGTTACTGTATTACAAAAATTAAAGTTTTGGGGCTACTGAAAACCAAGTGTTAGCAGTCTAAGCATCCCTCTGACTTTTAACGTTTGAAATTTGGGAATTTGCCATTCTATCGTCTCTTAATTTTCCATGGGTTTCGGCATGTATTTGTTTTAGTCAATATTGGCCTTTTATGTTGGAAGAGGAGTGTGTATTTGCTACTGAAAAAGCTCGATTGACCTGTCCTTAGACCGTTATTGTAAATGGCCACCAGGTGTCACTAGATTCCAGATATGAGGAGTTTCATTAAACCCGTAAGTACTGCGGCTCCTCCACTTTTGTTCGTAACTCAAATTTCATAGCTCCAAAATCAATTTTACAACAAGTACAAATAATACCACTGATATTTTGTCTCCACAGGCTTTTGCAGTTCTGAATGTTCAGTTATTGTTCATCCCATACATGTGGTTGTTCAAATGGTCACAGACATTTAGCAACACCAGACATAAGCTGTAAACACTGTCCACTGGAGTTCAGCTTACTCAGTCCCACACTATTTATCTTTCACTGCCATCTAACAGCTGGGCGCATGAACAATTTGTGTTTGCTGTGTAAGAAAGAACTTTTAGAAAGCAGCTGGAAATGTGATTAAGAATGAACTCAATCTGTGACCTTTCATAGTGCGAGGAGTCGCTGCAAGTGGTTCACACGTAATAAAATGCTTTTTATCATGGGAACCTTGTCTTCACTTTTGGTCATTCTTACAGTCCAAAACTGCTTTATGCTGCCTGTGTCTCAGCACTGGTTATACTGGTTATCCTGTAATTGTAATGCTTCGTATTAGGGCGATCAGAGTCTGTCTGTGCCTCTCTATCTCTCATGCAAGTTCTTTAGTTTGCTTTTGAAGTGGAAATATCATGAGATCAAGAAATGCTTCTCCTGTTTGAAATGTGGGCTGTTGCTGCGAAACTTGATGCCTCACAGAAACCTTTTTTTTTTTTTAACTGAAATGTTTGCTGGCGAATGACTCACGAGAACATTGTTTATATTTCCTTTGTTTTTGCTGTTTATTTGGCAGTATCCTCACGTGTTTTCAAAGATTCTAATTTATTTTACAACCATGATGAGAACCTCAAATCTGATATTGCAAACTTTTGACTTCCTTAGCCCTTTTGTTGTGGAAAATGGGGGAAGTTGCAGTTCAACTGCTCACTCTTGGCCTGGGACCCTGGGCAGTCTGCCTGCTATAGACGAGTGTGTGTTCATGTCCAGGTCCCTCTGTGCCAATTTGTGTGGGTGTGAGAGAGAGAAGGGGTTCAATAACATCTCAAAGACACCTTCACTGGGCATTCCTGTGAGTCACACTAGATGGGAGGGCAAATTCAACCTTTTTTTATGCAGTTTCTCACGATGTAGCTGCATGAATGTTGAGTTCATCCGTTCCTTCTTCAGAAGCCCTGGTTGTGCTTTACGGGGTCCACATTTGGTCATAAAACTATTCTAAACAAACCTGACTGATCAGTTTGCGTGTGATAGAGAACTCTTTTAATGGCCGTTGAGATTAAAGCAAATATCTCATTATAGACTTTGCAAAATGTGCCCTTGATAAGGCCTATTTAAGGATCTGTGCAGCAAAGCTGGATTTTTCTCTTTCCAGTAGAAGGACAAAGTGTCACATTGCAGGTCTGAGTTACACCAACAGGATGCTCACAAGTTTATTTCCCACAGCTCAGTCATTTCTTACAGAGTGACTGTGCCTCTCTGATTTCTCTCTCAGAGCTCTGTTGCTTAGGCCTGTGGTAACAACTGGGCATCCGGCGAGGCGGGGGCGAGTTTCACTTCTTATGAAGACCAGCGTAAGCGCGCCCCTGTTAGTGTGACTTGGTGGCTTTTGTGTGAGGGTGTTATTTTTTTTTTCTTTTTTCAAGAGAACCTGGGGCGTGGTGCCCCGTGCCGGAGTGTGGGGGGTGCCATCACTCCGTCTCCGCAGGCGCATGCCTGCTTGCCGGCACCGAGGCGTGTGGTGAGGCGGCGGGACGTGCCAGGCGTGCTTGCGTTTAGCACGTCATTCTGCGTGGTTAAGGAGCAGATCGCGCACAGGGGAAGGGAAAGCCCGCAGCCCCCATGCCTGCAAACCATTCAGTTGCGTTCAACTCTCTCGCATGAGATTGGCCTCAGTGAGAGAGCACAGGGAGATGTTGACCCTCTACCCACCAGCTGGAAGGGCATTCTGTGTGCTTTGAACTTAATATGGTTTCCCATTCATTGTGGTCATGCCCTGCGTATCTGCCTTTAATTAAGTTGAACGAAATTATGAGCCGTGCTCTTATCACAATCGCACTGTTGCCTGCACAAGAGCGCAAGCTGTAAAGCCGAGGAAGTTATTTAAATTGTACATTGTTGTGGGATCGTAGTTCCCGTATCAGAGGTATAAAGTGTGTGTGTGCGTGTGTATTGGTTTGTACTGGGGGCTGGGGACACGTCATAGAGCACTGAAGTGTTTCGAAAAAGTGGTGAAGGCAAAATACTGTATGAAACTACCTCTCACCAATTTTTGCCCATTACACACAAGCCCATGTGCGGTTCTGATATCTTGCTTGCAAGCCTATAAAATTTTAGTCCTTTTTACTAATTTTAGTTTTAACAATTTATTTTTAAATTGTGTGGTCGTCAGGCACCGTTAATTTTGAATTTTAGACAATAAATGACAAGAAGTAAAAAAAAAAAATGGAAAAAATGCCAAAATTTTTGTAATTTGTATTAAGGAATTAATCCCTTAATTTATTTCCATTTCTGATGAAAATTGTAATTTATTTAATCACAACATGGGACACTTTGTATGTTGCTTCTGCAGACAAAACAAATTGCATAAATTGAGCTGTCCAGTCGTATCCTTACAAATAATAAATTGTGGTCCAGTTGCGCTTTTTTTAATATATATCAATTTAATGTTTTTAAGTAACTTTAATCATTGCTGGACAATACTGAGAACAATTTTTGTGTGTAAAAACTATGTAGGGCAATGGTGTTGATTCAGAGTGTGTGTTTCCTGTTAGTTCTGAAACTATCATGTTCACACTCACACTTACAAGCGCTCAGCGAATGCTAGTCTTTAACAGAGCTAAAAATACAATAAAATGCATATTATATCTGTATTCGTGTCTCGTTTATTTAAAATATAACCTCTAATCTTCTTTAATTAAAACAAATGCATGCAAAAAAATGCTAAGTCAAATTAATGTTGCAAAACTTAAACACTAAATGATGATATTCAAGTTCAGAAACTGCATATTGAGTTGCTATAGTTTTTCAGTGTGGCTGTAAACCTTGTAAACAATTATATTCCATCTTGATATAACTCAGTGAAATTGAAAGAATTTCAAATAAGTCAAATACAATTTTAAAAAAGAAATTTAATTTAAGGCATATTTTTCTTAACAAAATATATATATAAAACTTTTAATTTATACAATTATATACATTGCTTTGAACACAGATATTAATCTGAATTCTCACGTTTCTCAAATTATAGAACAATATTATGATTTTTACTCCACTAATGCTATAAATACAGAAGTCCTGACACATTGCACAATGTTTTTACATTTATTCATTTAGCTGATACTCTTCTCAAAAGTGACAAACATTGTTAAGCTACTTACAATTATTTACCCATTGATTTAGGCAGCTGGGTAATTTTTTACTCAAGCAATTTAGGTAAAGTACCCTGCTCAAGGGCACTACAGCTGGAGGTGGAATTTGAACCTGCGACCTTTAGGTCCAAACAGAGTAGCTGCCCCGGTTACTGAAGGGTTACAAATATAAATGTATATTCTACTGTACAGTAAAACATCCAGCAACACAACTGCAAAGCTTCTCAGCCTGTTAGGTATCAGGTCAAGAAAAAAAAGGCAACATTTGGCTTGTGAGTCTCTGCATATGTTGGAGTTCAATCAGTTTGGCAGAAGGTTTCTTCTTATCAAGGCTTATATTTAAAAAAGAAAAATGCTATCATGTCATGAAAGCCCCAAGAGCACCACTATCGTGTCTATGAAAAAGGAGAGGGAGAAGTACGTAAATGTGCCGCGCATCGATTTTAATATACAACAAGCCATCCCCCCATAAACCCGAAGTGTTTAATTTCTGCACGTTGTATTTGCTGACTGCGTGTGTGTTTTGCAGTGGTCTACATCCGCCCAGCAGCTCACGAGCTCAGCTACAGCTGCATCATTTCCAACACACACCCTACCTATTAATTTATAGAGCAGTATGAGCTGCCTGACTCAGCCTCGACAATATGAAACGCTCATAAATGACTCCGTTTTGGACGGGTGAGCGTCCGACATCCCAGGTGACCTCAGTCACCGACTCTTTCAGCGCCGCAGGAACATCTATTTCGCTCTAATCGTCCATCGCGCATAGGACCATTTCGGAAAGCTGTCTCGTTCAAATTAGCTGAGGCAATTTATCGGCAACTGCCGAGTTCCTGTTGCGTGCAGGATTCAGGAGACTTTCTCGACATTGTCGCTGCAAGTTCAGACCCCACGGGTGCTGAGGGATGCAATCGCGAGTGGTTTAGCTTCTTTGGAGAAAATGTTCTGCTCGGGAAATGACCAAATAAAAGCTGTTCCTGGCATATACTTTGAGCAGAGTCCTGATACAAGGAACGTTTGCTCTTCACAGTCAGGAAATGCTCAGGATTTCATCGCCCTGGCGCACAGGTCCTTTATGGGTGATGCTGTGATGTTTCCCGTGGAGACCGTTGTCTCTAAGCCCTCGAGCCGATGCGAGGCCACCTCTGTCTTGCTGGTGCTGCACTCCAGGAAGAGAATGCCAATCTTCTTCATGTGCCCGTCCTTTGTCATCAAGCAGCGGCGGCAGAGCAGCCGCACGATGGCTCGCCGCATGTCCCTGCTGGTGAGGGTGTAGATGATGGGGTTCAGCAGAGAGTTGAACATGGCAATGCCCAGGAAGTAATCAGCCTTGAGGAGCACATCGCACTCGCGTGCTGCACAGCAGGAGTCCAGCAGCAACAACGCGAAGAGCGGCAGCCAGCAGGCGATGAAGACGCCCAGGACGATGGTGACCGTCTTGAGCAGGGCCATGCACTTGCGTGACTTGCGGGCCTGACCCGTGCGTAGCGTGCCTAGCCGCTGTGTGTTGGCTCGCACTGTGTAGAAGATGCGCGCATACAGAGCCACGATGGCCATCAGGATGGCAATGAAGATGGAGATGCAGAAGACGATGTAGCTCTTGTCAAAGAGCGGCAACACCGTGGAACATGTCTCCAGGCTCCCTATGCAGTTCCAGCCCATGATGGGCAGCACGCCGAGCAGCACCGACAGCACCCAGCTAGCGCCAATCAGCATGAATATCCGGCCCCTCTTGTCCCCATGGTAGGGCTTCATGTTGACCATAGTGACGTGGCGCTCGATGGCAATGGCCAGCAGGCTGATGATGGAGGCTGCCAGAGTAATGAAGACGCCCCCCTCCCGTATGAACCACAGCACCGGAGTGAGCCTGAGCGTATACGAACCCGACAGCACAATGTTGACCATGTAGGTGAATCCCGCGAGCAGGTCGGACAGAGTCAGATTGCCCAGGAGGTAGTACATGGGCAGGTGGAACTTCTTGTTCCTCCAGATGGCCACCAACACCACAGCATTCTCCAGCACGATGAGCAGGCAGATGATCAGAAACACGACGGAATCCGGTTTCCAACCCTGCTGGTACTTGTCTTCCTTCAGCTTCCCTGTGTAGTTGTAGTGCTCCATGATGACAGAGTTGTTCTGGTACTTGCGAAAGATGCGCAGCAGGTACCCTGCGCCGGGGGTCTCCGAGTCGACCGCGGAGCCGTCCGCATCATACATGGAATGGGAAACTTCCATCGTTGAGCCAGATGGGTGACGAGTTCTGTTTTTACTCACAAAAGAGGTCCCAACGTGTCTGATTCATGTTTCGCCTGGTTTAAGTCATCTAGGTGCGACCACTTAGTTGTAAAGCCTCCTCGGAACACTTTAGATTGTTGAGCTCCGCTGTCAGCGATGGGCAGCCGGACTGCAACGCGCAGGGTTTCCACTAGTGGGCGCGACGGGAGCCTGAAAGCAGGACAATCAGGTCAGTTCGAAAGTGCCCTCACCCATCTCCGTACAGTGTACATTACAGAGTACATTACCCCAGCAGTTACAGTGTCTCAGTATGCAAATGACTTGCACATCTGCCAGTTTGCAGCTTTCTTTCTTTTTTTCTTTTTTTAGGATCCCCCCTTTTTCATCGCTAATGACAAACAAAGGCGGGATTAATCATATCTATCTTATTTATTTTCTTGAGTCGGTAAAAGTTACAGACTCCGCTGACAGTAATACAGTAACTTTTTTTAAAAAAAAAATATATTTCACTAACATTTGATTTGTATGTGAGGGCTCACACACTGGAGCTGGTTGATTTAGGGCAATTATTAATGGCAAATGTGGTCACCGGTTATCGCATTGATTAAAATCGTCGATTTGAACAGGCGTCGGTTGTCGCTTCAGTTCAGTTGCCCTTTTCCTCAGTCTCTTTTGATTTTTTTTCTCTCTCTCAAACACGCTGAAGCGAATTGTGAGGTGGAAAAACAGACATACATGATACAGCAGAGAAATAGGGCACGGACCAATCTCACGAAGGGAGGAATCCAGTCAGTGTTTTAGTTGGAATTTGTGAGACACTCGCCTCACGCACAACACAGAGTGTTACACACGGCTCGCGCTCGTTCCATGTTAGTCGCTGAAGAAAATTCGAGAACGCGAACCGCCCGTCATAGTATTAGCGGCTCAAATCATGAGCTTTACGGAGAACGAACCAGAGATAGATAGACCCATCGAAGAACCGAGCCGTCTTAACCCGCATCATGTACAAACTGGGGCGGAATGTTCGAGTCCCGCACACGACACAATAATTATCCGTATTATTAAAAATGTTTGTAACTTGACGCTCGGACACACGCGAAGTACTTCAGCATCGGCGCAGAAAAGTACTCTCAATCAATGCAGTTTTCCCTCCGTTCCCCAAGCGCAGAAATATAATAGAGACTCTATGTTTGACCGCCTTAAAGCGCTGCATGATGTAAACCACTACATACATGTACTAAAACACAACGTGTTCGGTGCATTAATTGAATCTCCATCGACGTGCTGTGCTGGTGCGGCAGCAGCATTCAGCATACAGAGAATGATGCACTTTGATGAACAGCTGAGTTGAGCTTTAAACACTTACACTCACTGCCTTGTCTCACATCATGTGTACTGTTGGGGTAAAGGAGACCCACACACATACACACACACACACACACACACACACACATACATAGACACGTACCTGTGCAGATGTTCCCGATGAGGGTCACACACACAGCTGTGGTGCCAGTCAATGGAAGCCCAGCAGAAGAGACAGGAGTGAGGAGGAGTGTGAGGGACTGGATGGAGCAGAGTAGAAGCTCACATGGGCTGGTCCTCCTTCAGCCTCTCCCACTGTCACACTCTGCTGCTCACTCTCTTACACACTGACTTGACACACAGTACACAACTTGCGCTCCTTCTCAGCAAATCTATGTGCCACATCTGAAACAGCCTTTTTTTTTTCAGTTGTGGATGAACACCTCTACTTTTAGCCCGAAAGCTCGTGTCCAGTGCAATTTACACTGTTAGGCAAGTCTCATATTGCAACCCATTTATACAACACGGTATTCTTACTGCACCAATTCAGGGTAAGTAACAGTGACTAAGGGTATGAGAGCAGGAGACGGGTTTGAACCTGGATGCCTCAGACTGCGAGGTAACAGCCCTAACCCTTACACTACTTCGAAAGGATATGAGCTATGAAGCACTGAAGACCATTTTCTGTTGAGGACTTTTGAATGTGCGTCTGTAACGAAAGTGTCGCACCTTGGTATTTGCATTGTTTTGAGCAACTGGTGTTCGTCAGTCAGGCCAACATTGCTGATGTTGACGATTGGTTATAAATATGCTTTACGAGCTTGGCTTTCACTCTGATATATTTACTCAAACTTCAGGAGCATTTTTTTCATTTTAAGCAGCGAGCTTCTCTTTTCTGCAGTTTTCGTTCCAGTTTTCTGGTGTCAAGATATTGCTTTGTGACGCTGCAGTGTATTTTTTATGGGGTCTTAAAAGTTTGCTTTAAATTAGAAATGCAGATGCTGAGTTTAGCTTTTTTTGTGGAAAAAAGCAAACATTTCTTTTGCTAAAAAATGTCTTGTATGTGGACAGGACTTTCCATCTTATAATCCCCAAGGATTTACCGAGGATAGACAGTGTGACAAAGGGTGTAGGAATGTCATAGTGCTACATTAGGAAATTACGTAAATAGGAGTCTGGGCTCTTTTAAACAGGAAGTTCTGTCATTGTGCTTTCAAGGGACAGGGATATCCTAGAGAAACACCTTGGACATCAGCCCGGGGAGGGGCATGTACTGGTCTGAGTGTCCAGCTAAAGGGAACACAACATCTGAGAACTTTGAGAGGTCTTAAACCGTCCGACTCCTTTCAGAGCTGAGACCGAAAAGGAAAAGATCACAGAACAGTGACCAAAACCATAACCATTGACTGTAACTGCAATAGAACAATTACGTGAAGATCTGTTCTTTTCTTCTCCTCTAGTGTGTGAGTCTCAAAACTTTTTGCTTTAAATATGGATCAACGTGTCTGATAACTGTGTTAGCCAGACACGATGAAGGCCACACATAACTCATTGCTATGTACTGCGCTGTGGATACAGAACATGTTTCCTGCCTTCCTCCGTACGAGGACCCTGTAGTGACAGCAGCCTAGCAGACTCCAGCTCACAGTTTGGGGAAACAACATCCAACATTTCAATCAATAAATGTAAATGTAAACTGTGCATCCCAGACCCAAAGACCCTCTCTCTTGCATGGACAGTGGACTCTCCCTCAGAACAGCAGCATACATTTGAGTTGTCCACGTGAGCAGTGCACAGAGCTGTGGGAACGTGCATTGTCGGAGGTCACGAGGAAATTCCCCACCTCCACGCCTCTCCTCCTTCAGGGGCTCTGTCATCTTTACTTGATTCTTGTGCTGGTCATTTGAATGAGCAGTGGCTGAGCTGCTGGATGGAGGAACTAGATTTGTAACCAGACTTAACGGGACGGGTCCCAATGAACCTTGGAGAAGAGCGAATACATCAGTAAATCAAACTGGTAAACCGTACATAAAATGTTGCTATAGACACATTTTTTTGCTGTTTAGATGCTAACTGTTTTTGTTGATCGTCACAAGGATGTCCCTGCTATTAAGATTTTAGTGAAAAACTAATCATGGGATGCGTAGAACCACTGCACATCAAACTTCTTGGCTGTGCTAATAAAGTGATTCCTACATCACCAAGTACATGTAGAACTGTTATATAGCTGCATGTTCAGATAGTAGCTGTTTCTCTACTGTCTTTTTATGTTATTCCTGTTTTGAATGGTTTCATGTGCGTTTCCAATATAGACATCAGAACTAGCTGAAAATCAGACTCGTAGTTAATTTGAGAATGACTGAACCTTGAACAGCCATGCTGGTAAAACCTCAAAATGATGTCAAGCCTCCAGCAAATATCGAACCACTTTTATAAGGTTCCTTTTTAGCTTGGCTTTACAGTGTTTGGCTGCAGTCCATGTCTTTCAATTCACTATTTTTATTTGCAGTTAATTTATTACCAATGCATGACAAAAACAGAACAAATTGTGTAGCAAGCCACTACAACTATTTGTTTCACTCTTCATGGGGACTAGTAATACAAAGACCAACAGGTGACAGACAGCGAGTAACTAGAATAATTATTAACTGTTCATGAAGGTTTGACGGATTTCTAAGTGTCATCAACAGTGTGCTGCTTCGCTCTACCCAGAGGGAGATTTCAGTTTTTTTGTTGGTCTCTGTGACATCAGGGGATCTGCAGTAGATATTTCCAACTGAGGGAGATGATACTCTAATATGTTTACTTACTTACGATTAACACAATTTACATTTCACCCTCTTCACAATGTTAACTCAAGATTTCCTTTCTGTACAGCTGTCATCTTATTTCTTGCATAATCTTTTTTTACTGTGGTGTTTTGGTTACAACCCCAAAAATGTCAAAATGCACAAGTCAAAGTGACAAAACTATAAAAAATGATGGATTAATTTGGCTGAAGATTTTAAATTAACTCTCAGTTCCAATCTAGAATACATTTTTTTTTTAAAATCAGCAATGGCTATCGGCCTGATTTTGATTAATCGTTAAATTAATTTCTGTTCAAGAGGCATTTAATGTCTCGTTCACACTTTGTCTATTACTGTCTTTCTCGCTCTTCAGTCTGCTCATCATTTACCGTATTGGTGTAATGCCAGGACCACAGAAGTATAGGCGCGTTCTGCTGTGATGTCGTTTCCTCTGTGGCTCGACATGAAGCTTTGCCTTTGAGTACACTCAGGGTTGTGCACCAAAGTGTGGGAGTTGAAGCAATTCTTATTTTTAGAGATTCCATGTCCTCACGGGCAGGGATGACCAGAGGAGGAAGGTGAGAGGTCGTACGGTTGCTGTGCCTATTGTATGGAATCTGATCGGACCCACTATTGACACAGGTTTCTGGCTTGTACTGTACAGTCATATGAAAAACAAACAGCGCTGCAGTCAGGAGACTGGGATGTCATTAAAAAAAGTCTGTGTTTGTGAGAAATTCTGAGAGCGCCCAGGAGCAAAATTGCCTTTTGATTGCATGGGAAATGTAAATTCCGCACAAATACTTTGGTCCTACTCATTGTTTACAGCTCTGAAATGCTAAAGCTTTTTGCTGAAAATTGCTCCTTGTCTGATGATTAAATGCCTCTTGCTAACTCTTATCTGCCAGTTTTACAAGTAACTTTAAAATTTCCTTTCAGCAATACAAAACATCTGTAACAAAAACCTTCACCAACATGCTCATTTCAAAATCATAACTTCAGCTTCATAAATGAACCATGACTAAATAATTGCTCTGTTCTGCAGCTGTTACATTGTTTCATTTAAATATGTCAAGGAAATTACTGTTAATGCTTACAGCAAGCAGTTTGGCACTGCCTTTATCTACTCTCCTTCGCTACCGGTGGATCCTGAATTAATCCAGAATTCGTTAGGACTGACCATATTACAGATAAATGCGTTACATCTGGTCAGTTGTATCCAATGGTTATAGCACCTTCAGTAACTTATCAGTCTGCATCCAGATTTAGATATGCAAACTGTCTTTCGTTGCACGTTTCATCCGGCACTGTTTTTAGACCACAGCAAAGGCCACGTGGCAACAAGTTGGAGATGACAAGAAATGGTGAATGCCTGTCCTGTGAGCTACATTAATGGATAAAGGCATTAGACACTTCGTATAGGTAGAGGATATAATTCGGAGAGCGGTGAACAGGGTCTTGTGTGTTTCACATGAAAAGAGGCTGCGTCTGCTCTCTACTGGTCTTCTTGTTTCCAATATTAGCTGGGCAGGGTCTGTTGAAAGGAACTGAGAAGCAGAAGACAGGTTTTATACCTGAAGGACTTTGTTCACCATCTGGTTTAAAATACATTCATCCGAACAGAACACAGAAAAATTCTGAGGTTAAACACTTTTAGCATCCTTGGCAGGTGAGGAGAATCTTCACCTTCCCTTAGTCACATCCCAGTGAAGATGGGAGCAGAATGGTGCGGTAATCATCCTCATTAATGGCCCTGTTATTCATATTTACACCAATCAACCAAAAAAAAATTTTTTTCTTCACTGCTGATCATAGTTGTACTTGTTTTCTGCCACCTGTTTTCTTGTTTCATTCAATATCTGCCCATGCAATGGAGCACATTAAGAGAGTGAAGTTGTCAATCTGTCCAATTTCTGTCATCTCTAACCGCACCACCCCCAACTCACACACAGTCCTTGCCTTGGACCTTTGGTAGCTAAACCAGCCGTTAACGGGTGTGCGAAGTCAACAGAGATACAGCTGGCTTTACTCCCAAAACCATTTCTTTTGCAGCCAAACTGAAATAAATACCCCTTCTGCTTGTCTAATTTGTGTGCCACAGTGTGTGTGTCCTATTTTGGTAAATGGTTCCCAGGACAGGGGTACCAGTTGGGGAATGAGAAGGGTTTATGAGATTGTGGAGGAACTCTGCTGATACCATCTTGGAAGAAATAATGAGCTCCTGCCACATATCCAGCTATACACACACACATCATACACATCGTCTGAAGCTGCTTGTTCCATATGGGGTCACGGGGAGCCGGAGCCTAGCCTGGCACCACAGGGGGAGGGGACATACCGAGGACGGGACGCCAGTCTGTCGCAAGGCACCCCAAGCGGGACTCGGACCCCAGACCCACCGGAGAGGAGGACTCAGTCCAATCCACTGTGCCATCGCGCCCCCCCAGCTATATAGTCATGTGAAAACTAAATTTTGTCAGGCAGGTGAAAACCAAATGCGGTACTAATAATGTTCATGGTTTTGCCATAATCATAAAATATGAAGAAAGAGCTAAATGATTTTGTTTGTTTTTCTTTCCCAAACTTCCATTCAAAGTGCAACACTTTTTCGGCCCTTATAGAGGAAATTTATGTAGGGTTACTTTATATGGGGCTGTCCTGAATAATAGCTTCGGAGGAACTGATCCCCAGTGAAGAGATGGTGGGAAATTTGTTCCCGCTTTTGTCCGGGGAGACGGGGGTGAGATCCCCAAGGAATGAATCATGAGCGTCGGCTCAGCATGAAAACAAATGTCTTCCGTTCTACCTCACTATGACTGTTTACCGCAAGCAAGGGGAGGAGAGTATTCATTTTCCAGACAGATTTACAGTAGGTGTCTCTATGAGGCTGATGGTTGATGCTGAAATGCGTTAGTCTGAAGAGAAACAGCATTTCTCTTCCTTGTGTGGTGGGAAAGTCATCCTTCCGCCTTGGGGCCATGTTTGGAGCTGGTCCAGATTGTTTCCCTCCTGGATACCAGAGCTGGAGTTGGGTGTGGAGTGGGTGGAAGCGGGGGGGGACATTGGGTTCAAACTCTCTCCTCTGTGTTGGCAGCCTCCAGCTCTAATGAGATCCAGACCCAGGTTCCTGGGTTTCAACAAGATTAGGGTGCTTCTTTCCATTTAAAACCTCACTGTTGTACTTTGGGGAGGGGCCTTAAGCAGGGATATCATACAGTAATAAAATAATGGACATAGTGTACAATATATTCCTCCTGTTACTGTGAGTGTGACTGACATGTCCCTTGTCCAAAACAGTCAGTACTGTACCTGTTTGCACTAAAGCTTCACAACTGACTCTGCCCAACTACTTGTCCAGGCCGTGGTGACATCTCATCTGGACTACTGCAACTCTCTCCTGTGTGGCTTTCCTGCTACTGCCATCAGACCTCTACAGATGATACATAACGCTGCTGCCCAAGTTGTGTTTGACTTTCCGAAGCATTCCCATGTATCTGCTCTACTCATTTCTTTGCACTGGCTTCCTTTAGCTGCCCAAATCAAATTCAAGACCCTGGTTATTGTCTACAAATGCATCAATAGAACTGCACCCAGCTATTTACAGGACTTGATCAACCGCTACACCCCAGCCAGACCCCTTCGCTCATCTGCTTCTGCTCAATTGGTGATCCCACGCACGACAGGTAAAGCACAGAGGTTCTCGGTTCTGGCTCCGCTATGGTGGAATGACCTTCCCCTGTCACTCAGAACCGCAGAAACTCTGTCTACATTCAAGAAGGATCTGAAAACTCACCTTTTCCAGATCCATTTCACCCAAGATCTCTCCAGCTTATGTGTAGTGTAAATGTTCATGCACCGTAATTTCATGATCTTTCTCAGATAGGACTTTACACAGCCGGTACTCCGGCATTGTATGTGATTGTTTGTTTGTGTACCTTATTCTTAAAAAAAAAAAAAAATTGATAGGAAGGTTATCAGGATTCATCTACCTGCGTTTTATGCACCTACTCAAGCGATGAACATCGATGCATCAAGTGGATAGTAACAAACTAGGGTTACTTAAAAATTACATGTCTGCAGCCATGTCTCTTTCTCCTAAAGTAATGCACAAATTGTATTTACGCCGAGATGTACGTTGCTTTGGACAAAAGCGTCTGCTAAATGAATAGATGTAAATGTAAAAGTAAAGCCGCTTCAATATGCCTTCTAGTTAGGAGAATGGCAATTAAAGACACTCTTTTCTCATTGACATCTGTTGTCAAACACCCACTAGATATTGAAAACGAGAGAAAAATACTGGAACGACTTGAAATATATTTATATTTCAGGATTTTACAAAAGTGCCTTTATCTCCGAAACACTGACCCCAGACACCGATGAGATGAAAACAAAAATGCACAATCTGATTAATTTCCTTTTTTTGGGGGAGAGGGTTAGAGGTTAAAAGTAATATTGCAGGACTCACACTGGAATGAATCCAATTCCTGAATTCACTCCAATGCATTTTGCACTGATTTTATTGCAGGTGGAGTCCAGTGTGTAATGAGTCCTTTCCCTAATACCTTTATATGCATCCTCTTTTCTTCCGGTTTGCAGCTTTTCCGGTATTCATACAGCCACTGGCAAAAGGATTTTACCATCTACACAGGCCTTTTTTGGAGTGGCAAATACAAAAACAACTTCTTTTCTTCTGTTCTTTTTCAGTCATTCAATGTACTAATAAAAGATGCATTGCAAGAAGTTTCTATTCCGATATGCTGAAATGCTAAGGTGTAAAACATTTTTATCCACTTTTTTATTACGTAATATGAGGAAATGTGTTTTGCAGGGACACTAAAGATATGATAACTGTGTTAAGAAGTTTGGTAGCTTCGTCAGGCTTCTTTATGCCTTTTTCTTAGTGCTGTCATTGTTTCCGTACTTTGCTGGGTATCTATACATAGCATGTAGGTTTCAAAACACCGGAACTGGCCAACAAAGTATCTAAATGTGCTATTTCTGCACTAGAGTATGACCCCAGACACCATGGGCCGCTTGTGTTTCGGTGCTCCGCTGCCGGCTCGTACCTGCTCACACCCCATCAACAAATTCAGAGTAAGCTTTTCAGCTCTGTGCTAGGAGTAATGTTGTTCAGTCCCAGAAAAGGCTGACGTCTACCTTCTTCGCCCATTTTATTTGAATGTGGAGTAAAGTGCTTGCCGTTTGTCTACCTGCCTGGCTTTGCAGACAGAAAGAGCAAGAGGGTGAAAAATTAAACTTGAAATATCTTAAGTTTTCAAGCTGTTTGATGCAGAACACTGCAGAAGTGTCTGGGCACCTGAAATTTGCCAAAGTACCATGATGCTTATCCATATTTTCAATTTTTTTGCAAATTGAAGCCATTTTGTTGTTTCTGTAAGTCTTGCATGGATAGTCTGAGTATGTAGTGTGAAATGTAGAAGTCTGGTATTCACTGTTGAGTCAGTAACAGGGATGGATACGGTGTAGGTGTAGGTAATGGGGAGACACTGTATGCAGTAAAGTAATTGCTGGCTAATGTGGTACATCCACTATAGCTTTGGATTCACTTGGTAGTGGGATATTCTGGGTAAGGTTTGCTGCTTGGGGGGAAGCAATAAGTGGCTGCCAGAGATCAGAGCTGAAATTCCCTGTGGCTGTGACCACATCTCCACCCTGCTTCCCCCCGCTGTGTGGAACTTATTCCTAGGTCGCAGGCAGCTCCTCCCGAAGCGTAAAATGAACATACTACAGACTGCCAGCTTTACTCAATGGGGATTCTATCCAAAAATTGTATCAGACCAGGAAAAATTAGTTTTTTGGCAATCTCAATATCAATATGCTCAGTTCATTAAAATAACAATATTTACAGAGTGGTTCTCTCCCATATCTTCTCATATTGTTTTACATTCACATTTAGCTGATGCTTTGTCCAAAGTGACTTACAGAAACATGTCATACAGATTGAATAGGAAGGAGAAACAAAGGACAACGAGGAAGGTATGGAAAGTACAGTCAGCTAAGTGATTCCTCGTTCCACACTGGGCATTTAAGGGCATATACTCATTGCAGAGTTAATATATCCTAAATGCTGACTCAAAGCTGTCCACAGAGTGTGACCTGGTGTGTGTGTGTCTGTGTGGGGGGTTACCCTGCAGTGGACCCTCACTGGACTAGTTCCCTATGCTTGAGGGATAGGCAATAGACTGCTGTGGCACTGACTAGGGCCAGTGGTTATGGACAGTCCTAGTTAAAGGGTGTATCATGGATGAGTGTTATCTTCAGGTCACACATAATTCCATGTATTTAATTGACATTTTTCTGCGAAGCGACTTACAACGATTAACCTCATTTATAGAGCTGGGTAACGTTTACTGGAGCAATTAATGGAAATTATCTTGGTGAAGGGTATTTCAGAAGAGGGTGGGAACTTAACCTTGACCCTCCAAGATGCAGGCAGCACCACACTACACTACCTGCTGCTATGCTGAAGGCTATTGAAACTCATCTGTTGACTCACATGAAGCTGGCACCAGTTTTCATCAGCCTTTAAAAAATAATCACAACTCAGAACAAATATTTCTTTATCCCCCCAACTGTTATATTATATTTTTGTTTTATTTAATTAATTTTGCATCATCTCATATTTAGGTGTTGAAACCGGTGTTTTGGTTAGAGGGCTAATTAAGTATTTTTCCAGCCAAGATGTATCAGCTTAGTTTAAAACAAGAAAGCACGTTGATGCTGAAATAATTCCCATCTGTCTGTCTTGCAAGTGTAGCATCAAAGCAGATTGTTCAACTTTATTGACTTAAGCTGATGCTCTGTTTTCTGACACAGACGTAGGGCCTTTTTTCTGATGCATTGGAGCACGTTTAAGATCCAGTAGTCGCCCTCTACTTGTTTTGCAAGAGTACTCATGATATACTCATAAATTCAGAATTCATCTTAAAGGCCATGAACTGCACAGGTTGGTCTGGGAGAAAAAAAACATCATATTACTGGAGCTCTCAATAATGCATTATGTGCTGTGGGTGTCTCACATCACCTGGGTTGTGCGAGAGCGAGTGGGTTCAATCCCTCACTCAGTTTTCATATTCGCTGCATGGTTTCTTGTGGGTGCTCTGGTTTCCTCCCACAGTCCAAAGACATGCTGTTCAGTTTCATCCACAGTGTGTGAGTGACAAAGAGAGTGTGTGTGTTCCACTGAAGTATGGATGAGTGACCCAGTGTAAGTAGTGTATCTAGCAGTGTAAGTCACCATGGTGAATAAGATGTGTGGGCTGATAACACTACATTGGAAGTCGCTTTGGAGAAAAGTGTCTGCTAAAGGAAGTAATGTAAACGTAGGTGCAATGTCTTTTTGATGTACTCTGGCAGTGTTTATAAGAAGTGCTTTTAATTCTCTGTTGTGACTATAAAGATACAGTCTCCAGATGAGCTGGAAGTCAAACTTATGAGCAACACCTCTCTGAAACAGGCAGCAGAAAGGCCTGTGACCTCACAGAAGTCTCACTGGCTTTTTGCCGTGCATTTTCGCCTCTGAAGAAACCTGTCGTGCTGAAGCCCTGTGTATTAGCACCGCCTATCATCGAGAATATCTTGAAGCGCTAGAAATGACGAAACTTGTGGTTTTCTGGGTGGGGTATTCATAGCCTTGATGCAAGACAAGTGTCATGCATCATACCAATACATAGAAGTTTTCTCTATAGCTAACGCCTAAATTTAGAGCAAAATGTAATGCGGTGGTTAAGAAGCTGGTGTTTAGATCAATAAGATTCCGGTGTAAGTTCCCTGGCGGGAATCTGAAGCTGTACTCTTGACATAGATTCTTAATGTGAACTCACTTTAGGAAGCAACCAGATCAACAAATGCAGCTGAAATGAAGTTACTGAAGAACTTGTGCTCAAATTGAATGAATGAATGACTGAATGAATGAGCCAAGTATGTTTACACATACAAGGATTTCATCTTGGTGACAGGAACTTCCACAGCACAGACAGAATGACAGTGACAAGACACAGATAATAAAAGTAGAGTGGGCTAATAAAAGATTAAAAAAAATATATATATATAGAGTATAAAGTACACAATATACAAAATAGACACTAGACATTATATGTTTCTACAGGTATGTTATATACAAATGTAAGGGAATGTAAATAAGAGGTATGGTGTGATAAATAAATATAAGTATAAATAATGTTATGTATTGTACTTGTTTATTGCCCAGTGGGGGCATTTAACTGTTCATGAGGTAGATGGCGTGAGGGAAGAAACTTTTCCTGCGCCTGGCTGTCCTGGTGCTCAGTGCTCTGTAGCGCCGGCCAGATGCCAAGGGTTCGAAGAGGAAGTGGCCTGGATGTGAGGGGTCTACAATGATTTTGCTAGCCCTTTTACTGACTCTGGACGAGTGCAGTTCTTGGAGAGCTGCGGGGGGGGGGGGGGGGGGGGGGGGTGTGCCGATGATTCTTCCAGCAGTGCAAACTATCTGCTGTAGTCTTCTGATGTCTGATTTCGTAGCTGAGCCGAACCAGACGGTTATAAAAGTGCAGAGCGATTACTGCAGAGTAGAACTGCATCAGCAGCCTCTGTGGCAGATTGAACTTCCTCAGCTGGCGAAGGAAGTACAATCTCTGCTGGGCCTTCGTCACAATGGAGTCTATGTGGAACTCCCACTTCAGGCCCTGTGAGATGGTGGTGCCCAGGAACCTGAATGACTCCACTGTTGCCACAGTGCTGTTCATGATGGTGAGTGGGGATAATGCTGGGGTCTTTCTTCTAAAGTCCACAATCATCTCCACCGTTTCAGCCAGCTCTTTACCCTCCTGTCTGTAAGCAGAATCGTCACCATCCCGGATGAGGCCAACGAGTGTGGTGTCGTCTGCGAACTTCAGGAGCTTGACAGTGAGGTCTTTTGCGGTGCAGTTGTTGATGTACAGGGAGAAGAGTAGTGGGGAGAGCACACATCCCTGGGGGGCGCCAGTACTGATTGTGCGTGTTTTGGATGAGAATTTTCCCAGCCTCACTAGCTGCTACCTGTCCGTCAAGAAGTTGGTGATCCACCGACAGATGGAGGCAGGCACAGAGAGTTGGTTAATTTGGACAGGAGGAGGTTTGGGATGATGGTGTTGAAGGCTGAGCTGAAGTCCACGAACAGGATTCTCGCATAAGTCCCTGGTTTGTCCAGATGTTTCAGGATGTAGTGCAGTCCCATGTTGACTACATCATCCACAGACCTGTTTGCTCGATGAGCAAACTGCAAGGGGTCCAGTAAGGGTCCAGTGATGTCCGTCAGGTAGGCCAACACCAGTCTTTCAAATGACTTCATGACCACAGATGTTAAGGCGACAGGTCTGTAGTCATTAAGACCTGTGATTTTGGGTTTCTTCAGAATGGGGATGATGGTGGAGCGTTTGAAGCAGGAAGGAACTTCGCACAGCTCCAGCGATCTGTTGAAGATCTGGGTGAAGATAGGGGACAGCTGGACAGCATAGGTTTTTAGACAGGCTGGTGAAACACCGTCTGGGTCTGGTGCTTTCCTTGTCTTCTGTTTCCGGAAGACCCGACGCACCTCCTCTTCACAGACCCAAAGTGTAGGAGAGGGAAGAGTGGCGTTGCTGGAGGTGTTGGTGGATGCATTGAGAGAAAGTCAGAATGGGTGTGGGGTGTGAAACAGGGTTTGTAAAACCTTCAATAAAACTCATTCAGATCGTCGGCATTTATATCACGAACAAAAATAATGGGGAACTGTAACAAAGTTGGGGAGGTCTGGTGGCCTGGTGGATTCAGCCACTGCCTGCTGTGTGACAGGTCTGGGGTTCAAAGCCTGCCTGGGGTGCCCTGTGATAGACTAGCATCCCACCCTGGGTGTGTCCCCCCCCCCCAGCTCCGTGCCCCCAGGATAGGCCCCAGCCCACCATGACTCCACCTGGGACATCCTTACATCCTTGTTGACAATGGATGCAACAAACTCAGTTAAACGTAATGCTGTTATGCAGTGATTCAAAAACTCTTGATATCTATGTGAAAATTCCAACACACAGAAACAATCTACCTAACCTGTTTCTGAATATCTCAAGCCTCCACTTTTTTTTTTTTTTTTGTAATGGGTGTGCTATATCTCCAGAGAAAACTGTTAACTTTTCCCTGTTAGTTTACACACATTAGAATGTGTTGAAACGTGAAACGCACTCCATTGTCACTACGGTAAATATGACGAGGCAGTAACTGGGCAAGAAACAGTCCTAAATTGCTAAAGGCTAACAGGAAACTGCGTCCCAAAAAAACGCGGCCCCTCAAGGATCTTTACACAGTTGAGTTTGTCCCTTGTCAGCCAATCTGAGACAGGGGTCAGTGTGTATTTCTTCTGACCTGCTGATGCAAATAGTGCGGATCCCCGTGTGCGCCATTGTTTATGGAGTCTAGATTTCCTGTTATTCCTCTGATTTGTTGCATTTGCCCTGTGACTGTGGCTCTCTGAACTGTCCCCTGCCCTGCGGGGGGCCTCTCCGCACGCAGCACTGTTCCTTCCGGGGCATGCCTGGTCTGCGAGCAGCCGTTTTCCCTCAGAGCTGGGAAAGTCAGCTGTCCCTGATGCCCCATACATCGAAGATGGACTAGGCTATAGGTCTGAGCAGAGAGGAGCACTGTGGCGAATTGCACAGCCTCACATCCCGAAATTCGCCTCTCACCACCTAATTCGAAGGTACTGAAATCATAGACGGAGATGAAACGACATGGGAGATGTTAATTTTCTGATAAGGATAAAAGTTGGAGAAAGTATAGAGGGTGAAGGATGAGTGATGTTGACCTCTAACCCTGGACTCTGGTGCCCATCAACCTGAAATCGCTGTAAATGTGATTTCAGGGGGCAGAGACACTGGAACAACTGCTCATTCAAAGGTTATTTCACGGCCCAGTGGAGTATCCTAGGTCCAGGTGAATGTGAGGTATGACCATGGGTTTACCGTACCTGAAGTTGGGGGTCTGTGTGGTACAGGGATGACATTGAGCTGAGCGTGTAGCGCGCTGGTTTAAACGTTCCCGTGAAAGTGCAACGGTTCGAAATGATCCGGCAGCTGGATTGGGTGATGGATGGCGAGGAGCTGATTCGTAGAGAAAATCCTGATGTGTCGCTGTACTTGCTTGACCTTCCGTGACCTCCAGACCCAGCGGTCGCCGCAAAACCGAGTAGACACTGTGGTCCAGAAAGTCTGTCTCCTCATCCTCCGAAGGGTTTCTGCCTCGGTTTAATAACACAAAGCGCGTGTTTGTTTGCGGCGGCGTTGAAGCCATCGCTGTTTTATGAATTGTAATTAAGTTGTAATTAACATAGCTTGGTAATGGGGAAACCACGTTAAGTACGCTCTGGATTTTAGATTTGTTTACCACAGTACAAAATTCTGTGAAGAAAAACAAAAGTTATTGCCTATTAAGTTACAGCTACATACGTCATTCGTCATTTTTTCTCCCCCTCTAATAGGAAGCCTTGATATTTTCTCTATATTCCAATCCATAGTTATGCTATAATGTAAAGCTTATCTTTGCCAAAAAATAAATATGTTGTTTCTATTCTGTTTTCTTGGCAAAAACTTTATTTGAAATCCCATTTACGCTGCTAGATATTTTACTGCAGCAAGGTCATAAGAGCAGTTTCTTTAATTTCAAAGTGTCCGGTACCGAACAGGGCCAATGAACTTCTCTGGGGGTCTCCATCCCCGTGTGATCTCTTCCTCAGCCCCGACTTAGGAACACGAGCGAAAAGTTTCCAAAGGTTCTGACATATTGTTCCAACTTACTTCCTCCACTGCATCTTGGCCTCTGTTTTCACTGGATTTCTCCCCTTTTTTTCATCCAACCGTTATACGTATCCATTCCACAAGCTGTTGATCAATACACCGTGATACTCAAACTCTTCAGAAAGTAAATTTGTACAATATAGCAGCGGGAGATTAAAATGGACATTGCGCATTTTTTTTTCCTTTCATCTGAGTGTGATTGTGGTTTCCTCTCCTCTCTTTACATTGTTTATATCTTTGTATTGTTTTGATGGCCTGTCGTGACATAAGCAGTCATCAGTCACAAGATGACACGTAGAAAAGGCACCGTAAGTGTTTGCGTGCTCTCGATACACTTTGCCTCATTTCCGCTTTGTTCCAGAATAACACTGTCTGTGTGACAACCACCTTTTACTTTCATTTCTAAAACTGTCAGAGGTAAGAAGTTGTGAAAAGCAGTAACAAAAGTTTACCTGCACCTAAACTCTGTTTAATTTTTGTTCATCTTAATTGTCACCTTGACTAGCCGTGGTTTTAGATATCCATCCACGTTTTCTTCCTAAGCCAAGTTGCAATCCTTTGTGTTTGTTTGTTCATGTAGCCCACATCCGTTTCCATAGCAACGTGATTGTCCATTTCATAATGCTCCCACAAATATGGGGTGTATTTCCTTAATAACAGCACACGGATGCAAGAATATTCCAGTCATTAAAGAGGTCCTGCAATATGGTGCAGTGTCGTTACCAACTCACATGCCGTATTGATTTCATTGCCTAAATATTACCATGTGCTTTTGTCTGTATTTTTGTGTACATGACAGTTTTAAGAATAAAATTGTGGTGAAATATAAAGCTGCAGCCTTTGTTCTCCATGAGAACAGAAGAACATTTATCCTCTGAACTGTCAGTTGTTTTCGTCTTCTGGTTTGGACCCTGGTTCGGACCAGAAGGTAATTACAGTTCCGTACCCTTGCTGCAGGTCAAACAGCAGAAGCTCAACCAGAAAGTTTCCAGCCAGGGTAAAGTCTTTTGAAAGCGCGCCGCGATGCGATCCCGATTTCGAGCTTGCGTCGTACGGCCTGTCGGATCATGGAGTTTCACCCGGGAACTGGCCAACTCTCGTCTTCAGTCTCTCGACAACTGGAGTCCTTGCTGAAAACCGCAAAAACCGAGTAGCCCAATTAGATGACTGCCTTCATCCAGGGCCATTTTGCACCCCTTCCAGCCACCCCTGGCTCCGATCCCTGAGGCCCCAACCCCCTTTTTCTCCTCTTGACTCTGTTTCCATTTTTATGCGGTTTTCAGATTGCACCGTGAAACCCGTACTTAAATATGACTGTCAATAACAAGCCAATTCCTGCTGTGGACAGAAGCCGTGTTGACAGTAGGTGCAAATGGGGGTTAGGGGGAAGCTTGAGAAGGACATGATGGAGAGAGCCAATGAAGGAAATATCAAATGAATTTGAGCTTTTTAGTACAGGAAGCCATCGTTTCCTAACAAGACTGATTCCATGCCATGAAAAATAAAAGCACAAAATGTTTTCTGTTTCTGCTACCACTCTGTGGAGTAGCCAGTAACACCATATGGTTACTGGCCTCATTTGGCCTTAGAGGTCTGGAACAGGTACAAGATGGAATCACTCTATGTGGGTGCCCTTCCCACGCAAGGGTACCCTTCTCAGACACATGTGACTAAAGTGTTTTAACTGGGGAAAAAAAAAAAAAGCTGTGCTTTGCTTTTACTGTATTCTAAACTTTTACACGAATTGTGAGACCACAAATGTCTTATTCTAATGAATCAACACTGAGATCAAGCACGGTTCATTTTGATGTTTTTTACCGCGTTAGTGATTTTGCCTAGAGATGCGATATTCAATGTAACGTGAAAACTTTTAAATGACTGAGAAACTTTTCTTTTTTTTAAATCAGTGCAACAGCCAAAAGAACACTCCCCCTTTGTGCACGGAGCCCCGCACATAGCAGGGACGCTTATCGTAACTTGTCATCAAACACTCATATCCTTACATTGTAATGACGGAAAGCTGACCTGCGTTTTGCGAGTATGAACTACGTTCGGCACTCAGGAGAAGAAGAGATGGGGTGGGGGGTTAGGAGGAAGCGACTTTCTAGAGAAGAAGCTGTGCCCACCCCTCTTAACCCCCAGCTCACGACGCGGGATGCAGCTGCGGCTCGGCGTGACGTTCAGGGGCAGTGTTAGGGTTGCGGGGTCACGGGAAGGCGGGTGGGTGTTCGGGTGGGAGCTCGGCCAGCCCTGAAGAACGTGCAGCTGAGCACCAGCCTGCCCCCCCTTCCCAGGATATACTATATGTCAAACATTTTTATTACATTTTCCAAAAAGCGCCCTTTTCCAGTCAGCACTTTTAAAGAATGTTTATATGTGTTTATATTGGGAAATATATTTACAGCGGTTTTATTTTGCACTTGAAAAGTAAAGAAAACAAACATGATCCGTATCTGCGTTGCAAACATCTGGGCCACGATCCGTGTGTATCCATCCACTGTTGGGAATATCCTTGGATTTTCTAGTTTGTTCACAAGTTAACTTTCCTTTTCCCTCGAAATGTCTTCGGAGCGTATCGAATAACACCGGCCCGAGTTAACGGGAAGCGATACGTGAGCCTTTCCAGACAACGCCGACCACGAGTATCGCGATCTTCTCGAGCCAAAGAACACAGAGAAACACTGCCACCAGCAGATTGATCCGAAAATGATGCAGCTCATGTTTGTTTTCCTTCTGGCAGGGTTGCGCGAACTGCAACAACAGTGTTGTGTTGTAAACAATATCCTTATAAAGTCTGCAAAGCTAAGATGTTATCCTGAAACGTCTTTCCTTGGAATCGTGCCTGGCTCGAAAATGTCGATGCGAAGGACTGCACAGCACAGCACCCAGCAGTTCCTATAAGTCTCAAAACACATCTCTCAGAACATCCAAAACCAGCAAGCAAACATTTCGATGTGAAATAATGGAAATGTTGACATAAACGTACGCAGCCCGTTCTTTGCGCGCTAACGAAAACAAATACTGAACATGTTTCGTTGTGGTCACACAAGTGCAGCAGGGGGAGGTTTTGGAGAAATCTGTGTTATCGCTTGCTGGACACAATGTTGTTGTTGTTTAGCCCAATGACCTTTCATGTTCCTTGGCTCACACACCTCATCTACTACTTGGCTTAAATTTTCCTGCGTAAATTTTCCCTGCATCGCTCTCAGTGGAACGGTTGCTGCCGAGCATTTTGCTCCTCACCAGGGTGAGGGAGAGCGGGAAGGGTGATTCCCTTAGAAGTCGAACGGATGTTGGCGCAGGTCGAGAAACGTTACGGGTGATGTCCGGCAGCTGCAGTTTGAGTGCCACAGCCGCAGAAAAAATGACACTTTCTTTAAGGAAATTGACACACGTTGACCGAAGTGCCAATGATCGGGAGGCGTTCCCCCCGTGATTCTTCACTACGTCACACTCGGTGGCATAACTCAGTTGTGTCGCATCCACTCCTTCATTTTCTTACTCCTGGAACCACGTAGCTGTGCAAATACTTGCAACTTCACATTCACCTCCGCTTCATTAACGCATTCCCTGAGTCTGATGGATGACCAAAGAGGCAGTTAATTTGTGTTTGCATTTTATCGTGGGCGGCCCGTTCCACATCCTGCGAGCTGACACGCACTCACAGATAACATGATGTTCATTTACACAAGGGAGGAAAAAGTAACTGAGAGATGGGCAGCATGGTGCCACAGCAAGTAGCACTGCTGTCTCACAGCGTCTAGGTGGTGCGAGAGGACATGAGTTCGATCCCTGCTCAGTCTGTGTGGAGTTTGCATGTTCTCCCCCTGTCTGCGTGGGTTTCCTCCTGGTGCTCTGGTTTCCTCCCACACTCCAAAGTGATGCTGTTCAGGTTTCCCCCATTGTGTGTGTGACACAGAGAGAGTGTGTTCCACTGATGTATGGATGAGTGACCCAGCGTAAGTAGTGTATCTAGCAGTGTAAGTCACCATGGTGAATAAGGTGTGTGGGCTGATAATGCTACATAGAATTCACTGGAAGTCGCTTTGGTTAAAAGCGTCCGGTAAATAAATAAATGTAAAAAAAAAATAAGGAAACAAAGTGACTTGACTGCTTGGATGTCTTTCAAGCTGGATGTTCAAGGTTGGGACTGTCTGCTCACCCTTCTTGTCATTCTTCTGTGGTCAAGCGATACAGCAAGTCGGCTGTGTTTAAGGGTATGGACACCCCAAACAGCTGCTTGATTGCTCATTGGAAGAACATAATGTTTAACATTTGTTTGCCCTTTTACTGGGACACCTATTAGGAAAAAAAGGCTGTCTGTGTGTGTTCTAAGTTCTTTGCTTGGACAGGGCTTCTTGTAGATGCTTAGATTTAATTTGTTTATTTGATTTTTTTTTTTTGTTGGTTTTGTCACCTGTCTACATTCAGGCCTGTTCTCCACCCCTGGGTGAATTACAGGGGACAACTAAAGGGGAAGCAATATCACCACCCATGCAAACACAACAAAACCAAACAAAACAGAAGATCAAGCAATGCGGGACATGAAACGACTATTTTGCATCTAAAAAAGCCTGGCGTGTCTTTACCTGTCAGCTGTTCTGTCATCACCCTAGTAGAGAGACCTGGTAGCCCGAAAGAAACCGATTCTACATGCCAGGTGTCTCCCTCGGGCAAAAAGTTATGAGAGAGATTGGATGCAGGGCTGTACATTGGTGTCATGTGGAGTAAACTTCTCAGATGTGTAGCCATGGATTCAAATCAGCAAGTGGAACGAAAAGGAATATGTTCACAGGGAGACCTTCGGCTGCTGTAAAATCTGCACAGACAAACAATAAGCGTCAGCCCGCTTTAGCTGAAGAACAGCAAGGACCATGATGTTCAGTTTGAAGGGAGATCCAACACTGACACATGGTGAGCTCACAAACAGGATTCCGCTGGGCACCTTGGTGTCAAGACCTGCAAGTGTGACATTGTGTAACAGCCTAAAGTCATTTGCATTAAATAAATACTAATTAATTCTAATTCTTTGCGTGACTTCATGCTGCGGGAAGTAAACGGGTAGGTGGCCCAGTGTGTCACTATCTCAGTGGGAACTCACCTGTGTCTCTATCATCTCTCTTTCTAGCTAATATGAGTATCTTTATCGTGATCCTTCAGGGTAATGATATAAGATTTTCATCACCATTCTAGCTTAACCCTCTGATTATTGGTACAGCGTCCTATAGGAGGCTCGAGGAGACTCGTTCAGTCCTCCTTCTAGAGTATTCTATCTTATCGGTGATCTAAAAACTAGGGAACTGCTCAGGATGAAAGCAGCTGTCATGTTTGAACCGCCTGTGTCGTGTTTCGTAGCGGTCCCTCACGAAAATAGCTTGATGCAGGAATTTGGTACGAGTGTGTCGCTCTCACATGAATACTACTGCTGGAGCTGTGAAGCTTTTGGAAAAGTCGCCATCAGAGTCAAAGGTCCGATGGATTTTCAGGCCTTGTTTTGGAGTCGTGGAACGAAGGCGACGCGATCCATCGGTGTCGCTGTGAAGATAATAGTCACGAAACCAAAGGGAAACAGCAGGGACATCATGCCTACCGTGACTCGGTTTTCTCCAGAAGCCTGGGCTGCCGTGCCTTAAGGAGGAAGACGAGCCACAGGAACAACATGTCCTCAGAGGCAGAGAGACACAAATTTATAAATCAATCTTGCGATGTCAAATCATGGGGAAAATTCTGAACCTAATCAAGAAAAAGTGCTCTTGCATTAAATCTACTTTACACTGAACTGTTGATAAGGTTTGAATATTTATGGTTGGGGGGTGCGGTGGCGCAGCGGGCTTGGCTCCCGCTCCCTGGCGAGTCTGGGGTTCGAGTCCTGCTTGGGGTGCCTTGTGATGGACTGGCGTCCCGTCCGGGGTGTGTCCCCTCCCTCTCCAGCCTTGCGACCTGTGTTGCCGGGTTAGGCTCCAGTTTAACGTGACCCCGCTTGGGACGAGTGGTTTCAGACAGCGTGTGTGTATATTTACTGTTGTATCTTGGGTGTTGAAGCACTGGTCGTAATTTATCATCTGTTCAGTTTCTATTATTCAGTTTACTGCTCCACGGTGAGCTGTTCTGTCAGATGCTACTTACGTGCTTCCGTATTTATAGAGTCTACATTTCTACATCTGGAAGGTTTCAGAAGTTGTGTATTTTTTTCCATCCTACTCCCTCCACCACTCTCTTGTTTCTCCCATGTTAAGCATTCCTCAGATACATGAGCTGTGGCAGGTCCAACCCATGTTACCAGCAAGGTTCTCCTGTCCAGTCAGACCCCGTCCCAGCTGGACTCGTGTTCTCCTCATAAATCAACCCCGTGTTTAATCTTTTCCTGGCTGCTCAGCCCACCCACCCCTCCCATGGGAAATAAAGTATCTCCAAAAGAAAACAGCGCTGGGGCCCTTTGTTTCCGCGTGCGAGCCGCTCCAGAGGCCCAGCCGTGGCCAGAAATGGCAGCGGAGATGCAGACATCCTATCATCTTACAGTGTAAAATAAGATATGCAGGGAAATGAACTCTGGATTTCAGAGATGCAAAGTGTGCCAAGAACGCACTCCCATCCATTCTGCCTAGAATTGAGTGTGCAGTTATCACACACTATTTGTGTGAGTGACAGCAGACCTTCTGCATTTTTGATTTAGAATTAGAGTACACGATGCATTCTCCCCTCTGGCACTAAGATTTTGCGAACACTCTTCTTCTCGGCGGACGCACAGAGTCACATTTTGTATTGCATCTCCAAGGATCTTTCTCGAACCAAGATACGGGATTAGACTCAGCAACGCCGGCCTGCTCCGGCGCAAGTTTTTTATCGCCCGGCCACCTGTGATAAGGTAGGGAACTGGGACAATGGCGTCCCGAGTCGCACGATAGCGAATGACAGCGGTGTGTACGGTCCCGCCCTTACACAAACAACTCCAGAAGCTCTGCTGCGCCTTTGATCCGGGGTTTGTTTTGCAGAGAAGTTTTTTTCTTTATTGTTTTTTTGGACACGTGGTTCATATTGTCCGTAGAGAATGCTGCAGAGATGCCAGCGGATTTCAGTTCTCAGCAGGAATCTGCATATGGGTGGATGGAGAGCCACGGAATGTGTGTGTGTGTGTGTGTGTGTGTGTGTGTGTGTGTCTCATGGTAGGAGTGTCAAGACGGGCTTGCCAGTGAAAACCTCAACGATGCATTGCTTGACTGAAGCTCTGATTAAATTTTCGGCCTTTCGTGTTCTTTATATTGCCTGCACTATCATTAAGACACCTTGACGTAGGGCAGAAGAATGAACTGCTGTAAAAGGGTAGCCGCTTCCTTTGCTCTTACTGTTTTCCACACTGGTCTTTTGTGGCCACGCATATCTCATGACATAACGTTGCGTTCCGTGTTCCTGAATCCAACGCATTCCACTTTGGTCTTGGGGTCACCATCTAGAAGATCGTCCAAGTCTGTGCAAACTGCTGCGAGAATGAAGAGATTTTTCTGGTTTAGTCAACTTGGTTCTTTAATGAACTGGGAGGTGGAAGGGAAGTGGGTTCTGTGACTATGTGCGGCGGGGGCGGCTTTGGGGGGCTACCACACTTTCTGCTTATCCTAGCCACACTGGTCAGAGTGACCCAGACAGACTGTCTTGTCCCCTTCAGCAGCTATTTTGCTCCCTTCATACTGAGAGGTCTAAGATGGCCATGACATCCTTGTGCTGGAGGTTTGAATCAGCAGCTTATTTCTGTTGGGAGTGCAGTTTTTTTTATTCTTGGCTTGACTCCTCTGCCGACCTTAAAAGGCCTGTGACATGGACCTCAGATGTCAGTTAACTGACATTGTTTTGTGTTATAGCTACATCCCATGTAATATTTTTCTCATTTGTTGCTATATTTAGACCTGGGAAAGGGCCCAGCACATGGTTCAAATCAGACGGTGCCTCGCGCTCTCCAGGGAACGTCTTTCTTAACGCTCCAAATATTTCCCAGTTTTTCCTCCCAGCCGTGACTTTGAACGTCCTCTGGGTCTGTTTTTGAAACTCTAACCAGGCCCAGCAACACCCACGGTGCGCCTCGGTATCACTCGACGCGCACTTTTGGCGCTATGAAGACACTGAACATACCACACATTCCCCGAGGCCATAAATCTTCCCGGAGCCACAACCCCAGAGTCCATGGGTTGACAGCAAATGGATCTTCTGATCCAGCACTGAGCAGAAACCATGTACCCCCACTGCGCCATAATCCTGCCGTGCTTCACATCAAGAGGTCACGTGCGTGAACAGATTCCTCCCTTTGGGAACGTGGCTGGATGTGTGAAGAGAAATAGCCGTCAGCTGACCCTGAGGTGGAGACTTGCTGCATGCGGATCTAAATGTGACCTGCCCACCTTCTCCTCCTTTTGCGTGGAGCTTCATGCCACACCGCATCCCCAGCGGGCCTCTGAGTGCCTGGATGACAGGAAGGGTTTGTGCATTCTCATCTTCTGTTCTTTACAACATGCCTTTTGTTAGCAGTTTTAAACAAAGTTACTAAAATCAATAACACTTTCACAATTAATATATTTATTCAGCTGGAAAGAAGCCCTCCCAGATATGAACCTTGAACCCTGAACCATAATAAATCCTATTTTTTAAACACTATTTGAAACTGTGTAGGAGGGGGCGGTGGCGCAGTGGGTTGGACCAGGTCCTGCTCTCGGGTGGGTGTGGGGTTCAAGTCCCGTTGGGGGTGCCTTGCGACGGACTGGCGTCCCGTCCGGGGTGTGTCCCCTCCCCCTCCGGCCTTCCGCCCTGAGTTGCCGGGTTAGGCTCCGGTTCCCCGCAACCCCGTATAGGACAAGCGGTTCAGAAAGTGTGTGTGTATTTGAGCCTGTGAGCAGTACTAATATGATTAGACTAAGAAAACTGGAAAATACACACACACACACATTTTCAGAACCGCCTGTCCCATACAGGGTCGCAGGGAAACCGGAGCCTACCCGGCAACACAGGGCGTAAGGCCGGAGGGGGAGGGGACACACCCAGGACAGGACACCAGTCTGTCGCAAAGCACCCCCAGCGGGACTCAAACCCCAGACCTACTGAAGAGCAGGACCCGGTCCAACCCACTGCGCCACCGCGCCCCCCAAAACTGGAAAATAATGTATGAAAATGTGCCACGGGTATAAAGAAATAACTGCGCGTGTTTACGAAGCACTGTGCAGTGGCAAAGATTGCTCCTCGCTGGAGCATTTTTTTTGCACTTATTATTCATGGCATGCTTTTTAGATGCCAGGGTTATTGTCCATGGTTTGCGAAGAAAGACAACGAGCAATCGTAAGCCGAAACTGGAAAGCTGCCCAGGGTTCGCACTAGAAGACGATGGCACGATCTCATCTTTCACGCGGCTTTCGTTGGCAGAGGAGCGCTCAAAGAGCGCGGGTGACGCCGAGGGCCTACGCCGCAGACGGGCCCGCGCTCATTCCGCATCAATCTTGCATGGCTGAGGTTCTCGCTTTCCCACGCAATAAAGCGGCGGCAAACGGGGCACACAAAAAACATGCTTGCAATTAGCGTGCGAAGCGGTGGGTTAGCGATGGAGGTGCTGTCCGTGCTGTTATGCTGTCGCTGCCGGTGGGGGGGCTTTGGGGAGGGGGGGTCTCTCTCACTCCTACAGTTGCTACATTTGCTTGAAGGTGTGAGATTGTGGTTTTACAGAGCACTTCAGTGCAAGCGGGTGCGTTGAAGTCTTTCGGAGGCAAATCGGGTGGATTTGTGCATGTCGGCATGCGAACGCCAGCCTGTTGGTGCTGCGCTCAGCTCATTGTTAGCGCCCCGAGGCTTGTGTTAGCATGCAGCTGTGTAGCGCAGAGCTACGATGACTCCTTAGCAATTCCATATGCAGCGACTTGTGTTGTGCGCGCCGGCAGAAAGCGTTGCTTTGCACCAAGTGAAATGAGGAACAGCGTGTCCGTGTCTCTGTCTCTGTCCGTCGTGAAATGCACTTTTCTTCGCGCCGCATTGTACGTCGCTTTGGAGATGAGCGTCTGCTGAGTAAATATATTGTAACGACCCCGCGTTACTGCTTTAGGAGGGAGTGTGTGCTTAATGTAAATAGTTGCATTATGGGAAATCTGTAAATAATGTTTGTAACCGTTGGGGGCACTTCGGGGGGAAATGGTGGGTTGACTGTGTTGGGAGAGAACTTCAGGGTGCTAGGCAGGCTGGCTGTAAGTGCAGGTCCTGGAGGAAACGGGGTCCTCGGCCCGAAAATATCATTTCCCTTGTGTTGGTGTTTGAATAAATCGTTCGTTATGAACGCTGCCTCCGAGTCCTTCCTCGCCCCGTCCAAACCCATAGCACTCTGCGCCACAGTATGTTGATGTAAAAGTAGTGTAGGGTGGGCCAAATCTGAGTCGTTGAGCAGCATTGAGGGGCCCGAGATGAACTTGGTGACTGTGAAACTCCTACAAACTGGTACTCACCTGAAAGGGGGGGGGGAAGCTATTGTTTAATACTTATAATTGTACAATATTTTTGGCTATGGCTTTTAATTTTAATGCCATTCTAAAAGTTTTACAATTGATTTTACCTTGATTTTTCAGCTCCACAGGTATTATCCAATTTTTGGGTGACAAAAGAAGCACTGATAAATTTTTTCGAAAAGCTGTAAAAAACAGATTTTTTTTTTTCCAACCTTGTGTATGTATTAATTTTATTACCACAGTCCTGCTCTCTGGTGGGTCTGGGGTTCGAGTCCCGCTTGGGGTGCCTTGCGACGGACTGGCGTCCCGTCCTGGGTGTGTCCCCTCCCCCTCTGGCCTTACGCCCTCTGTTACCGGGTAGGCTCTGGTTCCCCGCCACTCCGTATGGGACAAGCGGTTCTGAAAATGTGTGTGTATAACAATCTAACGAATTCAGCTTCACTGGGGTGTTGTAAAATATCGCCAACAAAAGCCGCGCGAAAGATGAGATTGTGCCATCGTCTTCTAGCGCGAACCCTGGGCAGCTTTCCGGAGCGTTGAGGAGCCGGAGATGAACTTGAAGGTGAGTGAACGGACGTTGCTGCTGTCCTCCCTGCAGCTCCCCGGCGGCAATGAAGGGTAAGGTAAACACAGATGTGGAGAAAGGAGGAGGAATGTGGTCCAGGGCATCTAGGGGTGTCAGCCTGGATAGTAAGATATCCATCTGGGGTCCAGGGGGTGAGAGGGGGATGTAAAGATATCTGTGTGCATTGAGGAGGAGGGGGGATGGAGGAAGATGTACTCCACCACAGTGAAAATCACCTTCTTTTCACTTTCACTTTGATGCTTATGTGTATCACCACATCTTCTTGTCTTAGAGCTGCTGATTTGTTCATCAACCATCCCCCCAATACACACCCACACAGCATCAGTCCACTGCTTCATAAATCCAAGTGCAGATGTTTGTTCTCGTTTACGATGCAGGGCAGATGTGCGTCACTGTACACACTGAGCAAATTCACACACAATGAGCTCTTCGCTCTTGGCTGCCGGTGGGGAGACTCATGAGCGAAGTTTAGCCGGTCTCCCGTCGGCTTTTTGTCTCGGACAGGAGCCCGCTGTGCTGCAGGAGCTCATCCCTACAATACAATACTCACCTGTCACCTTGCACTAGCGGCCTTTGTGTGTATTGTGTGTCCTAAGTGTGTTTGGCCTCATTCTACGAAACACTGACAGAGCACACCTCTCAAGCTTCCCTCAAACTCAGGAAGCCACAAAAGAGATTTCATCAGTCTTTTGTACTTCAGCACAGATGTAATCATCTGGATGTCTTAGTCATGCAACCCACCCGTGGAATCTGAGATTTATTCTGGTTTGACACATTCCAGAAAGACATCAAGCCTAACACATCAGCCATGAACTTAATGTAACTGACATCCTTAGGCATGTGCAACGCTGCACAGGTCTGGTTTTATAAATGAAAATAAAAGGTTGATTTAAGTGTGTCACGCAGCATGATTATAACTATTCAGAGGTTAAACGTGCATTCGTTCCCATGAACCTCTTGTCCAAGGCAGGGTTGCACTAGTCTCAGTCTCTCCTAGAAACACAGAGCACAAGGCAGTGTACACGCCATTGCAGAGCAGTTGCTCGCACATGCTCATTCACTCAGACACACGAAAGGCTAGTTAGATTCACCTGCAATAAATTTCTTTGGGCTGCGGGTGGAAACCAGAGCACCGAAAGGAGACTCGCGTGAACACAGGGAGAATATCCAAACCTGCACAGACTGATCCGCGTTCCACATTTAAACCCGCATTTCTGAAATGTGGGTTCTGTTTCTTGAAACTGGAGTTTAGCTCCCGATTGTTACTACATACCGTCTGTCTTGATGCATCAGTAATGCAATACTGTTACATGGATACGCTGGGGTGTCTGATGACACAGATGATGGACAGAAATGTCCCTGATGGAGGTGATCTGTCAACAGCGCACGCATCCGGTGGGAATCCACCTTGGAATGTGCGCTGAACCACAGCTGAGGAGACTCGCAGTTGTTGGGCTTTAAAGGGGTAGATGGGGTCAGGGAACAGCAAGATCTCAGTGCTCGATCCCTTACCCACAGTAAGTCTCGGGTTACAGTCCTTGACTCTGGGAAAGCAACTGATCAGGCATTTCCCATCTGTGCCCATCTCTGCACTGAAAGATCAATGCTGGATGTGTACATTCTTCACATGTGTCTGTACTACATTTAAACAGTTAACACTGGCACTGGTTGAAATTACGATGCACGTTATATGGAAACCTCTGGCGTAAGCGCTTGCATCACTCTGTTTACTCAGAAATATTCATTTGCAACAACGTATCTCAAGTTCTACCTGCACTTTTGTTTGACCTTGTTTTAGAGGAATTTTTCTGCTTTTACCACATTGAAAATTTTCGTTTTTTTTTTTTTTCTTTTTTCAGTTTCCTATGGAAAATTATTTATACAGTGTCTCTTAACAACCTGTAAACATGCAAATACTGTAAACTATATATGAATGTCAAGCAAGGTTAGAAGAGCTTATGTGGTTTATGGCATGATGAACCTGTATGGACAAAGAAGGAAAGCCTTGTGTTCTTTGAGAGATAAATGAGATTAAAATTTACTTGGCAGTCTGAGTTCCACAACTTTCAAAACAATTTCAGGGAAAGTCAGATTTTAGGATGAGAGGCAAGAAAAGGCATCTGACTACATCCTGATGGACTTCAAATCGCTCCTGGATCTGTTCAGCAATGCATATGAGGCTGTTTCCAACAAGTAAACAGTCTTTGGGCCATAGGGTGCACCGGGTCACCAATAAAGACTTCATATTTTTGGGATGTTGTATCACCACAGAGAGCAATAATCACTCGAGAAATGGCTTGTATGATATGGCTGCCCATACCATGGACAACCTCATGGATGGCAATAAACAGTATGGGATGGAGGTATCCTTTGACTTCTTGCAAGCAATTATTTTAAGATGTAGAGAAATTAATGAATTGGTAAACTGTGCTGTGGTCCAGGTTTTGTGCTCATTGCAACAGGTTAGGAGTTTATATGCACTGGTATCCAATGCAAACATGTTGTTGGATGCTGGCACTAATCTAAATAGAGCTGTGTGAACTGCATGTACAGCTATCTGAGACTGGATTGCAAAGCTTCTTACACAGTCCTGTAATAATTTAAATTTGTCTTTACGCATTAAATAATTAAGCATTTTTTTAATGACTAGGCACATTGGGCTCTATCAGACTCTGTTGTGTTTATTCTTGTATATCTGACACATTCAACTTAATGTAATACCAGTGCAGGGGGTACAATGGTGCAGTGGGCTTGGCCAGATCCTGCTCTCTAGTAGGTCTGGGGGTCGAGTCCTGCTTGGGGTCCCTTGCAATGGACTGGCGTCCCGTCCTGGGTGTGTCCCCTCCCCCTCCAGCTTTCCGCCCTGTGTTGCTGGGTTAGGTTCCGGTTCACTGCGACCCTACTTGGGACAAGCAGTTTCAGACTTTGTGTGTGTGTAATACCAGTGTAGCTGCTTTTTAAATTATGATTATTACTTCACATTCTTTCTTCATGTATTTATAGTTTTGTTCACTTACTCTATGTGCTTAATCACAATTATTTGTAAAGAAATGAATAAGCATTGATATTATATCAATTACACACACACACACACACATTTTCAGAACCGCTTGTCCCATACGGGGTCACGGGGAACCGGAGCCTACCCGGTAACACAGGGCGTAAGGCCAGGGGGGGAGGGGACACACCCAGGACGGGACGCCAGTCCGTCGCAAGGCACCCCAAGCGGGACTTGAACCCCAGACCCCCCGGAGAGCAGGACTGTGGTTCAACCCACTGCGCCACCGCACCCCCCATTATATCAATTAGTAATTGGAAAATTAAAAAATATTTCCAGTGCAAACACATTATGATACAATGTTCCATGGTAATATTCACATAACCTTACTTATCCAAAGCCATGTTCAATTTACATTTATTTATCTAGCAGACGCTTTTCTCCAAAGCAACTTCCACTAAATACTATGTAGTGTTATCAGCCCACACCCCTTATTTACCAAGGTGACTTACACTGCTAGATACAGTACTTACACTGGGTCACTCATCCATACATCAGTGGAACACACTCCCTCTGTCACTCACACACTATGGGGGAACCTGAACAGCATGTCTTTGGACTGTGGGAGGAAACCAGAGCATCCGGAGGAAACCCACACAGGCACGGGGAGAACATGCAAACTCCACACAGACTGAGCGGATATTGAACCCATGTCCTCTCACACCACCCAGGCACTGTGAGACAGCAGCCCTACTTGCTATGCCACCCAATTACACATCGTGTAACATCAGCTGAATGCCAAATTTTTCTTTTCAGTCCCTTCAGAGTGCTGCCGAAAACCACAGCCTGCTGACACGCCTATTCGCATTGCCATTCGTTGTATCCAAACCTGCAGAGCCACATGGCGTCGAATGCTCAATAGATCTGGACTGTTTGTACAGCACACTCATTGCTTTCAGCATGAAGTTTCTTCAGCCCTTTCATTATGTTGGGCGAGACCCACCGACCAACTGCACAGCTTTGTCCAGTGTTTGTTCCTCCACTATCAAACATCTACCATAATGCAATCTTGAGCTGTAGGCCTACTGGATGTGGGCTAGTCTTAACTTGCTCTTAAGAAATAATAGTAATGAGAGTGCTGACATTCATCAAGAGTCCACACAAAGAAGTCCACTGGTGCCATTCAGTGCGCTGCTTCAGTGGAGGAAAGTCCTCGAATAGCCAAGGCATGTATTTAAAGAACTCTTTCAACTTTTAAAGGTCATGTTCAATGCGTAACACAAAGACATCCCACTCTTTTAGTCTTGTTGTTCCTCTGTATTCTGCAAGCTGGTCAAAACCAGACCTGAGTCAAGATAAATGCATTTTAAAAATGTATGAATTCATAAACCAGGGGGCGTGGTGGTGCAGCGGGGTTGGACCGGGTCCTGCTCACCGGTGGGTCTGGGGTTTGAGTCCCGCTTGGGATGCCTTGTGACAGACTGGCGTCCTGTCCTGGGTGTGTCCCCTCCCCCCAAAAGCCTTATGCCCTGTGTTTCCGGGATAGGCTCCGGCTCCCCGCAACCCTGAATGGGACAAGCGGTTCAGACAATGTGTATGTGTGAATTCATAAATATAGATTGTTATAATCAATTAATAATAATGCATCGAACATCCAGCCAAACACTTGTGCTGAACTGTTTCCAGCTGTTAGCGACTATTGTGGAATATGAACAAATTTCCAGCAGCTGCACAAGTCAGACCCCATTTTCTGAGTTTATTTCTTTGTTAATGTGCCACAAGTCATTGATGGTAACATAATAAATTTATGTACATGTTTTTTCCATTACAGAAACATTTCACAAATAAAATTATAAGAAAAAGGAAACCATTTAAATCCGGTAAAAGTGAATTTAAAAAAAAAAGCAGGAAATTAAGCTATTTAATGCGAATACAGTTAACATTCATTGTGTGTGTGTGTGTGTGAGTGTGTGTGTGTGTTTCATAAGACCATTTCTACAGTTTTCTGCAAGTATTTGCTGTACATGGGCGCCCTCTTGTGGTCAATTGAGTAACGTACCAAACTGAAGGTCCTGAGACACATTGGGGGGGGTCTGGCATCGGTGATTTTTTCTAGAGTTATATTAATACAATTTATTTCATTGTCTGCGTAAAATAGACATCGAAATAACAAAGATAAAGATAACAGCCTATAATTGTTTAATACGGATTTTCCTTTCCTTATAAATAACATTCAGAGAGGCCGGGTGCCCTTACGCCCTGAGTTGCCGGGATAGGCTCCGGCTCCCCGCGACCCTGTATGGGATAAGCAGTTCGGAAATGTGTGAGGCTGGGCGCCCGAACCCACGCTGTGGGACTGATGTAAAGTCCCACAGCTACTTTCAGCACTGGGGATTATTTGCACAGGCTGACAACTGGGTCCCTTAACCGGCTACAGTGCGCAGCCACGGGATCACGTGCAGGGAGCACCGACGTCCTTTCTATGCCCCGAGCAGAAGGTTGAAAAGACCTCCTTGCGGGTGGAGTGTGTTCCACTCCATCCTGAGATGTGACATGTGTCTGAATGTAGGTGGTCCAAGTCCATTGAGTCCCATCTACGCATGTCCCATCCCGTCCAGTCTCCCTGGACAGGGCCTGGTGATGCTCCATCAGGTTTTATGTGGTATCTGGATTAATAAAGGCACCACTAAGTGCAGTATAAATGATTCTGCTCCATCTAGTATGAAGGTCCTGCTCCATCCAGTGTGGTCTGAAATGGGTCTGGAGGCAGATGGAAAGTTCAGCACTGATGTCAGTGCCGGGTGTAATATTTGCGAACTTATTATAGCAAAGTGTGTGAATTTCCAGAGCATGAAAACATGTTTTTGAAGGGGACGCATAGTATGCTGTTGACTTTTCAGTGATCATGAACATTGTCATTATTAACTCTTTGTCCTTTACCACAGCTCAGTGTGACTTCAGATGAAAATGATGTGTGATGTTCCTGCCACAGATAATTTTATTACTATAGTACAGTATGACTCACTCAAAAGTACCTGCCGTTCAGTTGCCTGACTTGAATTGACTGTATATCGTGCATATGACTGCATACAAGGTCCATGAGCTAGAAACTCACTGATGACTTGAGTATTTGTAAATCTGTGCTGGACCCACTGGTTTTCTGTGTTGTTTAATGTGGTTAATGTGGTGTAGATTAATCACAGAGGTTCAAGACATTTACATTTATTCACTTAACAGACGCTTTTCTCCAAAGCGACTTCCAATGAACTCTATGTAGTGTTACCAGCCCACACACCTTATTCACCAAGGTGACTTACACTGTTAGATACACTACTTACAATGGGTCAGTCATCCATACATCAGTGAAACACACTGTTTTCTCAATTTTCTCTATCTGGCACACAAACATGGACTCTACCTAGAAGGTGAGATGCACCACCAGCACGTACCCTCACCGAAAACATGTTCTGCATTAAACTGAGTTTCATCATCTGTTGTTAATAATCGGAGTAGGTTTAACATTCAATGTGCGTACTTGATTTAATTTAAAACCACATGTTATAACGATGAAACCTGACACTCTGGTTCCTCAAAACTAACTTAAGACGCTGTAGTGAACATTTTTTTCAATAAACAACTTTCAAAAGCAGCACCACAGAAGTCCAAGTGTTCGGCAAAGTGCCACATTCTAATGGTCACTGGAGAGCGACACACCACGGCTCTGATATTTAGCGGCCTGCGAGTTGTTGTTCGCCTGCTCCACGTATCACGTCTGCGTGAGAGAGGATTAAGGTGGACTGTGTGCGTCTGTGTGTTTTACAAATGAAGTAGGTAGACTTTACAACTTGCTGAAGTGTGTTGGTCTACAGCACAACATACGGACAGATGTTCTTCATACTAGAAGTGGTCAAATTAACCAGACCTCCTGCTGTGCATTATGTAATATGCCATAAACAGAATAAAAGCTGTCTGTTTTGATTAAGTTTCATGCCCAAGAATTGTTTGACTTGAAGCACAAAGGTCACAAATGAGAAGTTCGACCTCTGTTGACAACGACGTTGTGTTATTTTTGCAGTCATCATCACATGATTCGACTATAAACCCTTTTATTACAAATTGCGCACATTCACATGTGTGAAAGCTTGTATCTGCTTTATGGTTGATGCTTATTTATAGCTTTATTTATTTATTTTCGGTTCACAAAAAAATGACTGCTCACGTCACGTGGCCCCCGCTCTACGACGCTCATATGGAGCGCACAGTACGTGTTGTAACGAAAGGACGTCCAACCCCGACGGTGTCAATCGCGTTTCGCCCACACGGTGGCACTGTTTCCGCTCTAAACCACCCCCAGCCTGCCTTATTACTGATTAATCCCAGAGCCACGCGGTTTATTGTTCATGTCAGCGCTAATGAAGCCGTAACACACGATGATGTCAGAGGTGTGATCGCGGAATTTAAATAATCGGTGCGCTACGTAACGAGGGAGCGCTAGGTAACGTTTGCCTCTGTTTATCTAGCTGACGCCTCTCTCTAAAGCGGCTTACTGTGATTTAGCCGTTTATACAGCTGGGTAATTTTTACTGGTTCAATTTACGGTAAGGACCTTGCTCAGGGGTACTATAGCAGGAGGTGGAACCTAAACCTGAGTCCATCCAATGGAAGCCATCTCCTCTAGCCACTACGCCCCCTACTGCCCGTGCTTATTATTATGCTCAATGTTGTTATTATTACGCGACAAGAGCGGCACGGAACTGAAATTGTTCCCTCTATCTGTAGCCCAGCTGGTTTTGCCTTTGTTTTGCAGTAATTTGGAAAAATGTGTTTGGCCACTTGTTTTTCACTTCAGTGACTTCTGTGCCAGGTTTTAAAGAGGAAATGACTTAAGAGGGTGTTTATGTGAAGTTTGACAGAAAACATCCTCATTCCTCTGCATGCCGTTTCTCAATGGGAAAAACCTGCTGGTGTGTTTGCTATTAATGGGCGCTCGTTTGCGCCCCCCACCCCCACGCCCTCCCGGCACTTCCTGGATCGAGTACAACACCCATAAAGTGGCCGTTCGGATCCAATCAGTCGCGGCGCAGGAGATTTTGCAAGGATTTTGTTTACACTGCTAAAAATTAAAATGACACTATCGTTGCTAGCCGTCGACATATATATCCCCCAGCAAATCCGCTTTGAAATAATTTAAATCTATATAAGTATTATTACTTGTCTCCCAGAGGGGGCCCAGCAATACCCGTTTTACCGGGAAACCAGCACAGCACTCGATCAATTAAGTTAAGATCCAATGAAGAATGAATGAATGAATGAATCAAGAATTAATGAATTGTTTAATTTTACTGCGTTTTTCGATCAGCGCTGTAACAAAACAAAATGAACTTATAATGATCCAGACTTCAGGGCTCAGTATGTGTGTGTTAAGATGTCTGGAATTAAGGCGATTTATGTATGAATCACTACGTGTGCAAGTCAGGGTCGCGGTGGCTCCGAGCCTATCCCGAAGCACAGGGCGCAAGGCTGGGAAGGTACCGACCAACTGCACACCTGGACTGGACAGGCGCGCGCCCACCGCAGGGTAACCACACATTGCCGGCTATTTCAGTCATCAGTAAACCTGAAACACATGTCTTTGGACTGTGGGAAAAAAAAAAACCCATTCCGACGCGGGCAGAACAGAACACTGCAGACTCACTGAGCCGCATCCGAACAGCCATCACGACCCGCTGCGCCACCGTGCCACCCGTGTGCGTATGACTCGAAAGGGAAAGTGTTGGTCCAGCGCTCATCGGAGAAACGCACCGTTAACCAGACCTGATGCTGATGACACGGAACTGGTTAAACTGTGGAATTCGTGAAACTTGATTTAAATCACACTCCGTCATATGAATAATCTGAAGGGTCGAATCAATGAGTCGATGCTATATTTAAATACTAGCCTCCACGTTGTTAAATCTTTTAAGACTGCACTGTTTGAAAGCTTTTTTTAATCTGCAAAGCACTAGACTAGTAAACGAATGGAGACCTCGGGAGTAACGTGCAGTTACATGGTTCTGATACATTATGTGAAAGCAAATAAATGTCCATCATCAGAAATACCGGATTTTACTTGTAACCAAATACTGACAATATCTTGTTATCGACGCCAATCCTCTCCGGTGAAAAAAAAAATATATATTTCACGGATGTTTCCAGTCAGGGAGCATTAGAGTTCAAATTTTGGGAAATCACCCTCAGCGTTCAAAAGGCGCGCGACCCCGCGGGCTTCGACACCACGACAGCCCGGAAACATGGGAATCCTTCGCTTGCAAATCATTCGACCGCGTCTGTTTTTACCGTGAGAATTTTCCATTTTCCTTCTTTTCTCTATTACTTGAAAGGAAAATGATGACTTGTGAGGTAACTCTCTCCACGTTCACGAGCTAAGCCACCATTCGGGATAATTAAGGCTTTGATCCAAAAATAGTCACTATAAAAAGTGCGCTTTCCGCAGAAGATGACGGGTCCACGCCTTTGGAATAGGTTTGTGCGCTACTGCGATCTCATGTACAATAGCCTGATATTCTTTCGGCGAAAAGGGATCGAGGTTTGCAGTGCCGAGTGCTGACAGTCCGGAAACGTTTATGTTTTTCCAGAGCATTCGAATATATTAAATGGGCTACAATCTTTCTTGTTCATTTTTTTTCTGTGGTTTTGGTGTAATATTAACTCTTTCAAAAAGTTAAACTTGTACATCCTATTTGTCTCGAATTAAGAACATTTAAAAATCACAAATAATATATTGTTTTAAATGTGAATCCCCTAATACCGGATGGCGCGAGGGATTCCTTCTGCATATGTTTTTATTACTGTAAGTGTAATAATCTTTAGGAATGGCTAATGACCGAAAGAGCAAACGTCGTTCCACAATCAATTATATATTTTAGCTGCACTTACTTAGGAGGGAAATAGTTCCGTTACTTTTTTTTTTTTTAAAAATAATGTTTGTTTAATGTTGTTCATTCATACTTTAATATGTGATACAAATAAAGCCGAAATAGATTATTTCCAAGATGTATCGTTGATAACTCAGTGAGGGAACATCGAAAGTTATGCTCCAGAAGGCTGTAGAATCATCATGTGCTGGAATCGAATTATATGTGAATATTATCATGCCACTAAGGTTGTTTTTTTTAAAGTTTATGTTTGTTCTTAACGTGTTACTTATAGCCGAGACGTCTCGAGACGTGTTACCCGTGGTCCGTTATCCCATCGGGGTATCAGTACGGTTCCCATACAGCTGCGTCTTGTTATTCTGTGTCGGAACACCGTCCGCTTGCTGTGTGTGTGATCTGGCAGTGAAGTGTGTGTGTGCAGTGTGTGTGCAGAGTGTGTGCAGAGTGACATCATGGTCACCTGATCTCGGTACAGTCACAGCACACACCGTATTCCTCCACACACACCGCCGTCCTGGGAGGAGCGCGGCGATCCGAAGCCAGCCAGGGCGAGAACCTCGTCGTTCCTCTTCTTCGGCTAGTTTCTCCAAGAAAACGTCTGCGTGGACGTGACTGCGGAGTTCAGAGCAGACAAGTTCGAACTCATTTGCAGTGGGAAGGGGGGCTCTGCGCATTTCTGCCGGCTGCGTTCTTCTTCTTGTCCTTTCCTTTTCCTTGGGAATGCCATGATGGGGGACTAGAACCGATTCCATGTAACTAGCGCCGGATCGTCTCCGCGCCGCTCCGTGTCTCTTCCCCCGGGCGCTCTCCTCCACGTGGGGAAACGTGGTGAACGAGCATGACTTTGGACGGGGAATCGAACGAGGAGCTCCACATCGACGTGGTGGGGGACGGAATGAAGGACAGCCGCATCATGTCGCATCTCCTGCCGCTACCTTTGCCTTTGGAGGACACGGGTATTGGGTCCAGACCCAGCGGGACGGCGATCCCAGAGGCGAAGCCGGGCAAAGAGGATGAGCGTGAGGGCAGCGGTGCCGCCTGCGAGCAGCAGCAGCAGCAGCAGCAGCAGGAGCAGGCTGCCCCGGTGAAGCCGCCCTACTCGTACATCGCCCTCATCACCATGGCCATCCTGCAGAGCCCCGAGAAGCGACTCACCCTCAGCGAGATCTGCCACTTCATCAGCCGCCGCTTCGCCTACTACCGCGACAAGTTCCCCGCGTGGCAGAACTCGATCCGCCACAACCTGTCCCTCAACGACTGCTTCGTCAAGATCCCGCGGGAGCCCGGAAACCCGGGCAAGGGCAACTACTGGACGCTGGACCCCAACTCGGCGGACATGTTCGAGAACGGCAGCTTTCTGAGGAGGAGGAAGCGCTTCAAGAGGCAGCAGCTCGCCAGCTTGCGCAAGGGGCCGCGCGTCGTGATGGAGCGCGGCGAGATGTGCTCTCCGAGCTACGCGTCCTACGCCCTGGGGGGCGGCTGCTTCCCCCTGCCGGGCCTGGATGTGTACGGCCCGGGCAGCCCGCACTACGCCCCCGTCGCACCCGTGAGCAGCATCTTGCCGGCTCTGTCCACCCTGTTCTCCAGGACAGCCCTGGTCTCCAAGGCGCTCCTTCCGTCGCACTCGCTGCTGTTCGAGTCCCCCGCCGCCCCCAGCCTCAGCTCCTCCTTGGAGATGAGCTCGCAGTTAGTGAGTCCGCGTGTCTTGGGCGCGCCGCGGTACCAGACAGCGCAGAGCACAAGGAGCGGCCAAGTGGCCGGAAGCGCGCAAGCGAGCGCTGCGTCTCTCTCGCGTCTCTCCTGTTGTTTGGTCTCAGGTAATAAATAGGCGCGTCAAAGTCGGCTTTTGGAGCGAGAGGGAAGCCTGTTCAGTCTTCTTGTGCGTAGATGATGGATTGTCGCAGTGATCTGTGTGTGTGTGTGTGTGTTTTGTCTGGTATCTTACTTATAGGAATTTTGTCGTACCTTTCTTACGATTTGTTCTTTTTTTTTATATGCATCCACGCTAATTTAAAGCTCTCCCCAGTATGGAGATTTTACGAGGAAATATTCCTATTTAATGACGTTCTTCTTTCAAGGTTTGGAAAGAAATAAAGTACGCTTTGATAATCGAAACGACGGGTACTCTCAGAGTTCTTCTTTCTTACTCTTTTTTTTTTTTTTTCCAAATGGATGTGAAAGCAGGTTATTGCCAACTGGTGCAAGGTAAGCTCAGATACGTTTAACAGTGATATTTTGTAAATAATTTCTATTCTTTGCCGTCACCAGTTCATTTCGTTTAGACAGAGTCATCAAAAGTAACGGGCTGGAAAACATCAGTAATCATTAATAGCAATATTCGACCTATGGCTTCCTATGATACCAGGGTGTTTATTCAAAGGTGTTTGCTGCAAAATCACTTCAAATGACAAAAAAAAAGGTTTATAATATTTTTGAACATTTGTTGTAATTCTATGACATAATATACATTACTGAAAAGAAATTGTAGAGAAAAAAGTGTTTCCTGACACAGATGTCTAACTATCTATTTGCATGTTGACATTTATATTAGTGTGTGTATCTGTTAATATGATGTATGGGTAAATTTTTAATTGAGATTTTAGCTGTCAATCAGTAATTTGTTTGTGGATGTGCACGTATGTCGTACAACGATTATTAATAACATAGATAATGTTTCTGATACAAATCCCAGACACGAAATCAAGGTAAGCTGCAAATTCTATTTCACATTTAGATAATATACGCACAAAAATCGAAATTTTCCGACTTAATAAAAAAAAAAATAATGAAACAAAATTTGATTTTTGAAACCTCGCCGGAGGAATACATTTAAACGAAGCAAATTGAATGAAAAATAAACAGGAATGATTAGATGATGATTAAATAATTTTATTACTGGAAACGTCACTGTTAAGCCGCGAACAAACTCCTGCGTTACTCTCCTTGCTGTGTTCAGTATTTCCACTGACAAATAGATAAATGAATAGTTTTCCAGCTTTTTCCACGTTAAATTTGATTTGTGTTGTCAGTCAGATGGTGTTGTTGGCATGTGAAGCTCTCAGATTCCCACGTGCTCTATAGGTGACAAGGAACAGTCTGTGACAAAAGTGAAGAAAATTTCATTCTGGGTTTTTTTCCCACAGGATTTCACAATATTATTATCACTATTATTTCCATATGTTTCATAATTTGTCATTTATCTAATGGACAGGTGGACGATAATAATCACCGCATTATTATTATTATTATTATTATTATTATTATTATTATTATTATTATTATTATTATTATTGTTGTTGTTGTTGTTGTTGTTTTAAATATTTTAAATAATCCAGTGACCTGCTGTGACTGCAGGGCGCTGTTTGGGTTGTAACCCTGCATTTATGCTGATTCCATAATGACTCATAACGCATTTTCTCCCGTCCACTTAATTCTAAAAACTTCTTATATTTGAAATGTGTTTCCCAATATCATTCGGTTCGATTGTTTACATTTCGGGAAGCCACGCGCTTAACCATTTCTGTTTGAGATGTTTTGCTCATCCTGTTGGGATAGAATATCAACGATCCTGCATTCATTCGTTATTATATTAGTGAAACTGTGACATCCAATAAAAGGAAGAGTGTGTCGATGAAAATAACTTGGTTAAATACATGTGTTTGCAGTTTAATGACAGAATACCTAAATTGTCACGAGTGCCTTTTACCGTGATTTTGTTTGCATGACTGCCTAGATACTGTAAAAGGGAGTTTTCATCGTCCAGTATTGGCTGATTTTTGCTGTGAAAGCTTAGGGCTCTTTCAGATATATTTTCATGAGCAAGAAGAAGGACAGAATGAGAATGGTATGATGAGAAGCTCCCCACGTAGGAAGGTGAAAGATGCATCCTGTGCATCTTTCTAATCTTGCTCCTGGCGGGATCCTTGTCTGTTATTGTGTTGAAACACATTTGCTGAAGATATTTCGGAGCACCACAACATTTTGCTGGGTTTGGTGTTTACGTAGCACATTGCTTTTGTTTCCATTTGTTTCAGTTTACCGAATTACAATCACACACTGTCTGAAACCACTTGTCCCGAGCGGGGTTGTGGTGAACCGGAGCATAACTCAGGAACACAGGGTGCAAGGCTGGAGGGGGAGGGGACACGCCCTGGACGGGACACCAGTCCGTCACAACGCACCCCCAGCAGGACTCGAACCCCAGACCCAGCAGAGAGCAGGACCCAGCCATGCCCGCTGCGCCACCGTGCCCCTTGCCTGAATCATAATCAAACTTAAAATTATGCGAAGAAAGAGTGAAATAAAATCACATGAATTTAGAGACGGCAATATTATGAAAAGGCACGTATGAAAGAACTGCCTTATCAGGCTAGGATTTTTTTCTTAAAGTAGTACGTTGCAGGCTGAGATCACAAGACTTGCCTCTCTCTTTACCCAGTAAGGTTTTCACCAGTTTTGTTTTTCCTGGCAAACTCTATTCCCGTCACACTTGAGAGTTATTCATTTATAAATCTCTCCCACAGCCAACCTCACATCACCCCCAGTCTTAGGCCATTGCCCGTTGTGTTGCCCATTGGGCCCAGTAAAACACATTACTTCAGTATGGTTTTTTTTTTTTTTGAGGCATTGCTGGATTTTTTCGAACGTGTGGGCGATAAAACGGAGCGTAATGTGTTTTCAGACTGGGACCCCCCCCGACCCCCCAGAGCCGACACATGACAGAGGCATAGAGAGTGGTGGGAAATACCACCCAGGAGCAATGAACACGCACTTCAGCCATGCACTGAGAGCGAAAGAAGGAGCGAGATGGAGAAAACAGAGTACAAAGAGAGAGACGGATAAGAGGTCGAAAGAGTGAAGAGAAGGAAGAGAAAACTGGAGAAAAGGGGAATGAGAAGGCAAGACTTCAAGGAGACTGAAGAGAAGGAAGAAAGGTTAGGAGGGAAAGGAAGAAGAAAAGATGAAGCCAATGCATGCAATTGTTTACAGTTTAGTGCATGTGCTGCTGTCTGCATTTGAGAATTACAAATGCTTTGTCCATGTTATTGATGCCAGTAAAAGATTCTGAATTAGAGTGATGAGAGGGAGAGGCAGGAACAACAAGAGCAGCAGAGCAAGCCGGGGGGAGACGAGAACAGTGGGGAATATGGTGAGGTGCACTGGCTTTTGCTGGGATGGAGACTTGCCTGATTCTGGAAACAAAACGGACAGGATAAAGGAGGCCTTTAATGTCCATCCAGGTATTATGTAATCTTCACTTAGTTGTTGTTGTTCCTGGCCTCATACACCGCTTTGTTCTTTCAAATCATCCTTGCCAGTGCCTCCTCCTGTGGGTGTCCACTCAGAGGGCAGAAGGAAGTTTTGGCTTTTAAAAAAGCTTTGGGTTCATATCATAGGGCATGAAACATTGTGGCACCTGGTTCTGATTTTTAATTCTTTTCTTGAATCTCAGTGGTTACAGTGGAGGCAAAGTGTTTTGGGTAACAGTGACTGATGGTGTCCAGGTGAGACCCTCGTAGTGTTCTGGTTATAGTCTTGTGATGTCCTGATGATATCCCAGACTCATTTGTCACATGGCCTTGCATGATCTCAAATGGTGAAAAAAAAAAAACGTGCAAACCTTGCCTCCTTTGGTGGTCCTTGATGGAAGTCATATTTTTTTTTTCTTTTCTTTTTCTTTTTTCTCCTGTTCATGGTGAATACAAAATTGTTCTCTAATTCTCTGCTCCTAGAGGGGGGTAATTTGTGGCTTTTGGCTGGGTGTTGCAACTCCAAATCTGAAAAAGCTGCTGCAGGAGAAATGTTTTCTATTTTTGTTGCTCCAGTCAGACAAATCTCAGTCGTAATGTAAAAAAAAAGCCCTTATCTTAACATATAAAAAGAGTCGTTTTTCTTTGACAGGGATGTTTAACATGTAATTACAGGCCTCACAGAGTACAAATATATATTAAATGACACAAATCGTGTAACCTTGTTAAGTAACTGTGTGAGATGCAAGTATGCAAGATGCTGGAGCTTTGGGCTGTTATTTACTAGGTAACTTTTGGGAAATGTCCTTCACTCAGTGTGGGCCAAAGCTGGAAGGGTCTTTCTTGCATTAATTAACTCAGTCTTCCTTCCTGTGTGTACAACCCTCCCCAGTAAACTTGTCAGGATGCTCTAAGGGGCTATTAAGATCCTGTCTGTTTTTTTACTCACCCTGCACTGCATAATTAGCTGTGTCTTTCTACACTTAAATGCAGTTTTAGGAAGAAAAAAAAACACACGTAATGCATTTTTAACACGCGCACACTGTCTAAAACCACTTGTCCCGAGGCAAACCAGAGCCTAACAATTGCAAGGCACCCCAAGCAGGACTCGAACCCCAGACCCACCAGAGAGCAGGACCTGGCCAAACTCGCTGCACCACCGCGCCCCCCCCCTCCAAATGTCTGAAACAGTACATGTAATTTTTAAGGAAAAATAGATATAATAAATATTACTGTAGCTCTAGATGCTTGGACCAGAAAAAGGAGATCCAAAAAAGTGATGTAACTGTAAACCAACTATTCTGAAGTTAGCAAAGTCAGCCTTGATGTAGCTCTGACTCTCAGCCAGACTCTTATCATTACACGATTTTGTTATGGATTGTTAAAATATTTTATATGCTGCTTCAGCGCAATATAATTTGCATTGTACCGGATTCATTGGGTTTTTACTAACAAAATATAACTGTCACATTAACTGTTAACACTTGTAGGACTTTTAATGACAGTGTTACTCGGGGACCTCTCACACAGGAATACTGCGTCGCTCTTGCCGTTGAAAGTCACAGATGGAGTTTAGTGCTTCATCAATCACAAAAAGTCAAGTAGGGACATCTGCGTGTGTGTGTTAAGGATGGCTGTAACCTAACATAAAATGTCATCTGGGAGAGTGTGCAGACTGTTTCCCTAAACCCTGCGATGACAGGAACCATATAAATCCACTCATTAAGCGGCACATGCCTTAATGTTTTTTCCAATCCCGCTTCTGCTCCCTCCAAGACGGTCGTTCCATTTGCCGGGTGGGAGACGGGGAACCGTAGTTCTGTACCACCGTGAGGGACATACTTCCTTGCTTTCTGGCTTGCTGTTTCTTCATTGCCCCCAGTCCTTTCTCTTGCGCTGTGGGAACAGAAATACCGTCCACAAAATTCTAATTTTAGATCAAATCTTCTTTCCTTCCTTCTTTCTTCACCTTAAGAAGCTTGATAAGACCCATGACTCATCTTGGAGAGTGACCAGAGAGCTCTGCGGCCATGTCAATAACAGGTATGTTGGAGGAGGAGGACAAAGCTGAGCTATAAACCATACTGCTCGGAGGGCCGGACTCGAGCAAGCCAGCTCACTCCATAAATTCCTCTCCTCCACGCGTCGTTGCTGCTCTCCCCTTCTGCACACAGAGCTCGTAAAGGAAGGTTTGGCAGGTGCTGTACCTTCAGAGTAGGAATGTCGCGAAAAACACAGAAAAACTTCTTTTCTTATGCCTGATGCCCCTGAGGAACATTACTTAAGCAGATACGAAATGCCGGTGCTAGTGACACAGTTTGCTCTCGGTCGCGGTCCTTCGCCTTCGGGAAACATTGTTAAAGAGCCAGGCTCTAGAGAAAACATTTCGCCTGCAAATGACAAGGCAAGTAACAGCTCTTTATATGTAACCAGGCCAAAGATTTTCTTTTACAAGGATGGAACAGTGACTCGGGTGATTGCGAAGCAGAAGGACTTTGGAAAGAATGAGGGCTTCATCTGGCCGGGGGAAGGACAGTATGACTAAGGACGCATTGCGGAGCGGAAGGGCAGTGCGGACGGTCGGACAGAGACAGAGATGTAGGCAAACCTAATCTGAACTTCACTAAGTGGAAGCTGTGACCCCCTCCCCGCACCTGAGCCTGCATCATCAGGACCTTCGTGGGGCACGTGGAGGGTGGACCGTGCTAGGTCTGCATCTTGATCTTGGGGGACTCGTGTCAATGGCGTCTTTATTATTTTTGGGAGAACCTTCTCTTACTTCCTTCCTCTGCTCCGAGGCCTTCTTCCTGCAGCTGCACCAGGGGTTGCTGTGGCTTCTACTCCAGGGTGGGGTAGGACTGTGCAGCCCTATTGTGACAATCCCACACACGAGGCCAGACCCAAGACCACCCTGGACGTCTGTCTCTGCCTCTATCTGCGATGATTCAGTGCAGCTGCTAGCAGATGACACAGGAAAACGATCCGACACTTCATCGCAGCACGTCGTGGACGTCCAGCACGAAGCTCCGCAGCGCTGTAATGTTTCCAGGAGCAGCAGACAAGATTTCCACATGGAAGGAGAGGGAACAGCCAGAGCAGCGGTTTTATTTATTTTCTCCAACCGGCAGAAAGCCGGAACAAAACATGTTCTATCCCAAGGGCTGCTTGTCCTTCTGCCTTAATGCCGCCGTATATTTTTTCAAGGCCGAGGGCAACTGCCACGGAACTGACAGCAGCCATGTGGAGCGTGGACTCGTTTTGCGAATTTAAACTATTAAAAGAGACAAAACGAGGCAAATTAGATATGTGCGCAAAACCCCAAATCTTTCAAAACAAAAAAAAAGATCCAAGATCAAAGATGAAACCTAAACGCAGGCTTACAGGGAGCCCATGCGGGCCACAGATTTCCGATCACGGAAAACAACTTTTTTGTCATATTTGCTGTGGGGTCGAGATATATCAAAGGTTTTGATGCAGAGAAGGATATTCGGTTTCTCTCAGATTCACGCCAGTAGTGTTCTTGGCTTTGTGAGAATAACTTTTCTGTGCAGCCAGTGAGCGACAGCCCAAAAATCTCTGCACGCTGGATTGTCACACGGGCATTCGGTCGGACGGACACATGCTGTTCACGTACAGATGCTTGAGTTTTTCATTTTTTTCACCATCTATTCATAGCACAAGACTGCGGAGCAGATCAAAGCAGCCACGGCTCATCTCTTTTACTCTGTCTCCCACATACATTCTCCTTCCTTTCGCTCTGCCCCTTTTTAAAAGCATCAAGCCACAGCAAATCAGATTTGACAAACGCTAAAATACGTCAGTCATATGCTGTGCGATACAGCAATGGGGAGGTTAAGCATTCGTATTTAATTTTTAAATTACTTTTACTTTATTACTTACTTTTTATTGTCCCATTCATTTGGACACAGAAAGTTGCCTGGAGGTTCCAAGAACAAGTGCATTTATCACATCAATGACATCCATACGTTTTTCAGGAGGACATTGAATCCTTCATATGTTTCATACAATATGAAGCCAAGATACCAGACTAGTAGAATAGTCTGCTGTAAAAGTGAGCAACTTTGTTACCTGAAAATGTTACAGGGCAGTCATACACACTCATTCACTCATAGTCACGCATTAGAGTCGTCACCAGTTCTCTTAGAAAGCATATCTTTGGATTGAGGGAGGAAACCAGAGCACCCAGAGGAAACCCACGTGAACATGAAGAGAAAATGCAAACTCCACAAAGGGTGACCCAGAAACCTTCGATCGAACTACAGCCCAAGCACTATGGGCTACCCACTACCTGCTGTGCCACTGTGTTCCTCCTTTCAGAGAGTTATATTTTGAATAAAGAGCGCTTTGTAATTTAAGTTTTTTTTTCGGTGGTTAGAATGCTGAGAATGAAAACCAGCTCTGCCTTTCTTCTACCACATGAGCTCTTCATGTAAAAGTATAGGCACAAAAAATTACCAAAGACCGGTAACGACGTTAATGCTCATTGTTCACAATTCAGTAGCAACACGACCTCAGCAAAAATCCCAATCAGTGTCGCTAGAGCTACATCCAATGTGTTGCTTTATTTTTAGGCCTGTTTTCTTTTTTCCTCTCTGAATGAAAATTAGTGAGAAGTTGGGGATTGTCCTGGAGCAGTAAAAGGTTGTCTTTCATTTCCATTCCAGGCTGAAGGATCATTGTGGGGCATTCTTCATATCTTTGCTTTTGCTTCGCTAACATCTCTGTTTCCACTAGTGAGGAACTGGTCCGTGATGAAAAGAAATGCAACAGATTGCTGCTGCCCTCAGTTTGCAGTGACTGGAAAATCAGCCTCCAGCCCGTCCTTCACTGGATCAAGGTTGAAGGGCTGTGTATTTCATTTTGGTTGTTTTCTGCTTCAGAAACCATACACCGGGATAGCTTCGCTGACCAGAGCTTATTATGTGCTTTAGTAAATCGTCTTTATTCCCATTCTTAAATAATGGATATCAAATGCTCCCAGAAGTGCCTTGAAGCCTGGTCCAATTACATCTTCACTTTATCCCTACATGCTGATTTTGCTGGTTCCAGCATCTTTTACGGTGTGCCTCTCTGGTTGGAAACTTGGATCTACAGCTCGGATGTCCTTCACTGTTTACAAGCCTTTGTGTGGGGATGATTGGGAGCTGATCTGCTAAATCTCCATGTTTGAAATTAAATAAGGAGATTCCTTTATGGACATTGTGGTTAGACCCACAATCTGCAGTGGATGTAGCGCAACACACTCTGTCCCCAGATCCTACCCAGACCCAACCGCCAGTAAGAGCAATGGACTAAAACTGGATTTATACTGGTCTATTGGTACAATGAAGAAGCTGTGGTTCCCCAGACAGAAGCAGAAGGAATCCCACCGAATGCAATCCCAACCAAGTGTTCAGGAGCAACATTAGGACTCGAAAAAGGAACAAAGACACCCACCGCACACACTCATGTGAACCGCACAATCAAACAATCAAGCAGAGCTTTGAGACCCTTTACCCCTAAGCACCACTCCAGTTATTTAAATTGAGCAGAAAGGAATAATTAGTCCTCAAATTACGCCCTCTTTAAGTTCTTAATGGCTGCCTGTCGCAAGAGCTAATAGCATAAAACCAAAATCCCATTGGAACCGGCACAAAACTGCCAAACCACCAACCCATACCCCCAACACCCCAACCCCTAAAATACCATCCATAGTGACAGTAACTGGTGAAGTGCTGTAAATCAGCACTTAACGTTGTGTCGCGTATGATGGTTTTGCTCAGCTTCTCTTCTTCCATCGCCTCTTTTCCGTTAATTTCTGAGAGCTCTCTGCCGTGCAACAATCCCCCGTCACAACTGAACAACATGTCTTTCCCTCGTTTAATAACAATGCCTGAGATACTGAACAGCCCTCCATTTGGGTCAGTCTGATTCATATTACTGAATGCGAAATGTTCAGCAGCAACTTCAGGGCAATATATCAAACAGTTGCTAAAAATTTTTATTCCGTGTAATGCAATTTTCATTTTTAGCACATATGTAACAAATTCATGCATTTTGTTTTTCTCCTCTTAAATCTCCAGAGAGATGGTAATTGAAAAGCTGCTTTCTCTCATTCACTCTTTTTTTCGCCCTCCTTTTTCCGTTCTCATTTTCGTTTTAATAAACTTTGGTCTCAGATTTACTTTATTATATTAAATTAGCATGACGTTAATGTATGGCACAACACCTGGACATTCAAGTTTCTAAAGCAAAAAGCTACTGGTAGATTGAACGTTAAACAGCTGATATGCATTTCAACAGGTAAGACTGAACGTGAAAGCTTAACAACATACATTAACGTACATTTACCACAAAGAAAAGTTCACGTCTGTATGTCTTCCTCTCTCTTTCTCGCGCTCTTTTTACTGTCGTTCTAACGCTTTTGAAATTTCTTCTGGTCTTATTCCTTTGTTTCTGTCTTTGCTGTCATCAGCTCAGCTATTTAAAAAGCAGAATTAGGGGAAGGAGGTGTACACAGAGCTTCAGAAGGACTCTCTCCAGTCGCACCGCCGACATACACACACCATTTCCTTCTGTTAGCTCTCCCTGTGTGGCTGTTTTACCCTCCTATCTATGTCCCCACACACACATCTGGCTTGATTGCCATGGGCTGTGTTGTCATTCTAGTGAAGCTGGTCTCAAGCTGGAGGAGATGACGTTGCACATGCTCTCAGCGGCTAGGGCTGCTGGAGCCACTCAGCTCAGACGAAGGACATCTAAATATTTGAGAAGCAGACTTCTTGCGCAAGGCAGTGTGACTGTGTACAGTATGTGTGTATGTATGTATGGATGCATGTGTGTTTGTATGCGAAAGTCACAACCTTCCCATCACTCATCCAGTAAATCGAGTTAAATAAGGGACAATTAGAAAAAAAAAACAGCGTAAAGATATTTTGGGTTCATTCCTCCCCAGCGAGAAGAATCCCACCCTACAGTGTCAGCATGTGTGGCATGTGATGTTGACTGACTGCATCTGGGAGGCTTGCAGTTATCTACAGACATGTCTTGATTGTTATGCTGCTACCTTCTATTAGGTCTAGCTCCTTGCCCTTGAGATCATGGCAGATGTGATTTCATAGAAATCAAGAGAAGCTCTCGGTTTTCGTGCGTCTTGAATCCAGCATGATTTGAGAAAGAGCAATAAATCAGACTTTGCTTTTATGTACTTTTTGGTTGCCAAGGGTGCATAAACAGAAAGTGGTTTAATTGTTTTCTAGCACAATTACGGTATAATGCAGTGTTCCAAAGTGCAGTTTATTTGCGCAATTATGTATTAGTTTGGCTGAGGTCGTCATCCCAGGGTTTATGATCCATGTGCAGCTGCTGTGTGGTGTTAATCAGGGTCAGAGCCCCACAATATGCCGTAAACTAAAACAGCCACACACATTGTAGTCCGTTGGCGATGAGAATCTTGCTAATAAAATAAAGATGAGACCCCTTGAAATCTAGATTCAGGTCAGCTCCCCCTTGGCAAAGCTGGGTGTCCTGTCCAATACTATGTCAGAAATGCAAATGACCCATCAGTCCAGCTCACTCCCAAGTGAGAAGACTCAGTGTTGATTGTGATGGATGAATGGAAAAAAGAAAGGATTTTGACTCCTTCCTGTGGGCCACAGTGCAAAGTTGTTCATGCGCTCCTTTCCTCACACCACACTCTGTCTTCTGAGGAAATCTGGACCCACGGACCTTCTTGAACAGCGTACAGTTTTTACTGTTGGAATTACCTGGATTTCCATATGAATTACTCACAAAATGTGACCTAATCTTCAACTAAGTCACAATAATAGACAAACAAAATCTACTTAAATTAATAACACAAACAATAGTACTTCCTGTCAATACTAAATATATCATTTAAATATTCACAGTGCAGGCTGGAAAAAGTGTACGAACTCTTGTTTTTGGTGGAGCCTTCTTTAGCAGTAGTATCTATCTAAATGTTTCCTGTAGCTGCTGACTTACACAACAGTTAGGAGAAATTTTAGAGCATTGAATGAGCAGCTTATCAAAGCTCAGCATCTCAACTGCATTGTGGTCTAGACTCTGACTTGACCATTTCAGAAGAAGAATTTACTTCCATTTAAGTCATTCCGTTATTCATCTACTCTTGTGTTTTGTGTCATTCTTAGGTTGCATCACCCAACTTCCTTTAATCTTCAAGTGATGGAACGCTACCCTAACATCACACACACACACACACACACACACACACACACAATGGCTAAAACCGCTTATCCCGAGTGGGGTAGTGACGAATCGGAGCCTACCCCACCAACACAGGGCGCAAGGCTGGAGGGGGAAGGGACATACCCCGGACGGGATGCCGGTCCACCGCAAAGGCACCCCAAGCAGGACTCAAACCCCAGACCCACCACAGAGCAGGACCCAGACAAACCCGCTGTGCCCCCCCCCCCCAACATTCTCCTGGAAAATTTCTTGATATTATTTTGAAATCATTCTTCCCTCTATGATAGCAAACTGTCCAGGCCCTGAGGCAGCAAAGCACCCCCTACCATGATGCTCCCTCCGCCGTGCTTCATGGTAGGGATGATTTTTTTGGTGCTGGTATGCAGTGGCTTTTTCCCACCAGATGATTCAAAGTTTGTCTCATCTGTCCGCAGAATATTGTCCTAGATGTGTTGTGGAACATCCAGGTTCTCCTTTGCATCGTGTAGTGATGTCTTTTTCGGAGTGCAGTGGTTTCCACCATGGTGTCCTTCCATGAAGACCATTCTTGTTCAGTGTTTTTCTTATAGTGGACACATGAATTGAGATTTTGGCAAGTTCAAGAGAATTCTGCAGCTACTTCGTTATTATCCTAGGATTCTTTTTCACCTGCACCGTGATCTTGCCATATTCTTTTCAGGGCACCCACTCCTAGGGAGAGTAGCAACAGTGGCGGCACCTGGTAGCATAGCGAATGGGAGCGCCGCCTTTGTATTCTTTGCATCCAAAGGTTGCAGGTTTGAATCTGACCTGCTGTTGTAGTCCACTTGAGTTTAGAAGTTCACATAGTTTTCCAGCCTGGCCTGTGAATGTTTAAATGATTTATTAAGTACTGACAAGAAGAGGTACAATTGTTTGTGTATTTTTCTTGATTAGTTGAAGTTCAACAAATCAGATTTTATAAGTAATTGCAGCAATCTAGGTAATTCCAAAGATTTCACAAGCTTTTTGTTGCAGCTGTACATGATTACTTCAACTCATCATCACTACCTAAACGTCACATCATGAATACCATGAGCACTATTCCTCCTTTTTAATGCTCACAATTCATGTCTTTTTCCCCTAACATTTACTCTGATGCTGTACACTCTTATGAACTTTCTTCTGTGTTATAAGAGCAAAGGTGTTTGATCTGGTCCTGGATTTTGTTAGCTTTTAAGGTCCCTTCCATTATAAAAATATCTCGTAAGTTGTCCTGTCCAGAAGAATTGCTCACAGTGTGCTATAAACTGACCAAGGCACCGCAGTTACAGCACAGCTCAGAAAGCAGAGTGAGATACATTAGAGAATAGGAAAGTCGTCCTGTTTGTTTTCTTTTGGTTAACTTTCTAGTACAGCTCATGAGGCATGATGATAGCAAAAACACAGCGGAGTCCACAAGTCAGGAAGGGCTCTCCACATCACTGTGTGACCACAGGGGTTTTCAGAACAACACTTTGTTCTGAGAAGAGTTTCCTGACTTATGATGATGATGATGATTATTATTATTATTATTATAAAAAGCACATATGATTATGCAGCTGTTTTTAGGTTTCAGCTGTGGTTATGTGAACATGTATAAATCAAGGCAACGTATTCGTCTTTCCAGTGACTTTTATTTACGAGAGATTCTTCTAAAAGTTTACTGTCATCACTGCAGAGAGGCTGAGTAACTCAAAACCAGACTGGGAATTTAAATCCTCATGTGTATCAACCAAATGGAATTGGATGCTTTTCATCTTTCCCCATGTTTCTGAATACATTTCAATTTATCTTTTCTTCCCTTTCACTCGTGACCAATGACTTTCCTCACTATCTCAATCCCGAAGCAGGGATTAACAGCAGTATTTGCACAGGTGCCCCCCTGTGATGTATCATCTTCGAGCTGACAGAGAGAGTAGTGGGGAGATGAAGCAGTCAGGGAAAAAGTCTTGAGGAATCGCAATCACTTTGACGACAACATCTCAGAGGTGTTCCTGTGGTCTCGTAAACTGTGCTTAATATCAAATCTACAATCTGCTATAAAAAAAACTTTCTAACAGTTTTTTCTTTTCTTCATTATGTCTTCTTTCTTTTTTAGTCAGTAAAAAGCACATCTGGAAAGCAGATGTGTGTCCTCTTTTTCTGTCTTCCTCTCTCCATTTCTCTCCCTCTCTTTCTCTCTTGCATGTTCTCCCTCTCTCTCTTTTAGATCTGTGTCCCACAGCAAGTCCTCTCCTTCTTTCTCTCAGTATCCCTCCTCTCTCTCGCTCTCTCTCTCTCTCTCTCTCTCTCTCTCACACACACACAGACACACACACACACACACAGACACACTCTCTCTCTCGATTTCAGGGAACCCCTCCCTCCCTGCCACCCGCAACAGACCACCCGCACTCGGAAACGCCTTGCTGTCTCACCAGCATGACCCATGCCAGCTCTGGGCTGAGGATTGGAGGAAGTGTGCCAGTACAGGTCCCTCTGTGGACAGAGCTGAGGGTGATGGGCTTCAGGGACCATAGTGCTACATACTGGCAGAAACATGGAATGCGATCAGTTCATGAAAAGATGAAAGCAAGAGAGAGAGAGACTGAATTCCTCAGAAGGTTATTTATCTCGTCCATGCAGAATGCAGAGTCAGGGTTTGAGACATCTGCACATCTGCTTAGACACTGAAGTCATCTTGTCCTCTTTGTGAAGTCTCTAACTCCACTGTTTCTTATCCAGTAATTAATTATGTAGCCATGGCTTTTATGTGGAATGACTTTCAAGTTTTACAGAGCCTACTGCAGGTGCAGTGTCCATTACTTACGAAGCAAGGTACGAATCCGGGAATGCCTTGACACATATTTTTCACATTCACATGAAAAGAACTTGAGACGAAATTGGGAAAACATTGGGAATTGGGCGCAGTCAGGAGTACTCAACACGTGTAATCCCATACTGAAGTGGCCACTTGCGGGAATTTGTGTTCTGTCGCCACCTAGTGGTAGCGTCTGTTTATTGCAGTAGAGTAAAGGATGGTAAGCGCAGGTGCTACAGTTTACATTTATTCATTTAGGTGGAGTTTTTCTCCAAAGCCACTTACAATGTTAAGGTTCATGAAAACATTATTTGTACAATGTATGCAGCAGGGTAATTTTCCTCGAGGAGCTTTAGGGTAAGCGTCTTGCTGAAGGATGCTACAGATTAAACCTGCAACCTGTGGATCTAAAGGCAGGCGCTCTAACCACTACACTACCAGATGTCCCAGCCCACCACACTGCAGGGTCAAAGGCTGCAGTGAACAGCAGTGATATTGGTGCTGCAGTGCAGCCGTGGGCTTGATGTGGGCTTTTCACTACAGTGGAGATTATAGTATGACTAAGCATGTATAACAGGTCAGGGGGTGCGGTGGCGCAGTGGGTTGGACCGCAGTCCTGCTCTCCGGTGGGTCTGGGGTTCAAGTCCCGCTTGGGGTGCCTTGCGGCGGACTGGCGTCCCGTCCTGGGTGTGTCCCCTTCCCCCTCCGGCCTTACGCCCTGTGTTGCCGGGTAGGCTCCGGTTCCCCGTGACCCCGTAAGGGACAAGCGGTTCTGAAAATGTGTGTGTGTGTGTGTGTGTGTGTGTGTGTGTGTGTGTGTGTGTGTGTGTGTGTGTGTGTGTGTGTGTATAACAGGTCTTCGCTTTGAGGCTTGTGCTGGCGGGCTGTGTGTGGATGTATGAATAAGAAATAACACAAATTTATGTGGATCATTGTCTATAACAGCAGCCTTCAGCGCCTTTTTCAGTAGGTTGAAGCGCACAGTTTTACATTTTGTCCCCTTGGTTCTCTTATATCTTACATTTGCTCTTATCTGTAATGACTTCACATCATATTTACCCTAAATTTTACTCTAAATTGGTCCAGCAAAAATAAAAAAAAGATTTAAATTATGGATGGGTAAATAGTTCTAGGTAGGTCTGTCTGAACCGCGTGTCCCATTCGGGGTCGCGGGGGGCCGGAGCCTAACCCAGCAACACAGGGCATAAGGCCGGAGGGGGAGGGGACACACCTAGGACGGGACGCCAGTCAGTCGCAAGGCACCCCAAGCGGGACTTGAACCCCAGACCCACCGGAGAGCAGGACCCGGTCCAACCCACTGCGCCCCCATGAGGTAGGTCAACAGGGTAAGTTGCTTCGGAGAAAATTGTCAGCTAAGCAAATAAATGTAAATGTATGTTTCCTTTGAAATGGATGAGACCTATCTATGTGAACCAGGGTCATTCAGCTTATTAGTGTCTAGTTACCATAGTAATGTTATAAATAACCAAATAAAATTCTTTTTTATCTGGAATCTGAAGAATGGATGGGCAGTAACTGGGACTTTTTTGCCGCTTGGTCTGAAGTTTTTTCGTTCCTCTCCTCCATCGCCAGTTGGCTTACTTATAGCTTTAAAAATTAATAGAATTACTATAGCAATTTAATACATAGTCAACCTTTTATTTATATTATGTCTCTATAAAAATAGTGATTTGTGTATTTAGCTTATTACTGGAGTCATGTGCATTTGTCAGCTCTTTCCTAAGTAGCCCCCAGCCCTCACTGTCTCCACATTCTTTAATACATGGTCTCTTCTCACCAGAGCATCACAAAGTGCTCAACAAGGTTGTAAGGTTAAACAAGCTTACTGAACATAATACAACATTTTACGTATAACACATATAATTAACCATTGTGTGAGCCAGCTGGCAGCAGTGAAGTGGAAACAACTCCATATCACAACTAAAGGGGTAAAAATAAACCTCTGGGGGTTCAAGTACCAGTAGCTGCCCACCCTTCCTGGGCATGTTCGTGTATTACAATGACCAAAAATCACACCAAGTCATCTTTAATCCTTAAAGATTGTCTTTAATACAGCATGTAACACGTAAACCCAGATGACGCATAATCACACCAAGTCACCATAAAGTCATCTTTAACCCTTAAAGTTTGTTTTTAATAAAGCATGTAACGTGAATCCATTAGAAAAGCCATTCTGCAGACTTTTAGCAATAATAAAGTGACAGTGACTCAAGGCACCCATACATGTGGAATAAGTCCAGCATTTAATACCTAAAATACATTTACACATTTGCTGCAAAGGACATGCATTGTTGACAGGCAGACATTTATTTTTGTTTAGTGCCCTTGCGCTTCCCCACTTCGGTCGCCACAGAGCTTACGGTTGTGCCCAGCGCTCCTCCATAAGGTCCCCCCACGAAAAGGCCAATAACTGCCCCCATAAAGGCCTCCAGCCTGATTAGCTTGGGCAGTCTCCACATGAATGACATCACCGTCTCCCAGATGAAGCGGAGCATGGAGACGTTGCGGGACGATGACAGAGAAGCAACGGTGGCAGGTGAGAGCTCGTCCCCACTATCATCACCCTCCTCCTGAGTTTGGTCTCTCTCTTCCCCCACTTTTTTCTCCGAATGTAGCGATGAAGAAGACTTCAGCTCAAGTTCATCCTTCCTTGCTCCTCTTTGCCGTTCCCTTACTGCATCCTCCTGCCCTTGTCTCACTGTATTTTCTACCTCCCTTGGCGGACTGCAGCAGTGATGTGTGTCCTCGCACTCTCTCACTATCTCATCCACTTTATCAAGCAGAGATTCCACACTGCCTTTGCTGATCTCATCCCCCATCTCTCCCATGGCCCTCTGTAGCATGTGGTAGCGGTCCCCACAGCTCTCAGTCAGAGCCACCAGATCTCGACGGTGGGAAATGATATGCTCCTCGACCGCGTCGCTCTCACCCAGCCGGTCAAAGTGAGTGAAGAGCACCAGCATGCGCTTCTTTACAGCACCGGGGCCAAACACCTCTTCCACAGCCTCCAGCACTTGCACCTCCACACCCGCTGGTCGGTCTACAGGGACGCACAGGAGGAACGCATGAGGCCCCGGGGACGAGAGGGCCATGCATGCTGCAATCTGGTGCTGGACTACCTCCAAAGGGCGCTCTGAATAAAAAAAGTCAGGGGTGTCCACCAGAACCACCTGGGTGAGCCCAGAAAAGAACAGAGGAGTAATGACTCATCTCATTAGTTGAATTAACAGCACAATGCTTGTGTCTTCAATGGCAGTGACACGCTTTCAATATGCTAGTGTGAGCATGACTGCGTGAAGTAACATTATGAGGATGCTTGCTAATGATAAGGACAATAGTACGTCTGATAACAATTATGGCAGCCTGATGGGTTTAATATAAGAATGACAGCACTTCTTAGCATGCTGCCGATATGAGCAGCAACAAACAAAAGGAAGATCGGAATAGGGAGTCTAACCTTCCGCCCAGCAACTGCGCCCTCCCTCTTCTCACACTCTTGAGTGACAGGCACCCTGCTGTTGTCACTGGTCACAAAGGCCTCCACACCCAGAATCGTATTCCCTGCAGCACTCTTCCCTGATCCCGACCGACCCAACAGCACCAGCCTCAGCTCCGGTGGCACTGAGGTAAGGAGAGGGGTGCTGTTTTCTGCCACTGCAGAAGAAGTGTTGAGAGTTAGGATCAGGGATGGGCCACACATGACAATGCACTGATTTTGTTTTAAATGACACCGTGGGGCAATGTCATCTTTATCACCGGGTCCAGGGTGTATCGCTTTTACTCCATAATTAAATAATGCCTGGCTAACACAAAAACATGCAGAGTAAATACATGAGGAGAAGAATCAGAATGTCATCTTTGAAAGATAACAGTATGAACATACTATGTGAACATTTTATACACACACACACACACACACACACACACACACACACATATATATATAATCAGTGTGTTAATGTATTATATACACATTAAAACCTCACAGGGGATAAGAACAGACATCTGCTCCCACCCACTGACAGGAAAAGTAATCGAATCCAGTAGTAGAGCCGAAGTTACTGCGCATCACGCCTTTCCATTGACAGGAAAAGTAATCGAATCCAGTAATAGAGTTGAAGTTACTGCGCATTTGAGAGCAAAAAAAAACGCCGCGTGCATCGTTTAAGATGAGAACGGAATAAATATCGATAAATAACTAGCAATACGACGGGATCAACTGCAAACACAACTTATGACGTGAGAGATTAATCGACGAGGAAAGGGGCTGTGTATACACAGCCCGGAACTAGCGCGCGGACGCGTTACGCGGGCATTGCGGAGGAAACTTGACTGCAGTGCAGGGAGGGAAACGGAACGGGGGTTTGTGGGGTCGAGAGAAGCGGCGACGGCAGATGAGCGGTCACTACTGTGTTCTACTGTAACAAAACACACTTCGGTTCAAAGTTTGAATCAAACCCATAAAGCCGACATTCGCCTTTGTGAGAGTAATAAAGAAAAGGCGTGAGCATACCATTCTGAGGACGACCCGACTCCATCTCCATCCTTCCTTGTCGTTCGTTGCTTTCAACGTTTGGAGACTTCCTCGCGCTGCACAGCTGCACTGCTTGTTCCACTCCTCGCCTGATCAGGGGAGAACGTCAATATTACATAATGACTGTAGAGGGCGTGGCCGTGCTGGGTGCGTACGCTGTGTGACCGACGCTCCCACTGTGTCTCCCAGAGTGCAGACTGCGGGCTGTCCGCGAGGCAGCACGAACCAAGTCGAGAAAAGCTCAGCAGCTCACCTTTTTCTTCTCCCCGGGTGCTAAAAGTCAAAATATGAAAAATGTCGTATTGAACCGAACGATGTTTTTGCGATCTGGAACCTCTTATAAGGATTTTGGAGGCAGGACAGCCTGAAGAAGTTCCAGGATCGTCCACATTCCAGCGCGTGCCCCGCCCAGACTGGGCGGGAATGGAGAGAACTTCACACCGGTAACTACGGGAGTGTCGTTGTAATGTGACACAGCTATTGACGCGTGTCTCGAAAGCCTGTCAGCGCGTCCTACTCTCATTATTTTTCTGGAACGTGTCTACGCTTTTCGCTGGTACCTCTCTTGTTTTACATCCTATACCTTGTTAAAAAAAAAAAAACAAAAGTAATGTGTACGCGTGTCTTTTGCCATCTCTCTTTGGCCACCATAGTGTTAACAGAGCAGCTGGTAGTGTAGCGTTTATCTGCTGCTTTGGACCCAAATATCACAGATTTGAATCCCACCTGTCCTTGAGCAAGGTGTTCAGCTGTAATTACCCAGCTGTATAGATGTGTAAATAACCGCGAACAGATTAACATTGTGAGTTGCTTTGGGGGAGGGGAGTGTCAGAGGTAGGTGTACTTTTTCAGCCCTACCACAAAACGTACTCTAAAAATCCTTGGACTCCTGCCACCGGAAAACATCAGCTACAGGCTCCACAGGCACCTGTTGTGCCAGGCAATAAGAGCATCTCTACTTTAATTTTTTAAAAAACATTTATGGCAATAAAACTGCTGAAGATTTTAAATGTTTAATACAAATATGGTATTTGCCTTCAAAAATGAAGTTAAAGGCACCTCCCATTCTTAAATGCCTATTTCTTGGTCAGGGAGAAACCAGCTGTGAGCTAAAGGCTATTATGTCTTTCTCGTGTAATGTAGACGGGTACATGTGGTGGATTATGACATATTGATTGTGCTCAAGGATCACATGCCTGCATCCAAATCTCTACTTGATGTAATGCGTACTTCCTAATTTTTGTTTTGTCTGAGATGCACGATGAAGAAAAGGATCTGCTAAATGAATCAATTTAAATGTATGCAAATAATATATTGTGTAGTGCAAATTTTCATAACTCCAGTCACCGTCAACCGTAAGTCTTATACAACTGTAAAAGCTTAATACAGCCGTTCCGTGGCTTGTTTGTGGAATTTTTTTCACATAAAAACTTAAGATTTTGTTTTTATCATTCCAGCTCAAAAAAATTAAACATTATTTTGAATTACTATCCACAAACCACTTAATTTCCAACATTTAACCCATTTATCCTTTGTGCGGTGTTCTCTTCTACCTTCCTGCTGTTTTTACTTATTGTACTTTACTTCCATCTACTCTAAATATAAACACATTTACTTCACTGCAAGCATAATTTTTAGAAAAAGGACAAGTGAAATTTTACAATGCTGTGAAGACATATCAGGTGATCCTGCTTAAATGTAACAGAATATGTACATGTATATTTAAATACTGTATATTGAAATATATTTATTTTTGACTCACACTCAAGTTTGATTTTAAATACTTCTAATTTAATCTCTATACGAGGCTAATTAACACAGTTAAAGTGTTTTGATTTGACTTGGTGTGTATTAAAGGACTGCTACAAAGACTATAATGTGAAGCAATCTTAATGCATAATATCAAATACTTTGACTCTACATTTTCATTTATCCATTTAGCAGACGCTTTTCTCCAAAGTCATGTAGATCTCATTGGAAATAATTTGTGCACTACATTAGCAGAAAGAGAGACAGCTGTAGATGTGATTCTTAAGTAGTTTTTTTCTTTCCACCATATATACAAATGTTCATCACTCGAGTAGCTGCATAAAACTCAGAATCTTGACGATTCCTGATCACCTTCCTACTAATTTTTTGTGATACACAAACATTTACATACATTAGAGGAGTAGCTGCGTAAAGGTTATCCAGGCATGATCTGAGTTATGGTGCATGAACATTTACACTGGGCGAAGTGAGTCTGGAAGAGGTGAGTTTTCAGACCCTTTTTAAATGTGGACAGAGATTCAGCAGCTCTGAGTGAGAGGGGGAGGTCGTTCCACCACAACAGAACCAAGAACCTTTGTGCCTTACCTTTCATGCGTGGGACAACCAAGTGGGCAGAAGTAGAAGAGTGAATCAGTCTGGTTGGGGTTTAGCAAATGGTGAAGTCCTGTTGATAGCTGAGAGCAGTTCCATTGATAGATTTTTAGGTCAAAACCAAGGTCTTAGATTTGATCCGAGCAGTTATAGGAAGCCAGTGCAGAGAAACGCGTAGAGGAGATATGTGGGAACACTTCAGAAAGTCAAACACAACTCGGGCAGCAGCATTCTGTACTAGCTATAAAGGTTTGGTGGCAGTAGCGGGAAGGCCAGACAGGAGAGTTGCAATAGTCCAGATGGGATGTCACCATGACCTGGACAAGTAGTTGGGCAGAGTCTGTTGTGAGGTAAGGACGGATCCTGCAGATCCGGGTTGTGGCTTCAATGTGTTGAAAGACAGACTTGAGTTGATCATCACTTCCAGCCTCTTAGCCGAAGAGGTAGGCAAAATGAGTGAGCTGTCCAGTTTGATTGAGAGATCGTGACAGGAAGACAGGCCAGCTGGGAGGTGTAGGATCTCTCTTTTGGAGAGGTTGAGTTGGAGGTGGTGATCAGACATCTATGCAGAGATGTCCAACAGGCAGGCAGCAATGCGTGCATTTATTAGTAAAAGTGCAGGCTTGTTCATGTACGGGAGCTAGGCCTCCTGAACCTCCTGCATGTGATCCTCATCTTTTATTCAGTTTAATTCCACATACAATAAGCATGCCAATGAGGCTTAATGACTACAGTTCATGGTGTCAAACCCCACACACTGCAGCTGAAGAGGTTTCTGCTCCCCAAAGTAATGTAATTTCTCTGTTAAAGTAAGGGGAACACTGTTCAGTGCTCTGTGACACTACACAGAGAAGCACATTGGAATCCTGGTGTCAGGATTGTAGGTTAAATCTCTTGTATGTATATAAAAAATTTATGAGGAAGTCATATCTTCTGTGATGGTGAATGCAGGACTTAAGATGTTCAGCTTTGCTCTTCACATCAGTCATATTCACTAAATTGCAATCACAGTAACCTACTGAAATGCATAATTACATACCAGGGACTTCTGTGTTCCTTTTCATCATATGTTCAGTTCTTTCACTGCTGCGTAACACTAACACTTCAGTTGTTCTTTGTATAGTATGCATTCAGAAATGCATTAGACTTGGAAATACAAAGTGAAAGCAGGTTTTACACAGTCAATAGCCTCCCAACAATGAAAGCTCTGTAACTTTACAGCCAGCTAGCCACTGTTAGAGATGTAGACATCATAGAGAAAAATACTTATCTAACTGGAAAACACACCTGGAGGCAGTGCCATTAGTTAAATTCTCTACACGCTACTGAAAACTCCTGAATGCTTAACATTACAGGTACCATCTTACGGGCGTTTCACCAATAATACTTAATTCAGATGTTTTCTCTTCTTATGTTCCATATGTGCTATTTAATATGGAAGCTTCAAGAAGTATTTCCCACCTACACTTTCACATCTCAATGGAATAAAACTTTTTAGTACACACACACACACACACACACACACACACACACACACACACACACATTTTCAGAACCGCCCGTCCCATACGGGGTCGCGGGGAACCGGAGCCTACCAAGCGGGACTCGAACCCCAGACCCACTGGAGAGCAGGACCTGGTCCAACCCACTGCGCCACCGCGCCCCCTACTTTTTAGTACAGTAAACTGAAATATCTTTGATGTTGGATCATTTTGATACTATTTGGTATCTTTGACTGGCCCTATATAACGTCCGAAGTTGAACTATTGACATCTTAATAGTATTTTGCACATTGTACCTAGTTAATGTGAACAGTATAGAAAGTCAAAGATCAAAAATGTAATACCCAAGATTGTTTTAGATGCTATTTATGCAGGTTGTTACCACCAGCAGTACCAATGGCTATTATTTTTTCCTGAATAAATCTACACAGAACACATGAACACTAAAAAGGAAAGACCAAAGATACAAAAAGCAAGACAGAACACACCAAAGGTAAATTCAGAAGCTAAATATTTCTCCTTCAAAGTCTTCTTACTGAAATGTTAACCAGTATAAGAACTGGCAGACGTGAAATTAAATATATACATACATTAACGTATTTCCCCACCCTCTTCCAACTCCTACCTACATGCCTCCATCCCCACTACCCTCCCTCCCTCTTCCTTCCCGAGGGTCCTGATCTACCTGTCCCCCAAACCCTGCATCTGTAGGCTGAGCGATGTGAAACTGGCCAGCAAGTCAGTGACCTCATCCACCTACAATAAAAAAGCAGATGTTAATTACCTGTATTGCTTGTTTTCTGCTACAATTATCTTTATACTCTATTAATTTAGATGTTATGGATATATCAGTAAATTAGGAATTATGGCTTTTGTTATGTTCATGTATATTACAAACACCTTAAGGGACTTAAAAAATAAACATTTTAATTGCATTTAAAATAGTTCATAAAAGATACAGATTCTTACCTGCGTATCCATACTTGTACTTTTTGTGGGTCCTCTAGTCTTTACTTTTGTTGTATGTATTTATTACCTGCGCTTGGTTACTTTACTATGCATACCTTGTACTACAATGTCACCTTGGACAAAGAGATCCACTGAAAAACATAGACACATGCATTACCTGTGCCTTGGTGCGTGTGTGCGCCAGCTGTGTTGAAATATGCTCAAGTCTTTCTCTTTCTTCGCTCTGTCCAACCACATTCAGATATTCCCTTAGCATCTGAATTATCTAGAGGAAAAAATTGTTTGATTGCATGACTGCTGTATGATGTGGTGTTTTACTTCAATATGAACAGTCTTAGCTGGACAATGTTAGTTACATGTACAGTCTTCAGAAGACTATAAGAAGATGTGTGTTGGGGGGCACACAGAAAATCTGTACATGAATCACCATCAACTATTGTCTTTTTTGTTCACTTTTCATAAGTCAACATTACCTGTGTCACCTCTCTTCTCAGTGTGTCTATATTGTGAGAGTTTCCCTCCTGCAAGATGTTAAGTTTGGATCGAGCTAGATGAAGTGGAGTCCTACCGGCACGGTCGAGGGCATCTACACGGGCTCCTGAAAAAAGATGCCATTCAAATTTCTGCAAATATTTAATTTCTATTTATCGCTGGTCAGTTCTCAATTTTATGTTCATTTTGGTTTAGGCTGCTATACATAAAACTCAAACCAAAATTTCTTCTAGAATCATCTGAAAAGTTTTATACTGAACATTTAGATTGAAGGGTCACTTTGCTAGGAGTGTCATGATATTCCATATAGTTCTTTGTTGTAGAACATAAAGAAAGAAAAAATTTCAGAAATGTACACAGATGGTCCTCCCTATACAGTGCCCTAATATAGCTTGTTTTACAAACTTACCTCCATGTTTCTGACACTTTCACTACAGAATTCTTTATCCCCATCTATGCACGGCTAGATGCAGAGAGGAATGGATTTCATCTCAAATCCAGACATACTGCTCTTGTATTTCAGTTTAAAACTTTGTGAAGAAAATACTGTGCTTACATACAAATAAGATGATATAATTCCTACCCTAATAACTGGTAATTGACTGAAAGATTGAATGGTTCATTTAAATGTTAGTAAAGGATGGAACAATACATCAAAGGTTAGATAAGAAAGGTAAGATAAATACAAAATATAGCCTATAAAACATTTGAAACGTTTTTCCCACAGCATGCCCTAAGGGAATAATATCACTGCTGTGCTTTGGCCAAAGTGCACTTTTTCTGACCATATTATTTATAAAACATGTCATCCTCTCACCTCCTCTGAGTAGTGTAGTGATGACAGGCACATGGTTTGTACAGGCAGCTGCAAAGACAAATTATCAGATGCTGTGGATTTCTGTCTTTCAGAATTATGACACCAGGCACGGCAGTTTTCAAACAGTTATTACATGGCAAAAACCAAGTGTATATAATAGCAGCATGTTTTCTACCATCATGCTCATTTGCCCTTACCCAAATGAAGAGGGGTGTTTCCTAGACCATCCCGCTGGTTGGGGTCTGCGCCATAACTTAGAAGCAGCTGGACTATGGGTACAAGAAAAAGTTAAATGTTATGTAAGCACTATGAACTATTAATGAGAACAGCATTTCAGTGATATCACTGCCTTGCTGATGCTTTATCCAAACCAACTTACAACACTGGCCTGTTTATAGAATTGAGTAATCCAAATGAATAAAATCAAGTATGGTCAGTCCTTGTACAACAGGTCCCGTACAATGAAAAATGACTACAATGGCGTATGAAAATATATTACCCTTTTTCATGCAACAGGCTTACAATAGCATTTTTTGCCCCATTACCTGGTCATTTTACTTCCACAAGGCTATGTATTAACTTAGAAAAGCACATGTGGATTATACTTCTACAGTATAACCACTGCATATATGTACACACATCACACTGACAATCTCAGCTAATCATGACCCTTGATTAAAGTAAACATAACTAAAATAGCTGATTCATGGTATGACAGCAGGATGGGGGGTCAAATATTCATTAGTAATTCTGCACAGTGCCTCTTATAGAACCTATATGCTTTGCAGAGTGAAAGACATTGGCTGTGATACAGTAAACTCCATGTCATAAACATCCATGAACCAAATTATCAAAATGTGTCACATCCATTCCTGGTTAGACTCTGGACCTCCACAACATGGAACTAGACAAGCGGTTATTCAACTGTCTTCTTTGTTGCATCTGTTTTCTTGTCTTATGCCCGTGTAACACAACGTGTTCAAGCGCTGTGTCACTGCGTAAGAGCGCTCTGTAAAAATGAACTGAATTATTGAAATGAGCAAATGACAACATAACACTAAATGACAAGCTAGAAATAATAATTAATGATTATTTCTTGTTATTTAATTGTTGTAAATAACATACAACATGCTGTGTCTCTGTCTCTTAATGTAATGCATAAATTGTACTTTTGCTGAGATGTACGTCACTTCTGACAAAAGCGTCCGCTAAATGAATAAATGTAAATGTTGGTGGGGGGCGCAGTGGGTTGGACCAGGTCCTGCTCTCCAGTGGGTCTGGGGTTCGAGTCCCGCTTGGGGTGCCTTGTGGCGGACTGGCGTGCCGTCCTGGGTGTGTCCCCTCCCCCTCCGGCCTTGCGCCCCGTGTTGCCGGGTAGGCTCCGGTTCCCCGTGACCCCGTATGGGACAAGCGGTTCTGAAAATATGTGTGTGTTTGTGTAAATGTTGGTATTATTGTTGTGAATAAAAATATCTTCTATTCTGGTATTCTAATTACTTTCAGGTGGCATGTTTTTCTTAAAGGAACAATTTTTTTTCCCAGTGTGCAACAGTGGAAATTCACCAATAGGGAGAGTTCATGGAACGAATTAACCCCGTTATGTGAGGAATGGGTGTACCTTACTGTTGCGGGACTTGAACCACCAACTTTCTGGGAAAGAGTTACAGAGTTACTACATACTACCTCACCAACACCCTGGCCGACCACCTAACACTGTCACAGTGACAGTGTGTGAGACTCACCGATGCGTTCGTTGCCGTTGCAGGAGGAGAAGTGAAGCGCCGTTCGTCCCTTGTCATCCGCAACACACGGATCAACGTCCTCCTGGAGGAGGCGGCGCACTGTTGGACAGCGACACAGACACAGACACACGCACACAAACACCAACAACGGGTCACGTCACTTGTTCTGTATCCTCCGAAATGCAGACAGAAACAAAGGGCTTCAGGGCACTGCTGGCCATCTTACTACCTGTATCGATGTCATTGCCGTTGGCCGCCTCGCGGAGCTTCTTCCCAGCTGAACGAAAAGCACAGAGAGAGAAAACACACAAAAAAAGACTGTGACTCGTCCTGCTTTGACTAAAACTTCATGTCACAAAAAAAATTCCTCTTCGCAGCTCTGATTCCATTTAATATGTGTTTTCAGAGTAGCTCTCGCTTTAAAGTTTAATCACAGTAAGCTCCCAGCGCGTCAGACTCCCGCGGCGACCCGCCAACAGCCGCTCTCCGACAGCGACTGGTAGTTCTAGCACATTCCAGCAACAGCTGCTGTTGAGACGCGCGCGCGAGCTGTTCGCGCTGGATATGTTGCTGCTGCAGCTGTCAGCGGTAAACATTTAGGGTTTTCTTCAGCCATCTCTCATCATCATCTGTGTACATTTTCAGCAGTGGTGTTGGTCGGCAGAGTAGGTCACATACCGTACAGATCCTTGCCGAGGGGCGCCAGGTTGCGACGCGCTCTCCCCTCACGTCTCAGACGCACTTTGCTCGCTGTCACCTTCCCCGGACTACTTGTGTTTTCCTGCCCTGCACCGCATCGGTTCGGATCCCACAGCAGGTGCAGGTATCGGAGCTCCTGATCGCCAACCTGTCCGCTCAATCCCAGCCTCACGGCCCCGTCCCCGGCGAAGCCGCTCAGTCCGAACCTCACCGCAGTCCCTCCATTTTCTCTTCGTTCTTCAACGATCCCCTCGTCCGTCTCTATTCCCGTCTTCTTCGCCTCTCCAGTGTGCACAGTGTATTCGCCTTCGGAACTGGACCCTTCGTCGCCTGAAGCAGCAGCAACAATCGGAGTCCATCCCTCCATCTTTCGCCTGCTGCTACTCTGTCGGTCAGCTCAGAGTTCGCCACGAATGTTAATAACACAGGCGGTTTTTACACGCCTACCTTATTCGTAAGCATCATTGACTGAATCGTACGAATACAAGATGAGCTTGGTTACTTTTTCACACTTGTCAACAAGGTGGATGTATCAGAAATAATTCATAACATTGTTGGTGATTAATTCCTGTTTCCGTCGCTGGAGTAATGTACAGTGCAGAGAGCCAAAATGGCGCCAGTTTCATGTTTTTTCTGCAGTGCGTGCGCAGAACATGTTCCTATTGTTTCAACCATGCCTGACAAGCGAAATGAACCAATCAACTTTGATTTAGTATGTTGTCGCGATGAGTTGGATTTTAAGGGGCAACACAACACATCACATGTCGAGCGATGATCAGTGATCGTTTAGTTATATAAGGGTGGTGCCATACTGTATGTATGTAATTTCTATGATTCTTGTTCATTAAAAATGTTTGCTTAATCTTTGTTCACTTTGTAAAGTAAATCAAAGTAAACCTGTCAGTGAAAGATAAATACGATTTATTTTGTCTTTTGGGTACAAATACACACACACACATTTTCAGAACCGCTTGTCCCATACGGGGTCACGGGAAACCGGAGCCTACCCGGCAACACAGGGCGTAAGGCCGGAGGGGGAAGGGGACGCACCCAGGACGGGACGCCAGTCCGTCGCAAGGCACCCCAAGCGGGACTCGAACCCCAGACCCACCAAAGAGCAGGACTGCGGTCCAACCCACTGCGCCACCGCATCCCCGGTACAAATACCTACAGGAGGATACTTGGCAATAACTGAAGACAACAAGTATAAAAAATAAATACAGCATAATTTATAGGTATTCATATCTCAACTCTTGTCTCACACACACACACTGTGCATACCCATATTAGTGCATATACTGTACCTTAGCCACCATTAAAAACATAATGAACTAAACAAATAGCATACAAAAAAGACAAAAATTCTGACAGGAGAGAAACTACGCAAACTCCACTAAAGTATTTGGCATTTTAAAATGTAAAAAGAGGTAGTAAGAGTTGAAAGGTAAAAACAAAAACTAAATCCAGGTAGGAAATGGAGCGTAATCTTTGGTTTAAATTTGTTGACATTAGAGATGAAAATTCATCCCCGAAGCTACAGAAGCAGCAGCTTTTGTGATGTAATTTTGGAAGGACATGTCTTCTTTAGGGGTCCCAGAATCATGATGAGTAGGCATGAGCCCTGCTTCCCGTGCGTGTTGCCACAGTTTACGGTTCCCTATGACACCTTGCTTTTTGAGGTAACCCAGACGACAGAAAATGGGGGGCTCTCTATAGGTTAGGGAGAAACGGAAGCAGGACTCTGTAGAGAATACACAAAAAGTTTTAAAAACTGAGGAAAAAGAGCTCGGTTCAATTCACACTGTGTGAGGTACCTCACTTTAGATAAATGTTCAAGATACCTGCATAGAAGGCCCTGAGGTCAGTCTGAAGACAGTGCTCTAGAAAACGGCGCAGTGGCTGAATGTGAGACATTGGCCCATCCCACTCTGTTAGGAAGTCCTCAATCATGTGGTGAATAGCCTTTGGCCGTGGTAATGGCCATCCAGCCGGTCGGTGTTTCATTTCTTGTTCTGTCAGGTTTTAGTTGAACCAGAAAGATTTCTTAATTAGAAAAACATAAAAACTGAACACTACAAATACAAACTCGCTTACTAAATAAAGCAAATTTCCTGCAGTCAACTAAATATGTAACAATGTAATGTACATTTACATTACTGCAATGTAACGTACAGGTTTATATACATATTATTACTAGCAAGGAATCATCGATATTTAGATAAACTTTATGCAGTTACTCGAGTGATGTACATTGGTTCATAAAGTGGAAAGTAACTAACTATACCTTAGAATCACACATCTGCATCTAAGTCTCTTTCTGCTAATGTAATGCACATGTATTTTCTATGAGATGTACGTTGCTTTGGAGAAAAGCAGGTACTAAATGAAGAAATATAAATGTAAATATGTAATATAAAGGCAATTAATTAAGGGGTATCTGATAAGGCAGCGGACAAAGCTATTGCCTTTGGATCCGGATGTTCAGAAAATTGTAGAAAAGCATTAGCACAATGAATAAATGCAACTACATACATTTGCCTCTAAAAACTCTGTGGCATTTTTGTTGTTCAAAAAAATCTCTTCTAAATATCAAGTGTCCAAAAACATCCTCTGGCTTCTACATTTTGCCAATAGCTCACCGGTAGGAATTGTGCTGTAGTAGTACAGAACTGGATGCAGAAAGTTAGACCTCCAAGCCCATGTCCACTCAGACTCCGCTCGACCTGAACCCAGTGTGTCAGTGCGATTCAGCCCATATTGCATGACAAGAACCAACATGCCTGACTTTGTGACCCGGTGTCCCGACAGAGTCGAGAACTGAGCCAGAGCTTGGAGGGGAAATTCTTCCAGATATTCAAAGTGAGACCTTTGGGAAAAGTAACACAGGAAAAGTTGATTTGTTCACAAAGAAGCTTAAAGCTTAGTCACTGACACATCAATAAGAGTAAAAACACCAACATCAAATGCATAATCATTAATAAAAGACCTTTTCAAAACAACATATAAAGGAAAGAGTCATTGGACTCTTAAGTGTCCTCTTACCCACGCAATAATACAATGTCCCCCAACACCCCAAACATCTGATAAGGTCCAGATGCTTCATTGACCCGCCTCAACAGCCAGGACAGGAGCTGAGTGGTTTGGAGCTTAGTAGTGGGCCAAGCTCTATTATGGTAACGCTGCTCCAGGATCCAGTGTACTGCACGTACTGAGAAAAACAGAAAATATAAACATTATGTGGGAGTATGCTCAAAACCTGACATCATAAAAGGTGGCAACAACATGTCAACACATTTCAGGCAGGATATTTGGTTTCACAGTAAAGCAGCATTCACACAAGTTTATAATGAATAAATATCCCAAACGATGCACTCCTAAGTCCTAAACCATGGAAATTTAATTTCCACTATGCACTGTCCATGCAGATGTCAGCAGGTACTTTTTAATCAGCCACTGATAAGGCCTAAAAAATATTAGCTTGCTAATTTTTAACTATTTTTTAATGGAACTTTATTTCTTGCACGTAATGTATTGAGCTTGGCCTAGCTTCAGTTTTCATACCTCGAGCTGACCCTACTACAAGCGCTGATGACATAACAAGTAACCAATGTGGCTTCTATGCAGTTTGATTAAATTCCCATTGATACCCCGAGATACACATCCCTTATTATCTATTTTCACATTAACAACACATGCATGTCACGGTAGTGTTAGTGTGCAACTCGAAAGAAGCAAACACAGGTTGTGATCACGACCCCAAATATTACTTGTGTAGCGGAAGCCGTGTATGAACCCTCCCGCAGAGGAGCGGTAATCTCTAGAGTGAGATGCTGTTCCCAGCACAAACAGGCCTGGAGTCCCCTTTCCCTCATACCACGCCGTCACTGCTGGCAATCGTCCTCTGGCCATACCGCTGTGCAACAGACTGGCAGCACTGGGGATAAACAGAAATTACCAAAAGACTGTAGCATTAATGTAAGGCAAACAAGAAGGCAATTTCTTAACGTTTACTGGGTAATATTACTTTATAAGGGATACATTACCATAGAGAATATATGCTTATCAAGTGTATAACTGACATTTTTTATACAGCTCAGTATTTTACATGAGAAATTCAAGATTAGTCCCTTGCTCAGGGCTATGTCGGGTTACAAGTCAGCATTTGTAGCCAGTATGCCACCTGCTACTGCCTTTGCTACCTGCTGGCCTAAGTAAATTTTAATAGTCAATTTCATAGGGTTACAAATAAATACTGTAATAAACAGAAAAAATGTTAACTTGTAGTTCTAGTTTAACATCCTTAAAAATAACAGTTAGTGGAGTAGTTGACCAAAAGAGAACTTTTGAGGTTATCATGTTTGATTAAGTCTTTTCTTACCCTTCAAAGATTGAGAAATTGAAGCGGAACCCTAAACAGCGAATGACGCGGTCATATGGCTGTCGAAGAGAAAAGTTGTCATTGTGATACCCAGGAAGGGTCATCGGACTAAAAGCCAAAGTCTTGTTTTGGTTATCAAGGAGCTCATCCAAGGTCAGGTATAACTGTCCACGCCCCTTCATTTCCACGCTACCATGCTTTTTTCTTCTGCTTGATTTATTCCTTTCTTCACTGTCATATCTAACAATGGCAATTTCTTCTAGACCACCTTCCACAAGACCATCCAGGGATTTCAGCTGGTAAGTGTCTAGTAACTCATTGTTGACTGCCCTGAAAGAAAAAAAATAAAGCATTTACAAAATACTGAAATTATGAAACAGTATTGAGGAATACAGCTGAATGCAAAAATTAGTTAGGGTTTCAAATTATGTACAGTATGTATGTATGTACCTAGAGAGAGAAATGTGTCTTAAAAAAATTAAAAAAAAAAAAAATCAAGAAACTGAAAAAGGCAAGAAAAAAGGAATTTGTCATTACCTAAGGTCTCCCACATAGTGTGTCTGCCAAGCCAGGCGAACAGGACTTGGACTGTAGAGGTGGATTCGACTCGCCCTTCCCAAAATGCTTTGTGCCGTTTCAAAGGCAGAGTTACCTTTTCCCAGAATAAGTACTGCCTGACCGCGGTACTCTTCAGGATCTACAGGTATTGACTCATAACCCTCAACCAGCTCAGACCCAAAGAAGTTGACCTCCTGAGGCACCCAGAGTCCTGTGCAGACTAAGAGGATGCTGTAACATGATAGCAGGAAAAAAGAAAAGGCTTGTGGTGAATTTCAAATGTTTTTACACTTTTCAAGTTAAAACAAGCAATAATCCTTCTTACAACAACTTTAGTTATGAGTCCACTGCATGTGAATGCATCCCTGTCAACTTACTACTAAAATTTAAAAATTAGACATTAATATATTCTCAGCACACAAAGGTTACCAAAGCCAGCCTATTCTGAATGAAAGTCACATTGATGAATATGTTAAAAAGGTGAATAACGAGTACCCGCATGTATACTCCAGTCCGTTCTGGTCAGTCAGCCTGTAGCCATGACCTCCATGGAAGGCAGGTTCTGAAACATGAATTTTCCCAATATCCACTCCATACTTGATTCTGAGGCCCAGCTCCTCAGCAAACAAGGAGAGGTAGCGAGGGAGGGCGTCGGCCCTGGGGTACAGCTGCGTGCTGACTCGCTTAAAGAGCAGGTCTGGCCTGTCACTAAGCAGGGAATTCCAGTCATGTCGCAAGTTGAACTCAGGGTTGCGCCTCCCTGTGTAGACCTTGTTGATGCTGATGAGCTTTCTGTGCCGAGGGTAACTGCAAAAAATTATTGTGTGCCCCGACATGCCACACGTACAGAAAACGTCAGTGGATGCACACATTGGTGAAACCGAGAGAGCAACTAATGCAGGATTACTGTGCAAGCAAGCAAACGGCATTGAGTTACACACTTAGGGGACAGCTGGTAGCGTAGTGGTTAGAGCTACTGCCTTTGAACCCAAAGGTTACAGATTTGATCCCAACCTCTGACGGTAGTACTGCTGAGCAAATTACTTAATCTAAATTGCTCCAGTATCATTACCCATCTGTGTAAATAGTTGTAAGCTTGTAACTCTAATGTTGTAAGTTGCTTTGGAGAGAAGTGTCAGCTGAATGAATAAAAGTCATTTACATTTATTCATTTGGGGGTGCGGTGGCACAGTGGGTTGGTCCTTATCCTGCTCTTCGGTGGGTCTGGGGTTCAAATCCCGCTTGGGGTGCCTTGTGATGGACTGGCATCCTGTCCTGGGTGTGTCCCCTACCCCTCTGGCCTTATGCCCTGTGTGCCAGGTTAGGCTCCGGTTCCCTGTGCCCCGTATGGGGTGAGTGGTTGGGATGGATGGATGGATGGACATTTATTCATTTAGCTGATCCTTTCCTCCAAAGCAGCTCACGAGTGTCTACCCATTTAAACAGCAGGGTAATTGTTACTGGGGCAGTTTAAGAGAAGCACTTTGCTCGGGGACACTACACACCAAGGAAGTGAGATTTGAATCTGAGGTTTAACCGCTATGCTGCGTGCTGCCTTTGGACCGATTATGTATTGTTATGCAAAAGTGCACAGCTCACACGTTGAAAAAGCTCCCGGGGCCTGAGTTCCGCTCCAGGATGATGTAATCCCTTTGGGTTTGAGACAGGAAGTAGCCCATCTGCAGTCCTGCTGGTCCAGCACCCAGCACACAGTAGTCATGGCGATGGGTGCTGTTGGTACCACAGTCCTTCCCAGGGAGACAGTGACCCAGGCCAGCGAGGAGGGTGAGGAGGGGTAGGAAGGAGGGAGGCATTGAGCACTACACACAAGCCAGAGAGAGAAACACAGTCATGCACTAGAGCGTTCAGATCGCAAATCTTTTAATCGGTGAGAGATCATGGCAGCTGAGCTGTACTGTACAAAACTCCTCCTATGCAGACAATGATCTGCAAGCAAGGCAGGTGAAATAATTATGCTACAGCAGAAACAGAAGCCTGATGCAAGCAATGTGTTCACTTAATCGCTGTCATATAAGTAGCCAGAACAGTAACGCTAATCTGTGATATTCTTATAAACGTGTTAAGGAGACGACACAGACGAGGCCAAAATCGGTCTGAATCCTCGGACTAGATTTCGGCGAGAAGCCGGTTCTAGTTGCACGAGTTCCCGCAGCGCCGCAGCTTAACCCCGCCCTGCTCTCGGTGTAGCACGACGGCTAGCCCAGAATGAACTCACCTCTTGGTGCGCGGACGCCTTAAGCTTTAGACATTTATGAAAAAAAGTTCCGGCATCACCTTTTATATCTAGAGAGAACTATGAAAATAATAACAATAACAATAGCGGCGCCATTTTGCACCAGTGCTATACAATTTGGGAAAAAAGTACCACCGCCGTGTGGGACCAATAAGAGCTGCTCTATGCACAGACAGGGCGTGATCGAAGAGGGACCCCCAATATTAAAAAAAAAGTTTTAAAAAACACATATATGTTTGTGAAATATATAAACTTATAGATCTTACAACTGTTCTCACGCTCACGGCAAATAAATTTTAGGGCCATTTTTTTTGTTGTTGTTTTAAACATTTGGAGGAAAAAAACAAACTCAAGCAAATATTTCATTTCAGTCAGGGTGTAAAGTTTTACAATCCTCGTAAACTGCCGTTATTTCGCTCCTTTAAACAACCGGTTCTGCAACTGAGTTCAAATCATGACTGATGTTGCTACTCCTTACACAGGCAAGTGAGTATAGGTAGTGTGTCTTTATTAAGATGGGTCATTTCAACTACTAATTTTAAAAGTGTTACACAGCTGCACAGTCTCCATACTATTACTGTATTCATATTTTTTGATATTAGTAAGTAACACTTGGGAAAGTGCTACATTATAAGACACTGATTCATGATGTCCCTCTGTGACACTATTAGGCCACAGCAATAACAATGAGAGCTCTGAAGTAGGAAATCATTTGAACTTGGATCAGGTACAGTCTACATTTCAGCATATTGACAAAATGACAATGAATAACCATGACGAATGGAGAATGAGGCTAAAAGGCAGCAGGGAATTTAATAAATTACTAAATGGACACCACTTTGTGCATTCACCCTGGTAAAATGAACCCCCCCCCCAGCAACCACAGGCCTTCTAAAAGGAAAATGATCAGCATTACCTTGTATTGCTAAATATACATTTATTTAGACAGCTTTATTACTTTAGTGAAAACATCAATATCCTAAATCCATCACATGACACACCTCTCAATGTAGAGAGGAGGAATAAAGAAAACTGAATAATGATAAACTGAGTAAGCATCAACAAGGAAAAGAGGTTGTGATGAGAAATTGAGACAAAATCTACTTTCCGCAGTGAAAACAGTAGGGAAACATTCTCAGTTTATTGGTAATCAGATTAAACCTCAGCTTGAAGCAAACTTTTTTTTTTTGTCCTTTTGCAAAGCTGAGAAAGTGACCCTGCAGATTAGTATCTATTACAGTTGACATGGCTACTCTGCATCCAGCTGTTTATGGGCTTCTACTTGACTCTGTAGAGCACCTTCCTCTGCATGCGGTGCTGCAGCTCTCCCCTCCTCAGCATTAGATGCAGGACCTTGTAAATGGCCTGTTCTGGGTATTTCTGCAAAGGTACAACACATATGTTATGAGACCAAGGGACATAATGCCATTTACTTTATAAAGTGAAGTCATGGTGCTCCACATAGATGAACAGGCAAACAGGATACTTTGAGCAGGGCAGGCAAGGACAAGAACCAGCATGGTTGCATTTACCTGTTTGGTGAAGTCCTGGATGATGCTGTGCTCAGACACCTGGGAGCCAATGGCGAAGCGTCTCTTCAGCTGCTTCTCAATACGCGAGATCATTTCCTGATCTTCCTGTGTTGTGAATCCCTCGACACCTGCCAGAATAAATACACTGCTTCTTCAGTCATGACATTACACATACAGATCATCTACCTTATAAGAACACGCACTCCATGTTCACGTCAACTCATATCTTCAGCTAACTGTTTTGACACACTCATCCCCTCACACTTACCTGAGAGGCTCCCAGATAGCGCAGCATCCAGCGTCGACACTTGAAACAGTCGAAGAGCCTCATCTACCTCCTCCTCCCCAGCCACAGCCTGCAGCTTCATTTTGGCCAAGGACTCTGCTATCCTCACAACAGCCTCCAGTTGCCTGCGTACAGAAGTAGAGTCCATAGATGAATCCAATACTGAACAAGAGAAAACGGTGTGTGAATTTATAGGTGAACCCTACCTGACTGTAATGGGAATGGAAGCCCTCTTGTCGCTCTCCCGTTCATGCTCCCTTGCCCCACTCCGCATCATCACATATCTGTTCTTCAGCTTCTCTGCTGCAGCGGCTGACATCCGAGGCCCACATTTCCTGAAACATTGGCATTCTAAGCATCCCTTCTGCCTCCATTCCCACTCAAATGCCACCAGTTCAAGAAACTTACGCTCTGGCGAAGGCGATGTATTTCTTCAGCATGGCCAGAGGAATCTCTCCCTCTACACCCTCTGTCTGAGTCAGAGCGCTCAGGTGGACATTCATCACATGACGAGCAAGGTTCTGACAAAAACAGGGAAGGCAGAGGAAACTTAACAGCTCATCCCCAGCTCTCTAACCAGCAACCGATCATATATATAACTGCACTACCCACCATATCCCTCTGTTGATCATGCTGGTCTTTGATGATGAAGATCATGTCAAAACGGGACAGAATGGTGGGCATGAAGTCAATATTATCCTCTCCCTTGGTGTCATCCCAACGTCCAAAAACTGAATTTGCTGCTGCTAGAACCGAACAGCGGGAGTTCAGGGTGGTGGTGATCCCAGCCTACCAAACACAAGAGATTGGGATTATTTCAGACAGCCATTTGTTGCACAAAAACCAGTTTCACGGTCCACTGGACAGTATTCCTTCACTCAGAGATGAACCAACTGCTCCACTAAATGACAGCTCCCTTAGCATTAGACTGTTGTTACCTTGGCAATAGAAATGGTTTGCTGCTCCATGGCTTCATGAATAGCAACTCGATCATCCTCCCTCATCTGAAAGAAAAATGGGTTGGTGATACAGATAAAGTGACATGCATGTACACACATACAGTAAGAACTAGATCCCTCTGCAAGCTCCTCACCTTGTCAAACTCATCAATGCATACCACACCCCCGTCGGCCAGCACCATGGCACCTCCCTCCATTACGAACCCCCGTGTATTGGGATCCCTCAACACAGAGGCGGTGAGACCAGCAGCACTGCTGCCTTTACCAGAGGTGTACACCTGGGAGCGAGAGAACTCAGCTGTAACACGTCAGCAAGAGAGAGCACCTCTCAACATGTGATATGACATAGAGGATAAGAAACACAGTTAACAATATAGTACACAGTAAAACACACATACCCCAATGGGAGAGCACCGCTCTACAAACTTGAGCAGCTGTGACTTGGCAGTTCCAGGGTCTCCCAGCATCAGCAGATTGATGTCTCCCCTGCGAGTAAGACCATCAGGAAGTCTGCGAGGATGAAATTGAGGGGTTGTTATACACTGTTCACACACAAAGATACATTACATACTATACTAATTGTTAATACCGCATGCACTGTGTGCCAAATGACTAGGGAGGGGGGGGACAATCTAAATCTTACAACTGGATTTTGCTACTTCTCCCACCTCTTCCGCGAACCACCAAAAAGCAGACAGGCTATGGCCTTCTTCAAGTCATCACTGCCATAGATGGACGGAGCAATGGAATGTGCCAAGGACTGGTAAATCGAAGGAGAGGTAGCCAGTGCTCGAAGCTCCTCCTCCTCCTGAGGGGAAACAGAGCCCGATGCTCCACGGCCTGGGGCAGGGTTGATGGATGTTACCAAATAAATCCCACATTCATCTCTTTCAAACATCAGTGCAGACTCAGCATATACACATGGAGACCACAGGCTGTTACTTCCATACCTGCTCCTTCTGTGTCCACCTGGATGCCCACCACACGCAGGTAAGAGGAACGGATTCCAACACCCGCAGATCTGTCCCGACCACGCCCTTGGGATTTGGTCTGGGCTGTTTTTTTGATGGAGTAGATGCCCATAACAGTCACTCTGTTTCCGGGGACCACACGGTCACACAGGTATCTGATGAGAGAATTTGGGAGGGGGTGTTAAACTGGTAACCTATGGCATCATGCATCGTTGCTAGTCTAGCTGCCACACAGTTACATTTCTCTAAAATAATTCAGAGTAACAAAGAGGCCTTCAGAAACAAAAATAAAAACTACCATGAAGTGAGTGTAATATTCTTCAACAACACTCAAGGTGTGGTAGGGCATGTGCAAGAAAATACAAACAAGAATCTGTGTACAACGTGGCCAGCAGTAGCCTACCTGTCACAGTAAAGCTGCAGATGACGGGGCATTTCCCCATGGGGAACGGCATCTGGTGACTCCTGGAGGCGGAGGGTCTGGAAGTCAACGCACACACAGCGGTCGGGGATGATGAAGTACGGATCCACAGGGCACTTGACGCGGCCTGCCTGCTCGCTGGGAGAAGGGGTGGAATGGCTGTCATAACCACCTCATCTTGTCTGTGACACAGAGTGATTTAGAAGCGGTAGGGGGAAACTCACGTGTTGCACTTGCGGGGAAGGGCATAACCCTGCAGCCCAGGAGGCAAAGGGATATTGCTGATGACAGACCGACAGCCTCGGCACTGCAGGCACACCTTGGTGGCTTTGGCCCTGACAGCTGTGGTGGAGATGACAATCCCAGGAATCTTGACCAGCCGGGACACTTGTTCCGACTACAAATGAAAGTGGGGACGCAATAGTCATATATACAAACATTTCGTTCCTTCAAATATCTTCACGGCCAGCCTCCTAACTATTACTACCTAGTTAAAGCAAGAACCGAGGCTGTAATCAACTACCCTGAACACCCACCTTTCCAAAGACATTCTTACCAATAACTTCCAACTCACCTTCAGACTTCGAATGGAGGCAGGATGAGCATCGCACTTCAGCATGACCTGAATGTCCTGCACCACCTCCTCCCCCGCTGGCCGAGGCTTAGTGACCTCATCCGCCACTTCTTGTGCTGCCTCCTCTAGCTAAACAGGTGGACAAAACACTTGACCAACATATAATTTGTATTTTACAGTCACATGAATGTTAACACCAATGTAGCAAATTACTATGAAATCAATATGAATGCAACATATTGACCTCCTTTAACTTTTTGCATTTTGTTCACGGTTTTGTGGAAATGCAACATCACACAGATGAAAGAATGAGCCTAACCACAGAGATCATATTTCTCACCAGAGGAAGGTTTTCTGAAGGAAGCTTGTACAGGCAGTCAGACAGCTCCTCATCAAAGCTGGCCAAATCCTCCATCTCCACCTCGACCCAGTACTCCCCCAGTGTGTAGTGTCTTTTCAGCTCATCTCTGGGAGACAATGTGGCCTCAAAGTGAAACTTAAAAGCAGACAAGTACCGCAAAACACATGCAAAGTAAAATACAAAGTAGTAGAGTACACAAACATTAGGGATCTAATATGCCCCATAGAAGTGTATTATGAGGGAAACGTCTCTCCTACCCCTGTTGTTATTTCTGAAATGTAATTAAAACACATCTCTCTCTCAGTGAAATTGGAATAAGAAAAGCAAACAGATCATGTAACAGAACTTAGGACATATTCAGGACCCCCCCGGACACTGAACAAAGACCATTGGTTAAGTCAGTTCTTAAGTATTTATTCAGCAGATAAACGGAAAAAAAGAACCGCATCTGCTCGTAAGTTTAGCCCTTACCTATATTTATAGGTGAACCCGGTCCGATCAGTGCCAACCCGAAACTGCCGTAGAAACTCGCGGAATCTTTTCTTAATCTGGATCCGCTTCACCGTTCCAGTGTCCCCAGGTCCCTCGGCACCGCCAAAGCTGTCGCTGTAGTACACTCCGGGGTCGTCAAAACCTGACATTCTGCACCGACTTTGGTGAACTGCTACACTAACTTTAAAACTATATTAAAACGTACTGTTTTAACTAGACCTAAAAGCTACCAGGTCCTTCCTTCTGGATTACACGTGATGCGATTTTCGCGGCAAACCTTGCGACCGCTTCTCTTTAACTCCACCCACATTTATTCATCAATGGTCTTATTGGCTGAAAGAGGGTACACTTCATTCTTATTGATTGACTGTGTTTCGCGGGAGAACCTTGAAACGCCCACTGACAATATTGGGCGGAGCTTAGGCAGCTCTGGTGGCGGGAAAACTATGAAGAAGACAGCATGGCAGCGCCCTTGAAGTGTTTTTTTTTTTTTCTCCTCCCTTCCGTTGATGTTGAATATGTACCTTGTGCGCATGGCAACCATATAGTCCGAGACGTATTACGCCAAGCGTAATTAAAAGGGATATTTATTTTAATTAAGGATATTACGTAGCGACACAAAACCCAACAATATAGAAACATTGATTGCATTGCTTTTCGATGTGTTTGGTTGTTACTTTCTGTCCTTATATAGCTTTTTCATTGAAAAGTGGAAGAATGCACGTACTGTCGCTGCAGAACGTGGTTTTTATATTTTTAGTCTGCAGTGTTATTACAGTCTTTTTTATTTTTAGATAGTGACACGATTTTGAGTTTGACGAGAGAAATATTTATAGTAAATTCTCCAATTTGAGAAGCAGAAATATCCAGAAAAAAGTTGATTTATTATTATAATCCTGATGTTACACTGTACTTTAAAATGACCTCTATCAGTAAAATCATGAAGGCAAAAAGCAGATACTGAACTGATTCTGAATTTTGAGTTAGAAAAAGATAATTGCAGGCTGCATATAGTTTTTAGCACAAATATATATTTGCTAAATATACATTTTACATTTATTCATTTACCAGATGCTTTTCTCCAAAGGGATGTACATCTCAGCAAAAATACAATTTGTGCATTACATTATTACATTACAAATATATACAGGTATATGTCCTAAATGTATGCTTCATAGAAAAATGTAAGTTGGGCAGCAGATGGGCAATTGCTTAGAGCTGTCACCTTGCAAACAAAAGTACCTGTGGTGTACTTGCGAGCAAGTTAAAACCCCTGAATTTTACCAGTAAGAATACCCTATTCAAATGGGTGAATCCCATAGTATAGGAAGCTTTGTAACAAACATTGTGAGTCTTCCTGGACAAAGGTTTCAGTTAAAAAACTAAGCAGGTACATATATGGCCAACCAACATTAAGACTAAGGCCTTGAATACAGATATCTGGGCAGCACAGTGGTGCAGCAGGTAACATGGATGCTTCCCCCCATGTTTATGTGGGTTTTCACCTGGTGCATTGGTTTGCTCCCACATTTTAAAGACATGAATTTCAGATGAAATGTTGACACTGCTGTGTGTGCATCTTTCAGTGAGTATGTTACATTGCTATGTTTTGTGCATTGTAGTGTATCTAGCACTGAAAGTTGTCTTGGACAAAGATGTTAGTCAAAGCAAGTACTATTACTTCTACTACAACTTCTTCTTCTTATTATTATTAATATTATTATAGTAAATTCTCCAGTTTGAGGAGCAGAAATATCCAGAAAAAACTTGATTTATACCCTGACGTTACACTGCGATTACTGTACTTTAAAATGATCTTTGCCTCCTATCCAGGCTATATACTGTGCACAACAACAATAACATAATGTCAGCATTTCTAACTTTAAGACTAAATCTAAACAGATTATATACATTTTGTATGGTTTGAAATAATTTTTGAAAGGAAGCTGTATTTCAGAAATGTTTGCATTTTTAGTAAACCATTAACAGACCATTCTCAAAACCATTTTCAAAAACAGAATTGCGGAAGCCAGACTCCACTACAGGCCAAACCTGCCTTCATGCTCTGGTGCTAGGAGTGCGCAACTGCAGTCGTTTATGTGGAACTGATGTTGTGACTAACAGGATTCCTCTTGATATCCCTTCAACATATGTGATGGTCAGCATGATGTTAGGAACAAGAAGAACTGATAGCAAAAGGTCATACAATATCTACTTCGATAGAAAATATTTTCCTTTGCCATGTGATTTGTGCTGAACTCTGCTATCTAATGACCTATATAAGACAGCTATTACATGTGTTTGGTGCTGTAACTATAGCAATTGCTCACGTAAAGCCTCCGCTGAAGAATATACCCCATTATTTTTGTCAATTCCACAGTAGCACTGAATTTATTTCAGTTGTTTCTGGTAGTGTTTTGGTTTAATTTCTCTGTTGTAATTTGATCATTCTTTGTCTTTGTACAATGCAGTGAATATTTTTGTACTGGTTGATAATGGTTTTTTGCAGTGGCTTTGAATTAAATATACTTTCTTATATGTAACAAATAATAATATAAAATTGAATCAATGTGTGTGTGTGTGTCTGAAAACTTCACCATAACTGTACCTTGCTGGTTTCATTATGTTCTTTCCTTCATTTCACCTCCACTTTCAGTCACTTTCCCCTCACAGAACTGCACCACAACCTTAAAGTCTTTGATATGTTGGAAGTCAACAGCGAATAGGCCGAAAAGAATAAAAAATATTAAGACTGCCATCCACTCACAGGCAGCACCTATTGAGTGATACCCGTTGAAGTATAAAATGAACACTGGGAAGGATTAGGAGTCAAGGAACAATAACAGGGCTGCTATCTTTAGTATGAAAGGCAGCTAGGAAAGTAACACAGGCATTGAGGATACAGACTGTCTTGTTCATTCAAATTTGTAAAAAAGTGTCTTGTTTTGAGACTGCACATCAACATATGTCTGCATTTGGTTTAGTTTTTCTGCGAATGAATGCTAGTCATAGTACATGGTGGATATTTTTTTCATGTTGGTAGCAAAATAGCTAGGAGGAGTCAGTATAAAAGTTTTGCAAAAATAATGTTTTTCTTTTTAAAATGAAGTGAAGGCTGCATTGTGTATAAATGGCTTTAAAACAGCGACATGCAAATGGTCTTTCAGCCTATTTCACCCGCGATAAAGGATACTGATGACAATGAAGATGCTGCCACTGAGGCATAAGATGAAGCGGACCATGGCCACACAGCAGGTGTCCTTGTGTAAAAACACCTGCAGCCAGAAGTACAGCATGCCTCCGAAGAAGGCCAGTCCAGCCCCTGTCAAGTGGAGGACATGCAACAACTCTAGCTGACGGGAATGAGCGGAGAAAAACAGCAATGAGTCACACTCTTCACACTCCCCCCTGATATTCTTCCACACATTAAAGAGAATAACGTTGGAAACGAATAGAGTATTTTTTAACAATGCATCTACTGTATGTGTTGCAGTCGCTTATCTTTTATTGTTTCTTGTCGGCAATGGTTCACAGATGTCAGCAGTGGGATGCACAGCTCCACAAATCAGCCCTAACTCCCCTAACTCTTCTTCATATAATATTGTAGCCCTGTCGTGTGCACAAAGCGGTCTGTGTGAAAGGTACAGTAGAGGGCAAGCACACCCTGTGAATTATCTGGGCTCCTGGCAAATAGAAAATAAACTAAAGATGCATCGCCTGAAGTAAAACTAGTGGGCTTCCTCACTTCACACAGATCTCATTGTATAAGCATGTCGTTTTAAAAACAAGATGATAACGCACACGTGAAGTACTGGAATATGTTGGAGCTGTGTTCACGTGAAAGCTTGTTATGCAGAGAAACAGGGTGTACCTGGAAGTTCCCCGTGAAGGAGGTCCCTAGAGCACACATTATACCCAGGATCAAACTGATGACGTTAAGCACAGTTTTGCCTCTGGTAACAAGGCCACAGTCTCGGATTTGATAGAACCGTATCGCCACAATCCATAACACTGGAAAGGTAGAGCGGAACAAGAAGAAGGCAGGAAGAGAGCAATGTTACACCCAGATGGCTGAACTGCGCAAAACACGTATGACTGAAGAATAGACTTACCCTGAAACGCGCAAATATTGGCGAGCTGAGAAAAGAAGCAGCTCTGAGGGTTGAAGTTGCCACAAGTGCTGCAGGAAAGAGTGTCAACATGTCTAAGTTTTATAAAAATCCATTTTTAATTTCCAAACTTCTTAACCCTGCTCTCTACGCTCTAAGTCCAGCATTGCTGACCGACGTCTTTACTCAAGCAAGGCTGTCTTATAATCAAGATGGTTAGAAAGAGCCTATAGCGAAAGACACAAACATGAAAATTAAAAATAAGTATAATCTCCAATTTTATCTTACCTAATGTATGGGAGTGTAGCTGTGATATTGACTGTGCCGTTTGATACAGCAACAGCACAACTGAATAGACAAAAGGAATGGCATAAGTAGGTGTTGTATGTAGAATATTTAAATGAACAAGAAATGGATAAAATGATACTCACACTGCGAATATTCCTAGCGTGCCCAACACGGTTAAGGAGATTGGAAGCAATGCCCAGGCCCACATTTTGCATAAAATCTACTTGATGGTAACAAATAACAGCATGTCACATATATATTTTCTGTTAATTTTTATTTTTTTACAGAGAACAGAAAAAAAGAGAAAAATTTATACAGGGAAAATTTAAAACAAACAGAGGATTCGCTCATGGCACCTTGTTTAACTGCAATGTCCACAGCATTACCCCAGTGTCCTTGTGGCTTACAGTAAATGCCCACGCACGTCTTAAGGTTTTTCAGTAGTTACCTTACATTCTAATGGTTGGCATTAAAAATCAACAGTTTAGTAATGATTACCATAAAAAGATTTTAATGAATACCAGTATAGCTCACAAGCAGCAGAATGATATCATCAAACATAAAAAGTATAAGCTTACCTTTAAATCTCTGTCTTTAAATGACTGAAAACCTCCTGTGCCTCAAATACCCCCTAGTAGCCATACAGTACAACAGGCCTTTTTTTAAACCCACATGTAACATTATACTTCATATTTTCCAAAAATTCTGAGGAAACTTTATATTTCTTTGTTTTCTCCCTTTTTATACAGCTTTTCTTTATCAGTGAAAATGTTGTCCAATGTTTTTATTATTACGGTCTAAAATTTCCATAACAGTTACAGATTTTTAGTTGTTTTAATATACTTTTAATTCTATGGTAATTCCCACATCTGTATTCCTTGCAAACATCTACAGTATAAGCTGCTCAGTGAAGGTCCCAGTTGTATATATTTACTAATTTTGATATTCTTGCATAGGAAGGGATGATGCGAAGTTGTTCTCTGTGTTCTGGCTGTTTTGACTACAGATGAAGGTCTCCGATAATAGGCGCTGCATACAACTGACAATCATTCTTCCTTTTCATCAGTTTTCTTCCTTTACCTTCACTTTTCTTACTTAATTTCACTGTAGTATAAGAAGCAGGAGTTTAAATGTGCTGGCTGGAATATGCAATGTCCAAAAGTTTTTGAAATCCATAAATTTTAATAAAGCCCTTCCAGTAAATGCAACAGAACGTTGATAAATTACTTCTTTATGAAAGAATGCATTCGGAAAAGTGTATACATCAAAATTAAATTTAGATGCATATCGAAAGACGGATATATCAGTAGCAGCACAGAAATACGGACAAAGACAAGAAATTATAAGTTGCCCGAAGTTGCTTTTAAAGATCCACTACTGTTCATCAGGCATCTCAGTTGGAGTCATTTATTGTCTTTCTCATGAGAAACAAGAGCAGTTCTGCACTTGAAAAGCTAAAAGATGCTTTGCTGGTCATTTCACTGAACACACTCTGCATTACTAGGATCTCTCTTTTAAAGTTACCACTATTAACTAACAGCTAACTACAATAAATAAGCTCTTCTTGTCATAGCTAGGCACACTGAAAAGAGTGGACAGAGGCCATTTCTCCGTATCTCTGCTCTCATTATTTGTGAAAAACAGGTGTCAGTCAAATAGCTCCCAACATGTGAAATATGATCATAGCCTGTGCTGTGGTCACTGACCTCGTATGGCTCCTTTGTCGAGTGCTGGGGTCCTTACAGGTCTTCCAGGTGTTGGCATCAAATTGTTCCTGGGAGAAGTCAGGAAAGACTCACAGTCGCTTCCAAAAAGTAAGACCTTGTTCTGAATTACCGCTAAGGAAATAGAAGATGATTTATTTGGCATGGAAAAATGTGCTTTGAAAGTGAGGCAGAATACAGTGCCTCTTGTACCTTCTGCATTGATGGGTGTGGCCTTTAAGTGTTATTGTGAAAGTTGACTTCTGTCTCCGGGAATAACGGAACACGCGACGTCCTGTTCACGACTGACTCTCTCGGTATCACTGGAGTCCTTAAAACAAACTGTACCATCACCCATGACTACCTATGAAGTAAGAATTTTCTCTTCTTCACAGGTCTCAAAGAATGCACCTCCAACAAACCACAAATATCCCAGTTAAAAGTCTACATATCACGGTAACTTACTCAATTTACAAACCAAGCTTTAAACTGCTGTTATTCATCCAGTTGGAATAGATCATGCCTATTTCAGAGATTAACACCTCTTCCTTTATGTTTTGAAAAACATCTGGTTCGGTGAATAAGCTACAGAATCACAGGATTCCATCTGCTGTCCAGCAGGTGCAAGTCCTGGGACATGGTGGCATACCAGGAAAAGCCAGTGTTTCACAGCTCCTGAGCTGCTTGGTGGGTGTGGATGTGTGGAGTGTGCATGTTCTGTGTTTATGCCCCCAAATGTGCACAGGAGGAAAAAATGATAAACCACTTGTATTCCTTTCCTTATCTAGAAAACCATGCAAAAGGTTGCCGTGAGGCAGATTTGACTCAACACTTCCATCTATGAGTCTTGGAGACAGGTTTAACTAATCCTTAAACACAGGCATGCTTTCTTCACATATGTACTGTATATTATCTGTGTAATATGCGGCACTTTCACGGCAATCCACCTGGTTCTTTCTCATTGCCATCTTATTTTATATATTTATATGCTAGAGACCTCAGCATTAAAATCAGGTATACTAATATCTCAGAGTGGTTATGGGCCCGTAACCAATATCGTCTCTTTATGCCATGGACTGTAGCTATGGAAGTAACCAGCTCACTCAAGTTGAGATTTTATTAATTTAACAAATAAATACTTTATTATAAACAAAGTATATTTAGGCACTACAATAATGCTCTCTTAATAAATAAATCGTCTGACCCACTTGTCCCATAGGGGGTCGCAGGGAGCCGGAGCCTAACCCGGCAACAGAGGGCGTAAGGCTGGAGCGGGAGGGGACACATCCAGGACGGGACGCCAGTTGGTGGCAGGGCACCCCAAGAGGGACTCGAACCCCAGACCCACTGGGGAGCAGGACCCAGTCCAACCCACTGCGCCACCACACCCCCCTCCTTTATAAATATTAATGTATTATATCAACGAGAACAGAAAACAAGAGGCCCTGTGTCACAGATGTATTCTTGTACTTTGTATGGAAAAATCAGGTTTGTTCTAGAAAATGTATAAGAAAAAAATAGCAATAGAACTATTATTTTGTGGAATATTAGCTGGCTGAACTCTATTCAGACACACATTCCTCTTAGAAGCTGTCCCAGTGATGGCCATTCCACAGTTCTCTCATTGTGCCACTTTGTTTCCACAATAGAAAGCAACAACCTATGCAGCACCACCAAGTTGCTGGATCAAGTGTCACTTCCTGCCACTGTTACAGTAGCCCTCAGAAAGTACTTTCTCTAAAGTGCTCTAGTAAATTTGCCCAGCTGTTTATCTGGGTCAAATATGGCAACCAGCTTCAGAAAGAAGCTTTGTTTAAGCAACAAATGATACTCAATCTTTTGTGCAAAACAAAAAACCTTCATCAACAGTAGAGAATAAAATGGACAATAAGATCAATGTAATGAATAGCATTCTAAAATAAAGCAATGTCATTACAAATCTTTATTCTTCCTTAGAAATCAGACTAACTTTTTTTTTTTAGAAAAGCTAGCGTCAGGAAAAATATACATTTTTGGGAGAGGTGATTCCTTGCAACTGACCTATTCAGATTGGTAACACTCAATGCTGGACAAACTCTTGTTTAAGTAACTTGTACATTCTGTCAGTCATCCTATATTTCCTACAAGTCTGCTCAGGAAATGACTCCATGCTTTCTCCCAATTTGTGTGAAGGCATCAACGCAGCGGTCGATATCCTGGTCAGAATGAGCTGCTGAGATTTGGACTCTGATTCGAGCTTTCCCCTTCGGAACCACTGGATAGGAGAAGCCGATTACATATACTCCTGGAAGGTGGAGAGGGGGGAAAAAAAGTAAATATTTGTCCAGCAACCGCACACACTCATGGCACTAAGAGTAATTCAGTGCTGTCACACCAATAGTTACACAGCATCCTCGGAAGGGAGCTAGGGGTAAAATATGATCCTTTATTCAACCTTCTTCAAAGCAGGGTTTACTGTATTCTGTGTTTAGAATCTGTCATCTACGTCTGACTGTGACAATATCGTGATAATGCCTGTCCACATGCATTAATGGACTAGTCAACCGAATGGCTGCCCAGCTCTCACCCAGCTTCAGCATGTCGTCGGCCATCAACGAGGCAAGACGTGCATCCCCAAGCATCACTGGACAGATGGGATGGTTTGAGCCAGAGATAGTAAAGCCAGCCCGAGTCATGGAATCTCTGAATCTGAACCAGGTGGGGAGAGAATGTTCACATACAAAACAAACACACACACAAAACAAACTTTTAGGAAAGTCAGAGTTTTGTACAGTAGAATTCCTAGCAAGTTATTACTGAAAATATCTAAAATACACATAATACAGCAGTTGGCCTAGTGTGGAACAAAACAAAACAAAGGGCTTTTCTGCTATGTCAGAAAAATATAATCAAGTAAAAACAAAAAAAAAAAAAAAAAGCTTCCACATGCTCTAACCTCTTGGTCTTGGCAGCCATACTCTGGGCAATCTCATTCGACTTGAGCAGTAGTTCGATGGCACGGGTGGAGCAGCCCACAACCGGGGGAGGCAGGGAGTTTGAGAAGAGATAAGGACGCGACCGTTGCCTCAACAGATCAATTAAAGGTTTAGGACCAACTGTGTACCCACCTGGAGGAGAGTGAGAGACATAGTAAATTCATTTTGGATATTATTTGAACTTCTGCCTTTGAGCTCAGAGGCTGCAGGTTCAAATCCCACCTCCTGCTGTAGTAGCCTTGAAAAAGGTACTTAACCTGAATTGTCCAGTAAAAATTACCCAGGTGTATAAATGGTACATAACTGTAAGTTGCTTTGCAGAAAAGGAGCAGCTAAATGTAAATTTAAGTTATTTTAAAATGAACAGACAGTACACATGGGTACTTCTGCTACAAAAAAAAAATATTATTTCAAAGTACAACTGCTGAGACTCACCAGCTGCACCCCCTAGCGCCTTCCCTAGGGTGGAGTTGACAATGTGCACCTTGTCCATCACTCCCAGTAGCTCATCTGTGCCCCTGCAAAGAGGTCACTCAAGTCAAAGTGGACATCAAGCACCGCCATACAAAATAAATGTTACACCACATGTTGTCAAATTCAGTCACATGTACTACTCTGTTTTACTTATACATCATACACAGATTAAAATTAATATGTGCAGTAGCTATATCATACCTATAAGATAATACATTCTATAAAGAATGTAAATCAGCCAGCTATAATTAATCAACAGAGCACAAGACTTCTACGCTGTTCACAATAATGATCAAAACTCAAAAGGAATATTTTCCACGACGAATCATCTCTGGCGCATCCACTCCATACTCACCGGCCTCGAGGACCCATGAAACCCGTGGCGTGGCACTCGTCGATAAAAACCATGGCTCCATATCGCTCAGCAAGGTCACAGATTTCTCTCAGAGGCGCAACGTCCCCGTCCATGGAGAACACGCCGTCTGTGGCAATGAGTCGCAGACGACAGGACTGTGGGGCAAAGGAGAGTACAAACACTGGCTGAGGATGGTACCTTCAGGAAACCACCGGCTGACCTGTTTTGCAGCATTTTTTCAAAGTTTGTTTCAGCATCAGTCTCCATACTCCTGTAAAGAGCATGTAATTTTGTGCTGCGCTTTAATATTCAGAGATTACCTGCACTTTGACTTGAAATGGGATTTCCAGAAATTTGTTTGCACAGCAGACATGTTGACCCACAACAATACACAGTTTTATGCAAAAGTTTGGGCACCCCTGGCTAAGTTACATATTTAGTTAATTTTGTAAGTGAAAAGTAGTAAAGAACTGCTGCAGGAAACAGTGTGTTAAAAAACAACACATTTGCAAATGTTATTGCAGAGTTACTTTTTATTTCTTGAACGTAAAACATAGGAACAAAGAAAACAGTAATTTCGGCATGTGCAAAGGTTTATGAAAAGATGTGGAAAATTATGAAGATGTAATCTGGCCAGCGGTGCCCAAACTTTTGCATAAAACTGCACACATATATTTTCAGCAAAGCATACATCTGCACATAAAGGCTAAGAGGGCTGAATAGGACACGAGCAACAAAAACCTAGTTTATTTATAACTTCCAAGTTGTGTGAGATGCATTTGTTAATTTCGGGTAATCAGGGCAGTCCAACACTAATAAGAAGCAGGTGTGCCATTACTGATGGATAGAGGCAATACAGTAAAAACTGCTGGTACTGTACAAACAGTATGATGGACATATTCACTAACAATCGTGTAACAGTACTAGTGCAACTGCAATAAATATGATGACAAAGTTTACCTGGAGCAGTGGAGGAATTTTGGTCTTTGTTACTTACTTATTCAAGATTTTGTGGTTACCGTTATGGTTTTAGGGGGGGCGTGGTGGCGGCGCAGTGGGTTGGACCAGGTCCTGCTCTCCGGTGGGTCTGGGGTTCGAGTCCCGCTTGGGGTGCCTTGCGACGGACTGGCGTCCCATCCTGGGTGTGTCCCCTCCCCCTCCAGCCTTACGCCCTGAGTTGCCGGGTTAGGCTCCGGTTCCCCGCGACCCCGTATGGGACAAGCGGTTCAGAAAGTGTGTCTGTGTGAGTGTTATGGTTTTATTACCTGGGCTTCTTTTAACTTGTTCTCCAAGTCATTGAGATCCATATGTCGGTAGCGCAGCCTCTTCGCACGGCACAGCCGGATCCCGTCAATGATGGAAGCATGGTTCAGCTCATCAGACAGAACAGCATCATCTGGCCCCAGAAGGACCTGAGAGGAAGCGCGAGAGGTCGACTCCCTCAGAAGTGCACACTCCGTGGCTACGCGAAACACAGAAACTAGTCAACACAGCCGGAGGCAAACAAAACAGTTGCGGCTAAGCTAAAGGTGTGAACCTTGCACCGAAACGAACAAAAACAAGGGAAAGCGTGATTCTGGAGAGAGCTACAGTAACGGCTCCATTACCTCAAAGAGCCCAGCGTTAGCGTCAAAACAGCTAGCATAGAGGATGGCGTCCTCTCGCTCATGGAACTGAGCCACCTTCTGCTCCAGCCTCTTGTGCAGGTCCTGGAAGAGATGGACACAGTTCTCGAATACGTAACGTAAACCTTTCAGTTTCACGTTCACAAGGCCAGTCGAACACCTGCAGCGGCTCAGAAGTCGACCGGCTGCATGTGGACTTTAGACCAGGGGTGCCAAACATACAAGGCGTGAAAACTTTTACTCGGGCCCATATGATGACTGAGTGGAGATTTAGGCATCACTAAATACTGTAGTTATGTGTTATACGAAGTAGGACTTTCAACACGTTAATGATTCAGATGAAGAAATTAATCTGCCTACGCAAAGTGAAACCACCTATTACACAGGCACGTTGTCAAATGCCCAACGGTACCTTACCGCAGGATCAGAATTGTAACGTCCCATCTAGACTGTGCTGTTAGTGTAGGAAACGCACACTTTACTGCGCCTCATCATGAGGAAACTTCATACACTGCTCAGACACGCTGACCAGCGATTGACGGCTCCTCCACAAATACACATTTACGTTTATTTAGCTGAACCTTTCTGTCCAAAGCGACTTGGTCATTTTCACGCGAGTGGTTTTGGGCAAGTACCAAGCACGAGGGTACTACAGCAGGAGGTGGGATGTGAACCTGCACCCTCCCGAGTTTAGAGGCAGCACCTTTTATCTCTGTGCCACATTTATAAACTCAAAATTACAAAGGTATGTATTGCATATGATGCACTACTGCTCAAGTTCATGTTTTCTACAAAGCTTAATGCTACCTGCTGCTATTGCTGTAATGCAGAGATTTGCTAAGATGCCCATTATGGGTTTCAGTTTGCAGTCAGGGGTTATGCACGTTACAGAGCAACCATCTGGGGGAACTGTTGTCACTACCAATGTGCGCACAGTTCTGTGGGGTTTCTAGCTTTGGCCAGTGTGTAAGTCCGTTCTGCATATGCTGAGGTGCAGCGAGAGAAGTCCACATTCCTGTAGTCCCATTTCTGGAACGCTTAACGAAAATCTCTAGAAGGTGGTGTCATTATTAACGCGGATTCCCACTCGGTGGCTGATTTGCAAGCAGTTCTGGAACTTTCCACCGCTGCGCCGACTCGCTCCAAACTTCGACGCTGCCGTCACCGCGCCAGGCAAGTAGCAAAAATAAACTGCCAAGACGTCACGGTACAGCTCTGACCCTTTTTTACTCATTTATATTTTATTGTTGAACAATTGCTTTGTTTTAAAACGCAGTAGCGCAGGGATGTCAAATGTATGGCGTAACAACTGAGCAATATTGAGGTACGATACAGCGCTACAGGAGTACAGCTTGAATAACTAACTAATCCTGCGGTATGAAATGACCGTCCCCCATGGATTAGACTGTCACGCATACGGGCCAAGATACACTCCATACTTGACGCAATCTCAGTTAATCACAGGTCCGATATGATAAAATGCTGAGACACGACTTCACTCGTCATTTACCTGCGTCCCACAGATGAACCTCACAGAGCTGAGGCCGGCGCCGTACTCCCGCAAGGCCTCGACACCTGCCTGCACCACTTCGGGGTGACTGGACAGACCCAGGTAGTTATTGGCACAGAAGTTGAGTATGTCTGAAAGGAAGAGCGGATGAGCAGTGAGAGGGGAGCGAGGAGAGCGCCGCACACAGACAGAGCGACCTGCTGCAAACGGAGCACGAGATGCTCCGATGACTGACAGCGTGGCACACCGGGACCGGTGCCCTTCACCACTGGGGAGCTGTCATGGGAACATCATCCATCATCCATCATATGCAGACACAGAGTCAGAAAGAGGAACACACACATGCACACACTCTCATGAACAGAAGAGAGAGACAGAGAGGAGGAAAGAAAAAAAATAAAGGAGTGACTGCTAGCCCACTAACTGCAGCTCAAGTTGAACATAAACTGTTGCACATCCCACGAGCTCAGTAAACTGAATCCAGCTCCACACACACACACTGCTCCAGCTCAGCTGTTATGAATATACATTTTGCAGAAGAAACTATGGTCACATACATACATAGTTCATCACTCAGAAGGGACTAAAAAAAATGTCTCGTTATCAGACAGACAGATCCAGCCAGTTGAGATTGCAGGCAAAAACGTTTCTAAACGACAAGCCCTCTGCCTCGTGTCTCTCTAGAGGCAAACCTACTGCCCACGCACGGCCACGTCCTCACGCTCACCCCCACGGCTGCCGTCCACGTTGATGTGCGGACCCTGCTTGGACGTGATTACTCTCTCCCCTTTCCACGTCCCGCCCGCTCTTATCGACTCAAGTTCGCCCTCCAGAACAGCTCGAACCTGAGCTAAAGAGGAGTAAAGTCCATTTGTTGCGGCGGAGAGACAGAAGGAGCCCCGCAGCGGGCTGGCGAGCTTGCTGACAGCTGACCGGAGAAGCATAGCGATTCAGTCTGGAACCGTAACACGCGAATCGCCGCGAGAAGGAAGACACGCGCAAGTGGGCGTGTTCAACGTCAGCCGCACACCGGAACTGAGAGAGGGGCGTGTACAAATTCACCAATCAAATGCCAGAGACGCACAAATGACGGCAGTGCTAACGAATCAAAACTCGCGTATGTTAATAAACGCTGTACAGTAACAAGTAATAACCGGAGTCAGGATTTCTCTAAATACTGTGCACCTCTGTGACGTTAATATGCAGCGGGTACACAGACATTTCAACGTCGAGTAGACAAGTAACTAATTTAGTTCAATAAGTTTTATTAATACGTTGTTTGTACTCTCCAGATATCCCAAATCTATTTGAAGATCGGGTTTGTGAAAACACGAATGCATAAATAAACCGATTACACACTTGTTACGTCGTTGTTTTTTGAAACAACAAGAAGAATCTGAAATTCCGGGACACTGACTGACCAAAAGTAATAATTGCCTCGAGCTACTGCTTAAACACACGCTTTATACCCACAAGCACTGTTTTATTATTGTGTTTTATTATTGTGTTAGCGTTCACCGTTCTTTAAAGCCCCCCCTACGATTGTGGAGGCGTAAACTAGATGACACAGTAGCAGAAAATACCGTATTGCCTCCATAGTTTCACCATCATGAATGAAGTCCCTGTAGAAATACACCGACTTTTTGGTCATGCGCATCCATTTCTAAAGAATAAACATCACAATTTAATTTTTAATTTAATTTCAAGTTTAATCATCATTGGAAAACAGCAGTGACGCGGTTAATATTAAACACTTTTACAGTCAGAAAAATAATTTACATACTACAAATGCATAAAATAATAATACGCCTGACTAACCTCAATTTAGTGGATTAATATATTCAGTACTCAATAAATAGATTCATTTCCCATAATAAGGACTTTCAAATAACAACGTACATAATTTTGCGGAAATGTAGCACACATAAAGTGATTTTTGTGGCATATTATCATCTCACAGACTTATTCGTGTAACTCCAGGCTTATTATAAAATAGAAAATCAAACCTTCACTTGATAAAATCAGAATAACTAAAGAATAGCTATAAATGCAGCAGTCAAAACAATAGTGCAAATCCCTATTCAGAAATACCTTCGTTCACATAAAAAACAACCTAGTAGAATATTTTTCTTTCACCATTCCGCCTTCTTGTGGAAAAGACTGAGTACTACAGTACAGTATTCAAATTTAACTTTTTATTCCTTTTGCACATCGGGAGGCGGCAGTGTTTTTTCCAACAATTGACTGACCTTTTTATTTCCCCAATTTTACTCTATTGAGCTGTCTGAATTTCATAGTGATCCAGTTTTAATGTTATTCTTTAGGACTCTCTGCACTCTTTTGTTATTGGTGAGTTTATTAGCTTAGAAACGGTTATAAGTCTTCAAAACAACTCTGGCCATCGTTGAACAAACAAAATGATTCTTTTTTTTTTTAAATGTGCAGGTGTCCGCTAACTGCTCAGTATATGTCTGCGTTTGCGAATATATTGTTGGTTATATAGTTGAATATATTGTTGCCGCCCTGTTTTCGCCTCTTGCCCTGCCACACTTCTCACAATCGCTCAGTCAGCGTGTGAAAAGCTGGTCGTGCGGCTGTTGCTGAGGGCGCCCCGTGTCCAGCACGGCCCCGCTGAGGGGCGGGAGGCGCTCCCCAGCCTTTGCTCTCTCCTCCAGAAACCTGTCAAACTCTGGGAGAGAGAAAACAGCTCCACTTTAACGTTCCATATTATAGGTGTTAGAGACAACAGAACATGTAATTCTTGGGAAATTAGATGCTGGAAACTTACACTTACATTACCCACATACTTAGAAGGAGGATGATGGTAGGTGATGCAAACAGACAAATGAAAACTCACCTTCACTGGTCACGCCCTCATTGTCAGTTGTACATTCCTCCTGAATAAAAGCCACCGTTACCACTTAAACTCTAATTCCAAGCAGACAGACCGATTAAGCAAAAGAATTACAGTCAAAGTACTACTTATTTCAGTCACTTCTGTGAAAATCTACTGGTATAAATGGGTCTAACTATGAACTACAACGCAGTAGGTTATTAAGGCATCTATAGAAAAGTAAAATGATAGTGTATTGGAACAATAAAATAAAAGTAGGTGAAGAAAGCCTCACCACATTGTCAGCAAGCCACTTCTCAATGTCTTCCATAGCATTTGCTTGACTTACAGGAATCTGAGAGATTGAAGATGGGGGATGATAGGATTAAATTTAAATCTACATGAGGCCATAAACCCAACAGAAGATCCAAGAAAGGGAGATATACCAGCTAATAAACAAAGCACACAAAATGATATGGCATTTTTCTGTGTTGATCGTGTAGGGGGGCGCGGTGGCGCAGTGGGTTGGACCACAGTCCTGCTCTCCGGTGGGTCTGGGGTTCGAGTCCTGCTTGGGGTGCCTTGCGACGGACTGGCGTCCCGTCCTGGGTGTGTCCCCTCCCCCTCTGGCCTTACGCCCTGTGTTACCGGGTAGGCTCCGGTTTCCCGTGACCCCGTAAGGGACAAGCGGTTCTGAAAATGTGTGTGTGTGTGTGTGTGTGTGATCGTAGCAGGCTTGGCTGGGTCCTGCTCTCTGGCAGGTCTAGGGTTTGAGTCCTGCTTGGGGTGTGATGGACTGGCGTCCCATCCTGGGTGTGTCCCCTCCCCCTCCAGTCTTGCGTCTTGTGTTGTCGGGCTAGGCTCTGGTTCGCCGCGACCCCACTTGGGACAAGCGGTTTCAGTCAATGTGTGTGTGTGCGTGTGTGTGTGTGTGTGATCAAAAATAGCATGTGGTCATCTGTACTGTCCACACAGAATAACCATTATAAGAGTACTCTTTTTCAAAAACAGACTTTTGTCTATACTTTTAAGATTTCTGGGAAGTTGTCCAAGCCCCACCCCAAAACATATGGCATTTTTTAAAATTGCTCAGTGTCCTCTATGAGGTGCATTTGGACTCAGCATTGTAGCATGTAGCTTAGGAGACTCTTTAAAAACACGTCTTCTTGAGCAAACAAAAATAAAAAAACTTGTCTTAACTAAAAACTACTCACGTACACACCGCAAAGATGTGCCATGTAAAGCAAAAAAATCTGGTATGTCAACATAAACGACGTCACAACCAGTTCTGTTATGTTTGAAACATCAGTTTAGTTTGGCTCACACTATGCTCCTAGAGCTCAACAGTCAAGAGTGAGAGGTCATGCAAAATCTGATGGGCACAGGTCACATGTAACGCAATGGTAGATAATGATACCCACCATTCCCTTCGCCACCATCCAGTCAAAGTTAGGGGAGGACCCGAGGACTGTGGACTCTTGGGTATCGTCCTTGAGACAGACAGACAGAGTTTATCGACTTATAGGCAACATCGCGTCATAGTGAGAGACAATCATAAACAAATGCACAGTGATGCACGCATACCCTTACAGTTTCCATAACGCCGCGTGGGTACAAGAACAATATGCACAAGCCTATCCCAGAAGTATAGGCTGTGAGACAGGGTACACCCTGGATGGGGCGCCAGCCCATCGCATGGTAATCACATGCACCTTCACTCACGACAAGCAATTTAATCACCAATTCACCTGAAACGGATGTCTTTCGACTATGAGAGGAAACCAAAGCATTCAGAGGAAACGCGCAAACGCATGGAGAGCGTGCGAACTCTGTACAGACTGAGGATTCAAATTTACACGTGAGCGCACAGTTCAGGCACGGCGAAGCGTGAGCAGCACCCGCTGTGCTACTGCGTCATACTGTATTTTCTTGCAGGAATTTTACACGTCATTGAGACAACCGGCTCTGCTGCGCTTTAGTTAGTGCTCTAGATTTCCTGAATTCATTCATTACGATGATCCACCGCAGTACTGACCGCTCCAGAATTTCGCACAGCGCTGTCCAGACCTTCGGCCAACCTCTCCCCAGTCCGTTCGTCTGGGACTATGTACCGCACACTGCAACACACATTTTGGCGGAAAAGGGAACCGTGAGGAAGAACAATCAGCCGCAGATTTCTGCGGTACGACTAGGGATTCACCAGCAGTGAATCCCTCGTACTTCACCTCATCCCTGCAGATCCACCCGGCTCTGCTCTTCACTTCAGAACAGTTAACAGGTAACGGTTAATGATTCTCACAACCGAAAGAGTACCTCTCGGTGCGTTTGGGCAACGAGCCATTCCCGGCCTGAGTAAACACGGCACGCCCGTCATCGTGCCCGGCACCTACGAGAAAGGCGGACAATGAGAAAAGGACAGTTAAAAATATCCGAAGCATGATTAAAAACCAAACTGCCCAGGAAAAGTAAGATAACTTACTAAGGCTGGTCATTTGGTGGGAAAGCATGCTGATGGCCGACCGTCCTTCGAGCTGCTGGGTGGAAACAGCAGCGTGTTCCTGCTGATGCAAAGCTTGGGGTACAGGACCGAGGTCCACAAGGTTGGTGTAGGTAGCTGAAGGGGTCTTGTAATTAGAGAAATTTATGGAAGACTGTAAATGTAAAACTAAATAAATTGTTAGAAGCTGAATGAAATTCACCACAGTAAAGGCCTGATTTTTTTTTTTTTTTTCTTCTTCCCCTCACTTGTTCAGCAGGACTCTGTCCGCTGAGACGTCTCTGGAAGCTGATGGAAAAAACAAAATCCGCAAAGAGGTCAGAAGTGGAAGTGGGTATATTCTCCTGGTCAAGGTGTGACTACAGTTGAGTGTGTGAGCTCTGCTCTGGACAGAAGGAGAAGCATACCCATTGTAGCGGGCAAAGGCACCGTTTAGCTCGTCATTGAGCACCAGCAGCTCTTCCATCAGCTTCTCGTCACTGGCTACGGGGATGAGCTTCAGCAAACGGCCCTGCATGTTCAGGCACACCGAGTACAGCTGCTACTGACAGAAAGACAGGGAGCACCGACCGAGGGAACGCGGTGAATAAGAGCGGACTTGTCACTTGTCACCCAGCAGCAGAACTGACCTCTTTGGTGACGAAACGAACACAGACCTGCAGCAGCTCGGTGTCTGATGGCTGGACCCGACCCGGTTCCAGCTGGTTCATCATTTCCGACATCAGCGCCATGTTCCCCCGAACCACTTCCAGATCAGCTCTCAACAGTTCCACCTGACACAAACATTTACTTTTTAAATATTATGTATTTTTCACTAACTTGTGTTAACCGCTTGTCCTTCTCAGGGTAACAGCGGTCTGGAGCCAATCTGGGAAACAGTGGGTGTAAGGCCTGGCGGGGGGGGGTACACCTTGGATGGGATACCAGTCCCTCACAGGTAAAATGTATTAACAAAAGCAATAAGAAAAAATAGAACGCAGACTGTGTGTGTGCAGCATTGCTTAGTGAATTCTCTAAGGGTAAATGAAGACTTTGCTGTGCAAACCATACAACGGACATAAACGCAAGCACTTCGTGTTTTCGTCCGTGTAAAGAAAGGCGCTGCCTAAAGCATTGCTCTGGTCGCGTGTAAGTGATAGCGCTGAGCTCCACTCCCGCCTCTGCATCACCTGATCAGGAGAGAACGGAAGGGAACCCTCTTTTCTGGACGGTGAAATAGGATGCCGGGGTGACACGGGGGCATCGCGGGGATCCGGGGCCGCAGCAGACACAGAGACAGATGATCTGCCTTCCGGAACGGTCTTTGAAACACAGCAGGGTGTTGGTGGCAAGCAGCAGAGCACAGCATAGTCCCAGCCCAGTGCGCAGAGGTGTGCTGAGTGTGTGGAGTGAGGTAATGAGTGGAAATATTTACAGCAGAGCACATGGAGGCGTGTCACCCTACCCTATGCGGGGTGTGAATCGGGGATGCGCTGTTCAAGGTGCTCATGGGAAACTTCACCCCTTTCCGCCTCAGGTCCTCATACACGGAGACCACACCCGTCAGAGACGCGGAACTGCGGAAGGCGTCGGCCCACGCCTAAATAGTGGGGAGAGGCAGCCTTAGGGCGGAAACCAAACTGACCGGTTGCCGGGACACAGCGCGCAAAACAAACAGCTCTGCACTGCATTATGGGATATCTTGGGATATCTTCTACCGATGCCCGAATAGACATGATCCTACAGGGCTGTGTCCTTCTGCTGTACGCACACTTGCAGAAAGAGCCACGCAGGCCTCAGAACATCTCCACGCACCTGTATGAGGGCCAGAACCCTGTCGTGCACCACCATTGGCGGGTTGTTCTTGGGCATTACGGCCTGAACTAATACCCCCTCCACAAACTCTCGCGCGGACACCAGCACGTGAAACCTGTGTCCGCAATTCTTCACACATGCCTCCAGCACCTGAGGGACAAAGAGCCAACAAAGCACAGCTCGCTGACAGCGGTTAACCGTCCGTGTGAACAGCATCGTGAAAGAAAGGGAGAAGAAGACTAAACAGGCGGACGGACAAGCAGAGGAAATACTTGCCGTCAGTGTCAGCATGACTTCTTTGAAATTCTTGTTACCCACAATCCTTTTCTTTATCGCTTTCACGGCATCCTTAGGTCTTAAACGGCAAAAAACACAATGCAGATCTTGATAGCCACAAGTGATGCGAGGAGAGCGATGTCAGGAGAACAAAATAATTTACTTTCGCTTTTATAATTAATGAATGCAAGTCTAAAAAAAATTACGATTAATTCACATTCTGGTTTATTAAAAAAAAAAAAAATAAAAAAATCAGTAACAACAGTATATGTCATATTTAAAAACAAATATATCCTGGAGAGATTTTGAAAAAAATATACAAATGGAGAAAAATCAAGTGCAGATCCAAGCTACTGATGGTGCATCCAAAATAAATGTCTAGAAATCAAGTGGGACAAAATAACGTATATTTCATACCCCTCTTCGGTTTCATTGACGATGTCGCAGATCTCCATGTTTAAAGCCCAGTCCTCAGACTCGAGGGTGGAGTTCGTAGCTTGTTCTAACAACAAAAGCAGCGCAAGACCGGTTTTCAAGAAATCTATACTTTTGCATGTCCTCATCTGGCCCCAGACTTGCTGCACTAGTTCCACTGCCACAAAAATCCCGTTTTGGGTAGAATACCACTTACATTCTTCAGGAATTACACAAGCGGTTATGGATTTAGACCAAGGGTTTTCAGGTCATGTCTTAGCAGCAGACTGAGCAGAAATGATCAGTCTTCCCCCACATTACAAAGATAACGTTCCTGGAAAACCCTTCTTGAAGTGAATTCTCAAAAATCAGACCTAATTGCCAGGAGTTTCAATAGCAAACATTTGCACCCGTTTACGCTAAAATACCACAGAATCCCTCCTGTTAAAATTAAGAGTCACTTCCAAGGTTAACATTTGGTACACATACAGACTGAGTGAAGCCGCTTCTCCCCAACGGGGTCGCGACGAGCCAGAGCCTAACCCGGCAACACAGGGCACAAGGCTGGAGGGGGAGGGGACGCACCCAGGACGGGACGCCAGTCCACTGCAAGGCACCCCAAGTGGGACTCGAACCCCAGACCCATCAGAGAGCAGACACAGGTCAAACCCACTGTGCCACTGTGCCCCCACCCCCCCAACATTAGGTATCATAACACAAAATACCAAGGCAGTTTGCCTTCATTAATGACTCTAAAACTGTATGGCTGTTTACGTGCACTCCTTCAGCTTTCTCATAACTCTTACATACCAGACATTTCACAAATGCTCTCACAAGCATACAACATGTGATACATAGTGTTTATCTACTTACTTAAGCGCGCACACACACACACACATTGTCTGAAACCACTTGTCCCAAGCGGGGGTTGCAGCAAGCCGGAGCCTACCCCGCCAACACGGGGCACAAGGCTGGAGGGGGAAGGGACACACCCAGGATGGGACGCCAGCCTGTCGCAAGACACCCGAAGCGGGACTCGAACCCCAGACCCACCACAAAGCAGGCATAGGCCAAACCCACCATGGTACCGCACCCCTCAAGACACTTACTTAACCTTTGAAATCAATTTAAAAATGTAAATAATTGGCACTCACTCAACAAGCTGACACAATTTGGACTATCCTACTTGGGGCAAGTGGTTTTCAGACAGTGTGTGTGTGTGTGTGTGTGTGTGTGTCTTGTCCTGCCCTGCCCTGCCCTGCCCTCACACTGGCAGCATGTGTGCTGCTCTTTACTCTTATCCACAAGTCATTGACATGATCTGAATTAAGTCCTTTTGAAATATCATTTAACCACAATTACCACACGTCAAGAAAGAAAGTGAAATCACAGCAACATTTAAGCTTTGATGTCCTGTAGTCACCTACCATTATTTACTGTTATTCCCTGCCAGATGTTTTTGTTTACATCACATCTATTCATTCAGCTGACACTATCACAATTATTGACCCATTTATTATACAGGTGGGTCATTTTACTGGAACAATTAGGGCAAGTACCTTGCTCAGAGGTACAACAGCTGGAAGTAGGAACCGAACCTGTGACTTTGGGTCCAAAGACAGCAGTCTTTACCACTATATCACCAGCTGCCCCTAACTTAAGTGTCTGCTAAATGAATAAATGTAAATTTAAATATACTGCACTTGAGATGGCAGCAAGCAAAGTATTAAAAAAAAAACTGCACTGAGATATTACAGTACTTTGAAAAGAGAGGTCGGGGGGGTGAAAATGCACCCTAGTACAGACCCTTTGATTTTTAGAGGGAGCTAAGAAGAGGACAGACAAGCAGCACAGAGAGAAGTGACCGCGGAGTCGTGTCACACCTGTCACCCAGGTAATAACATCAGCGCCACATGAGTGTCCTTTTCAGAGTGACACTGTCACTGACAGCCCGGCCGCGTCCAGCGCAGATCCGGTTTCACCTCGTTTTCACCTCGTTTTCCTTGCGCTTTACTCTCTCTCTCTCTGCCAACTTCTTGTGTCTACCGCTGGAGACGCTGTGAACACGACGTAGACTAAACGCTACAGTAACTCCCGCTGATCACACGACACGGACGGCAGCGCACCGCAATACACGCAGAGCAATATTGAATGATTGAATAACAGTGATTTACCGATTCGCTGCCCCACCGGGCTGTCAAACGGGCTGCCGATCAGAAGCTCCATATCGCCCCGCAACTCTCTCCCCTTCGTCTCCTTTCCGCCCCGGGAAGCTCGCCGGCGATCGGCTGCGGACGGATGCGCGCGTCCGGCTTGTGCGTGAACGCGCAAGGACGTGTAAGGGGGAGGAGAGAAACACCCGCTTCAGGGAGGACAAGTTGCTGCGAATGTCATGTGTCCCCAAAGCCGAACTTGCTGCGGGAGGGATTTGGCGACTGCTTTAAAAGCGACATTTTGTATGTAAATAGGGAGCAGTTAGCAGTTCCGTGTGTGTGTCTGCACTTTGCACACTAGTGAAGAGAAATACTGAATTATCCACCTGCTTTGTACAATGGCAGACGACAAAATGCTGGTTCTCTTCTGGGTTCTGCTTTTTCCAGTACAAAATGATTGATGCTGTAGATAGGATTCATTCAGTCCGCTGCTGTCAGCCCCACATGACATGAGAAGATGAAGCCATTGATTGTTCACACCTTCGCATCCAAACGATTCACCACCAACGCAGAAAATGATTACATTCAAACACAAAACGGTTCATTACTTGAATTTATTACAAAATTTTTGCTGCTTTTTCGTCAGCTTGATTACAGCTGCACAATAAATACCCGGACTCAAAGGAACATTATGGTGGTTAAATGAAAACAAGAATCAGTGTCTGAATCTGTCAACCTTGAAAAAGACCTTGGGCACTAGAAAAAAAAAAATGGAACTGGTGTTGCTTGCTGCCGTATTCAATTTCAAGAAGCTCTGGTCAGTAATTTTCAAAGGCAAGTTTAGCAGGAGATTAAAAATCTATTGTTCCTTTGTGTGTCAGAGGGAGAGGAAGAATGGCTATGTATTCAAATATATACACAAATTATTCTGCAGTGATTTCGTACGTCTCTAGCGCCCCCTAACAGCCCCTTTCTTTCTCTCTCCGCCTTTTCCTCCTTTCACTTTCTTTCTGACACCACTTGACTGTTCAGTGTCATCCAAATCTCCATCTGCTCCTCTGGGCCTTTTCCTCTGTTCTCCTTGTTCTCTGAGTTCCTGAGGGTGGAAAAATACCCATGATGCATCACTTGCCTTTGCACAACCATAACTATTACAACTGAAGGACGTTGGAAATCTTATTCTCTTACAATGACATTGGGAGTTGAGATATGAAGAGCTCACATGTACAATGAATGAAGAAAGTAGGGACTTACCATTCTGGCAAACCTCTGGGCCTCGCTGACTCTCTCCACCAGCATCATCACTTCCTCCTCTTGTGTGGGAAAAGCAGGCAGTTTTTTCCCTATCAGACTTTCGATTCGCTGGAAGAGCTCCACATCGTATCTGTATGTTCAGGTAAAAAAAAGAAAGGCTTCAGGTGGCTGATGCTCACAGGATGTGGAAACATAAGTGTAATAAACCTTGACGTTTTAAATACATCAGGTACGCAGTGTTAGCATTCATTCCTAGAACCTATCAGTGAATAAGATGGAGGAACAAAAGATGGATACAATAAAACAAGCAAGAAGAAAAAGAGCAATCGAGGTAATACTAATGGGTCCTTAGACACCCATGCAGTTTAAAAATAAAAAAAAAAGAGGCAAACTCACTGTGTGACAAAAGTTATTGATTTCCCAGAACGACCTGCTCTTGCTGTCCGACCCACCCTGTGGATGTAATCCTAGAACAATAAGAAAAAAGAAATACAAACATGGTCAATTGAGGCACCAGGTAAACTTGAACTTGGACAAAATGAGCAGCATGTAGAGGGACTATTAATGATGTGGACTTTTAAGTTGAAGGCTGTTAGTACGACAGGCAACAAAGCAGGGTGATATGCAGGGCCTACATCTGACTGCTGGTCAGACACCAAAAATGCAAACAAAAAGAGGAGAGATAAAGTGCGAGAGGGCAGCTACCTTGGAGTGAGTGGGGATGTCGTAGTTGATGACGCAGTCAACGTGTGGGATGTCAAGGCCACGAGATGCCACATCTGTAGCCAGCAGGACAGAGCGCGATTTCGACTTGAACTTGTTCAGTGCTCCAAGGCGTTTGTTCTGGGGGCAGCGGAGAGAAGTGTCGTATTAAAAATGACTGTCTCATTACAACCAACTGAAAGTAATAATATTAAATACAGTACTAAATGAATAAGCATAATCCTTAACTAAATTAAAATATAAGATCATGCTCAGCTGGGACTGTGTGATAGCTATGCAAATAATTTCACTGAGGCTTTGATTGTCACTCATTCCATTTCAAATAAGCGCTTGACAAACGCACACAAACATCTACAACCAGTTCAGCAACTCTCTGAAAAGACACAGCTCACTCAATACACACAATGAAGAGATGAAAGTGTGTTCATGCTTGACACGTGAACGGCACTGGGTGGAGATTTTCTAGCTCGGTGTCGTCCACTACCATGCACAGGCTTGCTTGTGCAGAAGTGTGTTTCCTATTCACCTGGCTCATCTGCCCATGAAGGGGGATGGCAGTGATGCCCAGGTTCCTCAACATGAGCGCCACCCTCTGGGCATTATTGCAGGTGCTGCAGAAGATCATGAAGGAGTTCCCGGCTAGTTCGTTCAATATCGACACCAGGTAACAGTCCTGAGGGGAGACGAAGAGGAAGAGATAAACTCTCAATTTAAGAGCCTGTGCAGTGAAAATTCTAAAAAAATTCTACTTGTCACTGGACAAATAAAAGAGACAAGGACAATGAAAACTGTAACAGTCTTACAAAACAAAGTTATACTACAGAGCACATTTGAAATACTGGAAACACCTTCTACTGCAGCAGCTGAACTCCAGGAACTGCATACCCAGAAGTGATCTCGACACTGAGCATACTAGGGTATAGAGAGTGTCTCAGCACAAGCTACGTGAACAGGAGACCTTAACAAAGGAGGAGCCACAGAAACATCCAACAGCCCAGCGTACCTTGTATTTCGAGGGAATGAAGATGTAGTACTGTTGCAGTTTCTCAACAGTGGTATACTTGGTTGATACAGCACACTTAACAGGGTCCTTCAAAGCAGCCCTCTGTAGTTTCTGAACCTGCATTAATGAAAATTACCTTGGGTTATTTTTATATCAACTAAGTCACAGTGATGGAAAAGAAAGAAAATGACAAAATAACTCCACATTACTACTACTACTACCAGTATTATTATTACCAGTACTTTGCATAACTGATTCTTTCATTCAAAGAAACTCAGTTTCACCTATTTATACAATTGGTACTTTGCTGGGGCAGGTCACATTAAATAAAGGTAAAGGTTGTAGACAACCAGAAATCAGCTTAAAGTCATTTAACGACCTCAATAACTGTTGCTGGTAGCTTTCATCTTTATAGTCAGTACAGAGGAAAATACACAAACAAGGGAGTTGTGTAACTAGAACAAAAGTATATTTTTACAGGTAGTCGCTGGATTACGAATGAGTTCTGTTCCTAAGTCTGTCTAAGTCGAATTTGTACGTAAATCAGAACAGTCAGGTACGGTTCATGGCTAACGTCAGTTAGTCAAATGTCTCAACGGGAGATTAAGGAGAACGAGGGTATTGGAAGGACAGGTCGTGGGTTTACTCGAGAGCGCTGAAGAGACAAGACAGGTTTCTCAAACGAGATTCCGCAACCAGGGTGTGCAGGTGCGGCTTCTTTATACCCTGCTGATCTGATTTCAGGCAGGTGCGGATGATCAGGGCGAGGTCACGGGTGTGACAGTACGACTGAAAAGAACAAAGTCTTTGCCCTACCTTGGGCTCACGTGCCCACGAGCCGACGAACTGCTGTAGACGCACAATGTTTTGATGTGTGCACAGCAGCATGTGTTTGTTATTACGAATCATTGTATGTAACTCAAATTTAGAATACAGTAGGCTTTACAGAGGGTGGTTCGTAACTACGGGTTGTACTATTATGGAAGTTGGACGTTTGTAACCCAGGGACTGCCTGTAATTGTACATCTAATCAGTTTCTTAAAAATTTTTCATTGTAGCAAACTGAACGTGATATATGTTTATCTGTTGAGCTGATAGACAGCATTAGAGCACACTCAACCAGCACAGGAGTATGGGAACATCTTCATTCAGCTCAGTTCCACATTGCTTATAGCTTGATCTGGTGTTCATACATTTCTGAGAAACTTAATCATTATTAATAATCCTTAATCATTACTTAAGCTATGATCCTTACTAATAAAACTTATTCAAGGCATTAAGCTTTTATTGATTGTGATGTAGGAGTATAAGTGACTTTGGAGTGGCAGTCTTCGGGTTCCAACTATGTTTGCAAGTATAGAAACATAAAGCGTCTTGATCAGAAAGACAGACTCCAAAAGTCATACCTTTTTCGTCATGGTGGCAGAGAAGAGGAACGTGCGCCTGTCTCTGGGAATCACCTTCAGGATTTTGTCAACCTGATAAAGTGAAAGGAAGAGGCAGTCTGAGTTGAGTGGTCTGCAGTTCACCTACTACATGTGTTTACAACTGTTTTTGAGCATGATTTTTCCCGTAACTGCACATAGCTACATTTCACCAACAGACCTCTGTCTCAAAGTCCATATTGAGGATTCTGTCTGCCTCATCCATCACCAGGAATTTCAGAGCACGCAGACAAAATCCTTTGGTGTTCTCCAGGTGATCTATAAGCCTTCCAGGTGTGGCTGAATGGAACAAATAAACACAGTCAAGATAAAACCCAGCTATCTTTCCGGCAACCCAAAGACAGAGAAAGCACGCTGCACTGGCAGCAAACGAAGGGGTTCCAATACACAGACAATCTGCAGAAACCTACTGCTAGTACAATAAATTAACATGTGCAAACTGCTCAGCTCGAAAGGGGAACAATTATCATCTGGAAAACCGAACTCCTGTCACATTATCACATGTATACACACACACACACACACACACACGCACACAATATGACAACTTCTGAGGTTGTCTGCACATACAGGAAGAGCTGAACTGTATGGCGAACACTGTTACATAGCGACAGATTTTGCAAGGAATAAAGCCGCTCACCGATGACAACGTGGGGTTTCTTGGCCAGAGCAAGGGACTGGGACATCATGTCAATCCCTCCTACGATTACAGCTTAAACAGGGAGAAACACACAGAAGCCAAGTTAGCCTTACATACGCCTCCAAATCTCATGTTCCTCCGCAGCTCATTCTGGTCTCCCAGCCCAGTACTGTCCTTTTGACCTATTTAGCTCCAATACACATTTGTTTTATTCTCCTGTAAACTCGTTTTCTGTCCTTATCCCAACCCAAACAACTCCTGTTGCCCCACGGGAAGCATACCACACTTGACGCCAATGCTGGAGCCCAGGGCTTCAAACTGCTCAGCGACCTGGAAGGCGAGCTCACGGGTGGGGGTTAGAATCAGCGAGTGGAGCCGCTGGGGAGAGGAGAGGAGCGACTGCAGGATCGGGAGGGCAAATGCTCCCGTCTTCCCCGAGCCGGTCTCGGCCAGTCCGATAACATCCCGTCCTGAGGGGAAGCCAGAGAGCTAAACGCACTGTGCAGTGCTGATCATGCATTAACAGCACCGCAGAACTCCAACGGCCAATATGCTGGAAGGAAGGAACCGGATCAGGGAGGTACAGCAGTCCTAAAAATTCCGATATTAATGCGTAGTGGATACACATGGATACTTCTAATAATGTGGTGCGCTATCCTACGTCACCTTCCTCACGCTCACCTTCCAGGGCTACGGGTATCGCCTCCACCTGGATCTTTGTGGGGTTCTTCCATCCAAGCTGTTCGCAGGCTTCGCAGAGGACCTCCGTCACCCCCTAAAAACACATTAAGAAGTCAACACACAGCAGTCAGATTCATGCCTTCTGATACCCAAACGGTACACAGTGATTGACGGCGAAGGCATGCTTTTCAACAACACATCAGCTTTCGAAGATCTAACTGAAGTGACCCGGACTGTTCCAAAAGCACCGAACTTGGCATGTAAAGGAATGACTTCGGAACATATCCTGAATAAATATGTAAATAATGCACTTATTAGTTTCCTAAGTAAATGACGCGAAAAGAGCAAATGTAATCACGTGCTCAGCCTCAGGACGTTGTGCTTACCTTCTCCCACAACAAACTGACAAGAAGAAGCTCCAATACAATTACAAAATTTCATTTAATTTAAAATGTAATGACACCCCCTAACATTCGTATGAACTGTTATTTGAATGAACTATTTGAGCGGTAATCGCTCTACATCTATACGCACATCAATGATGTGACATCATCACGAGCCGGCGCGTCTCGCGACGCTTTCATCACATATGCCAATGAATGCATTACAGTTTACTCCCTCTTATCAACTCTTACCAGGTCTTTGAAGCTCTTTTGACTCTCCTTCTCGGTTTCATTTCCGCTGAAATCCTCAAAGCTTTCCTCTGTCCCGACTGCTCCATTCCCGCTCACCTCCTTCTCCTGTGCCATTTTCCTCCGGCTCAACGTGTTCTCGGTCGGTTTGCACTGCGCAAGCGCGTCACTAACCAACCGCTTTGCGCGACCTCTTCTTCTGTGGTCTTCGCGTGTATCGTTGTTTGGTGTCAGTAGAATAGCGCCATCTAGTGCCGTGGATGGATGGAGCTGACCGCAAATCTCAGTATAATAGTCTATCCAGGACCTATCTGACATTCCCAAAGGATAGAAGCCACACACACACCACAGTCAATTACACACATGCAAATATACACACACACACATTGACTGAGACCGCTTGTCCCAAACAAGGTTATGGCGAACCGGAGCCTAACCTGGCAACACAGGGTGGTGGTGGTGGTGCGGTGGGTATGACCTTTGTCTGCTCTCTGGTGGGTCTGGGGTTTGAGTCCCACTTGGGGTGCCTTGTAGCAGACTGGCATTCCATCCTAGGTGTGTCCCCTCCCCCTCCAGCTTTACGCCCTGTGTTGCCGGGTTAGGCTCCGGCTTGCCGTGGCCCCGCTTGGGCCAAGTGGCTTTAGTCAGTGTGTGTATATTCAATAATTTCTGGTATTGCTTTAGCCATTTCATTATTGCCTTTATTCATCTCTCTTACTTCTGTTAATTTCTTATTTGTTTTAGGGTTGCGGTAGTCTGGAGCCTATCCTGGAATCACCGAATGCTAGGCTGGGAAAGGTACAGCCTGGACAGGATGTCAGTTCACTGCAGGGTAGCCACATGCTAAGGGCAATTTATAGTCACCACTAGTCAACACAAAACACATCTCATTAGGCTGTGGGAGGAAACCAGAGAACCTGAAGGAGACCCACACATGAGGAGAACATGCAAACTCCAAGGGGATGGACTGCATTTGAACGTATGCCCAAATAGCCCAGGTGCTGTGAGGCAGAGGTGTTACCTGCTGATGCCACCTGCTGCTTCCTGTTGTCGCTGCTATACACTCACTGACCACTTTATTAGGTACACCTTGCTAGTACTGGGTTGGACCCCCTTTTGCCTTCAGAATTGCCTTAATTCTTCATGGCATAGATTCAACAAGGTGCTGGAAACATTCCACAGAGATTTTGGTCCATATTGACATGGTAGAATCACGCAGTTGCTGCAGCTTTGTCGGCTGCACATCCATGATGTGACTCTCCCGTTCTACCACATCCAAAAGGTGCTCTATTGGATTGAAATCTGGTGACTGTGGAGGCCATTGAGTATAGTGAACTCATTGTCATGTTCAAGAAACCAGTCTGAGATGATCTGAGCTTTGTGACATGGCATGTTATCCTGCTGGAAGTAGCCATCAGAAGATGGGTACACTGTGGCCGTAAAGGGATGGACATGGTCAGCAACAATACTCAAGTAGGCTGTGGCATTTAAACAATGCTCAATTGGTACTAAGGGGTCCAAAGTGTGCTAAGAAGATATCCCCCACACCATTACACCACCACCACCAGCCTGAACCATTGATACAAGGCAGGATGGATCCATGCTTTCATGATGTTTACACCAAATTCTGACCTTACCATCTGAATGTCACAGCAGAAATCAAGACTCATCAGACCAGGCAATGTTTTTCCAGTCTTCTGTTGTCCAATTTTGGCGAGCCTGTGTGAATTGTAGCCTCAGTTTCCTGTTCTTAGCTGACAGGAGTGGCACCCGGGGTGGTCTTCTGCTGCTGTAGCCCATCTGCTTCAAGGTTCCACGTGTTGTGCGTTCAGAGATGCTCTTCTGCATACCTCGGTTGTAACGAGAGGTTATCTGAGTTACTGTCTCCTTTCTATCAGCTCGAACCAGTCTGAACATTCTCCTCTGACCTCTGGCATCAACAAGGCATTTTCACCCGCAGAACTGCCGCTCACTGGATATTTTCTCTTCTTCTGACCATTCTCTGTAAACTCTAGAGATGGTTGTGCGTGAAAATCCCAGTAGGTCAGCAGTTTCTGAAATACTCAGTCCAGCCCATCTGGCACCAACAACCATGCCACGTTCAAAGTCACTTAAATCACCTTTCTTCCCCATTCTCATGCTCAGTTTGAACTTCAGTAGATCATCTTGAGCATGTCTACATGCCTAAATGCATTGAGATGCTGCCATGTGATTGGCCGATTAGATATTTGGGTTCATGAGCAGTTGAACAGGTGTACCTAATAAAGTGGCTGGTGAGTGTATATCTCCTCTAATAATTATGCATAAACATTGCATTAGAAGAAGTCTCCTGTTCCCATTACAACATGTTTCTTTCAGGGTTTCCAGTGTCATTATATTGTATTATATACACACACACATTTTCAGAACCGCTTGTCCCATACGGGGTCGCGGGGAACCGGAGCCTACCCGGTAACACAGGGCGTAAGGCCAGAGGGGGAGGGGACACACCCAGGACGGAACGCCAGTCCGTCACAAGGCACCCCAAGCGGGACTCGAACCCCAGACCCACCGGAGAGCAAGACCGTGGTCCAACCCACTGCGCCACCGCACCCCTGCGTATTATATACACTATAATAAAATAATTATATAAAGCTGTGAATAATGTTCTTTTAAGATGATTAAATTCTCAGTATGTACCAGGCTTCTCCCCATGGTACTGCTGCGCAACATGATTAGAGGTCTCCTGAAGCATCTTCGGCTTGAACCTCAGTAAGATCTTGCTACAGGTGGCTGTTTGCAGGAGTTAAGGGTTAAGGCCTTGATTTAGAGGACCTGGCTGCATGGAAGTGTCGGGGAACATCTACTAATTTTTGGATGAGGAACAAGGTCTGTATGTTTACTGACACTTTCCCTCCGTGTCATTTATGACCTGGTACAGCAGCAAGAGAGTCACGACAGCGTGACTATGCACTGTCGTGTATGCAGTCCTCTTCTCCCAGCATCACCTCAATAGTGACTAAAAGTAAAGGCAAGAAAAAAGCTGGACTCAAAGAGGTTCTGATCAGTATGTACTTTATTGTTTCTAAACTAAAGAATAATAAGGCAAACAAAAGTCTAACCCCCCACTCCTACCCCTTCGAAGAAATACAACTGAATAAACATTAAAATGAAACAGTACTCTTTGGTTTCTGGTCATGACTTCTATCTTTTGCCAGACTTTTGGTATTTTCAAGTTACTACATTCTGCTTCCATCTCTTTTTATCCCTGTTTTTTGGTCCCTCTCCATCTCTGGTTAAATGTCTGGCAGCGAAAGGTAGGAGACTGTGACAGCTGGTGTTTGTCTGCTGAACATTGGAAGATGAATGACACTAGTGTTTATTACATCTTCATCTAAATGGACAGCCCTCGCGGAAATATGATGTGCTTTAGTATTTAAGTGAGGCAATTAATTAGGTGGTGTGTGAATAAAGTTCCTTGCTGGTAAATACAGTAAAGAAGTTGAAGAGCCTGCTTCTCGGAGGCAAATGGTTGATGAGGTTCCCGTCTAGAAAGGGATTGGTCCGTAGTAGGCGGTGTAGGCAGCAACAATCCCAGCTGTCTCTGCCATGTGTTCGCAAGCCAGGTTGACCTCACAGACCTCTCTCAGGCTGCCCCGGAGGCAGAGGGCAGGAGGGAAGGGGAGATGCAGCGAAGGGTTCATGCGCACATTGAGAGACGGAGGATGAGAGAAAAGAACGAGTCGGTGCACAGTCCCTGTTTAAGCATCTGAACTCATTCAAGCTGTGGACATGTGTATTTGCATTTACTATTTGCATTTACTTTTTACAGCTTTAAAGAGAAGTGAAATCTATATTAAGGTTTATTACTATGCATTTTAAATCAGACATTGCCCAGGCAATCATTAACAAGTGTTGGGTGTAATTTGTATGCGCTGTAATTACTAGGAACAGCCTCCAAAGTGTTTAACATATAAAAATGGAAGTGGCTCCCTTTGTTAAGTGGAATATAAACTTTGATTCAGTTCTTTGACTGGTAATAGTGGACTTGTGGAATATGGACTGTACCTCTCCAGCTGGGTCAGGGTCAGGTCCGCCGGGGCTGTTGTTTTGGCAGTGAAAGCCCTTTTCTGTCTCATGAGGGCGGAGGCCAGGTCCCTTTTCACAAACACCTCTGTAACAGAGACCCACGCAGTGAAATAAGTGGAGACGCATGCACAAAAAAAAAAAAAAAACCCACGCAGACATCCGCATGCAAAAGCGCAGAAGGATAAAATTGCTCGCGCGCAGATTTGGATTAAAAAAAATCACGGACAAAATATCACTGTTATTGCATCGCTGCAGAGACATCTGCTATCCACTTTGTGCATCTGCGCGCATCCACAGGAAAGAACTATAATAAAAACGTCAAAGTGTTGGAAGCACAGCTATGAAACCTTCTTGTGTAACTCAATAATAAAACTGTGACATGAGGTGCGTACCTGGAGACGGAGGTACAGGTGTATCGGCACACCACAGGCTGAGGGGCAGAGCGTGAGTTACGCAGCGAGAGAAAAGGGATCAGTACAATACAAGTTTCTCTTACCCTCGTTGCTGGGGGAGTCTGGCACGCTGCCTGAGACAGAAGACTTGGAGTCTGGGGATCACACGGGGTGCACGGCATCAGAAAGCGAGGATGCTGCAGTTGGCTGCTTTCACTTTCAACAAAATTATTTACCTTGGATACAAATTGCAATTGCTAAAATTTCTTGTTTTAGCTTAGTCTTTGGGGGTGATTTGGGGAAGTCTGCTAATACACACACACACACACACACACACACACACACACACACACACACACACAAGATCTTGTCCCTTACCTCCAGTAGACAGGCAGACAGCCAACACAGCACAGAGGATAAGAACAACAAAGGTCTTCATCGTTCTATCAGCTTGATTTTGCCCTCTATCAGGATGATCAGCAAGTTTCGAACCTGGTTTCTCTTCCTTACTCACAACTTGTCCTGTCCATCCTGTTTATAAGTGTGCCCCCCCTTTCCAAAATCTTGTGATTGGTTAGGGAATCGTGTGACACTCACACACACAACATATATATATATATCCATACGGAAGTCAGAACAGATTTCTGCAAATATCACTGTCTGTTCTCCTTCATTCAGTTTATTAGAATATACATAACTATACAACATATTTTCAGCATTCTGTTGTCTGTGCTTAGTACTGCAGGCTAAGAAAAATCATCATGAGCTTCTAGTAAAAATAAACTTAAATGCATGGCATATGTTATGGGTAGATTTGCTTTATGAATCTGCACAATTTTTTTGTTTTGCCTGTACTTTGTTCATTCAGATTTAGTATGTAATGATAGGACCTTCAGAATGAACATCTACTATTTTTTCCAAATTCAGATTCATTATGTGTAACAGGCTCCTGCAGTTGCGCAAGAATTTCCCGAGATGTACGGCTTCCAAAATGCCAATGGCCACTGTGCCACTTTTTCAAACCACAAACCAGCTATTGAGTGAAAACCATATGTAAATAGCTTACGAAAAGCAGACCATATAATGTGAAGGAGCCCATTTAATTTCTTTGTTTTTTTTTAATCGCCAAATACGCTCCCCCGTTTTCAATTTTCAAGCAGAACTCCATCATGACTGAGTTAACTCAGTGCATTTATGGCTCATTTCATGGTCTTTTTTAATGATTAATGTAGCCAACAAACACACTCAAAATGCATCATAGTTAATACTGTTACGATTTGGTTTTAGCTTATGCTCTCAAGGAGAAACGCAATTTTTTTTGCATTTGCGTTTTAGGAATAAAAATAAGTAAAAGATGCATCCAGTGGCAGCCTGTGACTGACTGACATCCTGTCCAGGGTATGCCCTTCTTAGCCTAGTGCAATGTGCTCCAGGGATGGGCTCTGGACTGCTGTACCCCTGCAGCAGGACGAGTGCTGTTTGGCAGGGAGAGAGTGTGGGAATCAAATGGACAGGATGCACGATGCAAATTTCTTTTGTCGCTCTGTACAGTTCCATTTTACTGTTCCCACATTTTCTCTACATGAGTTTGTAATAATGCGCGGACGGACAGACGGATGCACGGAGGTGCACACGGGTGGACGGATGATGCGGGATGTCACTGCAGGGAGCAGCAGTGAACTCAGACTCCTCTGCTGCCTGCGATATTTCTGGTGACAGCAGTTAGTGTTGGCGAGGCGGGATGTAATTTTGCCGTCTGGCTCAGAAGTCTTGCCATGTATATGTTTGTACGTGAAAGAGGGTGAAGCTGAAGGCTGCGTCCCTGATGAACCCTGTGGAGCACTGCGGGGGCCCCCACGCCCCAGCACGTACAGACACATGCCGTTCTAAGCAACGCGCGGCCCGCAAACGTGCTGCGATTTGCGCCGTCTCCGAAAGCTGCAGATGAGTGCCGCATCCCATGCTCAGCACGCTGGAGAAAGACAGCCGGCATAAAGAGGCGCCTCTTCGGACGAACCGCGATGTGCCGCGCCCACGTGTCAAAGAGCAAATGTGCACGAAGCATAAATGACCCTGACACTCTGCTGTCATAGCCTTTATTGTTGGACAAATACAATGAAAGAAAAAGGACAAGACAGGAGAAGGAAACAAATCTGACATGACGTGGTGCGATGGAAACGTCGCCGAGAAAACATTTTAAAGATACGCAGCAGACACCAATCGAACGACAGCGGAAATCGTGGGAAAAAAAATGGCCTTCTCCGAGAGTACATTCATAGGTCTCTGTCATGTGCTTTGAGTGTTATGGTGCAGGACTGCTAAAAGCACTCAGCTTGTGTTCGAACTACGTGAGTAAATTTGCCAGAATAGCGATAAAATTCCCTTTATAATATGATAAAATGTTGCTTCGTATGTAAAAATAAAAGAAATGCACATTGCTTAAATGTTAGGTGACATACTGACTGGTCGGCACCACTCCTTCACACCGTATCTTGCGAGCCTCAGTATTTTCTGTCCCACGGTCTGCGAGCAGCAAAATATCTCTGGTAGGCCAGCTGGTAACCATAGCGACCGGCGTAGAAACGACAGGGGGAGAAGTCCTCGCACGTCTCCGCACGTCGCTCCGCAGGTGACTTGACCAGCCTGCAGAAGGCGTGCATCAGAAAACGGAGCGATCTTACACGGGACAATTCAGAACAGCACTGAGTAATGTAAAATAAGGCAGCACAGTAGTTAAGAACACAGGTTTGAACCCTGAAGGTCATTCAAGGACCTGGAGGGACCAAATGGTGTTCCCTAGAGCCGGTCCACTAAATGGATCCATTCTATAAGCTGTCCGTTGCTTTGCATAGGCAGAATAAATAAATTCACAACGATGACAAATCCTTTTAATTGAGATGAATGCACGCATCAACAGCAGCATTCTGTCCACGACCTTCCCTAGATTTAGAGCGCGGGTCACGCTGATGCTTGGTTATTGGGTACACGGCACCTGAGCGCTGGTGCGCTTGCAGGCCATTACCTTCTGTAGTTGTAGCTGTTGTAGGTGCTCCCTCTCCGTGGGTGGAAGAAAGAGGAGGCCCGTCGTCCGTTGAGGAACAGATCTGCGAATGGCGTGAAGTGACAGCTTGAAACTGTACATTCGGAACATATGATATAGAGCCACAAATACATAGGATCATATGGAGGCAGCACTGCAGGAAAAGTATGTGACCTTAGAAAAGGAACTGGGTGTAACTGAGTAAACTGCAGAGAAATACTCCAAAAGGATGGCAAAGTCCTTTATGGCTATTGCCATTTTTATGATGGCTACTTTATTATCACATATACCTAAAACCAGAGGTTTAAACAAGTTACAGCAGACAGTATGGAAGCATGCACGGCATCTATTCGTGGTGTAATAAGTCTGTTGATTGAATTACCCTCGAAAGATTCTTGACTTTCGTGAGAATCTGTGAAAATAAAATGACGAGGCTGTAAACACTCGACCGACGTTTTGCAAACATCACACAATCGCAAGACGAAAATGATGCAGTGAAAACGATGCATCGAGGTGAAGGCAAAAGTGCGGCGCTCCGGCGCGGATGGGGCAAAGGACCAACGTACCGTAGCAGAGACACAGAGCGAGGAGGACGTACAGAGCCACACACTGCAGAAGAGTTTTCATCCTGTCGGCCTGCTGGGGAAGACGGGGACGTTTTAGTTTCTCTGATCATCATACATAAGAATCTTCACATACTGCTCATGGAGGGCACTGTCTGAAGACGCTTCATGAAGTGATACTAACAACCTGGGCCTGCTGTCACGTTTCCGTAAAGGTGATAAATTGCATGTGAGCCTCAACGATTCTTTCTTCAGTTTGTGGAAGAAACAGACAAAGACAAAAAAAATGCAGAAACGGAACAGATAGGGCATTTTGAAATTCCTGCTTCATTTTGGAAACAGGCACAGCGACCGAATCACCTGCTGTTGTAATGTTTGCCCCCCGGGGCAACAGGTGGGATAGAGGCCAGAGTTGCTGCCTTACACTGATGTCGTACCCTTGAGCAAGGTACTTACCCTGAATTCGTACAGTAAAAGTTATGCAGCTCTATTAATGGATAAATCAAAGTAATTAACTCTGCAGAAAAGTCTCAGGTATTAAATTAAAATGTGAACGTAAAGCAAATGCCCCTGCGAGCGTGGGCCAGATTTCACTCAGCGGGCATACGTGAGAAACGTGTCAGTCAGAAGGGAGTCAGAAAAAGTGGGGAGGAAAGGTATGGAGAGAAACAAAGAGAGAAAGAGAATAGTATGGCAGTTTGGGGGCACTCCACCAGGCACCGAACACTCGCGCAAGCAGCTGCGCCGGATGTTGAGATGCCGAACCCAGACTCGACGGCTCCTACAAGAGCAGATGTCTATGAGTCTGTCTATGATGTCAGATGTCTGGGATCGCTATGAGCTTGTCTTCCTGAAGAGCCCCACCGCCGTCATCGCAGACGTCACATAGCCGTCGACAGAGGTGAGCTGCCGTCCGCTCTGCGGGTTCAGCCCTCGAGCTGCGTGCAATCTGCAGCTACAGAGTCGTTCGTATGGTAAAGCTTAAGTGTGATTTGTGTGCGTGGCCTGAAACTGACCCAGGCAAGAGCAAACACAGCTCAGGTATACGCCCTGCGATGAGGGTACTTTAAAGCGGTACCAATCAATCAAGGTGATCCCTTGAAGGCAGTTGTGCCTGGAAGCAGAACCCCAAAGTTGGGACCTGTGTCAAGATAAGAATCAGGCAGACTACAGTAGGCGCCACCGTGACTGAAAGACCATTATCCGGCTGAAAAATAATAGCGGGGCAGATCCAAGGGGATCTGGACCACATTAAGAAGGGAGTGTCCGGTTAATCCAAAATTGTGCAAAAGGTACCGTTCGCCGGTTGTCTGGCAGTTGCTCTGCAGACCAGCTGGGCTTTGTTATTCTGTAATAAACTCCGCTTGCATTTACAAACTACCCGAAGAGTCTGGTGTGTCGTCTCTGGAAACGGCGACGTTCGCAAACACGATGATGCAGGGCAACGGCTCACAGTGCACGCGAACTAGTGGCGCAGACCCTTTCCAGCAGGCCTCAGGACATTAGTGACACGGAGCCAAAGCAAACCCTCCTACCTTCCCCGGCCAAACGACACCGCACCGTGCTTTAAAAGCCTGCTTGCTGAGAACTTTGCGCGGGGAACACAAAGTCGATGAACGTACCAAACTTACCGTAAGGGTGAATGATGGACGACGTATTCGAAAATTAAAATGATCCTTGTTCCCCGAGCTTCAGCCGTTCTCTGAGAATGATTCCAAACCTGAGATTTCAGCCTTTTATACCGATCTCCCCCACCCCTTTCTCCTGCTCCCCCTACTCTCCCTCGCTTTTGCGTCCTCTCCCCTCCCTTGCTCTGTTCCCCATTCCACCTACTCAATCAGACCAAACTATTAGCTCACTTTCTCCCTCTCTCTGCTGCAAAACACCTCTTCGCTCCAAAAACAGACAGAAAGCTACAGAGAAAGGGGAAAACAGGCGGCAATAAACAGTGAGACGGAAGGGAAAGCAAATAAGATGACATATTTGTCTCAGTCACCTGAGCCCACGCTGGGCTGAGTCACTCATGCAGTCTCACAAGTATCATGAAAAAATTGAGAATAGCATGGTAAATGTGTGTGTGTGTGAACATGGAACGCACGCACTAATAACAAGCGGGGAGAGGTGTGGGGCATAGTTGTTAGAATCACAACTTTTGAATTTAGAGGTTGCAGGTTCGAATCTCACCTACATCTGAAGAACCCTTCAGCAAGGTTCTTACTCAGAATTGCTCCACTGCAAGTTACTGCGCTGTAAAAATGGGTAAATCACTGCAGCAGCTTAACATTGTAAGTTACTTGGAAAGAAAAAGCTTTAGCTAAATGAATACGCTTACATTTATTTATTTAGCAAATGCTTTTCTCCAAAGCGATTTCCAATTAACTCTATCTAGTGTTATCAGCCCACACACCTTATTCACCGTGGTGACTTACACTGCTAGACACTACTTACAATGGGTCCCTCATCCATACATGAGTGGAACACACTCTCTCTCTCATTCACACACTATGGGGGAACCTGAACAGCACGTCTTTGGACTGTGGGAGGAAACCAGAGCACCCGGAAGAAACCCACGCAGACGCAGGAAGAACATGCAAACTCCGCGTTTGAATAAATGAACACGTGAGCATCATTCAAATGAAGTGAGTGGCAAGCATTTCAACACGCAGACACGCTCAACTGTCTGCAGGACAAAAAAAGATCATAGAGCGCAGTTTAGATACTCATGCAATTAGCTCCTTGTCAGGATTTTTAAAAATTCTCCATGTCATCCAATACATTTACATTGCATCACAGTTTATTCTTTACAGGCTACGTTTCCTTTATTTTGCAAGAAAATGCATGGGTGCTGTAACAACCTGTGTTACTGAAGAGAGTTGCGGTCGAGCCGGAAAAGGTATTTATTGTAAATAGTCGGGGATAACGGGAATTGTGGGAAAGATATAGAATAGTTACCTATACTTGTTAACTGGCAAAAGTATGAGATCTTATTTCTCATCTCCATCAAAATCCTCACAAAAATCATTTTTACCAAAAACTTCCCCATCAATTTTTCCTCTTTGTCTTATTTTACAGATTGATGCTTATCACTTCATTCTGCATACGTTTATGAACTACACCTAGGGCCACAGGTGGTCAGTGGTTATATTTATGCATATTATGTATTCCGTACTTTAAAAAAGGCTCATCCTTGGTGAGATCTAGCAATAAATAAACGCAACACACCGGTAAGATTCGTGCAAAAATAGACATGTGGACAAACATACATAAATACCCTAACTGCTCTCACGGTGGACAGAGATGAAGGCAGAGACGATTCACGCAGGAATAGGAGGGGGAAAAAAAAAATCACCCAGACAACTGTTCTTTTGAGTGAGACAGAGGTAAAAATGAGGTCCGTCTTTCAGGGCTGTTGGCCAGGTGTTTGCGGCTCGAGATATTACATGTCCTTTCCCCTGCGCACACATCAACAGGAAACTGGGGAGGACACAGAGTGGGCCGCGTGTGCGGGTGTGTTATTTTAGTTATGTGTTGACTGCCCCGGTATTCTTTCGCGCCTTTGGCGTGTACTGCTGTGCCGGGCGGTTGTTCGATTTCAGATCTTAGAAAGGGAGGACAGGGAGAAAGAGAGCAGGAGACAAAAAAAAGGAGAGAGACGGTGGCACAGCGAGTAGCGCTGCTGCCTCACAGCGCCTGGGTGGTGTGAGCGGACATAGGTCCGATCCCTGCTCGGTCTGTGTGGAGTTTGTGTGGGTTTCCTCTGGGTGCTCTGGTTTCCTCCCACAGTCCAAAGACACACTGGTCATGTTCCTCATAGTGTGTGAGTGACAGAGAGAGTGTGTTTCACTGATGTATGGATGCGTGAGCCAGTGTAAGTAGTGAGTGGGCTGATGACACTACATAGAGTTCATTGGAAGTTGCTTTGGAGAAAAGCATCTGATAAATAAATAAATGTAATATAGAGCAGAAAGTATGATACCTAGCTCTGTGTTTTCTCTCCAGCCCATCTCCTCAGCTCCTGTGATTGCATTCCAAAAGTCACCCGAACCTTTACATCTTGTTTTTTACCACATTTATGAACATCACAGGGTCACGGCAACATAGAGGTAGATATGGCACACCTAGAGACTCCAAATATGTCCACACACATAGAGCGAGGGCTCCAGGGTTAAAGGTTCCAATATATCCCAGGTTTGATCATGTAGCACATTTTAATATATTCCAGAAGGGTGTGCAGACCAGGGGGGTGCGGTGGTATAGTGGGTTGGACCGGGTCCTGCTCTCCGGTGGGTCTGGGGTTCGAGTCCTGCTTGTGGTGCCTTGCGATGGACTGGCGTCCCGTCCTGGGTGTGTCCCCTCCCCCTCCGGACTTACGCACTGCATTGCCAGGTTAGACTCCGGCTCCCTGTGACCCCATATGGGACAAGCAGTTCAGAAAGCGTGTGCATGTGTGTGCAGACCTTCCAGAATTCCTTAGAGTTGATGCAATCTGCATCACATGCTATCCTTTGATCGCATTATTCCGTCAGTGATTGATCCCTGATTGTCTTTGCATTGCAGCACAATGAACTGGAAACGAGACATTCGGATCACATACGCAGCACTGGGACATGTTCGCAGGATGAGGACAATGTCAGAACCGTTGAGTCCAGCCTCATACACCTGTTGCGCTGCCGTGGGTGAAGGAGACCAAGGAGAGCGAGGTTCTCGCAGTGGAACAGCAGAAGCCCTGTGTGGGAGGAAAAGCCAGAGAAGGCAGTCAGTGTTCATTGTTTCAGTGTTTATCTCTCTTCTGTTTCACCGCTGCTCCCCTCTACGCTTCACCTTTCTCTCAGTCCAGCCATGCGCTCACTTTTTCCTACTGCTTCTGCACATTACATGTTGGCCACGGTCTTGAGTTCAACAAAAGCAAAGCGCACTTGCTAGAGCTCTGCCCACGCACGCGGCCTGCAGTTTAGCACGACATGACTCTGTTTCCTTCGCAAGAACTGATGTTCTCCAGCAGCTTAAAACGGCAAGTGAGTCAGACAGTTTGAAATATAACAATTACTTTTCACTAGGCGGTAAGTTTTAATTCGTTTAATTTCACGCACATTTCTGCGGGTGATCCGAGAAGACGCTTGGATGTGCGATGTGACATAGAAGTGAATCTATAGGAATGTGGAGAATAAAAAATAAAGTGCAAAAAAATCTAAATGATAAATGATTTCTTAAAAGTCAGTCTGCATGAGGAATGAGAGAAAAAGCATAATCTGTGGATGTGGATGTGCAGGAGGCTGCATATGAGATAATCCCCAAACAACCCTCTTCCGGAAGATGCATATCTGGCAGAGGTCACGGCAATGAAGATGCTCCTCCAAAATATTACAGGAACTTGTCAGATTCCTTTAGCTTTTGTGTCTTCGTGTCTATTTCTATAAGGAGGCATTTCTAACAGCGGCACATGGGGAGGTCGAGGACGATAAGACGGCTTTCTGTTCTGTTCTGTTGTCAGCTACGACTCCCGGAGCTCCGTAAGGGGAAAGAGAACATGAAATGCAAAACTGTGATTGATTGGTCATGTGACCAAGGAAACAAGCGCGTATCTCTTTCGCAACAGGGAGTGGAAGGACCTCCAGAGCCGCAAAAACCCTTTAAGAACATCCTCTTTTTCTCTCACTTCTGTGACAGACTTGCAGCCTTCTCTCTGGTTAGTGACCTTTCCAACAAACTAACACACACACACACATTGACTGAAGCCACTTGTCCAGAACCTAATCCAGCAACACAGGGCGCAAGGCTGGAGAGGAGGGAACACACCCAGGAGGGGACGCCAGTCCATTGCAGGGCACCCCAAGCAAAACTCAAACCCCAGACCCACCGGAGAGCAGGCACAGGCCAAACCCGCTGTACCACCCCCCCCCCCCCAACAAACTCAACCAGTGAAATTTCAAAAATGCATTTTCTCTCTCCTTGCATAACGTAAAACAACCTTCTGCCCCCTTTCTTGAACAGCTGCCAGCTCTGCTTTTATTCTGTGTCAGCAAAGCGGCCTTTTCCACAGGCAGGCACTTCTCGCCCCTTCACTTTAGAACTTCCATATTGACGTGGTGGTAAAATCACTGTTAGACAATGCTAAGATACACTGTTACATTTATGCCACTGTGTTCAGTGTTTAAGTATAGTTTATAGCGTAGAAGACTCCATGCACAGTGCATGGTGCTGAGAACAGCATTACACACTACAACCCATGGTCAGTGTACCAGTTTAACAACAGTAAAGGATACAGTCAAGAGTTAGTGTGTGTGTGTGTGTGTCGTGCCATCTTTGAGTATGCAGCCTATAAATTTAATTTCTTCCACTTGCTCATGTAGAAGTCCCTCCGAAGCTCTCCGACGTGCTCCACCTCACTTCCGCCGTATCAGTGTAAATAAGCTGGGGTTTGTCCCGGCAAAACCATCTGACGGAATCCGCACTTGGATGCGGACCCAAGGACACGCGAACGCACGCAAGCGAAGTGCGCTTCTCATTTTCAGCATTTTCAGGGATCCCGTTTCTGTTTTCGCACGTGCAAAAGTCCAGCAAAATGAAAGAGGAGAGGATGGCCAGACGCAACCGCCTTGTCACGGTTTACAGGCGTCTGCGGAAACTTTTCCTCAAACCCTGCTGTCGTACAGTTCATGTACCCATAAACACGGAGAAAGACGGACAGACTCATTAAATTACACGGAACCTTGAACACATCTTTAAATATCACACCATGCCTTTCATCCTCTCTCATTCCCAGTCTTTAAAACGGTGCTGCTCTCGCGCTCCAGCTTGGTTCCTTGTCGCAGAAGGATTCCTCTAATCATCCTGAATAATCCTGGAATGAAACAAAGAGCCAACTCTAGCACCGTTTAAAAAAATGTAAAAAAAAAAAAAAAAAAGAAAGAGAAACATTCAAAACTTCAGTCCCCACGTCACTCACTTCACTTTAGGATGTTTTTGTCTCCTGAGTTCATACCGAGCACCTTCTTTAGTGCTTCCTCACAATTTGACCGCCAGTCTGTGTTGTGCATGGGCAGCATTTGACCAGGAGATGGTAAATTATGTCACTCTCCTGCCGAAGCCCACTGCCTCCCCGCTTTGCCCCCGCTGACCATCTTGCTCTCTACCTGCCGGGTGCCGTGATCACAATTCGAACGTCGTTATTCAAGACGAGATGCAAACAAACGGGTTGCAACATGGCCGGTGACTGACACCCACCTACTCATGTGCAGTACATGCAGTATTCAAACACTCTGCTTCGAGCCATATTTTCGGCCTTCTGCTTCACCCAAGAAAAAAACACCTGGGAGGAAAAAAAGAGGGTAAACAATAAAACACAACAAAGTAAAGAATGATGTGCTATGTTCCATAACCAGGATTGCGCAATTTTTATGTTTCAGTTTACATACAGTCAACAGAGGAATTTTGAGCTGGAAACAAATTTTATGTCGATACAGCGACGCAATAGTCACGATGAAACGGTCCAACTGGAAAGCTGACTTGAGTGCTGCAAAGATCGCCATAAGAGCCCCTGTAAACGCTCCCTGTTAGGTGCATCAAAGAAGTAGCCCCCTAAACAGAGCAGAGTACGCACGGCTTCGTCGCTACATTTATCTGACACTTTGCTCCTGTCGCGACCCTGCCCGCCAGCACATCAGCAACACCTGCTGCACCCTGATGGAAGAACGCATAGAAGGCAGCACCAGTGGGTCTCCCATGCGAAACCTCAGAAATGAGCAACTGTTGTTCTCTACTCGACCCGCGTTTACTGACCCATGTCCTGGATTTCCGACTTTTTTTCTCCTCAACATGATTTCTGTCTTGTCCCTTCAACGAAGATCGCCGATCGCCCGACCCTTGCCTGTCCCTTGACCATTCTCCTGCCCGTTCCTTGTTTTCCGATAAAATTGGAAACTCGCACCGCGCTTGAGTCCGTCGCCTTCCCGAGCCCCGCAGCCATAACAGCTGCAAAGCGACTTAAAATGTGAATCGACCTCCAGTTATTTACCCTTATATACAGCTGGGTAATTTTACTGGAGCGATCTAAGGGTAAGTATCTTGCTCAAGGGTACTACAGCTGGAGATAGGATTCAAACTTGGTACCTTGGGGTTCAAGGGCAGCAGCTCTAACCACTACACTACCAGCTGTTGCATGAACTGCTGTTATACTGATGGATGAGGATCTTGAGCTTCAGTGTGTTAAATGTCCAAACAAATGCTCCTGATACTTGTCTCCTTGGTACCAACCTTGTACTTTCCCTTTTTCTCCTGGTATTTTTTTCCCCTGTTCTAGCACTCTCACCCACATTTACTGCGGCTTCGGAAGAATTTATGCTCTTGCCAATCCCACAATTCCTCAGTTGCGCCCGCATTTTCCTGTCCATCCCCCTCTTCCCCGCCCGCTGCAGTCTGCCTGGCCAACAGACTGTGCGTTCTAGAAGCCATGTCTACACCTCCATTGCCACGGCGACAGACACCCAGTACGCCAAATCTGTGGTTTTGGCAGAAGTTGGAAAGAAAAGAAAGAAAGAAATCATACAGCATCTTTACTGCCGCATCTAGAAATAACAGAGGGCGTAAACTGTTGCCTTTGCCCGCTTCCTTCACAGCTCCTTCCTGCAGACATGTGTCAGTGGTGGTCACTACAGCAGCTAATATTGGTCACCTGCTGTCTTAGCCTTCCTCTTCCACAATCCATCATCCTTATTATTCATGAGCCTCGTTCAAACTGGGAAAAATAGAAATATAAAGCAGGGGCAGGAGCCGGTAAATTATTTATGTTCAGCCCGCTATCCCATACTGTCACCACAGATAATAAAAGTTTCTCTTCTTTAAGCATTTTATAGGTAATACTGTACAGCTAAAAACCACAGCAAATTCCTAGTGTGTGTCAGTGCGCTCGGCCAACAAAACCGATTCCGATTCTAATGAATATGACAATGACAATCAGCGATAATTTTAGTGTGCAAAACTTCTTCTTTGCCGTAATCAATATGTTTTCCACAGACAAATCTGTCAACACTCATAAAAAACACCTTTTAATTTAAAGTGTGTTTATTAACAAAAAATACAGGGATAAGCTATAATCACGTGTGAGAATTTTTTTATCACAAAATAATTATTATGTGATCTATTAGGTTTAAAATGTTTTTAGAAAAGTGTAATGTTGCATTGTCCTTTCTGGCAGACTTTAGTTGTTCCTGTGCAGGGGTGCAGTGGTCTAGAGCCTGTCTTGGAAACGGAGGGCATGAAATAGAGTACACCCTCCGCAGGACAGCAGCACATTGCAAGGTGATCTCTCTCAACACACACACACACAGCAGGCAAGTCCTGAGTCCCCTGAAATAGGAGAAAGTGGAGGCCATGAAGGAGGGCAATGCAAACACAGGTTAGAACCCACAAACTCCACACACACTGAGCCAGATTCACACCCTTATCCGACCACACAACCCACCGCACCCTCGTAGAGCCCTCTGTCCACTTTTTAAGTTAACTTTAAATTTTAATTATTAATGGATAAATGGATTTACGGATAACATTTTAATAAACAATTTAAAAATAAGAGTAACAAGGCGATTTGGCAAACTTTGCACGCGCACATTTTCAAAGATTACATTTGTCCCATTTATTTACTTTAATCCAGTATTCGTTTTAATGTCCTCAAAGTTAAAAACAAAAAGTCTTCCGCTATTTTTTTATTATAGGCATATCCGACATTTTACGGAACCCAACATTTTAACTGAGGGATGTTCGTGTTACTGAGCTCTTATTGGCCTTGTCTCCTGCTGGCCCCAGTTCCGTTTGAGCCCCGAGTTCATGGCTGGTGTGTCGGTAGGAAGCGCTCTTTCCCCTCTCAGTGTCTCCATCTTGTGGCCAAAAGTGAGTATGAACGAAGTTCGAAATCCCTCAGACTGCAGTTCTCCCTTTGATCCACCAGGTGGCAGCAATTAGGGACAAAAGTTACCTTCCCATTTTTCAGCAAGCACAAATTTGAGCCTCAAAAGTGCACCGAGAAAGAACTCAGAAATACTGTGATACTTGCAGCTGTTCTGAAGAAACAATGTTTGCTGAGAGAATAACGTATTCATGATTCCAGTACCATATGGAATCCAGAGAAGTTCTCTCTCTCTCTCTCTCTCTCTCTCTCTCTCTCTCTCTCTCTCTCTCTCTCTCTCTCTCTCTCTCTCTCTCTCTGTGTTTTAAATAAATATTTAAATAAAAAAACATGCTCTGCCCGGCAAGGGATTCTTGAGATCAAACCCAGAAGAAACCCCAAGAGATTCAATGTGCTGCGCACTTGTGCACCACTGAACTGCATGTCGCTTCTTCTACCAGCTACATCGCAAGTGCAAGTGTGAGCCCATGTGGTCTGTCAGTGCGATCGGTTGTCTCCGGCCTGCTCCGATCCACTGCAGTCAGCACACGCTCATTTCTAGACAGTTTCCACTGGGGCGAGAACATCACGTCCCTGATCCCATGTCACTGTGCTGTCAGGCACTAAATTAGTGTGATCCAATTTGTGTCTCCACTGAAGGGGAAACGCTCAATCTAATTTCATTAGTGTCTCCATTTAATTCCCCAGAAAGCCTTAGACCCGGATGAGCAATTCCCACCATCTCCATCATCCTCATCTTATCTGGCCACATAAGATCCAGGTTTTTCTTTCCTGTTCTGGACCTTTTTGGACCCTGACATCCCTTAAACCTGTCTCTCACCACGTTTCATCACCTTTCATACAAAGCGTTTTCCACTTGTGGTTGAGGTCAGTCTGCATTTTCATTTCAATGGATTTTGTCACGGGGGGCGCAGTTGTGCAGTGGGTTGGATCAGGTCCTGCTCTCTGGTGGGTCTGGGGTTCGAGTCCCGCTTGGGGTGCCTTGTGACGGACTGGCGTCCCGTCCCGTCCTGGGTGTGTCCCCTCCCCCTCCGGCCTTAGGCCCTGTGTTGCCGGGAAGGCTCCGGTTCCCCGCGACCCGTATAGGACAAGTGGTTCAGAAAGTGTGTGTGGATTTAACACACCATAGCGACACATATACTACTTACGTGCTGCTAACTTCGTAAGTGCCCTGTTAAGCTGCAGCCCATATTTGCATTTACTGCACATGAGTGTAACAAATACGCATTGTGCAATGTATAATATACAGTATACACACTGCATATATTATATCATTTGGAGATGCACAAATAAATATGAAGAGAGTTGCAAGTGAACGGCAACAGAAAAAGCGCTTCCTCAGTGTTTTATGCTTTTTTTTCACTCGAGTAAAGAACACTTACGCTAAGCAGTCAATTAAAACACCGTGACTTGTGGGAGGTAGGTTTGCAGACCCTCTGCAAAGGAGCAGTAGTGGACCCAGAAGGTGCAGAAGAGCTCTGTAAACAAAATGTTGTTGTTAGGATGTGAAAGGATAGTGATGCAGAGATATGAGCACACAGAGGTCAAAAGGTTAAACATGGATGTAGAGAGGTTTGTGAAGTGAACAAAGGGGTACTGGGTGGATAGGAATGGAGATTGTTAAAGTCTGTAATACAGACATCCAACATTCCATGGTTAAGCAGTCAGTTAACATTTCAGGTGACCTAAGTGTACATATTTGTAAGGATTAAAGAGAAGGCTGGAAGACTCCAGTGATTCTTTCGTCCAATTGCGTCTCACTCTTGATCATCAGGTTTCAGTGCTAAACAGACTTAAACTCAAAGATTAGCTCCCTTTCGAGCAGGTTCTCCCCTGGAATCCTTCAAAGTGATGTCCCTGGGCAGGAAAAAGGGCAGTAACTACACTTAAACCACACCAGAGATCTGGAGCGGAGAAGTTCAGGCATGTGATAATATGTAAAAAGAAATGTGAGGTCACCAGGGGACTTGGAAAATTCATGAATTTGTCCATCAATTACAAATACATTTCAAGAGTACCCAAGTACCGGCAAGTTCACTCTGAAGGAAAGGCCTGTGCGACCAAACATATCCTGAAACAATGAGCTTTTCGAACACAAGCAACTATGAAAAATCAATGATTACCGCACAGATTTACTGCCTTTTAATTATGTCTATAAAATGTATTTCAAATAAACATCCACAGATCAGTTAAAATTACAAGGATTACATGAGAACTGAATTACAAGATAAATGGCTATTGTTAGTTTTTACATACGTAAAGACTTTTTCTCATAGTAGCATATACAGTATTCATTAGAAGTGAGAGTGCCTAGTGTTTCTGCAAAATTTACAGTTATTCTGTCTCCGTTGTTCACCACCCCGTCCTTGATATGATGTTACACCCAAAGACTTTACATGGAGAATACGGACGCAGCCAAGGCACACCTCCATGTCATCACAGCCTCAGATCCCAGCTATAATCTCATTTACACTCCTAAGCCTGGACGTGGGAGGGCAATGCAGTTTGGTGGGTTGACCTACGAGGCTGCCTACGATGCTACTTTCACGCTGTGTTTCGTTCCTGTTTTGTAATGCTTTTGAAATAAAAAACTTGCATCGAGAGCTACGCGAAGTTTGCTTTATTATGATTAATACACACACACTTGCCCCATATGGGGTCGCAGGGAACCGGAGCCTACCCAGCAACACAGGGCGTAAGGCCGGAGGGGGAGGGGACACACCCAGGACGGGACGTCAGTCCGTCACAAGGCACCCCAAGCGGGACTCGAACCCCAGACCCACCAGAGAGCAAGATCCAATCCAACCCACTGCGCCACCTCTTATGATGATTAATAACAAAAGCATATTTTTGGGCCCTTTATACCCTCATGCATGTGTTTGTGCAAAATCTGTATTTGAAAGTTTCACTTCATACCTAACTTGAAAACAGGTGGTGTCACTTTACAGACTAAAGTGATGCAGAGACAACTGTATTTTGCTACCAACACATACATGAAGTTATTTTCGTGTGGGTAGAGATGCAGAAAAATATAGTGCATTTCTCTTTGTGACAAACTCTCTATACTGCTCTCCTTTTCAACCCCTTGTGGATGAATCTGACAAAAGAAACAGTGATGGAAGAGAAAGAGACACAGCCTCCGTGAAAAACAGATGTATCCATCTGGAAAAATGTCTAGAAGAACGTTAATGTTTGGCTGGGAACATCTCTATAAGCTGTCCATCAGAGACTGGGACCTGAGGCCGAGGCACAGACACGCAGTCAAACCTTCAATACTAACCATAACCCTATTACCCTTCAGCTCCTCCCCCCAACAACAGACCACTCATTGGGCACTGCGGGGGTTGGAAAAGCTAAATAGTTGGCAAACGCAAGGACAGGGCGTGCAAATGGGTGAAGGGATCCAGGAGATTAGGACAGAGGGTTTATAAGGAGCAGACATCCAGGTTTATCTTCGTTTGCTTTCCTTTCGAGTTGCACCTCTGTCTCTTGCTCTCGGGGGAGAGCGTTTGGAAAACTTGCAAAGCAGGTAGGAATTATTCTCATTTTCACAGTACTCCACACTGTCTTAGTGCTCTATCTGGATTTTAGGTGCTTTTTAAAGGTTTTCATGTTATTGAAACAAAAAACATAACTGCAATATATCATATATATTGGTGAGAGTGAATTCCACAACGCTGGTCAGGTGAAATGACATTTGCAGGAATACCTGGATATCTTGGCGGGCTTCGGAACGTGTGCCAATACAGCACAACGCAATTTGAAAGATGCTGCACGGTGGAGGAGAGTAAATACCAGGGTTGTGGTACAGAGACTCATGCTAAGGATGATGAACACGTATAAGAGAACAGGACGCCTGCAACATAAACAACACAAACAAATTATTATGCTGCGCAAATGTGAAGAACAAAGCGTAACATTGGACAAGCGTACAACAAAATAGCACAATAATATGTACAATATGTGCTTTGAAGCATGCCAAGTACACCTGATTGCAGTACAAACTCAAATTCATAATTTTGTCCATATATGTTCTTGCAAAGAACGTATTGTATAATACAGGAGAATGTGAAATGTTTAATACAAAAAGAGTCCTAAAGAGACCCGGCCAAAAAAGGAATAAAAATGAATCAGGAAAACCTTTCATTTGCAAAAAAGATACTTTTAAGCACCTTCAAAGCGCAAGAGCAGCGACCATATGCACGGCGGTTGTTACTGTCTGCGCGGTTTCTCTGGCTGCCTGGCGACACCACATCGGTGTTCCGGCCATGCAGCTGTCCTCGTGTGCTCAGCTTTGACAAGCGAGGGAGGTGTTTCCAGCTTCAGAGATATTTGGGCTCAGTGCGACTGCAATTTGTCACACACCACAAGTGCAGGATGCTGCAGGCATTTACATCATTCTACCAGCATTGAAGGGCAGGATCACTGCTTGCTCACATCACAACTGCGAGCATCACGGAAGCTTTCGAGAACAATACTGTCATGAGAGCCAGATGGCCTGATTCTTTTCGGAAATGTAAAAAAAGAGACCACTCAAACTTCTCAGCCCAGTTAACAAGCTTAGAAAAAGCTTAACAAGCTGCCTGGTTGTGATGCAGCGGAGAGAACAGAGTAAAGTCGGTGTGACGTGATGAGGGCAGTCATCTATTAGGACTCCTAGAAAAAAGGAACGGGTCCGGGCGGGGGGGTGGGGATTAGAGGATGTGACCAAAACAAGCCGATGAAGAGAGGATTATCTTTGCGACTCTGCATCACATACTTAGAAAGTTTGATAGCATTAGGAACTGCTCTTAAAGATCACGAAACAAAGTATTATAACGATGTGAATCTGTTAAATCACAGCAGCATATAAGCACACTTTTTAGCAGCTTCCCTTCGCTGTCTGAGACGGTTTTACAGATCTCAGGAAAGTCGGCCCAAAATTTTTTCTACTAAACCTGGGCGCCTGGACAATTAGCCTCTTAGAAGAGGAAATATCAGGCATGTAAAAAAAACTGCAGTTGCTCTCTTAATCCAAGGTAATCTGCAAAGGCTAAGGGAGGGGGAGGATGAGGAGGAAACATGGGGTAGTGTGTGACTGAAACGCACGAAAACAGAAACAGACACACAGGAGGGGGAAGCAAATGAGCAGGAAGTGTGTCAGTGTGGGACAAGGATGGAGGCGTGTGGTAGTGGAATAAAGATCTTATCCCCCGATGTGGTCAAGTGATGAGGAAAAATTGTATTTGCCGAGTAGCTGTTGGCTGTGTCACTGGGTGTTTGTGTTTCGGTTGTGTTCAGCAGTCAAGGGAAGTGATTCACATGAAGTCTGTCTCTGGCTCCATTCAGCTCAAAAACCTTTGTAATTTGTATTGTCCTCCATTATATATCAGAGTTTAAAGGCAATAAACCTGTAATGGATTGTAATTTGCATTGGTGGAGGGTATCAGCCATAGAATTCAGTTGTATGGGCAGCATGCCGGCACAGCGAGTCACACCTGGGTGGTGCGAGAGGACGTGGGTTCGATCCTCTCTGAGGCTGTGTGGAATCTGCATGTTCTCCCCGTGTCTGCGTGGGTTTCCTCCGGGTGCTCTGGTTTCCTCCCACAGTCCAAAGACATGCTGTTCGGGTTCACCCATAGTGTGTGAATAACAGAGAGAGTGTGTTCCACTGATGTATGGATAAGTGACCCAATGTAAGTAGTGTATCTAGCAGTGTAAGTCAACACGGTGAATAAGGTGTGCAAGTACACACACACACACAGGTGTGTATAAAAAGACAGAATCACATACCACTTGGCTGCTTTACACTCCATCGTTCTTCCCACCAGTAAGGAGTAGAGATGAACGACCAGCCCCCCGCAGGAAGCGCTCTCGCAGCTCCTGATGGAACTGCAGGGCCCTCCACACCCAAGAAAGGACCTCCCAAGTTCAAGCAGAGGCAGACTCGAACCTTCAAGAGCAAGGCCCCCAAGCCGGGGCAGAAAGGGTGAGCAGTAAATGCATCAAACACCAGCCTCCGCTTGAGACGCACACACACACAGGGCACTGCTGATGACACATCCGAAGGGTAAAGTCCACCCTCCGCACTCTGGGAGTGATCGAGAACTGAGCAGATACGCAAACGTGTGACGGGTACCACCAAGGGGGTGAGTGCCTTCCCCTCGATATTCATACATGCCTGTGACCAACTCCATTTTGGTCTATTGCTAGTATTTGAGCCTCCAACACCTGAAAAGTTGTTATGCCACACACACACACGAAAGAACAGATCGGAATAAGCGGGCCACAAAGCTAAAGAAGCAGTCACACACATGTTCGTTCAGTCTAAACATTCCCATATCCAACTTTTCACTCTTGGCGAATTCACTATATGCCCCTCTCTCTTGCTTTAAGGTTTGGCGACGACATCCCTGGCATGGAAGGTCTTGGCACAGGTGACTGCCGCTGCATACAAGCCTACTTTACTATTTCGCTGCATTGCTTCGTAACTCCACTAGTTTCGGCAGCAAACTCTCTATAACTCTGCATTTCGGCCGATTATTTTATGCCCTGTAAAAGCATCGCAATCAAAGCGAGAAGTAGAAATGATCATCGCGGTCAAAGTAACGACATCACTAAATCATTCTGCGTCGTTCTTATGCTTTCATTACAGACATCACTGTGGTCTGCCCATGGGAGGCCTTCGGGGACATGGAGCTCAGCGACCTGGCCAAATATGGCATCATCTAAACCTGCCCCCTACCTTCTACTGCTCCTCTCCTACGCCAGACCAGCCCAGCCCCTCCCCGCCGCTGCATTCAGTCCTCTAGACAAACCCTCTGCTCTGATATTTCCTTCTCCAGTTTCTCCCCTTTTGATGCGCTGGATGTGCGTATGCCGCCGTCTCACTCCCACAGACCCTTCAAGAATACATCCACCAGAGGAAACCAGCAGACGCAATGACGCATACAAATTATTCTGCATCACACAAATAATGATAAACAGTACAACCACCCCATATGCACTGTGCGTAGTCTACCTCAGTCATGCCTGTTCACCCTCCCTCTGCCCGGAAGAATCCAACACGCATAGCCACGCTTCACTGTATAACGTCTTTAGAAAGAAAATGTATTAAAAGTGAAACAGCGCACACCCCTAACTATGTCTATGTACTGGGCTGTATTTGCTTAGAACAGTCTAGCAGAGTATCAATAAAGCTTATATCCTCCCTGGCAAAGACTTTTTTCCATTTTTATCTATTATTTGCTATCACCCCACCACACACTATATATATAATTTGTTTATATCAAACATGGGAGACTTTGAAGGCTGGGAGAAAGATTTTACTGTAAATATCAAAGGGGTGTAATATATTGTAGTGGAAAGAACGTGATGTATGACATATTATGTAAAAAAAAAAAAGCGATAGTGGCAGCACACGCTTTCTTCTCTTTCTGTTTTTCCTCCGATCTGTCCTCCCCAGCTCCCCCTCAGCTCTATTTCATGTGAAATGTTACAAATATATTTATACTTATTAATGTATTCAAACCAGATAAAAATTTTGTTAAATGTGAGTGTCAACATTTATATAACTTTAGATTTAATTAAAGATTTTTTTTTTTTTTCCGTAAGAACATTTCTTCATTTATTCCTTTTCTGTTGTCTTTGGAAAAGAATTGACTTTCAAATCTTTCTCAAGAATAAAATGATGAAAGCTTCCCCCAACTAAAGCACCAGTGTAAATGTTCCTTTGTCTGAAACTTCGGTCTAGATTAACGCGAACTACGTCACACCTCACCACAGCTTGATATAAACCACTGTCGAATACCATTCTGCGCTGCGGAAAAAAAAAAAAAAAACTCACAAAATTCAGAAAAAGGTCTGAACTTGAAGGCTGGAAAAATGTTTCAGTTTCACTTCAAATCCATGCATGTGTTCAATTTCTAATGTAATAAGTATAAACATTCAGCACGTGCAAAATGCACATCAATAGCTGTAGTGCCACTACATTGCTTTTATATACTATTGCATATACAATATTCACATGTTAATTAGAAAGACTTCATTTCTCACAAACCTCCTGATTTTGTCATAATACTGTGGCGCGCAGCACCGTGGGTTTGGATGGGACGAAGAAGGACGCGGAAGCAGCGTTCATAACGAACGGTTTATTCGAACACCAGCACAAGGGAAATAACGCTCTCGGTCCGCGGACTCCTTTTTCTCCAGGACCTGCACTTACAGCCAGCCTCCCTGACCTACCTTAGCACCCCTAGACTCTCTCCAACACACTGGGAGACATGGTCACCCTACCATTTTCCCCTTAAGTGCCCCCAGTGGTTACACACACATTTAACATTATCTCCCATAATGCAACTATTTACATTTAAACACACACTCCCTCCTAAAACAGTAACGCGGGGTCGTTACAATACATTTGAAGCATCGCAAAGCACATGACAGCTATATTTTGAATAGCGAACACTATATAACTGATTGTGAAGGCAACCTTAACAAATGACTTATCACTTAAAGATGTCGCGTTCTCCGTTGGAAAGACTAACACATCTGCAGCAAAGAGTATAGATCAGACAAATCCTCTACATCTTGACGACAACAGCACAAACATTTTTACCAGGCCATTTTTTTGGTCTGAAAATATTAATAAGTGACCTAGTTACTGTGTCTTCTCTTCCTCTATATGTCACACGCAGTAACACACACCTACCTACAACCCTCAGCCTGCTGAGACATGTGAAGAAGCACGATGCACGGAGGCTTGCTAAGCACAAGACATTCTCGAGGCCTGACGTAAACCTCGTCTTTCCTGCCAAAGACTCGCAGTGTTTCACAATGTCAGTTTTCCTAGGCGCATCGCGCTGCTTGCTGCCGCCTTCGGGGACGAAGCTTCGGTTCTATTACTCACCATTGGGCCCGCTGGAACAGCAGCTGCCTACCCGCACCCCCCCCCCCACTGGCAAACAATGCGCTTACTTACTTCGTTGCCCCATGTGAGAAACTTTGACTGGAATTATTAAGGCAGCCGCGAGAGCCTCTAATAGCTTATTGGTCATGATGGGAGGCCTGTTGCGGCGGAGTGTGGAGAGGGCAGGGCTACCTGTGCGAGCATGTCTGAGGCCCTGTCTCAGCGCGCCTGCGGTGGCTTTGCGGCCTTCGGGAGGAGCACACCTTTCCCAGTCCTCGTCCGCCAGGCAGCTGGGGCCGGCGCGTGGGGAAGCGGCTACTCCCCTTCTGCCCGTCAATGTAAATTCGAGAATTGGCGGAACCATCCCCGTGCTTCGCGTCAAGGCCTCGCCCTGCCTCGTTCCCTTCTTCCTCGTTGTCCTGCTGGTCTCACGCTCACTGCAGCACAAGGATGTGCCACAATTAGAGGCAGACACTGAGAATCCAGCAAACACTCAAGGGGCATCTGGACTCACGAAGCGGAACAGAACTCTGCCTATAACTCTGGGTCAAAGGTACGTCCGTTTTTCTTGCTTCGAATTCATTAAAGAAAGCACAAGGATAAATATTGAACTGTGTATAAGAGTTGTGGACAATTGAACTGCACAGCTATGGCAGGTCTGAAACAATCTGTAAATGTCAAAGAAATAACACTTTGTATACAGACCGGTTGCGTCTGTCTACGCTGTTGACCGCAGATTTTGGGCTTCATGTCCAAAATGACCTTGCAACTCAAGCTTATTTAAGACGGATCTTAATGTGGCTTGTCATTTAAATACATTTCGTTCAATTAACCCGCTTTTCTGCTTTTTCTCCTGCACAGACTGCTTTGTAGTATCCTGAAAAAAAAAAAAAAGAGTAGCTTTATGCAATGCCAACATGTATTACGCTTATATACTCGTCCCTACAGAGCAAACAGAGATGTCTGCATGCTGGTGGTTATGTTGAGACCGTATGTATGAAGTAATAGCATCATAAATGGCAGCATTGCACTTTCAGAGACTGAAACAAGGATGTGCTAGTGCACTAAAGGAAACGCAGTTATCACCCATGCTCATCTGGTGCTCCTCGCCGTCCTTTGAATCCCAGATACTTGGTCTGTCGCTTCCGCATCCCTCTTGTAAAAGTTTCTTTCCTTTCAGTACATGCGGTGTCACTGTGAAAAGTTTCTTAGTTCTTGACCCCTGCGAGTTCTTTCTTCTTGTTCTCTAAATCCACTTTCAGCTCCAAGTTTCCACTTCTCCTATACACAAGTAAAAGTTTCTGTGTGCAATGCTGCCACGTGCTTTTGGAGGTCGACTGTGAGACTCCTGAGTCACTCATCTCTTTGCGAGCAGTTTAATTTGAAGGGTACTGTATTCTCAAAAGTATAACAAAAAGAAATAAATATATATAAGTATGATAGTGTACTGCTTAAAGTGAGGTGTTCTGTGAGTAAACTTCTCCATGAACCACGCTATCCGTAAGAAACAATGGCAACAGAAATAAATTCACAGTAAAATACCATTCAAAATCATTATTATTTAGCAGAACAGCAACAATAAATCAATTTAAAAACAAGATAGTATAGGTTTAAAAATTTAAGTTTTTAAAATTCTACCCAAACTGGCACGGTGGTGCAGCGGGCTTGGCCGGGTACTGCTCTCTGGCGGGTCTGGGGTTTGAGTCCCGCTTGGGGTGCTGTGCAGCACAGTGGCGTCCTGCCCTGGGTGTGTCCCCTCCCCCTCCAGCCTTATGCCCTGTGTTGCTGTGTTAGGCTCCGGTTTGCTGCGACCCTGCTTGGAACAAGTGTTTTCAGACACTGTGTGTTCTACCCAAATTCATTTTCAGAGAACCAGCCGCAACATTAAAACCACTGACAATGGCAGGTCTTGTGGGGTGTTCCTGAAATGCAGTGGTTAGTACCTACCAAAAGTGTTCATGCACCGTAACTTTATGATCATCCCCAGACAGGCCTTTACACAGCCGCTACTCCTGCATTACCTGTGAATGTTTGTGCACCTTATTTAAAAAAAAAAAAAATGCAGGAAGGTTATCAGGATTCATCTATCCTGCGTTTTATGCACCTGCTTGAGCAATGAACACTGGTGCATCAAGTGGAAAGTAACAAACTAAGTTTACTTAAGAAGCACATGTCTGCAGCTATGTCTCTTTCTCTTAATGTAATGCACAAATTGTATTTTATCTGAGATTTACGTCGCTTTGGAGAAAAGTGTCTGTTAAATGAATAAATGTAAATGTAAATGGAAGTGGTCCAAGTAAGGACAACCGGTGAACAGGGTCATGGGTGCCCAAGGCTATTTGATACATGTGGGGAGCAAAGGCTAGCCTGTCCGGTTCGATCCCACAGAAGAGCTACTGTAGCGCAAATTGATGAAAACCTTGATAGAAAAGTGTCAGAACACACAGTGCATCGCAGCTTGCTCTGTATGGGTCTACGTATCCGTAGACCGGTCAGAGTGCCCATGCTGACCCCTGTCCACTGACGAAAACACCTACAATGGGCATGTGAGCATCAGAACTGGACCATGGAGCAATGGAAGAAGGTGGCCTGGTCTGATGAATCATGTTTTCTTTTTGATCATGTGGACAGCCGGGTGCGGGTGCTTCGAAATAATGGCAGCAGGATGTACTATGGGAAGAAGGCAAGCTGGCGGAAGCAGTGTGATGTTCTGGGTAATGTTCTGCTGGGAAACCTTGGGTCCTGGCATTGATGTGGATGATACTTTGACATGTACCATCTACCTAAAGATTGTTGCAGACCACGTACACCCCTTCATGGCAACGGTATTCCCTGATGGCAGTGGCCCTGCCACACTGCAAAAATTGTTCAGGAATGGTTTGAGGGACATGACAAAGAGTTGAAAGTGTTGACTTGGCCTCCAAACTCCCCAGATCCGAATCCGATCGAACATCTGTGGGATGCGCGGGAAAAACAAGTCTGATCCATGGAGGCCCCACCTCACAACTTATAGGACTTAAAGGATCTGCTGCGAACGTCTCCATGCCAAATACCACAGGACACCTTCAGAGGTCTTGTGGAGTCCATGTCTTGATAGGTCAGAACTGTTCTGGCGGCTTAAGGGGGACCTACACGATACTAGGCAGGTGGTTTTAATGTTGTGACTGACTGGTGTACATGTATCATGGAAAACAAGAGAACCACAAGAATTAGAATTGAAGAATAATGAGACTGATTAAAAAGAGTGAAAATGAAGGGGGAAAGGACAACCTTATCATTGCTTTCTGAGAAGCTGTTCTTACTCATTTCTCCTTTTGATAACCTCCCCCCAGTGCAGAGCAGTCTCCTTCGGGTACCACCATCACCTCTGCGGGCACCTCTGGGAACCTGAGTGTAGCCACTGCAAACACAGTGCGGTGAAGAGCACCCTCTCTCCTGCTGGAATGAGCTCAAACGGAAGCAACTTCGCACAGCCCGACTCCACTTTCCCACCTGCTCCACCCGGAGAAATATCACCGCAGAACAGGACACCAGGGTGTGGCTCAGACCTTAACCCTGTGTATTCCTTCCTGTGTGACACGCAGGCCGCTTGGGGTATTGTCGTGGAGACCCTGGCTGTGCTAGGATTTTTGGTCGCCGTGGGAGTTCTGGTGGGCTTGCTGGCCTGGATGATATGGCAGTGTGTTCACTACAGGAAGGGGGTGGGAGGAGCACCTGCAACCCTGGCACTCTTCATCCTGGGCCCTGCAGGCCTTTTCGGGCTCACTTTTGCTTTCATCATTCAGCTCACCCCCCAGACATGTCCAACGAGGGTCTTCCTCTTTGGGGTGCTCATGGCCTTTTGCTTTTCTGCATTGCTGTCCCGTGCTCTGGCCCTGCAGGGCGTGGTGGTCACTCAGGGTTGGGGAGAGGCGGCCCTCACGCTCGCCCTAACCATTGTGCAGGTCATCATCGGCGCGGAATGGCTGCTTATTGTGCTGGTCCGAGATCAGCAGCCTTGCCACTACAACCAGGGTGAGTTCGTTATGCTCCTCATCTACGTGATGTGTCTGCTGGCTGCTGGCCTCTGCTGCTCTGCCCAGTGCCTGTGCCAGGGCCAGGCAAAAGTCCAAGCAGCCCTGATCTTCCTCACCCTGGTACTGTCTGCGGCCATCTGGGTGGTATGGATCTCCTTGCTAACTAAGGGCAACTGGGTGATGGGCCGCAGGCCCATGTGGGATGACCCAGTCCTCAGCGTGGCTCTGGTGTCCAATGCCTGGGTCCTGCTGCTGGGCCATGGCTTGATCCAGATGGGAGCCCTGCACAAGAGAGCTGATGATGGGCCATTGGACTTCACAGGCTGGACCAGCCCCAGTGGTGAGATGCACACCCTGGGCAGAGAGAACCGCAGTTTCGAGGGAGACAGCCAGGACAGGAAAGGTAAATAAGACAAGTAGTGAGGGAATGCAGCCGACATGCAAAGGGTTGATGTAAGGGACAGAGTGGTATGTGGGCAAATGGAAATGTGAGTAGGGAGCTCAAAAAGCTCAGATGAATTCAGAGCCCAGAAAGTTACCTACGGTTCAGTTCATTAAGAAACATATTTAAATTTTCTTCACATTTGGGCTCTTTACAGCACTTAGATCCGAGTGACTGTTTAATATTTCAGAGCATTGTTTTCTCTTCTATAAAAAGATAGCAAAGATGTTATTCCATTGTATTCACAGTAAACAAAATATTTTTTGCCTTTGTGAGCTCATGGGCAAAATTGCTTAGTGGAAAGTGCATAAGAAAATTAATAAGAAAAGCTTCTCTTGAATAGGACCATCTATCCACGCATAAACTGACCAGCAGAGGATTGGATACTGTGTCTGATATGTTTCCTTTGCAGGCAAACGGAAAAATGAAGTGCAGCGATCGCCCTATGAGTCCGGATTCTCTATGACTGTGAGTGGCGACTACATATTTCTTATTCTGGCAATAACGTACGTGTATTTTCCACTCAGAAAAGCAATACAGGACAATTACTGCAACAACAGAAACGAGACATTGTCTGCAACACTAATGATTTGGCAGAAATTGTCCTTTCAGGCTTTGCTTCAGAAATGTGCCTTGTTTAAGGAACAATATGGTAATCCATCCATACAAATATTGTGTTTTTTTTTTTTTTTTTTAACTTCCACTTCCTGTGTTTCAGGACATCAACCCATCAAAAGATTTCTCCATTCCTCGACCTCAGACCACCAACACCAGCGTGCTCTACGATGACTACTATGGACAGAGGTTATCTCATTAACATACTGACCTACAAGAGGGAATAACCAGAAAGGTCACCTACATTATCTAGCTTTTCACTTCTTGCTATGTCAGTGTGCTCCTTAAAAAGCAAATGCTTCCTTATTTTAACATTTTAAAAATGTTAAACTTTTCCAACAAATAATCAAATGCTAAACAGCTACTGTTGCCTGGCAAAATAAGTACTTCTTGTCATTGCTTTGTATTCTACTGTCTGCAAGTTACCTTATTAAACAAATCTGGCACACCACTGTAATTTACGCCCCAACTGTTCACCAAACTGGAAACAAAGCAGGAAAAAGATATGTTCTCTAAACATCTAGAAGCAGTAAAAAATGATTGTATGGCCATTAGTTATAAAATTTCCGTTTAGGAATTGTATATCAAAAGATACTTATTTGCATTTTTGGCTGTTATTTTGTAAATGTATCACTCAACATATAAACATCAAAACCATTGAATTATACAGAAGACAATAGAAAATTGTGACAAATCCTGTACAATATGCCAGTTTTTTGTTTTTATTTAACGTAAAGAAAAACCAACACAATACAGTTAAACACCCACATTAACTGAAGCCGCTTGTCCCAAGCAGGGTCATGGCAAACCAGAGCCTAACCTGGCAGTGCAGGGTGCAAGGCTGGAGGGCTTGCACCCAAAGCAGGACTTGAACCCCAGACCCACCAGAGAGCAGGCACAGGCCAAACCCACTGCGTCACTGCACCCCCCGGTTAAATATCAGTTTCGTATAATGATGACTTTTTGGCGATTACTGAGAAAAAAACACTTGGAGCATCATTTACTACTGTGAATGGAACCAAAGATTTTAAAAAGTGCCATGTGCTGTTCGCTGTGGTATTCTCAGTGTTATCTAATTTCTTTCTAAAATTGTTTCTGATCATAAGCCCAGCAGTCTTTAGTCAAATGACAGGCAAGGTAAAGGGGAAAATAGGGAACTATAAAATGGATATGGTTTGTCTAAGGAAACGGTTAATAAAGTACAAATTGTAAAACATTTGAAATACTTAAGACTGAGAAGTATCATCTACTACTATATCAACTTACCATTTACAGTTTTCTCATCACCTGGAATCAATGAGGGTTCTTATTTTAAAGAGTATGGACCCCAGTTCCAAACATCATATTTTGACAGTGTGTGCAAAGACAAGAAAACAACCTTTCCTAAGAGGTCTGAACACATGAGAAACCACAAAGACATACAACCTTGAATGTAATGCTTGGTATGGGACCTGTCACTTTGTTCTGTTGGGATACCATCTTGTGTCTTCATGGACCAACTTGAGCTAACCTTCTGATCACTGGTACAACCTTCAGGAGTGTCCACTCAGATAACACCTGTTATCCCTTCATTATGTGAACAAATAGAGCCCATTTTTGGCTGAAAACTGAAAGCATGTTGTCTAAGCTTTTACATAACTTTGACATCCATTCCATCCATCCACTAATAACCACTTATCCAATGGAAAGTCATGGCACTCAGGAGCCTATACTGGTGGTATAGTGCATGAGTCAGGGTACAGCCTGGACAGGATGCCAGTCCATTGCAACAGAATTGCACACACTCATTTATTCATACATACAGTAAGTGAAATTTAGAGTCACCAGTTCAGCTGAAATGAATGTCTTTGGGGTGTGGGAGGAAACGCAAGCAAACCCATCAGCAGAAACCCCAGCTCAGGAGTCATAAGGCACCAGTGCTACCCACTGCACTTCAATGCTGTTCTAAACAGGTTTATTTACATACAGAACCTAGCTGGCACCACAACCTTTGAACTGACTGTATAAAGAGAAATGACGTTACTAGGCTTCATAAGAAGAAAGAAACGAAGAAAACACCTTCCTTGTGACATTGATTTTCATACCCCCTGAAGCAGTTTTCATAGCACAGATCAAAGAAGGGAAGTAAGGTATATCCCTATATTGTTACTGCACTTCACAATCTTGGGCAAACATCTCAGGAGGATAAGTGTCATGTGAAGCATGGCAGGACACAAGGAACCAAGCCACAATATAAAAACCAAAAAACTGTTTATATGTACATTCAATGAACAACATAGAACAGAAAGCACACATGGCGGTGGAAGAATAACGAAAAACACAGCCATTCCATCACAAAACCAAGGGAAGGCAGCAGTGGCAATTTCCACAAGGAAGAATGGCTTGTCAAAGAAATACACGACTTCAAACCCAAAGCGCAATCCCAATCCAAATACACAAAACCCATTCAGTTTGGGCACACTAAGTGCAAATTAATCATCTGCATCCGGTCTTCAAAGACTCCTGTGAATGCAGAAAAATGTATTGTAGTGTAAGTGTGCTACTTTCCTAAAACTGAATTTTAACCAGCTTAATATTGGAATTGACCAGCAGTGTAGGGTGGACAACTCTCCTGGCAAACACCGCTATCTGGCTAAATCTGAGTTTGACCTGTTCCAAGTTTCAGACCTGACAAAAAGACAACTAATTGGGTGTAAAATGTCCACAGGACACTATTACTGAAAAGGCTGCAAGTGTCATTACACTAAATCATCTTCTAGCCACATTCAGCTGTAACACTGCAGCTCTTAAAACTGCTAATTTCACTAGCTAAACTAACTCCTGATATCTACCTTTTCCAATTACAGCATTAAGACCGTGAGGAAAAGGATGGTTCTAAAATGTACGGATTTTTTAAGACCACAATTACTGTTCAACAAGTTCTTCTATTACTGCTGTACTTCGAGTAAGTGGATCATCTTTTAACCAAAGCAGCACAGGAAGCTGTCACGGTAACAGTTGTCATCTTGCTAACTCACACTCAGACTCATGCACTCATACCGTTTTATGAATATACATTGACAAGCACACACACCAAAATGTTTACATTAAACAATGCATCAATCCATGCAAATGTTCTACCTACAGGTGAGCTTGACAGCTTTTCCTAGTTCAGGCAATAAGTCTCTCTGTGAAAAGGCCTCTTTCTTTGTTGAAAGATGGGTCCCACCTGATAAAACAGACCCTGACCTTTTCCTGCCACTGTAAAATGAATAACTCACTTAGTTTTTAGAAAATGAAACAATTCTGTGACTGAGTTACAATGGCTCAACCCCACAATGATCAACTCCCCTCTACAGAGCTAGGAAAGATCACTTTAAAAGAATCCTGTTATACTTAACTGTTTGCTGTTATTCGTACTTTTCTTTCACAGAACCCACCGATTTCTGCTCTATCAGCGCAGGCCAATTCAAACATTTCCTGCACAAACATAAAACACTAATGTACCAGTTTCAAAAGGAGGAAAACACTTTAATTGGTTTCCAAATTGAAATGACGCATATTAATGGGTTTAAACCTTAAAACCCTCTTGTTAAACTACATGTAATGTCCCTGTAATGATCAAAGACAATTAAAATAGCGAAAATAAGTTAACAGGTACGCCATTTCCACTGTCTCTAAAACCAAAACATACTGGCATAAAGCCATTAACAGCATGGTCTAAAAACTTGTATCTAAAAATCAACAATTGGAACAGGTCAAAACATAAAGAAGAAAATACCATTTTAACCAACAAGTAAATATAACAGCTAAAAGAACAGCAAGAACAACAACATAAAAAAAAAAAACTCAGTCACGTGTGTACACTTGTCCAAAAAAATGTGCTTTTAAGATAATCTTTGGAACCAAAGGAGAAAAACACAATAGTAATAACATATTCAGAATATATGGATATACATAATAGTACTACGACAATGACTATTTATACATTTTGTGTCCGTCATGCCCTCTCCCCCATAAAAAGCAACAGGCAGTAACTACTATACATACTGCAATACATAATTTTTAAAAATAAATGCAGATAACGTTTATATTTAAAATGTGCATGTGAATGGAACTGCTCCACTGTTGAGAGAGGGGGGCTTAGTGTTATTAAACTGAAAAACCCAGCATCCAAATTATGATTAATGCAGGCCCTGAGATGTATTTTCAAACATATAATTAGTTATGCAATTTGAACAGTTTAGTTATTTTAACAATATTTAGTATCCATTATCCAGACTAACCCATTCAGTCAAAAAAATATATATCCCATAATTGGGACAGAATGTGGTTTTATTCTGATGGTACAATTTTTAACCCCTGTTCTGCAAACCCCTCTCTGCTCTGCAATCAAGTGGTGTCAAGTTCTCCTAGTTAAACATTTGAAAATATACATATTCGTGAGTATTGATCATTATAGAAAAACACTTGTGGATGTAAATTACTGAAAATTAAAGCATGACTGTAGTACTCATAACAAGCAATAATAAAACAAAAATAAGCAAGATGGTAAAACTGGAAAATAAATATAATAATCAATTTACTTTGATTATTATTATTATTATTATTATTATTATTATTACTACTACAACTACTATGTAGGACTTTCTAAAGTGACATTTTCCAGAGAAAAAAAAATGAGGTAATACAGAAATGTCAACTTGTTTTATCACTTTTAAATATACATTTTCTCCAAATTGTCAGTCTGGTACTGAAACAGTGAGGAAATTGGATATTCCTCATCTCTGTGTACTTAGCATGAGTAACTTGTCTAACGGATTATCTGAAAAAACATCTGTGTTGCTTCAGCAGGGTACAGTTGGTGCTGATTTGTTGGGTGCACTCTTTCTGTCACTCAATCCTCATCAACTTGTTTTGACATTTTCCAAGCTGACATCCATTTGCGTCTGTCTTGCCATAGTTGCAGTGTCAAGGTAATTTGCAGATGTTTTGTTGCTCTTCTGGGTATGGACCTCTTTGTCATTATGGATCCCTCACTGTCCTTGTGCAGTCCATTGTTCAAGTAGTGTATTCAGTCACACAATGGTTTATGTTTGGGCTCAAAGCAGTATGTTCTCTTGTAATGAAAGCAATCGGAGATCACATTTATCTTTTTCAGCCAGCTAGATTTGGGTAAAAACTAGGTATCTGGGCACTTTTTGAGATTTCTAATCTTAATGCTTCACATCTAACAACCCCTCAACTTTTGGTCCTTGGTCCTTGCCAAGCATTTGTTCTGTCTTCCAGCGATGAATGTACTTCACTATGTAATTACTGTCGTGTTTATGTCTAATCCAGAGGCGTCTTCGCATTTGCTGCTTTTACAGGGTGTTAGCTGAGTAATGGCAGATACTTTGCTAAACAAGTTTTTGTCCAAGGAACAAGTCACTCTTTCCAAAATGTAGAGTATGAAAACAGGGTTGAAGGAATTTTGGGATATTTATGGAAGCAAGTAGTCATTTAGTAAGGAGCGAATCGGCTGTATCCACCCCGGTACAAACTAGCCTGTAGAAGAAAAGGTAAAACAGGTCAAAAAATCACACCAACATCCTTCTTACTTATGTTAACTATGATACAGCAGATATATTTAAATGGAAACAGCCACTAACAGTGGGCTTCTAAACATGCTACTTTGAATTTGAATTCCCATAGAAGCCCTAGTAAAAAAACAAACTGTCTCACTAACAGGAACAAAAAAGGATGCAAATTTAAGCCTCCGTTGTCAAGACAATGAAGATTTTCCAAAAAAATCATTAAAACTAACAATAACATAAAAAGTTTTTATGGCATCTCAATAAAAGTCAACACCCACAGGGGCACAGCAGAGAAAGCACACAGGCCAGAATGGTGGGCCGCGTTGCGCGGCCTCCCGCTGAGCCAAGTGAACCAGCCAAATCCCCCTCCCATACTGTAGACACTGCCTGCGGTAGAAACATCATCGTTCGGGCAACCCACGCTCCTTTGGCAGGGAGAGGGACCGAAGAGAATGCCGACACTACACTTTTAGAGCAAACAGGCCCCCCAGCAAAAAAAAAAAGAAAAAAAAGACAGGAACGGGCAGTCTCACCATGGCTCCCACTCCGTAGGCAGCAGCAGCAGCTGGTGCCAATGCGTGGTAAGGGTCTGTAGTGTACACACGCCCGTAGCTGGGGGACAATGGCAAGACAAGGAAATGGTAAGATACAATTTCCCATTCCCTCAAATGGGGTAATAATGCAATTGAGTACATTTACATTTGTTAATTTAGCAGACATTTTTCTCCAAAGCGACGTACATCTCATAGGAAATACAATTTGTGCATTACATTAGGAGAAAAAGAGACATAGCTGCAGACGTGTGATTCTTAAGTACAGCTAGTTTCTTTCCACCATATGCACCACTGTCCATCACACGAGTAGCTGCATAAAACTTTCTGAATATCGACATTTCCTGATCACTTTCCAGAGAAGATGCAAATAAGCGGAATAAACCAGTAGAAAACACAGTATAAACCTATAAATGTCACTTATGGTTTCATTACCCTCTTCTTGCAACGAACTGACACTAGAGTCAAATGTAATATGATGTCAAAATGACTATACTCATTTGTGACGTGTAGGCCAAGCACAAGAAGAATAAAAGGAGATGACCATGTGAAGTGAGCTCAGGGGAAAACAGAGTTACAAGTCTGGCAGTCATGCTGTTTCCAGTAGATATGGAATTCCCTTGGGCAGTACAACACCCTGTCCCCTCACCTGTCACTGTAGGCAGCAGCAGCAGTTGCCCCGGTTACAGCAGCTGGCTGTGCGTAGCGATAGGCGGCATAGCCTCCCTGTGAGACAGCAATGCAGAGTTCACAGTGTTAAAACTAACTGAAGGAAATGGGGAGGGGCCACAAGAATAAAGACTTAAATACTGCAACTGACTGAAGATGAAGGGGCAGTACTGGGGGAAAAAAAGGATTCAGCAGAGAGAAAATGAATTTTCTTTGAAAACAACTAACTGACACACTGACAGCAAAGGAGCAAGATGAGCACAGATGAACAGACATAGTCTTCATGAGTAGGGACAAGTTTGTCTGTTGGATACACTGAGTCAAAACTCCTTTGAAGTCCAAAGAGAATATTAATCATCTTTATGAAAGTGACATCCAGACACACCCACACAAACACAGGCATACACAGGCAGATGAATTTCCATTTGAATTGCACTCCACTATAATAAAACACCAGTGCATTCAGCCCTAATCAAGTACATTTCCCACCATTCCAGCCAAAAGCCCTGAGGAACAGCAAGAACCAGTGTGAGTGACAGGTAAGACTCAAAAGTGGGGGAAGAGACAGGCCCAGGAACCAGGGTGCACAAAAGAACATCGAGAGGGAGAAGAAAAAAACAGAGCAGGGCGAAGAGGAGGTGGTGCCTACATGCAAACCAGTATGATCAGAATGCAGGAGACTGGAAGCGTTTGGGTAAGGTTTCAAAAAAAGTTTTTGCAAGGTAGAGTCCGTAAGTCAAAACTGTCGGTCGAAAGTGGCGCTATGCATGTCTGAAATGCTTCTGAGAGGCATCGGACCTTGTACTTCCCCCAGCGGAGTGTGTATGCTCTTTTCACGTGTGCCAAACAGGAAAGTGCAAACAAAATGTGTCCACATGTTGGTTTTTTGAGACAACATAGCCTTGCAATAGCACTGACAGGATGTTAGCACATATCCTGCAGTCAGACATGAATCCTGGGCTAAAGGGTGGCCTTGACTTAAGAGCATAGAGCTGAAGGTCACAAGTATAAAATCCCATGTGGGCCCTACTGCAGTTTTCTTAATGTTAAAATTATGCCTCAAACTATAATTATGGAGGATTAGAAGTGAAGACATTTATACCAGTTTGCTAGGGTTAGCTCCAATTTTTGTTTTTAAATGATTATTCAGTCTTCATTGACCCTTTCTCCCAGTCCACCTATGTAAAACTCAAGTGAGTTAGTACAGAACAAGAAAGCTGGAATAATTGAAGATGGTCAATATCAAAACAATCATAATTACACTATTAAAAGTCATGACAGTAATGCAAACTGGGGTTACGCTCACCATACCTGAGGCAATCTGGTACTAATGACAGAGTCCTGAAACACTATTCTACAGAGAGAACAGAAATAGCCGTTGTAAACCGGGACACACACACGTACACACACATACACACATGTACACACACACCCATACTGACAAAGACAAGTAGAGCTGCCCAGTTAGGATGGTACAGACCCAGACTACAACGTCAGCACATGCCTTTTCACCTTTCTCCAGGGAAGATAATTACTTATGTGACCTTGGTCACCTTCATCATATGTTAAGCATTTTCTCAGCAGTCCAAAATGTTTTCCAAAATGGCCCTTTCCCTGGTAAAAAGTGCAAGCTGTGCTATTCGGTCCCATTTTAGGTGAACAATGACGACAACTGACATCAATGCAGTTTTATACCGAAAAGCTAAAATCATCATTGATTAGTTGTTTTACTTAAACTACATCTACACAATACGTCTAAGTCCTACATTCTATGGCATCCACTAGACAGCTCTACGGAGTGTACCTTCGCACGCCCATGCAGTAACACTCAAAGGGAGGGAGAAAGAGATAGTTGAGCAGCAAGGGAAAAGTGAAGAAGGGTGGAACAGTTCTACTTACGTATATGTCTGCAGCTCCATAAAACCCATCCTGATACACCACACTAATAGAGAAGAACAAAGGGAGGAGAAAGTGGAGAGAGAGAGAGAGAGAGAGAGAGACAGAGAGTGTAAAAAGTTACTTCACACTTGCATGCAGCATGCAGCCTGAATATGACTTCCAGGAACAGTTGCACCTCACTGGACATCATTTTGAAGAGAAGCCCATTAGCCCACTATGTCATGTCCAAGAGGACTGTGTGGTGTGCATTACTGATCCCCAGAGCTTTAAGAGGCGGAGAAACAGGATCCACAGGATCTCCATTATTCCTCTTTAAAAGGAAGCTTTGTTGGTGTCGTGGTCCTTTAGTCAAGCTAGTCTAGCTTTTCTATTGCAGTAATGGTGCATATGGAAGTCATATTTCAGCAACAGCTTTCATTAGGTTTGTGCGTACACCACAGCAGCCGCATACCCCAAACTTCCACCAAAACTGCACAGCACAGCCGAAAATCAACACAAATATCATGCAGATGACAGCTTGTGTGTGGTGAAAAACGTTGCACTGTAAGCATTGAACAGGTGAATATCTAACGTGCTACTTACTGTACAGAGAAGTAAAACTACAGATAAAGTAATAGAAGTTTACAGGCACCTAGGATAATAAATCCAGCACACATAGGGATGCATATCTTTGGTTGTCTGTTTTGGTATCTCATTGTGCATGTCTGTGTGTTTGCGTTTCCGTATAAGTAGGTTTATATGGAGGTATGTTTGTGTGTACGTGTGAACAAAGTGACTTGAGAATATGAGGCACAGAGTATTTTACCCAGGATAGGTGGGAATAGCAGGCTGGGGCACAGCAGCCCGGACAGCACTATAGACAGGGCGGCCCCGCCCTCGTAGGTGGGCCCCCCGAAACACTGCTGCAGTAGAGGCTGCCGCTGCTGCCGTAGGGTAGGGGAAACCAGGAACTGAGGAGAAGAGGGGCAACAATTAACCGTGTACAATAGTGCAACAAACTGTTGCCTCCTGCAGTGAGCAAAGAGTTAGCACAAGCCCATCGGAGTGGTGCAGAAAGGAACCTCACCAGCGTAGATCTCTGGTCCATAAACAGCCCCTACCATTGGACTGAGCTTCCACCCTGCTGCAGGACAGATGCAACAGCGTTGGAGTAAAAGGAGGTATGGGTGGGGTAGAGCGGTACGGAATTACAGGGGAGACAGAAACAGTAAGCAGTGGCACATTATTATGACAGATCGTAAACATGTAAGGAAAGCAGATTCGTCCAAAAAATGGGAAAATTAAAAGCAAGAGCTAGGAGTTGGTCACTGAGGGCTCTGAAAAAATAGGCAGCAGACCAGCATACCGTACGGCAGAGTGCCGAGGGCTTCTCCATTGGGGTATGGGCTGACCATCTTCTTGTTGGTCATCACCCTTGCTGTAGCATTGTTCACCTGGGAGGGAGGGACAGAGTATAAACACACAATCTGCAAAAAACAACTCACAGACCTACACACAGGTTGAGTACATTCAGACACACAAAAAACTAGGTTTCAGCACATGCAACCTATAGCTAACCTAGAAACTAAGACCAGCTACAGAAAACTCGCTGGCTATGTTGAGATGCTTTAAGGGCACATCCATGCAGCTAATGGTAACTGGACATTTCTATAAATATTTTGCAGAGGCACTAATATGTGGATAGACGGTGTGGGTGCAAACAGCATAAAAGCAGCAGCCAATACACCGCCTGCCCATTTATCACATCCCCTCGCCCACACTGAGCAGTTTCAAACAGAGCGGGGTAAACAGGATCCGGACAGTCCTTCTGTGCCTCCAGCTCTGCTGCCTCTTTCAGAGGATCCCTTGGCTGCTAGCAGCACAGCTTAGAGCCGCATGATCTGCCTACTCACTAATACGATAATGTGTGCTGGGTGCGGGACTGTGTGCGTGTCTTTGTGTCCGCGTCTGTGGGTGCAGGGTTGTTAGCATGGCAGTCTAAGTCATGCGATTAAAAAGGATGTACGGCCCTATGGAGGAGGTAGGAAAGTAAGCAATCCAAAATTTGAATAGTGTGTTTATGCCCAGCAAAGAGTTGAGAATGAGCAGCTATAAAGAGGAGAGCCATGCAGAGAAGAGGAAAATGGGGTGGGGAAGAGAAAGCTGGGCTATGTAGTCCACAAAGCGAAATACTGGACACATGTGTATGTGTGCATCAAACTGCAGGATCTAAAGATTTATGCTTTGACAGACATCTTTTGAGTTTCTAACCATCTCCTCAAGTCACCGAGGGATCACACTCAGTTAACACGTCTTGTACCCCACGGAAACAACATGCTGGTGCCATCTTTACTGTAGTGGACCCAATTAAATGGGGTAAATTTTACTGTGGAAGAACTAGCACTGAAAGGTTACTTAAAATGTATTATAAGGTAAAATATATTATATGGTATACACACATCTTCTATCTTAGTGCCTTCTACTACATTATAGCACTAATCAGGTAGTTTGTATGAATTCTTTCCATCTATGTTGAAGGATTATTGTAAGCCTACTAAAGTCGAGGTATAATGACAGTGATCTACTGCCACTCAATTAGCTGTCTAGGAAGGACAATATTGGCTGATAACTGGGCACTGCTAAACAGCTTCAAATTATCCTCACGGCCAGAATATGAATAACAACGAGAGGGAAATTTAAATTTAAAATAAAATGGAATTAACCCAATATCTAACACTAGTATTCACGTACCAACCAGCGTAATCTTCAGATAATGGACTCGAAAATGTAATAACTCCAAATTACTGAAAATATGCATAACTAAGAATGCTGGGGCATTGGCACTGTAGGCATAGTAAGATTATTATTAATTAGTCTGATTTACTCACACGTTCTGCAAAATAATTAATATGCTAAATGTACACATTTAGTGTGACCACCGTAACATTTAAACATTAAAATTATGTATTGAAAAAAAAATCTTAGTGCAAAACCGACATGCATATTAGACTGAGGAGAGAGAAATTAAAAATTGGGGTTACATTTCTGTGGACAATTCTGCATGGGTTTAAAGGAACAATTAAACATTCTGTTTCAGCCCCCACCACGTGGAACCACCAAACCCACAATAACACCATACAGCAAATAACTTAATCAATAAAACAGTCAAATTAAGGGAAAAAAAACACCTTGTAGCTACTTCAAAAACAGATGAAAACATCACAGCAGTAGGGAGAGAAAGAGTGGTGTAAAAACTTTGTCCAAAAAAATCCATAATACAGAAATTACACGCAGCCAAACATGGGCGCATCACATGACCAAGAGTGAGAGTAAAGAACCAAAAATAAAGAAATAAATTCAGCCAATCAGCAAGCATCGGATGCAGCATAGAGACCAATCAAAACAATCGCAGCACTCCCATATCAAATACACATACAGAGAGATAGCAAGAGAGAACGGGGACAGGGAGGGAGTTTAGAGGAGGGATGCAGGTGAGAAAGAGATAGAGCCAGTCCACATTCAAAAATAGGGGAACACAAAAATTATGTAGGAGAGAAAAAGAGAGATAGAGATCATTTTATCTAAATAAGCAATACCAAAAATCAATCATTGGGGGGGAAAAACAAGGTGCATCATCCAAAAAGCAATCAGAATCAGTGACCATTCTCCTACAAATATCACTAAAATGTGGGGAAGAGAGACACAAAGTTCCAAAAAAGATGGCGATAAGGCAGAGGAAAAGAACAATCGTCATACCCCAAAATAAAAATCAACAATGTCAGAAACACTGCCAGGCATCAATATCAAAGTGTCACAAACTAAGACTAATACACAAACTACACACACCATCCAAAAAAAGGAGAAAAGCAAGTGACAGTGATAGCCCAGAATTCCCTCCCTCTATATTGAGTTCAGAAGATTTTTGAATGAGAACCGAATCCCCTTGTCATTGTATTCAGCTTGTACCCAACAATTCTGCATCGAGTAAGGCTTTAGAGACTTACAGTAAACAATTAGGCAGGCACTGAACCAATGTCCAGTATCGCTTTATAGATTTTAGTGAGATGCGTCACCATTTCTCAGTGCCTTCATGTAGCTATCGTACTGAACAAGTAGTTTTCTGTAATAATTATTATGTCAATCAATAACATTCAACATTAGACTACATAGTATATAAATGTTTGACTAAACAAATATTAAAAAGCTCAGAATAATTTAAATCTAAATTGTGAAAATCTTCAGGCTTAAGAGCTACTGAATGCAATGCAATTATGACTGTACAAAGAGACCAAGGTTATTAATGCAAAGGTTATTTTTAACCACCGTAAATACAACCAATGGAAAAAATAAAAAAGGATGAATCAAATGAATTTTGTCAGCCAGGCCATTGCAAAGAAGATGATTACATTTGGGCATTCCCAGGAAATGTTAATGATGGGGCAGGGAGTGGAGGAGTACATACTGTTACTGTACATGTTCGGCCATTGCTGCGCTGTGCGTGTTTGGGTGTTATTTATATACACTCTATGTCTATCCATCTTTCTCAATGTCCCTTTACCGCTTCGAAACTGTGTATGGACTCTGCACTTAAAATCTTCACGTACATTAAATATCACCACGGTCACTGAAGTAGATAGCACTAAAAAGTGCAGAAAATGAAAATTAGATCATTTACCTTTATGAACAAAAAGTTCACGTTTGTCTTCTTGCGTCTGACAATGTATGAGCTCAATGTCAGGGAACATTGAGAACAACCTTTTCAGATCAAGTAATACCCTCCAGTTTCCAAATACCACATTGCAACCCGCTATAATACATTATACTACAGCGCATTAGACAAGGGCACTCACTAGACACTACACTGCAGCCAGCATTCGTGTAAATGGCACTACTCTACAGTCCATTCCAAAACAAAGTACTACACAACATGTACTAGAAAGGTGTAAAATGTACTAGACAACATGCTGACCACTCCACTTTTGCAGACGGGAGTGAAGTAAACTCAACACTACTGCTGTACAGTAGTCTTGATGAGACCTAAATATGATGCATGCTATGGAGAAGAAATCCATATTTAAAAAAATTATTTGTAAAATTATCTGATCCATATGAAAGAAATACTGTTACCACCTTGTTAAGAAGCAACGTTTGTGTGCTTTTTTGTTTTAGGGTGGGGTGGGGTCAGTCAGCGATGATGTCATACATACAAAACTTACCATTGCCGAAGAAACAGCGTGAGGACACGCGAGTGGTTACCGTGGAGACTGACAACAACACACATAGAAGTCATCAGGGAAACAGAAAAAAAAATAACAAATAAATAAACCAACAACAACCCAACAAAAAAATCACCCACCCTCCCTCCCAAAAAATTAAAACGAATGATATATTAAATTAAAGCTCTATCAAATAAAAAACAGATAAACAGAGAGAATTGTGCTCTGTGCTTTTAGTCGCCCTCAGAGAATGACCACATCAGGTGAGTCACGGACAGAAAGGCTGAGCACAAGTCCTCTCTACACCATGACTCAGTTCCCCTCGCACATGAACATGGATACTGGAAGACACAAAGTGTAATCAAGTGTAGCTAAATTATAGACACAATAAGGTAATGAAGTTTAAAATCCCTGGTCTTCCAGAATCATGGGTTAACTACAATAAGAATTAACCACTCAGGAGAATTGCATTTTAAGCAAGGTGTCAACAAATGGCCAGAAAACCAGAAAACATGTTTTATGTGGTCTGAAATATATACATTTCAGAAACATACACTTTACTTTTGTTAAAGAAAAAACCCTTTACTACACAAAAAAGATAAGGCCCACACTGAATACAAAAATCTGCATTTCAGTATGTGAAAGTTTTAAAAAAAAAATAATCATTTGATATTCCACTCCCAATACATTCAAACTGTTACAATGTGACCTGCTTAACTTTAAAGGGTATTTCCTACACTGCTTATTGGTCTTTGAGATATTGTCTGACTTTGTAACCTGAAAATATGTGGACCATTAAGGATGTGCACAGAATGCTTTTATCAGTTTATCCTGTTAAATTCATAAGCTTCATATTTGTGCCCCCGGTTTGCAGATCAATGGCAGGGCTGTTCAAACCCTGCTTCTGCAATAATGAGTCAATTACACTTAAAATTATAATTTTACATTTTGAACAGAGCCAGAAGGCAAAATTGAGAGAAAAGCTTTCCTTGAGGTTACAGATTACTGTTCCCTCCCAGAAGTGTTAGTTTACTGTGTAAATTGTGACTCTGTGAAACCAAAAATCAAACAACAATTAATATAGACAGATATCCAGGAAGATCAATATCTCAACTCATAATTCAAGACATTTAGCAACATTTATAATAGAGTTCAGAGTGACAGAGATGAAGAATAATGAAGAAGAAAAATTAATTGTCATTACTGGAACAAAACTGTACGAAGAAAAAGACAAAAAAGCAAATGAGGGGGACACGTAGAGCACACCAGAAATGTTACAAGACTGCGGAAGTCATGGACAGATGTAACTGAAGAGGCACGTAGAAGTGCACAACAGAGGGTAAAGAGTGACCAGACAAGGCAGGAGCCAAAACAGTAACAAAACTGACTGGCATGGAGAGAGAGGAAAAAAGTGAGCAAGAGTGCGAATGGGAGAGGAAGAGATGGAGAGGACCATTAGCTGTCCATGAAAGAGAGCGTAAAGGAGGAGGAGCAAGTTATGTCCCCTCCTTCCCACTCTCTCTCTTTCTCAGACTCACACACCCATACACACATACATACCCACGCATCCGATCATGAATTTTCATCCTCATCCCCCGCCACGAAAAACAAGCATGCAGCGTATCAAATGAAAAGCTCGACAAGTCAGGCCCAAAGCAAAAGATTAGCATACTACACAAAAGCCACCCTAAAAATAACTCAACATTTGGAGTGGAAGGAGCCAGAACCCTCAAAGGAATGAGTCTTAGATCAGAACTCAATTTGAGCTTTTAGGCAAATTAAAAAAAAATTGGAATAAAGAACGACAAATAAGATTTATTTTAAAGTTCATTCTCAACAAGGTCTGTGACTGCCTCCCACAACTCACAATAGAACCTATTTTAATTTGTTTTACTATTTTACACTAATCAGCCATGCAGAACAAAATGGACAATATATGTTTAGGGGGACAAAATTCGAAATGATACATATTTAAAATCACGGTTTTCTTCATGCAGTTCCCTATTATGCAAACAAAAGACTTTGGATAACTTCTAGCATTATCCCACATGCAGCAACACTCAGACAAAAGAAACCTTCTAGTTCCATGACAGCTACTGTGTGACCAAAAGCTCTGCGCCACAAGAAAATCCCTCATCACCACATGGGAGACAGGCAGACAGGAGGTGAAGAAAAGACGGGAAGACACATGGACAAGACGACAGGAAGGTGGTGAAGAAAACGGAATGACGGTCGGACAGGTGAACAAGAAGACAGGGCACAAGAAGGCAGGTGATGAAGACGTACGGTGTATGGGCAAAGGGGCACGCAAGAGAAGAGGAAGAGACAGAAGGACGCAAAGGCAGACAAACACACAGGGGGAACAGGAACTACTGTCAAAGGGAAACATGGGCATGCTGGGTGTGACATTAAGACCAACAGTGTTACAGCATTTATTTATCCACTCTTTTCCTTTGAAAAAAAAATGTGAAAAACAAGCTGATTTCCTCAGAGCACAGAGTTTTTGTCAGGTTAAAAGACAGCTTTGCAGGAACAGAACACGTTATATACTAAAAGGTTAAATCAGTACACAAAATTCAAAATCCATGCATGATTAGGAGTACTGGGATGACAAGGGAGAACAGAATCACCAGCACAACACAGAGCAGAACTTAAAAAGAGAAAAAAAAAGGAAAACAATCGCTTCTACAGCCACTCATTTGACCAGGAAAAAATATAGGTTACTAAATGAAAGCTTGATCAGCATTTTAGGTTGAATATTTCAGTAAGAACCCTCCAAAGAAACATTCAGAAAACTTCATGCAACATTTTAACATAATTATCAGCGCTCTCCAAAGTGTAGTCATAATGTCCAATACAGTTGTCTGTTTCAAACACAATGTCCTGACAACATTTTCACCAAGAGGTTAAATAGTAACGCATGCAACCTGCAGACTTTAAAAAGCGGGAAAAAAGTAAAATCCAATCACCCAGCAACACTGTCACCACGGTAACAGCCCAGTGAGACTCATGCTCAAGAAAGCTATTGAAAGGAGGTTTTCATGCATGTATGTATACAATACTTTTGAAAGATCATAGCAATGTGGTAAAATGGCATTTTCAATGCTGACCCATGCAGAGTAAATTAAATTTGAGCGCTTGTACACCAGGGCACCATTCTAGGGCAAAGTCTTAACAGCCATCAGTCATTTCAAACATTGTTTACTGGCGATTCAGGTTCTTTATGAATCAGCAGCCTAATTTCTGCCTGTAAGCCACAGTGTTTCCACTGCTGCTAAAGACCAAATCAGAAGGGAAAATTTGCAGTGTGAAAATGTTGTCCATGATCACTATACTATATGGTGGACCACCAAAATATCCTCAGTGTTTAAATTTAGTCTTAACATTGCACCCTTTTACTCCATTAACTTTAACATAGCTGTGTTCTTTGGAGTTGTTGATTAAAATGCTATTTCAAAATACCGAGGACTGCTGAATGACTATGTAACATTGCTCTGAAAGAATGTTAAGCCCCTCCCACTGTAGTTGAAAAGACATACACTGAACAGCTGGTCTTTGTTCTTCACTGTCATAGCGTTAAAGAGCCATGTTAACCCAGGCAATGATAAGAGACAAATTTACACGGGAAACTCGTCATATTAACTCATGCAGGAACAGAACCATGCTCTGCTGAAGAAGTAAGGCTGATAACACAGGCAAGCAAGATCTGGTTCCCATTTTTATGCAGTAACATTTCTTAAACCATGCAAAAATAAATGAATAACCGAACAAAATCAAAGTTGATGGCCAGTCACAGGCAAAGGTAATCTTAAACCCTCGCCCCCCCCCCCCCCCAAAAAAAAAACTGTTTATGTGAACAACATCAATGCATTTTTGACATTTAAAGATTCATCCATGCTCTCTCAGAGTCCACAATGTGCATTCAGTACTCAGCACAGCTGAACCTGGTGCTGTTCACTGCTCAACGTGTGAAACACTGAAGAGTGAGTAAGTGGGCAGTCACAGTGGACAGCCGTGTCCATGCACACCCGTCGTCACACAGCACTGATGAAAAGGACAGCGTCACAGCTAATGAGCCCATGCAGAATTGCCATTTCCCGTGCAGCATTTCAACGCTGATGCCAAATGTGGGTAAAACTGCAGTGAATGCAAGCCAACAACGGCATGTGTCTAATATAAAGACGAACAGCTCAGCAAACGATGCATGCATCACGGTGCCAGAGCCAGGACCCTCCGTGAAACCCACGAAACAGCGTTACACGTGCACAAGCATCAAATCTGAGATCATATTGTTGTCAAGCAGGTATAGTAAAGTGGAAACGAGGAGGAAAACAGCACTGTGGGGAGACTTGGAGTTTGGGAATGCATGCATATTGCAAGGTTCCATTGGTTCCAAACGTTGTCGATTGAGTTTTTGAGGAAACAAAAAGGTGCACAAAATAAAGCAGAATGTACTTTTTACATCTATCGGTGCTCGAATAGTTTGCAATTTACCATGCTTCTCACCACCCTTTCCCTTCATGCCTTGCAGCTGAAGCCATTGCCAACAACAAAAATAAAGTAGGAGCAGTAAAACACAAACACTTTGAAAAGGAAGAGAAATGAAGTAAAACAGGGCATGCACCTTTTGAATGAATCACACCCTTCCAATGCACCTTGTGTCCATGTACAACAGCAGCTGGGCCAAAAATTAAGACAAACCAAAAACAGATACATAGACCAACTGGAACACAGGGAAAAGCAATTCCACTGCAAAATCTGTAAGGTGACGGACCAAAGGAGGAGTATACCAGCAAAATAAATGGGGAGTGAAGGGGGTGCAAATTACCTCAATTTTGCGCCCTTCCACCAGAGTGCCATGGAGCTTCTCCCTGGCCTTTTCTGCGTCAGCACTGGACTCGAAGGTCACAAAGCCAAAACCCTGTTAGATGCAAGGAGGAAGGGAAAGTGGTGGTGGGGGGGGGGGGGTGGTGATATGATAGCAGAGTGATTGGGAAAGTAAGAGATGGACAGACAGGAGTGAAGTATTAGAAACGGTTATAGGGTGTGAGAGAACACAAAAGGGAACAATGCAATGGCAGATTGGGACAGTATAAGAAGTGGACACGTTACAGGAAAGGGATGATAACACAAATGAAAAAGATGTTAAGGCAAAGAAAGCAAGAATTAAAACGTAATTAGCCTGGTCTTTGCTCATCATCATCTATCGCTACTTAAACTTCAGGTTTCCACTACTAGGCAAACTCTGACGTCCTTGTTAACAAAGCAACGTGAACATGATAAACATTCAGTCATATTACTGTGTCTTTCCCAGAGGTGTGTGAACACGGAAGTGCAGGAGTTTTGGCGGTGGAAAAGCAGTACCACAGATACTAATATTCACTGCCTAACAAGTAATAAGAAATACAAATCAACCAAGTCCTACCCATACACTCACCTTTGATCCCCTCTCATTAAAAATGATCTCAACATCGAGAATTTTGCCAAATTGCTGAAAAAGAAAAAACAAAACATTAAACAAAGCAAAGGCAAGAACATACAATACACCTGTGCGATGATGGGGTTGACTTCAGTGAAATCACACCATTAGGCAAATTCCGATACAAATGGCACTGCCTTTGTATAGAATGAAATACCCCCTGTGGAAGTAAAATGGATCTGTTGCAAGCAAAAGTACCAAGTTTGGGAAAAATGGTACATATTTTAGAAGCCGCTGTGGTGTTTTCTTTTGTTGTTGAATGGCAATCTGTTATATAAGGGATAAGCATATAGAAACACAGTAAAAAATGCTAAACACTATAAGACTGTAGGAAATGTTTATGTATTCACATAGCTCTATTACTACTATTCAGTTTTCAGTACATTTTCTAGGAGACCCCAGGTTGGCTGTTTTACCTCCAAAAAGTGTGGATGGAGCAGAGATTTCACAATTAGATGCCATTCCTGACGTTCACGTATATAATCAAATCAATGAAAATTGTTTGTAACTATGTAAAGGTAATTTTTCACGAGGTGTTGGTAACAACGCAGGGAAGCTACATGAGCAGTAAACTGAGCAATGAATGGGTTAACAGTGGTGTCACTAGGGTTGGTGTCACCCAGTGCAGTAACTCATGTTCTCACCCCCCCAACGGACCTCCTCCCATACCAGACCATACAGAATTCTTACTAATGTTTTTGTACTAATGGTGACATAAACAACTAGCAAATTTAAAATACACTTTTAAATTACAATATCATAGGTGCAGCTTAAATGTATTGACATTTAGTTTCATGTGGTTAAACTGAAAATTTGACCAGAAAACAATAGAATTCAAAACAAAAACGTTTAAGAACTACATCAAAATTATGTTTATTTTAATGTTACTGATATAGATTCACAAATACCAATTACCACAATATTGTAGCTAGAATATCAGAAAATTTGACAAAATCAGCAACTATAAAAGCAGCAGCGACGAAAACAACAGCGCGCGCAGACGAAACCACGTAATTCGAAGCGTCATCGTAATTGGGTAATAATGAGAGCTCTGAGCATGCGCATTGGAAGGCTCAAAAAGCCAATTAGCAGAGAGTTTCGGGCTTGTAGCTATATTGATACATGCAAACTGGGCTTACGAAACATGTTTTGTTGTTATAACTACAGGGCTACTTTTTTTAAAAAAAAAAAACAATAAATTTCCACTGAAAAACTGCACAAAAATTTTATAGACAGTCATTTTGGTGTCACCCCGTCTGATGGTGTCACCCGGCGCCGTTCGCACCCCCTGCCCCTCCCCAGTGATGCCACTGTGTGTTAAGAGTCAAATTCTGCAGGCAAAGTTTTGGCGTGCTTCAGCAGTTTTGACTCACGATATACACAGTACAAAAATGGGTCATGGATGATTTGAGAGCAACGTGGCAAGATAAAGGTCAGGTATGATGCTTTATATAAACCTGCGCTTTCTACAGTTCCTGTGCTGCTTATGAGGCGTCACCCCTCACACTACACTTTGCTCACACAGGATGGCAGTATTGCTACACTGAAGAATACAACCTGTGCTCAACATACCTTGTCTCATGTCCTGTCTTTTCCTTATATAACTCTATATAACATTTCTTCCCTTTCCCCCTTCAATGGTGAATTTCCCACTTTCTGAACTATGACTTTCTGGAAATAAAAAAAAAAATAATTCATTGCATGTCAGTCTCCAGAAGAACTGCTGGCCCTACGCTCCAGCCTACACATACACCTTACTCCTGGCTGAAGAAAGACAAACGGAAAAAAAAAAAAACTACTTCCAGATTTCCAGACTTACCCCAAACATCTGTCTGAGGTCAGGGTCCCTGAAGCGGAATGGGATATTTGAGACATGAAGTCTTTTTGGGGTGCCTTTGGCCTCAGACGGGTCACCCCCTCCTACCCCACCTCCAGTGCCCCCACATTGACCCACTCCTTCCACCAGAGTGGCACCATCTGCCTGTTATGAATACGAGAGCAATGGAGAAATACATGTTGGTAAATAATTCATGAGCTCAGCACCTGAGTGGGGAAATTTAAGGACCCAGGCAACTGCTGGTGGTGAAAACATTTACAATATTAAGGAAAAAAAAAAAAAGAATGAAAATACTCACTGGAGTGTTCAGATTGTTAGAGGCAGAAGTGGAGCTGTTTGTCCCAGTCTCTGAGGGACCCTGTCCTCCTGCCCCAAACAAGCTGCCTCCAAACTCCGTGCCCAACCCATTTTGAGGAGGGGGTGGCGGTGGGAAGGCAGAGAAGGGAGTGGGCAGCAGTCCTTCCTGACCCCCCGTAGACTCTTGTGAACCCTGTGGAAACCAAACGAGACAGAAGCAAAAATATGTCAGATGTGGTGACTGGCAAACGGCTCTATACGCTTCTTCAGAGGTAGATTATACAGCAGTGTATCTGACAGACAGTGGGGGGGGTAACAGCTATCAAATTTCACTCTCCCTCCTCCTCCCTCTATATCCCTCTGACAGCAAGTAGGTTCCAGTAAGTCTTGCATGAAATATTCACAACGAATGCATCTATAATTGAGCGGCTGAAAATTTGATACACCGCCCAGCGATGCACACGTGCGTGAGCATTCACTCCCTCGTGCAAAACCAGTACCGGTCTACACATTTACAAGAGTCTCTTTCAGGCTAATTTGTGGCAAACTTGCTTTTGATCAGAATGTGAAAGCCCGCTTTGGAAAAAAAAAATCCAGAAAACAACAAGAACAGTTAAAATCCTAACTCCTGGCAATATGTCATACAAAACACATCACTGTCATGAATGTTCTTCTCAATCATCCTGTTACGTTTGCACTCGCACCACAAAGTCTTAGCCTTCACGAAGACAAGAGCGCTTCGTCTGTTCCACCAGCATCGTGCGACTTATAAAAATAATTGAATTTGATTAAACATCAGGACCGGTCATGTGACAGCCCGTGACGTGGCACTGCGCCTTGCGTGTCACGATGCATTAGAATCCACTGTGACTCCATACCCTCTAAAGGTATATGAAGGCCATTCCACTGTGGACTGCAGGCTCTACAAGAATGACATCGACGCCAAACACGCTTCCATCAACGGACGAGGCGACTTTCAGGCTCCAGAGCTCTTTTAATTACCGACGGAATGGAGCCGCGTGGCACAGCACAGCAAACCAACAGCGCATTATCATTTCTGCGAGGGCAATGTCCATCACCGCAAAATACCGTTCACTCAGCATCTTTAAAAAAGCCAGCAGCCGCAAGAGCTAACCCCTTCAATTGCCTAAGCATTCATTTCATCAAAGCCTTCCCAAAAAGCGTTCTGAAATCAAATCCGGCAAGTATCAATTACAAAAATTCCACTTTAGCATGTCTGCCATAGAAGCTCAATCCGTTGGATCCCACTGATATTGAAGACATTAACCGACAACACCGGGGTCACATTTCACAATAAACAGGAACACACAGGCGAGTCTCTGTCTTTAAGAGCTTTTATTGACATTTTCCCAGCTCTCCAAAGCATCATTAAATAAACCACGCACAAGGAAAAAGGACATTCCTTCCATCCTGTTTATGCCATTTGCTACATCCATAATAACTGGGGGAGGGGGGGGGACACACACATTCCGAGCCATAAGTTCCCTGCAGTGTCTCCTCAAATTAACCAGTTCTCACTGTGACCATAATTCAGATGGCTGGGTCTGTGTGTGCAAAGTCATCCCTGGGTGTGCGTATGTGCGCGTATGCGCGGAGAGTGAAGGGTGCAGACAGTGCCTACTGACTCACAGGCACTAACATGGAGTGTGTCACAAGCACAGGCTGTGGGGTGGGGGGCAGGATAGGGAGAGATGAGGGGGGGGGGAGAGTCTCATTACTGTAAGTCCTTCCAGACCAGATGGCCTTTTAGTGGATGCTTTCGTGCACGCTTGGGGGGAAGGGAGGTGGGGAGAGACCGGCGCAAGGAGCGAGCCACTGAGGGGGGGTGCACACATCACATCTGCATTCCTGATGCACTAACAGAGGAATGGCACTGCCCTAAATGGCTCTTTGCACAGAGATGTGGGGGGATGGGGGCGCGCGAGGAAACTTTCAGTGGAAAACACTGCCTTTTTTTTTTTTTCCAAGCTGCTCCTTAAACTAGTGCTGGAATAAAAACCCTTCACAGGGCAACACTGCCGCGAAGCAGTTCTAAGCAGTAACGAGAGCAGTCGTGGCCCTTTTTTGTCCCCAACCGCTATTTCAGCTGCATCAGCCGTCGACAGGACAGTGAGACCTGGAGACGGCCGTTAAAAAGTTACGCGCTCGGAGCGCTTTACAACACGTGCTTACGTGTGAGCGAGTCCCCGCCCGGGCACACGCACGTGACTGCGAGCGCAGAAGCCGTGTGGCAGCTGTCATTCAACACCGCGAGTCACTACACTCCCGGTCTGTTAACCGGCAGGCATCAGGACCGCTGAGCCGCTACAGTGACCGCCGCTTTCCCGGCGTCAACGCAAAAGCCCAACCTACACCATCCCCGAGATCTTTAAACAGAGGCGTTTCAAAGAGTTACCTGAGATCTCATGTGTTTTTCCATACACCAAAAAGGGACGGAAGCGGGTTTGAGTGTCGGTAGAAACGCCCCGCTACTGCGCATCCGCCTTACTTTTCATGTTGTTCGTCTGCTCTTTACAGAAGCGACAGTCACAGACAGAGTTGCTTCTTGCAGCTACTAGCGATGCTTATGTTCTATTCGCTGAGGTAAACATATTTGACACGTTCGCTTTAATAAACTAACTAAATTAAAACATTCGAGTGGGGAATTTGGTCTCCTTTCTACTTTTTTTCCGCCGTGAAAAGCGTTCATTCCTTGTCTTTCTTGGGAATTGTCGCTGGAGGCTTCACGAATTCCAGCCGCAAGTTTCACCCTGCGCCCGGCCCCACCTGCGCCAATCAAAACCACCGCCACTTAAAAACGTGACCCCAGACTGTCAATCATCGCTCCTCAAAGTGTTGCTCTCCTCCTTTGCGGGGCGTCTCGCTCTGCCACGCCCATTGCTAACGTGAACCAATCAGAACGAGCAATAATACGCCCTCTCGCCCCTCTAGCAATGAAAAGCGCTTATTGGTCCGAAAGCTAAAAGCGCAGCAGGCAAAGCAACATATGGCCATCCTTAAAGACAAAGCAACGTGAACAGGTGGTAGCTAGTGGTTAGGGTTGCTGCATTTTAATATAAAGGGCGCAGGTTTGATCCCCACCTTTGGCTGTAGTACCCTTGAGCAAGGTACTTACTCTTGAATTGCTCCAGCAAAATTACTCAAATAATTACAGCCTTAATATTTTAAGGTGTTTTGGAGAAAACCGTCAGCAAATGAATAAATCAAGTAAGCAGTCAGCTGTATCCTTCAGCTGAAGTGAAACACTGTACTGGCCCTGTGTTTCTACTACATTTCAAAGAATTTTATTATTTCATTCTGTCAAATGACCCATACATTGCTTTATGGATTAAGAGTTATTTAATTGGTACACACTGCTATTTTAATTTACTGATAATGACAATATCTGACAATCAAATTAAATTCTATACCCATAGTTTTTTTCCCCTAGTAATTAATGGTTTTAAATCAATACAAAAATCTGATAATCAAACCAAATTTCGTAACAAAACCTGAAGTCTGTTGCCATTGTCAATACACTGTACTGGCCCGACGGGCTTATACAAGTTGAAACGCATACTAAGGAAACGCTGCACAGACAGTCACATTACATCACCTGAGATGCACATATTAAATATTCAGCAACGTGCCCACAACCCTAAACCGACAATATTTAACATCAAAATAGATTGCTGCATCCAGCACATCTAAAATGTATGGTTTCAGCACCCTGACCCTGGATGGACAAGACACGAGTCGAACATGTACAGAATTTACTCTTGCTCATTCCCGATGACCGCTTATCCAAAAGGAAGCTCATGGTGGTTCAGAACTTATCCCCAAAACACAAGACTCTAGGCTAGACAGGGGACACTCTGGATGAGATGGAAGTGCATTACAGATATACTAAATTCTTTTAGTCAGGGATCCAACAGCGCATGCTATTTAAAATGGCAGTCTGGCACATCTGCGGGAAAGTTATACGAAAAAGCCACTAGGACGATTTTGTCCGAGGGCTCAAATAACAGGTGTCACACATGCACTCAACAGACGTGTGAAATTGGTGATTTCAGGTCAGGATTAGCGCAAGCATACAAGGCAGTTAAGGGCCTCTCCCACCCCTTTAGGCAAACATTTGGGTGAGGCTCCTCAAATACTTCTCCGAAGAGCTGTTGGTGCGAGCCCGGAGTAATTTTAACAGCTCGGACACATGCGTGTGGTTTTTTTTTTTCTTTAAAAACGCACTCCGGTGCAGTGTTTTTGTGCACCAACGTATGGATTAGCTAACCGGCTAGATGCACGGTGGCACGCTCACTGAGTGACACCGGAAAAATATACTCCGTCTCTCTCTCTTTGTGCGACATCATACCCAGCAACCGCAAATCCACACAAGCTGTATGTCCAGATGAATGATAAGCATTTTATAACCGCTGCACCACTGCATTTTATAATGAGGTGGGGGATGGATAATGTCACCATTCTAAAATCCATTCACACTTCACACTATACCCCTCCCCCTACCTTCGCGAGAAACATTTGGATAACAGCTGCTGGAGCCTGAGGGAATATGCAGGAGGGAGAGGGAAACCACAGTCCCAGGTTGTACTATAATTTTATAAGAAAAAAAAAAGGATGTGTTCTATCTTAAAGAGAAAAGTCACACTGACTCATTCTACTTTAATGTAGACGTTATATAAAATGAAAGGCGGTAAATGCTGAGGCCTATACGTCAAGAGCTCCAGTACACGAGAATCCACAGTATATAACCGAGAGAGAGAAAAATTAGACAACTGTTTGCTGGCACCTGTTTCTTTCGTTCAGGAACGGGACTGAATAACAAAGACGGCTGCAGTGACAAAAAATTTAAACCCTACCTCCATCACTCCCTACTCCTAACCACGCATTATTCTGCGCTCTTGCAGAGCATATTTTCCGCTTATTATTTTTAAAAAGTTTATTTGGGCAAGTATGGCTAAATAACTGAACCAAAGCAGAAGGAAGAACGCTGCTGCTGCCTCATAAAAGCTGAACATATATCAACCTGGGGTTTGCATGCATCTACTTCACTAACACACACACACACACATATATTACATTGACATTACATTATATTATATCACATTGACAGCATTTGTTAATACAAATGGTAAATCCCATCCTCTGACAGTTTTATCACAAAATTTTGTGTGCATTGCTGGCAAAGACACACAGACGGAGAGATTATAAAATATCTATCAACACGCAGAACATTCAGTTTTTACATCCAATTACCACCTTCTTGTGAAGTGTCATTATTAAGTACATGTTTAAAACTTGGGTCTACAGTTAAAATCGCAGAACGGGCAAAAAAAAAAAAAAAAAAAACACATAAACCAAAGTGTCGCGTTAAAATAATACTTTTACGTGCCACGTATTTTACGTTACGAACCCGTATGTGTTCCAGCGTCGGTGGCTTGCACGTAAAACACATTGTCTCGATTGCATATGAACTCACCGGCAGCACCGCAGGGTAGTACACTCCCATCATTGTACAGCTGTGGAAAATGCCCAAGCTGGCCCTTGCCCCTTTCTCTCCTCCAGCCCGAGATTTCCTTTCTTCCGCCAAACGTGCCTTTTAGCGAACAAAGCTAAATCCCGTCACCCCTCACTTTGGTGAAGCTCCAGCTGTCCCCTTCTTTTCGGTGTTCCCGCAACCCCCCCTTCCCCCACCTCAAACTCCCTGTCCCTGACACGCTCTCCTCTTGCTTCCCTACCTTATGTTCTGTAGCCCTTGTATGATTCTTCCTGCCTTCCTGACAGCGAGGATCTCTTGTCCCCTCCTCCCTTTCTCTCCCTCTCTCTCTCTCTCGCTCTCTTTCTGTCTGTCTCGCATAACCTGTCCTTGCTCGCTCGCTCGCTCGCTCGCTATGTCATGTTACGTCCCATCCCATCCCGCCTTCGGAACCAGTCCCCTCCCTTCCCTCTGACAGCTGGCTGAGTGAACGCACACCATACATGCTCGGGGAGAGAAGATGCTTAGCTCTGCGCCGTAACACAACCCCCACTGCATTGCAGGGCTTTGATCATTTATTTATTCGCCCAACGACAGTTAGTCAGCTAAGCGTTGGGAGAGCACCCCCCCTCACCCCCGTCTTCACGCACGGGGTGAGGACTGAGATTCGACAGACTTTCCTACCTGTCCAGCGGCTGCCCTTGCAAAATTTCGTTGTCAAATAACTACACGGAACTCAGTGTCACCCTCATATTTACTAAAGCAGCATGCTTCACATTTCCTTTTAGTTCTCTTGTTTTCCTTTCATTTAAAAAAATAAAAGAGCTACCGGAGAAGCAAAGTACAAAGACGAAGAGGGGGAGTTGGTGAGTAACAGCAGTGGGACGAGGAGAGAAACCGGAGGATCCGGGGAAGGAGGGAGAATGTGGATGTGAGCGGCAGATAAACGGAGAAGAGATAACGGGATAAAGGGATAGAAAGTGGAAAAAAAAGCGAGGGATGACAGGATTAGGGTGTAAGTGAGGAGGATGAGAGGATGAATAGCGGATGATCTGAGGATTAACCACACAGACTGAACAGGCAGATAAACAGACATGCACAACATATGCACAAACTTATCTCCTGCATGCACACACACACACACACACACACACACACACACACACATACACATATACAGATGAACAGCCATGTCCTGAAAAGCCACTGAGACAGGCAGACAGATGGGAAATACAATGGATGGACAGGCAGCCCTTAATTTGGTGAATTATGTTGACTAGCACATGGCGAGTGCAGTATTTACACACACTGCAATAGATCACCTGTGCAAGGAATGTGTAAACAGCCGTGTGCACATTACCAGAGGGGAAGTCGCAGCGGGAAATGTACACAGATATCAAATGAGCACATTTCTCACACACACACACACACATGGATGTACATAATCAAACTACAACTGGTACATGATAGTAGCTGACAGGGAAAAGGGGTTGAATCTTGCCTCCGGAGTGGGGGCGGTTGTGTGTGTGCGGGGGGGCGCAGAAGCCTAGCAGGCAGGCATCATGTGCGCAACTCGACGCTGGGCAGCCATTCAGCACATTGGAGGAGGCAGACCCGCACAGATAGGTGTTTATATGCCACACATAAACACTGACTCACACTCATGGACTCACAGTTTAAACCCAGCACGACGTACAGTGAAACTTGAGCAAAATAAACCTCAGCAAACTCCTCTCCCGGTGACAGATTATTTTATCGAAATGGCATCCTTCGGAGCTAAACTCGTGAGAATTTCGCGAAAACTTTCCTCGTATCACAATTTTCGCCCAGCTTCAGGGTGCAGAGGCATTGCTGAACAATTCAAAATTTAAAAAAGAAAAAAAAAAAAGGACTAAAATTAGATGCCTCTTTCCACACTTGTTCTATTTAATTTATGCCTTCCCTTGATCTCTCAGTCTGTAATCAGGAGATGGTTTATAAAAGATAACAAGGCATCTCTAACGGAATTGTGGCTCCCTCCCTTAGTGCCAACTGCCTAAAACCCAACACCGCCCCCGTGTGGCACAGCTGTGTAGCTGCAACACTTCTGCTCCGCATTCCTTGCGCACAGAGGACAAACTCTGGGGATCAGTGGGCTGTGGAGCAGCAGCACTCAGTAAGTATGACTGTACAATCTAAACACGTGGGAACACAAACATCGTGTGACACAAGCACGCCGATAAGAGCTCTGCCCTACCTGGCTGTGATTGGGGTATCCATGGAAACCGGGGGCCAAGGGGTCATTGTTCTACAAAGAAAGGCATGACAGAATCAAGAATGAGACAACACGACCCGTGAGCATTTCGCAACAGACCGCGCATTCATATTTCTCGAAACGTAGCCGCGTTAAAAAAACAAAAATATTAAGGGGGGAATGGTAACGACGGCGTAAACGTTTTTTTCTTCCGTGCTGAGACGATGGGAAGCACCACACGCAGACAAGACACACTATCAAAACGTATAGCATGAGTCAACGGTCAACCGTCGTTCTTTGACCCCTGAAGCATTCTTCTGAATCCATCAGCCAAGGTGAATCATTCGGTGTCTCGTTGCCGTACGTAGCCGCCACATCTGCTTGCCCTTTTTTGTCTCCTTTGGTTGGCTGCTGACGCACCGATAAACACGTGCACTTTCTGACAAATGACCTGGAATCCAGAGCTGCTGCCAACTGTGCTGTAATTATTTTAATTTCATTATTTCGGGCCCTCTTTCTTTATGCTTGATTATTTTCCGAACCAGCGGAGCCACTGTACAATTGCCCCAGAGAGAGAGAGAGAGAGAGAGAGAAAGAGAGAGAGAGAGAGACGACAACACGGTGAAATTTCCAAGAGTAGAGCTGCCCTCTTCAGCAGCTAATGAACCTAATTAGAGAGAAGTGGAACGTCTACTGAGATTCTGGCTTCCCCCCCATAGAGAGAGACAGGGCGGGAGTGTGCAGGACATTAAGTGAGCACATCTCTCTCTCACACACTGCAGCATCCGCCACCCTTTAAGAGAAAAAGAAACACGGCCTGTGCGGCTTTCCAAAAGGGCCCGCAGCACTTTCGCATTCCGTGGGCCCGGAATCGAGGGGCACGTGATCAGAGCCCTTATCGGAGCGCTGCTAAGTGCAGCTAGCTGCTCGGCAAACAGCTCGAACCTCCTGCTCCCTCCCTTTTCCGCAGGGAGTTACTTTGCTTGTTCCTGTCATTTTTTCCAACCAATAGGAGAAGAGAAAAAAGGAAGGCTACCATGGCGACAGCGGGAGAGAAAGCGCCGTGCAGGCTCCGTAAAGCGGCTGTATTGCACATCACCAGCAGACTGCCGCTGAGACGAGTACTGGTGGGAAGGAGAAATTGAGAGGTTCGCCCCGGACACGTACACAAAAGGCACTGGGCGCTAAAACTCGGACAGACAGAGAGGGAGGGAGAATGGGAGAATGGGAGAATGGGAGGTGGTGCGACAGATGCAGAGGGAGGGGAAAGACAGAGGAAGGAAGAAGGATTGAGGTCATTCCACACGAGGGAAAACGAAGTGTAACACTAAAGGTGGAAAGAAAGGGTGTCTGGGACAGAAAAGAACTCTTAGCCCTTTAGGGTGACTTTGGAACGAGAGGGGAACGAGTGGAGCGTAACTGTCCCCTCGGCTCTTCTCGGTGACATTTTGGCCTGCCCCGCGCACACAGCAATCTCTTTGTCCGCCCGCCACACTTCCTGTTTCATCTGGAACCAATTTCCCCCTCGTGCCTCGTCCCTGGGGGAACGCTCCTCGGCACGCAGCCTGGAGAGAGGGAGTGCAAAGTGGCCACGGGATCACTTTTTTCCATCACAGAATGTCCCTACCGACAATCGGCTCCCAGACTTGGTCAAACTCCCCAGCGAAAACTACAAACATGACAGGTTAGCTGTTCTGAGGGTAAAACCATGAACTTCCTCAAACGCGGAAAAACAAAAGCTTTAAACTGTGGACTCTAGAGCCCTTCAGGCTGGAACGGGGCACATGAATTTCTGCCAGGGCATTAATGATAAATAAGGGAGCCCATGGAAGAAATATGCTCTACAGAAGAGCTCTAAGAGCTGCCACATGGGAGGCCAAAGTTACTTTCCACCGCTTGCGTTGCTGCTTATGTCTGCAGCAAGAAGGAACGGCAGAAAGCATATTTTTATATTACTGATGAAGCAAGATGGAAGGGGAGGAATGAGAAGGGGAGCAGGTTTTCGTAACATCTGGAATCAATCTGTCGGTAGAAGACGAGGGGAGGGAGACAGAATGGGTGAAAGGGGTGGAGAGATGCAGGAAAGGACAGAAAAGCAGTGCAAGGAAAGCAAAGTGAATAAGGAGGCGGTAAGAGGGTAACCAAGAGCAGAGAAAGAAAACTGAGAGGCTGTAAGAGAAACAAGCAAGGGAACAGTAAATGAGTAAAAAATGAGTTATACAAAAGGAATGTTGTGTGCCTAAATTTCATTAGGGGGCAGAGGAAAATAAGGACCCAGATAGGAAACAGATTCGGACCTCCTTTGCCAGACCCTGGCACCACCCTGGCACCACCAGTGCTCACAGGTACTGTATACGGCGACTGAAAGGTCACTCTCTCTTCTCAATGCACGTTTGGAACATCAGATGAACATCATTTCAAATCCACAAAGCCTTCTTTCCTGTCGGTGCCTTTTAGTTCTTTAAAGTGCTTATCCAGAAGTCATCGTGGATTTGAGATATATTACACTATTGATTCAAATTAGCCTCATAGCAGAGAAAAAAATGGCCTGGGAGGAGTTGAACATGCTGTGCTGACAGGTAGCACCCGTCGGTGAGCAAAAATTTTGCTAAACGTAATGGGAATTAAAGAATAAGAGAGAAAAAAAGGGAAGAACTAAATTACATGATTTTAACAGACCTTGGTTGGAGGGTGGGAGTGAGGGGTGGGGGTTCATAAGTGAACACAGGCACAGGAGACAAGTGAAGAGCGCAGAAAGCGCATCCAAGAAATACATTCCGTAAGCATGACGAAGGCGACGTTGGAACTCTAAAATGCGGCAGAAGTAACAACAAACAGAGCATAAAGATGGTAATAACAGGCAGGGATTGTGAAAATCACGAAGGTTACATACATTACGATTAGTACGTAATCTAACAGGTACCTGGTTAATGGGCCAGGCATTTCGTAACACCTGCCATGCTTTTACTCCAGCGCTTATCAACGGGGTCAAGGGTGCCATGGCTGCACTTATGCTCAAAGTTCAGTAACAATCATTAAACAGAAAACAAAGAGCAGGTTGAAAGACTGCAAGACGATCTAAAAAAAAAAATAAAAAGAAAAGCTTAATCGGGCAAAATGGAAAGGAAAGCACAGTGAGTGCAAGATGCTGAATCTTAATAATACAGTGATGTCCAGCCAATTCAAGCTCCATATGTAGGGTGTAATAAAGCCCAGGCTCTCACTCCTTCCCTGTCAGAGATCAATCTGGTTAATGCCTGCCCCTAAATGAGCTTTGATCTTGTTAGTGTAACACAAAGCCTCTTTGCTGCCAATGATAGGAAAAATCGGCTCTGGAGGAGAGAGAGAGAGCGGGCGAGCGAGGGAGGGGGTAGGGAATAAAGTAAATAATGTATCCACTGGACTGCACTGCTCACTGGAGTGCATCAATACTGTACAGAGAGGGGGGAGACAGATGGAACACGGGAGCAGAGAATCTCATTGGCAAAAACAGGGTCTGCTGAGTAGGAGTCAATTAGCAATTTGGAAATTAGCCTGAGGGGTAGGATTAACAGGGGGAGGCGCAAAGAGCAATGTGTGTGTGTGGAGGGGGTAAACAATACTAAGAAAAACTGATTTTTTCAACATCGCATTTTATACGTTCATATAAAAGTTGTATGATTATGTCTGGAAGCGTATCTGGAACGTTCCGCATAACTCTGCACTATTGAAATTTACGGCAACAGAATCTATTAGCCGATACCTTGATCTTACCTTTTTTATTTCAAGGTACACATGTATTCTGTCGCCCACATTTTAGTCCTTCCCATCTGGATCCATCTGCCACTTACATTTGGTTCACATTCAGTCTCACAGGTTCCACCTCCACCACACACACACACACACACACACACACACAGAGCTAAACCTGGATCTACTCCTCCTCCTGATCTTCATCCCCATCACCATCATCATTATCCTAACACTACCGATACGCATCTTTCTGCCGTTGCCGAACTGCATACCCTTACATGTTGCATGCGGAGTCCCCTTTTTCATTCTTGCTGCCAGAAACAGGAACATGCTAATACTACACTAATCCAATCTCCTGTGCAAATAGAACAAATAGACACATTTGGATGGAAACGGAAACCGATACACAAATAACGACTTGCAGATTCACCGCTTGCAAAAAATCCGCCGCACCACGTTAATCCCATATATAGTGGCTTCGAAAACTAAGCATTTACAGGCCTTTTATGGTCATCACGCCGCGTTCGACTACCGAGTTCAAATTTTCCTCACTGGCCTTTTACTTCCATAAAGAATCGTTTGAAAGAGCGAGAGAAAAACGTGTACAGCTGATGGCGGCCGCGAGGGCACGTTTGGGGCGGACGCCCTGAGGGTCAGCGTGTGTGGCTCTGCTGAAGGTCCAGGGCCCAGCGGTGTGGTGACGTGCTGCAGGAGCTCGGGGGGGGGGGGGACACACAGCTCAGCAGGGTCCTGTCGGGGGTCTTGGAGGCTCTCCCCAAAAGCCTCACCCTGGGATTACTTCTTTGTTTCTCCTGTAGAGACCCCTCCCCCCTTAGTGTTTACCCCCCCCCATCCCTGCCTTCTTTCACCTTGATTAAAAATGAAGAAAAAAATCTGACAGGAATTATACACAGTTGCACTTGGTACTGATAATACAGTCCTCATTCAAAACCTGGAGTTTTTTATTAATTAACAATTATTAAGTTACTGTTAAGTAAAACCCAGCCCACTTGACTTGTTTTTAAAAGCCTTTTGTTTGAGACGGGTTCAAATCGGCTGCCGTCCTCATTGTGTGCTCAGAATCGGGCTAATTTTACACGTTGTGCTCGCCGTGTGAACCAAGTAACGAACGGACGAACGGAACGCAAGCGGCGCGAGACAATGACTGAGGCCCCCGGCTCGTTCCGCGCGCGCTCTATCGCATTACCTTTGTCTCCCCCGGGTAACTGTTACAAGCCCGCAGTTCGCACCCATGTGCACGAAAACATGGACACGTTGGGAAGGGAGGGAGGGGGGGGCGGTGGTCTCGATCATCACGTTCCTACAGCCGCCTCTGCCTCTACTGCTGCGAGTCCATTTCTCACATTTCTACCATTTTCTGCTCGGGGGGATAAGATTCCACACTCGCCACCATATATAACGAATGCTTCTTCAGAACCTAGAACAAACAAAGCTGTGGACATCCGTGCGATGCGTTGACATTTCTGCGGCAGGACACATGATTTTTAAGCCACCACGAGCGACCCACCTAGGGAAACACACAGTGACTGAGTGTATAATTTAGTGTGCGGGCCCGCGGAACACAGCCAGGGCATATTCGTCGACTCCCCTGCCTGCCCTGCCTGCGGTGTTTCCTCTCGCTCTGACTGCGGCGAACGGAAGCCAGGCAGCTGGCAGCGCTCACCTGTACCACCATGTCGCCCCCGGCGCCCTCCATCCGCGGTCTCTTGCACTCGGCTCCGGCCAGCTCGCTGAGGGACGTGGCGGCCGCCTGTCCGTCGGGCTCCGGGTCTCCTCTTTTCATGCCCCGAACTGCGGCCGAACCGCCGCCGGCCGGGTTCGCGTGCGCGCCGCCGGCACCGTCCATGTCCCTGTCCCGGTCCATCATTCCCCGGGACACGGGCAACATGATCGAGGCGACGTCGGTCGACATTAACATTGAACGACACCGTCCTCCTTATACGCACACGGTCTGCCCTCCCCTCGGCGAAGAAATTCCCTGTTCTTTAATGAACGGGGAAATGCCGTCGACTCCCGAAAAAAAAAGCCTCCTTCTCACGCGCTCACAATGAATTGTGGTTTCTGCTCGACAACATGAAGCCCGCGCTGCGGTGCCTTAAGGACGACAACAAACAAGCGAGAGGCTCCGATGTGATGTGCGATGTATTGATCTGTAGTGTGTATGTGTGTATGTGTGTGTATGTGTGTGAGAGAGGGAGAAATAAACAGTCATGTGTTCTGCAGCAACCCCGAAATACCTACAGAAAAGAATTACGCGCAATAATACTGCTGAGCGGCCAGTGTAACCCGCACTGCAATTTGATCTTAGGCCTGTTATTTTTAATTAGCTACACAGGGCCTTCTGGCAATTAACACAAGCGCTCGATGAAACGGACGCATTGAAAATGCATCGATCGCACAGACTGATGCCCATGTAGCTTTTTTTTTTTTTTTTTTTTTTTTTAAAAAAAATAGCTACAATAAAATCATTTGTGCCTGAAAACGAACAGACCCCAAAAATGTATCATTTACATCATTGGCGACAGCATTTTTTTCTCTCCGTGATTAAATCTGATTTTATAGAATGAGATTATTTTCCTAAATCAGGACAAGAAGAAAACATAGCCGCTCAAAACGAATAAAGACCCGAACGACGGACAGCCCCCCTAATACGATGTTCAGGAACCACGGAACTGGACCGATGTTCCAAAAACACAAGACAAATCCGCACCGCTACCTCGGATAACACGATTCCTGCCTCGGGTCCGGTCCCCTCAGTGACACAGCCCGCTAACTCGATGTGATCAGTGCTGTTTTTTGTTCTTCTTCTTGTTGCCGTCCTCTAAAAATCCTTGTTGTCTCGGTCTTATTCCTTTCTTCTCTCGATGGGAAAGCTCTCGCAGCTCTTCCACAACCATTCGGTTTTTATTCACCCTCTTCTTCCTTCCTTCCTTCCTTCCTTCCTCCCTTCCTTCCGTCCTTTTCTGTTTTGTTTTTTTTTTTTTTCTGCCCTTCTTTCTTTCCTTCCCAGCCGTTCCTTTTGCTCTGGCTGCCGAGGAACTCGATTTCCTCTCCGTCGTGTCTCAATCCCCTCCTTCTTTTCCCACTTGGTTGTCCGCTCCTCCGTCCTGTTTCCCCTCCTCCTCCTCCCCCTCCTCCTCCTCCTCCTCAACACACGGGCAGAATTTTCTCTTTAATTCCACGCAGCTCAACACCGGAACATGTAAACCCTGTTTGATACAATGATAAAGTATTTATCACTTCGACGTGGGACGTCCTTAACGGACGGATCTCTCCGAGTTGCGTTTTCCGTCTTGTTAAAAATGCATCACAGATGTTTTGTTGGGAATTGTGCGCCCCCTTCCTTTTTCCACGCTCCGAGTCTTTGGACACACGCACATTTGAACCTGGATCCTTCTCCCATTCCATATTTACACCCCCCATAATAAAACACTTAATATTACGCTCACAGCACAGATAGATAGGCGATTATTAGTCCCAGCAGAGGAGGATGGGGACGCAACCCACAGTGAAGAGGTGTGTCGATTGAGTACATTTTACACCGTCCAATTGGATCAGCAGGAGTTCATACAAAAGAAGTCCCACCGCGCGCGCCACACAAGCGCGCACAACGCTTAACAGCGACTTAAAGGAAACGGTAGTCAGTCGTAGCCGCTCTGTGATTTGCTCGTTACTGCCGTTTGTGCGCGCGCGACACCTAGTGGACACGAGTAGTAATGTCGAATGGAAAATGCTGGCGGGGCATCAAGGCTCCAGTATGAACTGGAAAGAGGCGTCATGTGGTGACGATGTATAGTACGGTATTCCCATGAGAAGTAATACTAACTGAAGTTAATGTCAATGTGAGTCGCAAATATCTCCCGTCTAGTGCTGAATTTTGTTTGTCATTCGGTACCCAGAAGCCGTTTACAATTTAAATCAAAATTGTGAGTGAATGATGCAACAACGAATCGATGCCTAGCCAACTCATTCTTTAAACAAAAAGTTCAGTACTGTACTGTAAAAGATGTGCACCAACACAATATTTTCTTTAAAAACCTACTTTGAATGCATAACACGTCCAATCTAAACCATTTCAGTTAACACTTGTCCTGAGCAGGGTCGTGGTCATGATACGGAGCCTGTGTAGGACGCGCAAGACAGACCCACCTTTATAATAATAAAAATAAAAGAAAAATGTACTAATACTTTTTTAAATTTCTGTACATTTCTATCTAAATGCATGCCTTGGCTCAATCATCTTAAAACAAGACATGGTCACGATAAAGGAGCAATGTATCTGTGAAACAATTTATAGCAAGGGAGCTTATACTGGGGAATACTCTATTTTTACTGTGATCAAGTGAATCAGGATAGATGAGGTAGACCTATCTGGCCAAAAAGCCTATATAAAATGAAACAGGGATTATGTATTTACCGAAACAAGGTAAAATGAAATGTAAATGCATCTCTTATATCAGATTATTAACCTTGCAGAAACAATATCCAAAATCTATATACTGTACATAAATTAGTTGGAATGGCAAGTTATAACAACAAGTATAAATTATGTATTTTATATGACTATTTATTTTCCTATTTTAGTTCAAAATCACTGTTTCTGTACATGAAAGTACACACACACACTCTGAAACCACTTGTCCCAAGCGTGGTTGCAGCAAGCCAGAGCCTAACCTGGCAACACAGGGCATATGGCTGAAGGGGGAGGGGACACACCCAGGACGGGATGCCAGTCCATCACAGGGCACCCCAAGCAGGACTCGAACCCCAGACCCACTAGAGAGCAGGATCTGGTCAAACCCACTGCACCACCATGTCCCCTCTACATGAAAGTAAAATCCTTAAAAAAAAAATCTTATGAGACTACACTGTAAAAAAAAAGTTGAGGCAACTTAAAATAATAACCCAGCCTATTACAAGCACTTTTTTGAGTTATCTCAACAAATTGGGACTGAAGTCCACCCAACTCAAAAGATTACGTTAAAATCAAGTTCTCACAACATAAATAGTTATGTTTACCTAATGAATCACAGAACAAAATTTTTCTTGTTGGCTGAACATAAATAAACTAGATGGATTCATTAATTATTATTTAAATAGTCTAAATAAAAGGCAAACCATAACACTGGTCAAATAGCTTTTATTTAAACAGTTTGTGTCCAGTGTCACAACAATGACGTTACTGGTACCAAGTCTTGCATTTTAACTCATGTAACTTGCATGTTACACTGAACTCGATACATGTTACCCATGCATGTTAAACAACTCCACAAAAAGTGTTAATTATATGAAGTAACAAAACCATATGTGACATTAGCTGTCTTGTGGACCTCTGGGTCAGAATTTGAAAATGTGCAGTATTTGCACTGAATTTCCCCCTGTTCAATATTTTAGATAGATAGATAGATAGATAGATAGATAGATAGATAGATAGATAGATAGATAGATATACTTTATTGATCCCACAAGGGAAATTATGTTACAGCAGCAGAACACAAGTCACATAAATACTTGCAATATATATATATATATAAAAAAAAACATATAAAACAAGTGGAAAAATACAAGATAAAAATATATGTACAATTATATATACAGTTGGAAGAATAAAAGAATAAAAAGTATATTAAATAAATAAACTAAAACATTTTTCCTCCTTCAGTGCACTGCTTATTTGTAAAAACATCCTCTTTTCATCATGTTCCCCTATTTTTATACAGATATTTAGACTAGCTCATTTAGTTTTAAAGAAGTGGCAGTAAGACCATCTGGATGTCCAGGGCCAGAAAACAGTATATTCAGTTCAATTCAATTTATTTTTATAGAGCGCTTTTCTCACGCAGTGACAGAGCACTTTAACACAGGCATAAGGCAAGAAAAACAAATACATCAGATAAGAAACAAAGAAGACAGTTGACTATTATCATAATATAGTACTTTTATAGAGCTACAAGTAAGCCTACTGGCCACAGAGAAAAGGAACAAAAACTCCCAACTGAAAATCGAGGGAGAAAAAACCTCTAGGGGTCCAGTATTGAACCAGTTTACTGTGTCTGACTCCAGTACAGGACCAGTTTACCGTGTGTGACTCCAGTACAGAACCAGGTATAGAACCAGTTGAGGTAACGGACTGCATTTGAGTCAGATGGACTTAGTTGTTTACATTAAAATTGTATGTAAACAAAACTAAAAGTAAGAAAGTTAAGAGAAAGAAGGTGGATTCAGAGCCTCAAGCTGAGCAGGGGGCTGGAAAAGGGTTTGATTGAAACTACAGGCCCAAGGGCAGCGCGTAGTAATAATGATATTGTTGCTGTATGGTAGCTTGAATCCCCAGCTCAGTATGGTACATCTCGTCCATCATGGCAGTTGGTCTTCATCTTCAGTCAGCATAAGATTCGTCCATCACCACCGGCCGGCCTCCTCAAGTCTTATGTAGCGAGAGAATGCTCAACAAGAAGAAAGAACCGAGTTAGCAATGTGTTAGTAATTTGTAACTTAAACAAGTCAATTTCATATGCATTGGTAAAAACAAACACAGCCAAGAGAAATTACATTTCGAGGTGGAATGCCTGAGTGAACATGTAAGTCTTTAGTCTGGATTTGAAGACAGAGACAGACGGGACATTTCTGACAGTAACTGATAGACTATTCCACAGTTTCGGTGCTCTATGACTAAAGGCACGACCTTCTACTGAGGTCTTATTGATCACAGGTACTTTAAGGTAACCTGCATCCAATGAACGAAGATATCGTCCTGGGATAAGAATCCAATATATTGTATATTGGCCATTCTGTCGACACATATGAGCAAATGGTCTCATGTAATACTCATTACATTATTCAACATGATTTTTTCCATTATTCAAATGATTGAAATTAAAGCCTTTTTCCATTTGTCCCACAGACAAGCTTCTCTCAAAAGTTGAAGTAACATGCGCAAATCTCATTTAGTTTTAATAAATGGCGGTAAGACCGTCTGGATGGCCAGGGCCAGAATACAATAAATGTCTAATTTAATACTTATTACATTATTCACACAATTTTTCAATTAATCAAGCTATTAAAATTAAAGCATTTTTCCTGTTTGTCTCATAGACAAGCTTCTCTCTAACATGCGCAATGCACCAAAAAGTGTGCGAAATCAGTAACACTATTAAATTAGACAATCAGCTTGGGAAGAGCACAACATACATTATATGACAAATAACATATAGTTGTTTAAAAAATGATTGATACATATCTGTTATTCTGCAGAAAACGCTGGATTGATTAGGCACAAAACCGCTCCTTCACATGAACATCAGTTCATAGAAAACTTCCAAGTAGTTAAAGTCTCAAACTGCGCATGTGCTCAAGATTCAAACTGTGTGAAACATGAAGGTTCTAGGCAAAAGAAAAATTATTTAATGAGATCAACAAAACAAAACCCCCTCCGTGAACCGCCACCTTACCATGGTGGAGGGGTTTGAGTGCCTGAATGAGTCCAGGAGCTATGTTGTCTGGGGCTATATGCCCCTGGTAGAGTCTCCCATGGCAGACATGTCCTGGATGACAGACGAGACAAAGCGCGGTTCAAAAACCCCTTATGAAGAAAAAATCAAGGCTTTCGTTTACCCCGGGGCCCCACCCTGGAGCCAGGCCTGGGGGGGGGGGGCTCGCATGTGAGCGCCTGGTGGCCAGGTCTATGCCCATGGGGCCTGGCCGGGCTCAGCCCGAAGCCATGACGTGGAGCTGCTCTTCGGTGGGCTCATCACCTGCCGGAGAGGCCGTAAGGGGCCGGTGCATTGTGATTTGGGCGGTGGTCGGGGCCGAGTGCCCGGCCGACCCAAACCTCGGGCGCCAACTCTGGTTTTTGGGACTTGGAATGTCACCTCACTGGCGGGGAAGGAGCCTGAGCTGGTGCGGGAAGTTGAGAGATACCGTCTAGATATAGTCGGGCTCACTTCCACTCACAGCTTGGGTTCTGGAACCACTCTTCTTGACCAAGGGTGGACTCTCCACTATTCTGGCGTTGCCCAGGGTGAGAGGCGATGGGCGGGTATGGGCTTATTAATAGCCCCCCAGTTCAACTGTCATGTGTTGGAGTCTACCCTGGTGAACGAGAGGGTCGTCTCCCTGCGCCTTCAGGTCAGGGAACGGTCTCTCACTGTCGTTTGTGCTTATGCGCCTAGCGGCAGTGTAGAGTACCCGGCCTTTTTAGAGTCCCTGGGGGGCGTGCTGGAAAGCGCTCCCACTGGGGACTCTGTCGTTCTACTGGGGGACTTTAACGCCCACATGGGTAGCGACAGTGATACCTGGAGGGGCGTGATTGGGAGGAACGGCCTCCCTGATCTGAACCCGAGGGGTGAGTTGTTATTGGATTTCTGTGCTAGTCGCGGTTTATCCATAACGAACACCATGTTCATGCATAAGGGTGTCCATCAGTGCACTTGGCACCAGGACACCCTAGGTCGGAGGTCGATGATCGACTTTGTAGTCGTTTCTTCTGACCTTCGGCCATATGTCTTGGACACTCGGGTGAAGAGAGGGGCTGAGCTGTCAACTGATCACCACCTGGTGGTGAGTTGGATTCGATGGCGGGGGAAAAAGCTGGACAGACCTGGCAGGCCCAAACGCATAGTGAGGGTCTGTTGGGAACGTTTGGCGGAGGCCCCTGTCAGAGAGGTCTTCAACTCCCACCTCCGACAGAGCTTCAACCAGGTCCCGAGGGAGGTGGGGGACATCGAGTCTGAATGGACTATGTTCCGCGCCTCCATTGTCAGGGCGGCGGTTCGGAGCTGCGGCCATAAGGTCTCCGGCGCCTGTCGCGGCAGCAATCCCTGAACACGGTGGTGGACACCGGAAGTAAGGGATTCCGTCAAGCTGAAGAAGGAGTTCTATCGGGCCTGGCTGGCTCATGGAACTCCTGAAGCAGCTGACAGGTACCGACGGGCCAAACGGAGCGCGGCTCTGGCAGTCGCCGCGGCAAAAACTCAGGCTTGGGAGGAGTTCGGTGAGGCCATGGAGGAAGACTTTCGGTCGGCCTCAAAGAGATTCTGGCAAACCGTCCGGCGACTCTGAGGGGGGAAGCGGTGTTCCACAAACACTCTTTACAGTGGAAGTGGTGCGCTGCTGACCTCAGCTGAGGATGTCCTCAGGCGGTGGAAGGAGTACTTTGAGGATCTCCTCAATCCCTCCAACACGCCTTCCGTAGAGGAAGCTGAGGCTGGGGACTTGGAGGGGGACTCGTCCATTACCCTGGCTGAAGTTGCTGAGGTAGTCAAAAAACTCCTCGGTGGCAAGGCTCCGGGGGTGGATGAGATCCGCCCCGAGTTTCTCAAGTCTCTGGATGTTGTGGGGCTGTCTTGGCTGACACGGCTCTGCAGCATCGCGTGGAGTTCGGGAACGGTGCCTCTGGACTGGCAGACCGGGGTGGTGGTCCCTCTTTTTAAGAAGGGGGACCGGAGATTGTGTTCCAACTACAGGGGGATCACACTCCTTAGCCTCCCTGGGAAAGTCTATGCCAGGGTACTGGAAAGGAGAATCCGACCGATAGCCGAACCTCGGATTCAGGAAGAGCAATGCGGTTTTCGCCCTGGCTGTGGAACACTGGACCAGCTCTATACCCTCACTAGGGTGCTGGAGGGTTCGTGGGAGTTTGCCCAACCAGTCCATATGTGTTTTGTGGACCTGGAGAAGGCATTCGACCGTGTCCCTCGTGGCATCCTGTGGGGGGTACTTCGGGATATTGGGGTTCGGGGCTCGTTGCTACGAGCTGTTCGTTCCCTGTATGACCGGAGCAGGAGCTTGGTTCGCATTGCCGGCAGTAAGTCAGACCTGTTCCCGGTGCATGTTGGACTCCGCCAGGGCTGCCCTTTGGCACCGATTCTGTTCATTATCTTTATGGACAGAATTTCTAGGTGCAGCCAGGGAACGGAGGGTGTCTGTCTTGGTGGCCGCGAGATCTCGTCTCTGCTTTTTGCGGACGATGTGGTCCTGTTGGCTTCATCAGGTCAAGACTTGCAGCGTGCACTGGGGAGGTTTGCAGCCGAGTGCGAAGTGGCGGGGATGAGAATCAGCACCTCCAAATCTGAGGCCATGGTTCTCAGTCGGAAAAAGGTGGATTGCCCCCTCCGGGTTAGGGGGGAGCTCCTCCCTCAGGTGGAGGAGTTTAAGTATCTCGGGGTCTTGCTCACGAGTGAGGGAAAAATGGAGCGGCAGGTTGACAGACGGATCGGTGCGGCGTCCGCAGTAATGCGGTCATTGTACTGGTCTGTTGTGGTGAAGAAGGAGCTGAGTCGTAAGGCGAAGCTCTCAATTTACCGGTCGATCTACGTTCCTACCCTCACCTATGGTCATGAACTCTGGATCATGACCGAAAGAATGAGATCGCGGATACGAGCGGCAGAAATGAGTTTCCTCCGCAGAGTGGCTGGGCGCACCCTTAGGGATAGGGTGAGGAGCTCACTCACCCGGGAGGAGCTCGGAGTAAAGCCGCTGCTCCTCCGCATCGAGAGGAGCCAGTTGAGGTGGCTCGGGCATCTGTTCCGAATGCCTCCTGGACGCCTCCCTGGGGAGGTGCTCCGGGCTTGTCCCACTGGGAGGAGGCCTCGGGGCAGACCCAGGACACGTTGGAGAGACTATGTCTCCTGGCTGGCCTGGGAACGCCTTGGGGTTCCCCCAGAGGAACTGGAGGAGGTGTGCGGGGAGAGGGAAGTCTGGAGGACTCTGCTCGGACTGCTGCCCCCGCGACCCGGCCCCAGATAAAAGCGGAGGAAGATAGATGGATGGATGGATGGATGGAGATCAACAAAACATTGCACCTTTGTAACATTTAAGGAACGAATTTGTTGAATTAACTAAGTATGATGCATGAACACCTCCAATAAAAAAAAAATCTAAGTTCAATTCACTTTTCTATGTTTATTTGGAGAACTTTTTGTAAGTTGACTTTTTTACAGTGTACACAGTCTAGACATCTCTCTTGCGGTTCATCACAAAAAAAGAACACAGCAGCCACCTCGGCGATGCCTCCCCTTCAACACCAAGAACCCAGTGACTTCCACAGACAGAAGACATTTGCTGATCCATAGTCTTATTTAACAGCAGCAAAGGGGTGAAGTAGCAAATGAACACAGAATCCCAAACAGCAAGTAAAGAACACGGCGCATACAAGTTCCTCCCTCTGATAACATCTGTAGAAGCGCGATACATAAATTTTGCTACAGTTTTTACTTGAAAATCGTTGTGTGTTGGTTGTTGCTCATTTATTTCTGGGACGATGTTCATAAAGACAGGAAAGCAAGGCTAAAATGTTCTGATATTAAAGTCTTACAGAACAATTATTCTAAGTACAGTTGGTCAACATGTGATGAAATAGAAATTCTGTGAAATGCATTCTTTTTCTTGTTAAAAGATTGATTGTATTATCATTATCATGTCACCACCTTTATAATGACTTAATTGTAGTTATCCACTGTTTAACTGTGAAGTAACCTATATTTATGGGTAACGCTAGGGCAGCACAGTACCTCACCTGCATGTTCAGGTATAGGTTGAAATCCAGCTCAGGGTGCGTTTGTAATTAAAAAACATGCATGAAAGAGGGCAATGGTGAACCACCTCCAAAACCTCTCAATAAAAGCCATGCAATTAGTTATGAAAATCAAATTTGACTAAGCAGCACTTACACTACCATATTATATCACACTCACAGTGGCTGAAGCCACTTGTCCCAAGTGGGGTTGTGGTGAGCCAGAGCCTAACCCAGCAGCACAGGGCGTAAGGCTGGAGAGGGGGGGACACACACCCAGGGCAGGACACTAGTCTGTCACAAGGCACCCTAGGCAGGACTTTGAACCCCAGACCCTCCAGAGAGCAGGACCTGGCCAAACCTGCTGCACCACTGTGCCCCTGCACTCCCACTCACCATATTATATATTTTAACTCAAATATATGATTCAAGGAATGTTCGTAATGAAAGTTCATAATGTACATGTAAATGGCACTGAATGGGAGCAGCATTTCAGTTTTTTTAGACGGAATTCTGAGAAACTGGTTCATGCTTTTGTTTCCAGCAGGCTGGATTACTGTAATGCTTTATTGTCGGGTTGTCCGTACCAGACTGTATCCAGGCTACAGTTGGTATAAAATGCTGTTGTGAAAATTGTCACTAGAACTAGGAAGTTTGACCATATAACACCTGTACTTAAATCATTACATTGGCTCCTGGTCACTTATAGAGTTGATTATAAAATCCTACTTTTGACCTATAAGGCAGTACATGGAATTGCTCCGGCTTACCTTTGTGAGATCATTAATTTTTATATCCCAGGACGATATCTCCGTTCATTAGATGCAGGTTACCTTAAAGTACCTGTGATCAATAAGACCTCAGTAGGAGGTCGTGCCTTTAGTTATAGAGCACCTAAACTGTGGAATAGTCTACCAGTTACTGTCAGAATTGCCCCGTCAGTTTCTGTTTTCAAATCCCGACTAAAGACTTACATGTTCACTCAGGCATTCCACCTCGTAACGTAATTCAACCTGCCTTGGTTATTTATTTTATCACCTTTACAAAAATGCATTTTAAATTTGCTTAAGTAACAAATTACTAACTCTGTCCTATCTTCTCGTTGAGCACTACTTCGCTACGTAAGACCTCAGGAGGCCAGCCAGTGTTGACAGATGAATCCCGTGCTGACAGAGGATGATGTCCATCTGCCATGACGATCGAGACGTTCCATGCCGAGCTGGGGATCCATTATGCCATTTACCAACATTATAATTACTTGTTAAACACTGGCTTACAAATTGTTACTTTCTAGAATGCCCAGGAGGGGTGGGCTACCACTGGCCCGTGGACCCCCCGAGGTTTTTTTCTCCCTCAACCTTCAGTTGGGAGTTTTGTTCCTTTCCCCAGTGGCCAGTAGGTATACTTTAGCTCTATAATAAGTTCTTCATTATGGTAGCCATTAGTCGACTGTCTTCTTTGTTTGTATCTGTTTTTCTTGCTTTATGCCTGTGTTAAAGCACTCTGTGTCAGAGCGTGAGAAGAGCGCTCTATAAAAAAAAAATGAATTGAATTGAATTTTAGGTAGTGTACAAGATTTTTCAAATTCCTTACAAATTTTTGACACCAAAACAAGTTATTTCTGACAAATTCACATATATATCGGATGTGTTTGCAGGAAAAGAAATTGCTGAACTGGATCCTGTTTCAAAATCATTTTACAAGATGTTAGTTATGGATGGTTCCTGTAAACAAAAGCAAATCTTGCTTTATATACATTAGTGTGGAGGGCATGATGGCATAGCAGCTCCAGAGCTGCTAAGGTGTGCAGAGTTTGAACGTTTCACTCTGTGTTTTCAGCCCATGCTTTCTTTTATTTCTTTTGTAGAAAATAACAAAAGGGTCAGATTCAGCTGGCTGGCACATCACACATTAGTATCTGAAAAATAACTTAGGCAAATTATTAATTTTATTAAAACATATGAGCAGACTGGAGTGACACAGCAGATAGAACTGCTGCCTCACAGCACCTTGGCTGTTCGTGTAACGGTTCATCCAGCTCGGTCTGTGCGACATGTTCATTTCCTCATGTTTGTGTGCATTTCCTCCCGCAGTTCAAAGACGTGTGTTTCAGATGAAGTGACACCTCTAAAACTGGCTGTTGTGTGTGGATACCTTACAATGAGTTGGAATCCTTCCTTGGGGTATCCTTCTAAGCCTTGTACCCAGAGTGGGCTCCAGACCACCATGGCTCTGACCTGGACAAGAAGTTACACACACACACACACACACACACACACACACACACACACACACACACACACACACACACAACGTATCCCGGGCAGGGTCCCAGCAAGGCAGAACCTAACCCAGGAACACAGGGCACAAGGTCAGAGGGGGAGGGACACACCTGGGACAGGACACCAGTCCACCCCAAGGCACCCCAAGCAGGACTTAAACCCCAGACCCTCTCGAGAAGAGGTTAACAAAAGTGAATGAGTGTGTAATTAACAAAAATAACAAATAAAAATAAACAAAGCTCCAACCATAGTCAACCAATGAACTCAAGTAAAATTCTCATATTTACTTATTAAAATATGACTTTAAAATTTGAGTAAATTATAAACACTGTAGGGGGCGCGGTGGGTTGGACCGGGTCCTGCTCTCCAGTGGGTCTGGGGTTCGAGTCCTGCTTGGGGTGCCTTGCGATGGACTGGTGTCCCGTCCTAGGTGTGTCCCCTCCCCTTCCGGCCTTACGCCCTGTGTTGCCGGGTAGGCTCCGGTTCCCCGTGACCCTGTATGGGACAAGCGGTTCTGAAAATGTGTGTGTGTATAAACACTGTCATATGTATTTTAGAGGGCCTCCTTAAAAAACATTCTGCATAAAGCATAATCCAAAATGTAAAAAACAAAACCTATCACTCTTATCCGACAGACAATAAAGCCATGAGATATTCAAATCCTAAAATGAAGTGTTTAAACTTAATTACATTTTAAAATGTGTTTAAAACCATTATGGAAATGACCTTATGTTTAAAAACTGAAAAACTGTAAAAGGCTTCACATTTCTTCCTAAATGTTTAATCGTTGTCCTTCCTAAATTTAACAACTTGAAAATGACAATCATACCCAAGTTGGATAAATAGTTAGAAATTAAAATTCACACAAAAATAAAAAAAACTGTTAAATATAAACAGTTATTAAAATAACCTTATAATCAGATTGAAATTAGCAATTAAGTAAACCCCACCTGGGAAATTTCAGTAGTTAAACTTGAGTGGTCTGGCCAGTTGGTGGGGTAGAGAAGACTATCAGAACCAGTGACAGCCCCAACCTTCCTGTCAGGTCTCTTCTTCCATCTGGTTTCCCACAAAATGTCCTGCCCACTGTCCATGTGACCAGGAACACCTAAATTCTCTTTGACCAGAAACCTTGTAGACATGCCATGTGAAAAAGCCCTGCCAGCATTGGTCACACTTGACTCATTTTTAATCTCAGCTCCTGCCACTATTCCCCACTGTCCCACAGGAGAAAGTCGACAGTAGCAAGGCCACGTCGACACTGCTCTTGCCAGCATTACACAAGCATAGGACAGTTTGCACTGGAGACAGCTGGTGGTCCTCACCCCCCCAATGGTTACAGCAGCTCCTGGCCAGATGGCTGGTCTCCAGGTAATGCTGGCACTTAATATTGTTACAGGCTTTACTTGTGTGTCCCTTCCTCAGACACAGGCAACATGAGGGAACCTATGCTTGATAAACAGTTTGCCCTTGGCATCACTCGAAGTATGCCAGAGGTTGGCAAAACCTGCTCAGCCCCACATGGTCAGGATCCAGATGCATAAGGTAATGTCTGCACCCATTTTCAACACCCAGCTCAACCCCCTGATCATCATGTCTGGGAAAAATGTTGACAAATGTCCCTAGGAAAGTTCCCACAAAGTCTGCCAACAACAAGGGGTGAAGACATCGATAGTCACAGCACTTTAGTAAGTCCACCACAAAGACTTGCATAGGGGAACAGCCTTGGATGGTCTGCATTCACCCCACACACCTCAAGAACTCTCCTGTGGCTCCCCTCATTTGGCAGAGTAACACTGAAGGTGGACAATGGCCTGTTCTGCCGCATGCTGATGATGTTCTCAACAAAGAGTATCAGGAATCTGAGGAGTCTGAGAAGCAATAACTGCCATTTCACTTGGATCTACAGATTACCCACTTTGTCCCAGTGGCACTGGGGTGTACAGCCCAGGGCCAACGTTTGACTCGGATCAACACCTGCGCCCTCAAATAGCACTTTACACCTGCCTAGGAGTTGTGGCAAACCATAACTGAGAAATTACCATCCATCCATTCAATTTCAACAAGCACTTGTCCTGAGAAGGTTCATGGTGAACCAGAGCCTATCTCAGAAGCAATGGGTACCCCCTGGACAGGAGGCCAGTCCATTGCAGAGTAGCCACACGCACACTGTCACTCACCCATTTACACACCACAGACAATTTGCAGGAACCAATCCAGCTGAACTGCATGTTTTTATACTGTGGGAGGAAATTAGAGCACCTGGACGAAACCCATGCAGACACAGGAAGAATGTGCAAAGACCACACGCAGCGAGGGGGGGGATCGAACCCATTTTCTCTTGCACCACCCAGGCTGCTGTTCAAGTTCAAGTGGATTTATTGTCATTCCTCTATATAGCTTGTATACAGCGGAACGAAATGTCGTTTCTCCGGGGACCATGGTGCAACACAGAACAGTACGCAGGACTACACGAAGTGCAAGATGATGAGAAACTGAGAAATTTCCACAAACAGGAAAAAAGTCTGTGGGTGCAGCAGTCAGAAGAACAGGTGTTTTTCAAAAGAGGAATTGAATAAAAGCTGCTCTCCAGAAGGTTACAAACTTCTTGCAGCCTTTGCGGACCCGTTTCAGACACATCTCTCCTCGATTTCCTAACTGCTCTGTGGACTTGCATCTTGTTATCCGACATGATAATCACTGTATTTCCTACCACTTCTATTCATGTATTAAGTGGCAGAAAAAATGGTATTCCAGGACAAATAGACTGTACCTCGTGAATGGCGTGTCTGCATCTATAACTGTCACTGATGAAAAATGGGCTTTTGTTCACCTTGTGTCACTTTGGGTAGATGTAAACGTAAAAGCAACACAAATTCAAAGATTACCAGTTTGCACGGCACTGAGCAATGGGAGAGGAACACATTAAATTCAACCACGCACACACGCTGTAGAACTGTAGGTCCGGTTGAATGTTCTGGAAGTCACGAAGTGCCATTTTCTTTTACCGGCATGATTGATATACTCAGACTGTCCATTGAAACATGAGGACACGCTTTCATTTCAGTTATTTATCTACACCGGAAGTCAAGCACCTTGACTTTGAGAACAACTCGTTCTCGTTGAGACCCGTAACGTAATGCAACACAAATGCGCCGCATTCGCTTTTTTTTTTTTTTTTTTTTTTTTGTTGCTTAGTACATGCAGTATTATAGGTTTCACACACACACACAAAACTGAAGCCGCTTGTCCCGACGAGCCAACATCCTAAACAAGACTGGAACCCCAGCAGGACCCGGACAAGCCCGCTGCAGGTTTCTCTCTCACACACTTTCCGAACCGCTTGTCTCATATGGGGTCGCGGGGAGCCGGAGCCTAACCCGGCAACAGCCTGGACATGAGGCTGGAGGGGTGACACACGCAGGACGGGACGTCAGTCCGTCGCAAGGCACCCCAGGCGGGACTCGAAGCCCCTACCGACCGGAAAGCAGGATCCGTTCCAACCCACTGCGCCCCCGCTAGCCTAGGTATAGGTTTCGTTTTCCTCAAATCTTGGTATTCTTCGTTAAAAAAAACGGACCAATCGCGGCAGAGCGCAGACACCGAGCAGATAAAAGCCGCCGCGTCGCTCTTACGTATTCGCAGTGTGGGTGATTCTCTGTGCGTGTTGTATTAGATACTTGTCCCCTTTTTCAGAGCGTGAAAAGAACGTAGCGGTAAGTAAGGAGAATTGCTCATTTTAAATTCATTGCTTCTAATTTTGCTCTGCACGACCTCAGGCTCTTCTGGATTGTAAATGCGAAGGACAGAAGATCGTAATTCTTCTAATAATCTTAATTATAACACTGATATTGTGAATGCGCACGTTTGCTGTAACACTAACAGTTGAACTTGACTTGTGTACTATTTCTCGGATGACCATCAGTTCTTGCACGCCGTGGCATGATTATTTATTATTCTTACAGCTGTTGTTGTTGTCGCCTCGGCACTTCCTCACATCCGAATTTTTCTTACTCAAGAGTCCACGAGTGAAAAGAAAAGAAACTTGGTGGGAGAGGAACTGAAAGCCAAAAGGAAACCTGAGTGAAAGATAAGTGCGGTGGAAAAACCAGGAAGGTCACTGTTGTTGGTCATCATGGCACTCAGTGGATGCGCTCAAATTTGTAAATGTATTCTCATCCTTTTTAATACTGTGTTTGGTGTAAGTATTATTATTATTATTATTATTATTATTATTATTATTATTATTATTATTATAAAACTACTTCTAATCCCTTATTCCAAATGTACCAAAATGTTTTGTCTATGATTAAGAAATAGGAGTATGTCTTTTAAATTTTTTCTTTAGAAAACAATATTTTGATATATATATATATATATATATATATATATATATATATATATATATATATATACGCTATATGAACATGTTCCGGAAATGCTGGCTTTCGGCTGGTGTGATTTTATTAAATACGTTTAAGTGAGTGATACTAAATACAATGGTTGAGATGACCTACCAGGAAGAAAGGTTTCAGTTTCTGTTCTTTAAGTTTCCATTCCACAATTTCCTTTTTAAACTGAAATTTATCTTTGTTCCCAATCACCATATCTTTCCATGAGAGCATGACAATATGCAGAATTGTATTTTTACATAAATACTTAAATATTTGATAAGCACTCCCAGTGCTGGTTTTAATTGTGACTTGCCTCTCTTTGCACAGCTTGTAGGGTTTGGAATGGTGGCGCTGGGTCTGTGGCTCAGATTTAGCTCTGTAACCCAAAGGATCTTTGATGTCAATCTTGACACACAAGCGTTTGTCATTGGTATGTTTTTAAATATACCCTCAATATCTGCCCTCTTCGGAGTTAACTTGCAGGCAACTGTACAAAGATCCCAGTTTCAAAAGTTACTTAAACCATGGAGAAGGTGAACTCATGTACATTTAGCTGACACTTTTCTGCAAAGCAACTTACAATATTAAGGTTACATTTATTAACCCCTTTGTACAGCAGGGTAATTTTAGGGTATGTACTTTGTACAAGAGTACTACAGCCAGCAGTAGGGATCAAACCCATAACCTTGGGGTCTACAGGCAGCAGCACTAACCACTATATGGTTGCTAGCTGTCCTTGCATACAGTGGTAGGGTTATTCCTTGTGGCTTTATTGAGAAGTAGCAGGTGGCTCAGTGCTGCCACCTCACATCACCGGGGCTCTCTAGTGTGGAAAGAAAATTTGATTTTAAAAGCCTTACTATGCCTACATGCTGCTATAATGGAATGTTTAAGAATGTTTAGCTGCTGAACGGCCTATGCAAGAAAGTGCCATATTCCAGGCAGCAGTTTGGTGTCAGTTTGGTGTCAGAGGAGTGCAGATTTACGTAAAGTTCAGAGGACTGTTTTGTGTAAGAAAAGGAGATAAACTGGGGACTGCTGGAAATGTTTTACGAGAGGATGAGAGATTGAGGGGCACAGTGAAATGCCTGGAATGTTGAAACAAAACATGTATCTTTCCCATGCTTAAGGATCTGCCCTAGAATGTGTATAAATATCTGCTTGCTTAGCTGTAATGGTGTGACTCTCTCTAGGATGTTCACGTAAGTGCTGGTAGTGTAGTGGTTAGAGTGACTGCTTCTGGACCCAAAAGTTGCAGGTTTGAGTCTCACTTCTAGCTGTAGTATCCTTGAGCAAGGTACTTACCCTGAATTGCCTCAGTAAAATCACCCAGGTGTATAAATGGGTAAATAATTATAAGGTGCTTTGGAGAAAAGCTTCAGCTAAATGAATAAGTGAAGTTTTCTGCAATCTGATCGTGCTGAGTATTTTCTTCTTACCACACTAGACATAGGTGTGAAACTGTTTCAGTCTTTGTGGTGTTTGCATGTTTCCGTTTTGTACGTGCAGGTTTGCTTTGGCTGCTCTGGTTCTCTCCAAATGCTCAAAGACACGTGTTTCAGATTAATTGTTGACTAAAGAGTCCGTAGCGTTTGAATGCATGTACATGTGGGTACCTTGTGATGGACTGGCTCCCCATCCAGAGTGTACCGTACTCACTCTTGCACCTTGTGCTGCTGGGATAGGTTCCAGACTACTATGACCACAACTCAGTTGAGCAGTTAAGGAAAGTGAGTGAGTGTGTGCGTGAAGTTATTTGAAGTACATTTTACTATAGGGAAAGGACTTAGCATTTGGGTCAAGCTGGTGAGGCCCCTAGTTGTGGAACTTTTGCAGGAAACAGGAACATCCTGCAGTTTGCATTAAACTTTAAATTCTGTACTTACACATTCATAGTGATTTTTAAGTTCCACATACACACATACATTGTCTGAAACTGCTTGTCACGAGTGGGGTCGTGGCGAGCCAGAGCCTAACCCGGCAACACAGGGCGCAGGGCTAGAGGAGGAGGGGACACACCCAGGACAGGACGCCAGTCCGTCCCAAGGCACCACAAGCAGGCTCGAACCCCAGACCCACCAGCAAGCAGGCACAGGCAAAATCTGCTGCACCACCACACCCCCCATTTCTAAATCTCTTTTTTTCAAAAACTGTAAGTCAATGAAAAGCGGTTAATTTTGAATTACCCACTTTATTTCAACTTTCATTCATGATTTTGAAAAGGAAGTAGGTAACATAATATAAATATATTGTTATCTCACTCTCTCTAAAATTCTGTGCCCTCAGGAATAATCCTGTTAATTGTGCTGGGCATTCTGATGTTCATCACCTCTATCTTGGGCAACTGTGGCGCCTGTTCAGAGAGCCGATGTGCTCTGGCAGCGGTAAGGAAATTTGAGTCGCTTGACTCCTTTTGATTTTTCACTACTTGCTGTGCATCTTAGTACTCATTCTTGTCTCTGATTCTGCATGGGATGCATTATTTACCTCGTCTATACAATCCGACAGTGAAACCGTCCGTGATCACTGCAGGGCCGATTGCAAAATACATGTGCTAAAGCCAAAATGTCTTTTTTCTCCCCAGCTTGTAGCAGTTTTACTTCCTCTGAGACCCTCTAACTCCTTTCTGTTTCTAAATACATTTACCTGAGAAACCACTTAGTAACGCTGGCTGATAGAATGCCCGTTTTATATTGTTGCACCTTGCAACTTTGCTGCATGTTATTGTTTTCAGTTGTTTGTCACAAGTTTATACAAGCTGAACTATTCAAAACTGAGTACTCTAGTAGGTAAATGAAATAAAAAATATAGAAGTGAATGCTTGTGGTTAACATTTTGTACCTGTTTGCCACTGACAGTTTTGTTTCATGCTGGGCCTGCTGGCTGGAGCTGAGATTGCTGCTGGAGTGCTGACTTTCCAAAATCGTGGCAAGGTGAGAGAGAGAGAAACATAGAGATAACAGTTAGATACAGAGTTACACATTACATACACAACCAGTGAATTCTATCAAGCTGCACAGTAAGATGTTAATGCCAGAGTACTTAATGGTTATTAGTGAAGAAGTTCACTGGTAATATCTTAAGCAAAGCTGAGGAGAGAGCCATTCCTGTCCTGTTCAACCCATGAACGCAGAAAGAAGGTTAGATGTATGACAGATTGTGACAAAAATGTAGTTGAAGGGATAAAGGAGTAGGGATAATGAGCTGAAACATTAATTCGATCCAACTGTTGTCATGATGACATTTTTTGTCCTGTTATTTTGCTGATCAGGCTGGGGAGAAGCTTTCCGAATTCTACCAGACTGTATACGTGCAATATGTCAACACAGCAGGCGACCCCAGCATGTCCATAACTCTGACGTTTTTCCACAAGATGGTAAACATCCCAACCCTGTTTGCACATCTAGAGGAAATATATTTTAAAAATTAAACCAACTGCACTTAATTAAAAGAGAACAGTCTGTTGTGGCATGTAACTTTCTATTTATTTGTTTGCTGTCTTCCTCAGTTCGAATGCTGTGGCATTTTGGGAAGAGTCCTTGAACCCATCGTCAAAGAAACTTGTCCATATGAAGGAATTGTTCAGGCCATTGTAACCCCTGTGAGTCTCGGTGAAAAAATGTGGCACCATTTCATATGTTACCATTGTGAATACCATCAGATTGCTGGTTTACCCAAGATGCCACCTCATTTTTGTACAGGTTTTATTTTGTGAAATCAGCCCAATAGGTAGGGAGCCATTGTATGGGGCTCAAATTACCATGATTTCTTTTTGGGTAGAAAAAAGTAATGCATGCATAGACCTGCAAAGTTACACCTAAAAATCACCTGAAAAGTTACACCAAGCTAAAGACGTTGTAAGCAATGAAATACTTAAAGAATATTTTATTATATCTATTACAATGATGATTGCACATTACCCACTTTGTATTTTAAAACAGTATAGCCAATGTAAACTACAGTATACACTTAGCAAGGCATTTATGTCTGCGTATATGGTATTATAATTTGAATATAATCATCAAAATTTATTATGATATTCAATATTGTATTATGATTATGGAGATGAGAAATATTGAAGTTTCTTGTGTCATCATATTGTACCAACATTATTGGATGACAATGATGACAAATATCCAGTGTAAAATGTAAAGAGTTATACTGAAAATGTAATGTCTGAACAAAATGAAAATTTCAGGAAGTCATTAAAAACAAATGTGGAAAGCAAAAAAATAATTTAAAACATAAGGCATCGTAAATGAAAGAACCACTCAGTTTTTTCAGAAAGCAGTGTCAGTAAAGGTGACATGCTGGAGAGAGCATTTTACTTGTTTTAAATTAGTTGTACTAGTAAAAAGAGCCTTGTGAAAAATCTCATTATATCAATCTAAAGGCCCATTATGTGAATTGAAGGGTACATATTTTCACATACTGCTGTATCAGATTTTCAGCATATTTGATTGTATCTTTTGCCTCCCAGCTGCAATTTGCACCAATATTGAAGAAATACCAATGTACATATATGTCCTATGTATGTACCCAGATAGACTGGAAAAACTCACTAATGTTTTTTTTGTCCTTTTATCAGCCCTGTCCCAGTGTCATCCCGAACATAATAGATACCAAAGCCTCGGCCTTCCTGGGAGGATTTGTGGGAATTGCGGCCATAATGGTATGATAAAAGCAAATATACACATTAAAGTGTCTTGAGAAAAAGTTATTTTCAAGAGAAATGCAATTACTGATGCAAAGGAAACAGGCAGAGGTCTCAATAACTGTATGACACACAGTTCTTGGTTAAGAAGTCATAATGTAGAATAGACCACTGAGAGTAGAACAACATGCAGATAAAAATGTCTATTACATTTTTACATATTCCCCCTCCCCTCCTCCCCCTGCATGTCTCCCTTTCAATGCATCCCTCATTTCTTATTTTGTCTAATCTTTCTTTCCTCTTTTGTTACTATCTCAGATCATTGCAATGATTTGCAGTCGCGTTCTCTACACAGGGATCTCAGACTCGGTGTCGTCCCTGCCACCCTATATCCTACTGTCGAGCCCTGCCATATCTCTACAAGACCCTAGTCTCTTCCCTGGCTATATTAGAAATCCCTCACTCAATGAGGCTGTCTCTCTGACAGATGCCTCCTAAAGCCAGGCTTATCCGATCTGCAATGACATTGCATGTTTGTAATTGCTCGGTTTGATTTATCCATCAAACATTTACTCAAAACTGTAGCTGGGACTTCATCTTTATAATAATCATCTTTTAGGCTGCTGTCTTACTCTTAATTGCATGAAGGATGTACCCTGCTGGACCTTTCTAAATTCTCTGGTACGCTCTTGGTTCATTAGGCCATTTTCCCTTGGCTTGTTTAAAGTGTGCAGTAAATATGGCCATGAACCTTGAAAATTCTCTTGCTCTCACTCATACCTGCGTACCAACACAAAAATGTTCTGGTCAACTTTGACTCTCTTCCAACATTCCCACCCCTTTGCCAAACACCCTTATTACCCCCTTGTCCCCTCCCCATCCATCAGATTTGTGCACTAGCATCCGCTTGCATCCTGTCGAGTGGAATCAAGCACAGCCAGATGGAACCCATCGTGCAATACACCGGGTCAAAATTTGTCTACTGAGAAGAGGAACAAGAGCTCGATTCCTGATGTTTGTTGCCTGGGCCCAGATGTGGCCTTCTTCTGGCATGCCCTCTCCTTCAGCCAACCTTTTACCTAATACGTTCCAAGACAATGTTCCAGCCAATTTGTCCTTAACATTATGAAAGGACCAATGTTTCTGCTTTCGGTTCTTGTTTTTCACTGGGTATTGCTTCCCTTTTACATACACCATCTCTTCATTATAGGTTTGACCGAAGTACATGTCAGTTTCACCTTGAACCATGTTTACATTAATGTTGCCTTTTGTATGCTGGCTAATTAAACAGAATTTTAATGAGAAATACAGGATACAACAGATGGGACATTTTCAGTCCGTGTCAGCCATATTAGGAACACTGAAAGTCTAAAATGAATAATACCTCTTCAAAGTTCAGTCTCAATTGTTGTAACACCGCTCTCAAAAAATCCTGCAAATGTAGGATAGACTTATTAACCAATTCAAATAAATTTATCAAATAATAAGCATACATTTACATTTGATCATCATTGACATTTGAGTAAAAAAAGAAAAACGAGTTTTTGTCCATTTTATATTGTTTCAATGAGTGAGTTATTTTAGTAGCTTTTGCACTGGTGATTCTGCTTCAAGGGACTGCGGGTCACCTCTTTTGCATTGTTTTTGTGCTTGTGTTACGGAACTGTTCGCTTTAAAGGTCAAGTTTTCTTAATAAAATCACATTTCTTTAAGTTGTGACCTGTGGTAATTTCACTTTACAAAGACCAGAGGTAATAACCTGCACATCCCATCACTGAGTGGCAGCTCCCCTTCCCTTTTACCTTGTCCCAGCCTCACAGTGTGGAATGTCAAGAAGAAGGGTTTCAAATTACACTGCTTTTCACAAAGGTTTTAGCAGGGGCTTGTACACAAGGTCTTCAGGGACAAAGGCACAGAACCAGTTTTCAGGTGCCAGGTAACAACACAGGCTGCCCATGTTTCACTTTGACTTTAAGTCAAATCGAAGGAGCCAGTCCGACAGATCGGATGGTTTAGGCACTAAGAATAGCAGGGTAAGTTTTAGTTTTGTGCACCACATATACTCACTGAGCACTTTATGAGGAACACTATAGTAATACTGGGTATAGGGCCTCCCTTTGCTCATAAAACAGCCTCAACTCTTCGTGGCATGGATTCCAGAAGATGTTGGAAACATTCTTTCGATATTCTGGTCAATGCTGACATGATTGCATCGCGCAATTTCTGCAGATTTGTCAGTTGCACATTCATGCTGCAAACTACCACACCCCAGAAGTGTTTTATTGGACTCGGATCTGGTGACTGGCAAGGCCACTGAAGAACACCGAACTCATTGTTATGTTCGTGAAACCAGTTTGAGACGACTTCTGCTTTATGACATGATGCATTATCGTGCTGGAAGCAGCCACTAAAAGATGGGTAAATTGTGGCCATAAAGGGATGCACATGGTCAGCAACAATACTCAGAGAGGCTGTGACATTCAAGCGATAATTGATTGGTATTAACAGGCCCAAAGTGTGCCAAGAAAACATCCCCACACCATTACACCACCAACAGCTTGGACTGTTGACACAAGGGAGACTAGGTCCATGAATTCTTTTGTTGATGCCGAATTCTGACCCTACCATCTCTGTGCCTGAGCAGAAATTGAGATTGTTAAGACCAGGCTATGTTTTTTCAGTCTCCAGCTATCCAGTTTTGTTGAGTCTCTGCCCACTACAGTCTCAGATTTGTGTTCTTGGCTGACAGGAATGGAACCCGACATAGGCTTCTGCTGTTGTAGCCCGTCCGCCTCAAGGTTCGACATGTTGTGCATTCTGAGATGCTTTTCTGCTGACCACAGTTGTAAAGAGTGGAAATCTGAGTTACTGTAGCCTTTCTGTCAGCTCAAACCAGTCTAGCCATTCTCCTTTGACCTCTCTCATCAAGAAAGCATTTCTATTCGCAGAACTGCAGCTCACTGGATGTTTTTCACACTATTCTGAGTAAACTCTAAAGACTGTTGTGTATAAAAATCCCAGGAGATCAGTACTTACAGAAATACTCAAACCAGCCTGTCTGGCACCAACAATCATGCCATGGTCAAAATCACTGAGATCACATTTTTTTTCCCCCATTCTGGTGTCTAATGTGAACATTAACTTTAGCTCCTGAACTGCATCTGTATGATTTTATGCATTGCGCTGCTGCTGCATGACTGCCTGATTAGATAATTGCTTGAATATGCAAGTGGACAGGTGTTCTTAATAAAGTGCTCAGTGAGTGTATATCTATAACTACCAACATCTAATTCAATTAGAAAAGTCATTAACTGAAGATATTGTGAGTTTACAGGGGTAGCTGGAAGTGTAGTGGTTAGAGCAGCTGCCTTTGGACCAAAAGGCTGCAGGTTTGGGGTCCTGCTCCCTGGTGGGTCTGGGGTTTGAGTCCTGCATGGGGTGCCTTGAGACGGACTGGCATCCCATCCTACGTGTGTCCCCTCCCCCTCTGGCCTTACACCCTTGTGTTGCCGGGTTAGGCTATGGCTCGCTGTGACCTTGCTCGGGGCAAGCGGCTTCAGCCAACGTGTGTGCGGTTGCAGGTTTGAATCTTGCTTCTAAGTTTCGTACCCTTGAATAAGATACTTACCCTAAAAAAATGCTTCAGTGAAATTACCCAGCTGTATAAATGGGTAAATAATTGCAAGGCACTTTGGAGGAATGCATCACCTAAATGAGTGAATGCAATTTTCAAACAAGAAACAAATTATTTATACTAAGAAAAAAAATTTGACATTGACATGTATTCTTCCAGTGTAAACAGATCCTGTGGATGCCTTCAGAATCACAGGTGAGAGCTGCATTTTCCCTTTTCATAATTTTGGTGGAGGAGGGGAAGGTCCCATAGAAAAGATAGGAAGTGGAAATAGGTACACTCATTTGAGTAATGCTGGGAATGTCATTTATTAAAAGATGACCAATAGAATGTTGTACAGGATGTAACTACAGAATTCACTGTCCATATAAAATGTGGCTAGTAATGAGTCCCATTTTATTGGTGATTTGTACTTAAGTGACTTTCTGAAGAAACTGTACTTTTCAGAGTATCTTTTGTTACTAATAACATTTTACTTTTATCCAAGTACAGTTGTAATGAAATAAATCTCCATTTATTCCAATACATTTGTCACCTTATTCTGGTTAGTTTTGAATTTTTTTTGGAAAATGGGGGGAAGGTTCTGGGGCACCAGACTGCACCACTAAGGCTTCTGGAGATGTCGCGGGCCTAATTCCACGAAACACCGACGAAGAGAGATGAAGGCTTCATAACCTCAATGAAATACCCATGTTGACACCCTGTGGTTAATGTGGTGGTTAGGGAAAGAGAGTAAGCTTCTTGGTCTTGAGGCATGAAGCTATATGATGGCAATGCTAGATGTTTTTCTCTGCAACTTCATGATGAAGTCGGTTGGACCGGGTCCGTGTGTACAGTCGTAATTTACGCATGGGTGTAGCATATTGTCCCGTGTATCCTGAATGTTAACAGGGAGATTTTGCAGAATGAATGAACCTTTTATTTGAGAAATAGGTGTATATGGGGAGCATATGGCCAACCTCGTTACACCCTACATATAGTGTATATATACTGTACAATATGCCTATACTGAGTAATTTGCAATGTTGTGTTTAAAGGAGAGCTATTGTGAAAACAGGGTAAATATTGCAGAAGAAGCGTGAAGTAATTCTTTATTATTAAACTCCTGACACGTTGCACCTGTTCGCTGTAGAAGGTAAAAAATATTTTAAATGCCCGTCTCTGTAGTTGGTGCTGATGTTGCCCATCGCCGTTTTAAATAAAGGGACATGTCATTTTGCCGCGTGTCCTCTAGAGGTCAGTAGTGTTACTATCTCACGGTTTTCTCCTTCGCTCCTGCTGATAGATCAATATTTTAACGTCTTCTTATCAACTAGTGTCCTGCTCGAGTTTGGGAAAGGGGTGAAGGTTGTAAAACTGTAATAAAAACGTAAGACTTGTGATTATTGGTACGACGTTTGGTTAACAGTTCGACGTGGATATACACCGGAGCGTCCGGTATAAGCAGTTGCACGGAGTAGGTCAAGTAAACAAACAGTACACTGCGTTCCAGAAGAGGAACGCTAGTTTGGACTGGTTCAAAACTAAAAATGTAAACCAGTATGATTAAATTAGGTATTAGAATCCCCTGGCTGACCCTCCGCTGTGTATCAGCAGTGTGGAACTTCTCGGTACAGCTGACGAAGTTCGTTTTGAATGTAGCCGGTGTGGGCACGTGACATTAATTAAAACGCCAACGCCTTTTTTTTCCTAGAACGACGACAAGAACGCTCACATAAATATATTAGTACGTAATATAAAGTGTTTTTATCTACTGCTTCGGTTTAAAGAGGCGACACGGTGGTCAAACAGGGGAGAAGAGCAGCGCGGACTCGTGCGCACATAGCGGAAACGAAGTGTCTGTACTCGCTGTTCTACAGCGTTGGGCCTGAATTCGAATCGAGGCACGAGCGGCTGAGGAAGAGACGCGGCGAGGTGGGGCTGCGCGGGAGGGGAGGGGAGGGGAGGCGTGTTAATGGGTGCGGATGGGCCATGACTCATATTTTGCGTTGCCCAGTTACCAGGAGGAGTTGTTTTCTTTTCAAACGTTTCAAAGAAAAAAAAAAAAAAAAAAAAAAAAAAAAGAAAGGGGGAGGGGGTGGAGAAGAAAAAAATCCACGTCTGGTCTTCATTGAGAGAAAAAGAGAAGCAAGAGAGCGAAGCGAAGACTCAATACTGAGCGCAAATGCGTACCACCAAGTTGGTACTAATAGAAATATACACGTCATTTATAAAACGTTAACAACAATTTATCTTCGTGGGCTTAACTCATTGCATGCTGTTGAAACTGGTTTGGCTAGTCAGACTTCCTAAAAATAGGACAAAAAAAAAATGAAGCGTAGCACTTGCTAATAAACTTCTAGTTTTTTTTTTTTTTTTTCCTCTTCACAAACTGATTTTTCATGCCAGACACAAATTTCATATAGCACACATGAATATCTGTTTACCAGTTAACCTCATTTTGTGACAAATTCTGATCTTTAATGACGACATTGAAATTTGAGTATGGAACTTTTTGAAAATGTTATAAATAATACTGGCAATTATATAGTTAATAGAGTTGACCACAACTGGCATAACATCACATCCCCCCTCTTCAAATATTTTAACATTCACTCCACTGTACTCTAGTACCCTCCCTTAACCCCCTATTTAAAATGTAGGGAAAAAATGTGATAACTTGCATGAACCAAGTACAGATTTAGCAACTGCTTGAGCATTTGCAGCTGCTGTGAGTTCAGGGGGCCAAAGAGCGCTGACTTGCCCACGGCTGTGAGTACGAATGTGGGGAGAGGGAGAGGGTCAAGGTGTGGGTTGAGTGAGGGAGTGCCTGCCTCTTACATGGGGCAAGCAAGGGAAACATACCCCATTAAATGTATAAGTGCCCCACTACCCCTGATCCTGACAAATCAAGAACAAAGGAAAAAAAAAAACTGGGATCTCCAGACTCATTCTGAGTTGAACTTGTTGTCTTCCACAGATATGGACATTTGACATGTTTGACAGTGCTTGCTAAGCAAATAAATGTACCCAGAAAAATTTAAATGGCAGATAGCTCAATCAGTTTCCAAAATGCCCACATGACAAATGTAGAGAGGGAGCGTTGGTTGGGATTCCCAGTATGTAAGCTTGGGTGGGGAATACAGGATTTCAACATATGCATTCAGGTGTAGAGCATTATTTTTATGCTGACATTATGCGTTGCTACTGGTTTGTATTTGGCAACCATTGCTACCCTGCCAAGAGAATTGCTTTCTTGAAATCTGGAGGGACTGACAGAGATTTTTTTTTTTTTTCTCTCTCAAACTGGAGAAAGAATACTGTGGTTATTGTCATGCCTACAGTCTTGGTATGCAGGCACAGACTCTATTACACAGAGACATGTGGAAATACTATGACACAGTCTGAGAGAGCAGTGATGAGTCATGGGAGGAATTAGCCACCCTTACGGTCACATCCTCAGTTAGCAATCATGAGTCCGTCTTGGAGTCCCCCCACCTCACCCTACCATGGAGGTTCGGTAATAACAACCAAAAGGTATACCAGGGATTATATGGGAATATGACATATCGCCATGCTAGAGTGGTACACCTCTCATCACCCTGACATGCCGAGACCAAGTCGGCATAGTCAACTAAAGTGGGTTTACTTTTAGAGATGAACCTATACAAGAACTTTTCTACAGACTGGAATCAGGTGAAACACATTTTTGTTCCTTTCCTCCGTAGCCAGTAGGCATACGAATAGCTTTACAAAAGCACTGATAATGTATTATGCTAGTCTGTAGTCAACCGTCATCTTTGCGGTCTTTCTTTGCATTATGCCTTTGTTCAAGCGCTCTGTGTCACTGCGTGAGAAGAACGCTCTATAAAGATAAATTGAATGGAATTGAGTCGAAACAGCATTGCTTCATTTTCCGTCTTTATATGTGTGCATTTCAGCTGCTCATCAGCTGGGCGTGTCGTCTAGTTGTTGTAATTGTACTCAATGTTGGCTTTGCATCGGCTAAGTGTTCCTGTCCAATAACATACCATGAGTCCACACCCTCAAGAAGACGGGGACTGTGCTGAATTCTCAGCCTCACCCAAACTGTTGCTGGGATAATAACAGACTTCAGCGTCTTTGCAAATGCAATAGTTATTTACTTAACTTATGAATTATCCAAAGCAGAGTATACAGACCGCTCTTCTCACCTAATGCATTCTACTGAATATTAAGCAACTACAGAGAGCTACCAGGTTCAAGGTAGAACAGTTTATACCTCAAGATCTGATCTGCTATCCTTTGGTATCACAAATGCAGTTCCTTAATCACGCGACCACGGTATCAATTAGACTGCTCCAGGTACTACGCTGTAAAATAACTGTCATATTACTGATGTTATTAGAGAATTTTTAATTGAAATGTATGAAAAGATGACTAAGAAGAGTCAGAATAAGTAGTGTGCACAAGGCAGTCTAAACATAGAATAAACTATGTTGGTTCTAATTCCTGAAAATACAGAGATTAACAACCTTTAGGGGCTTGTCACCAGAGCAAGTAATTCTGGTGTTAACTCATCCCTTTAGCACAGCTTGTGCAGTTAAGCCTCTGGACATATTCCAAAGCAGTCGGTGTCTTCAGGAACTGCGTGTTAACCTCAGACTTTTTCTATTTCCTCCTTTTTTCGTCAGGGGCTATAAGTGAAGTAATTCCAGCTGAGGCCTTCTCACGTGCATGAATGACGAGCAGTATTAGGGCATCTGTCAATTGCTGATCACCCTCAGTGACACATCGTCTGTGTCAAATGCCTGCACTCCCCATAAATGCAGCATCAGCAGACCAGCTTGGGTCCCACCGCCTGCTTCTCTCCGCCAGATGTGACCTCGAGAGCTACGGAGTCAGTACAGTACGGCTTCCGTAAAAACGAAGCGGTTTTACACACGTAGACGTGTATCGCCACCTTTCTTTCCGTCCATCTTTCAGGCTGCGACTTGCACCCGTAGCTTCTGTACCTCCCCTCTTTCCTGAACCGACTGCATTCCTTCACTCTGACTTTCCGCTGGAAGACAGAGGGCGGAGGGGTGGGGAGAGCACTGCAGCCCAGCGTACACACTCATACAACAAGCTTGTACGCACACCAGGAGAAACAGAGGATGAGAATGGGAACTCTGCGGAAAAATCACCATGGGAACGCATAATGATTTGTTGACAAATCTCAGGGAGTTCCGCAAACATCAATGAGTCACTCCTCTATTACTGTACATATTTTAAACTGAAGAAAGGGAAAAAAATGACAAAGGGAAAAACTAAACCACATTGTGGAAAGAGTCTCAGACTGAAAGCAGACAGACATAGGAGACTATTTCTGTGAATAATAGGCCAGTTGACAAAGCTGTAGAAGAGCAATGTACGTTGCACCCACAGTGTTGCCCCCACAGCCCAAAATATAACAGCTCAAACATATGGATTGATAAACTGTGCAAAAAAAATTAAATATTACATTAATATGGTGTAGAAATAAATAGAAAGCCAAGTGGAAATGACTGCTGAAGTGCACTGGAGATGTAGTTTTGAGCAGTGGGGAGAGTAGGAAGGCACCAAGTACCTGTACGGGTTTAAAATTTGGACGGCACGGTGGAAGAGCGAGTAGCGCTGCTGTCTCACAGCGCCTGGGTGGTGTGAGAGGATGGGGTTTCCAGCCCTGCTCAGTCTGTGTGGAGTTTGCATGTTCTCCCCATGTCTGTGTGGGTTTCCTCCGGGTGCTCTGGTTTCCTCCCACAGTCCAAAGACAAGCCGTTCAAGTTCGCCCATAGTGTGTGAGTGACACAAAGAGAGTGTGTTCCACTGATGTATGGATGAGTGACCCATAGTAAAGTAGTGTCTCTAGCAGTGTAAGTCACCACGGTGAATAAGGTGCGTGGACTGATAACACAACATAGAGTTCGTTGGAAGTCGCTAGTATGGAGAAAAGTGTCTGCTAAATAAATGTAAAATGCGGAGCAGCGAGTGGAGAAAGACGCGCTTGCCTGGGTGGGGCGCTTCGAGCTCGGGAAGTGAGAGAGGGAGAGGAGAAGGAGGCGAGGGCGGTGGGTGGAGGCTCTTCCAGATGTTTGTGTGTGTACGAATTGCCCGCGCGGGGACGGTCTCACACACTTGCGACAGCTCGGAGGACAGAGACACACACGCACGGACGCAGCAGAAGTTGAAGCAGTAGTAGGAGCGGCCACACGCACCTCCCGAAGCAGGGCGGCTCTTCTCTCGGAGCGACTTGTCCGCGTGGAAGAAAATATTATAAGAGCAAAAGAAAGTTCGGGGATCGATCGCTCGTTTTTGTCGCAGGGACGAAGAAACAAACAGCACTGTGAAAAAGTTTAAGAACAGAAGACGTGCATTTCTCATACGACAGGTAAGACACCAGCAAAGAAATCACGACGTGTGTGATGTGTCACGTGCGTGTATTTTATTTTTATTACATTACGCGGGAGATCTGATGGTTTGAGTGTGATGATGAGTGCGTTCGTTATTTTGTTGGCGCTCTCTGCGTCGGGGGTGTAACTGCAGTTCATGTGCAGCAGCAGGGTGTGTACATGTGACACACAGTGTGGGGACGAGCGGAGAACCACCCAACCCTTCTGGAAGCTCGGGACTCAACGGCGATACATATGACATATCATAATCATATGATATATATGTTTTGAGTCCGGTCCCGTGGCGTGGGGCTAAAGCGCGCGCGCGTGTTTCCCAGAGTAGAAATTCAAAGAAAGACATCAAGTTTTTTCCTCCCTTTAACGCGTTGGCGAATAGTACGTTTCCTCCCGCGACAAAACGCAAAGCACTCGCTCCCCGATTTACGACGGGGTTGCTTTCCGATCATAAGTCGAAAATACATTTAATATACGTACACACCTCTGCGTGACAGACGGGGAGATGCGGATCGCTGCCGCTGCTCAGCATCGCTCTGCACATCGCTTGCCCGGGGGGGGAAAAAAAAAAAAAAAAAAAAGTAAATTCGAAATTATAAGTACGGTTTGTACTGAATGTCTTAAAAATAGCAAGTCGAACCATCGTAAATCGGGGACCACCTGTACAGCTTTTTCAGAGGAATCTCCGTCAGCTTTAGTGAGCAGGGCGACGCCGTGAGCGTGATGCTGCTTTGAGCTCCGCGTTCAGTTCCGCACTCGGCCGGGGGGAGACATGCGTGCGCTTTGCGGGTCCCGTACGTAACATACGCCGGTACAAGTCGTGCTCTGCTAAACAGTTCTCATCTCGGCTCATCGTGTCGTCTCCGATCACTGGCCTGGGACACACGAGCTGCTTTCGATGCCCGGCGGCCGGGGGGGGCGTGTGCCGCGCGCGCGCGCACCAGCGAACTGTCACAGTGGGAGTGCCACGAGTGGAGTCCGGAACTGCTGGGCTTCCAGAAACTTGTCCTGTAGCGTACACCTCCCACCCACAGCCACACACGTGTCAGTTTAGGCACTGCGCGGGTTCGAGCGTCATTCGGTGTAGCCGACGGCGCGCATATTGAGGAGCAGAGCGGCTCGCTAGTATCTGAACGCAGTCGTTCGCTTAACACGTGTGATTATAATTTATGCTTGTTAGAAATATCCCGCGCATTGCTTTCGGACACATTTCCAGTATTTGTGAAACGGCAATAAAAATAACAACATGGTAAAATGTGTTGCATAGTAATAATATATTAACAGTATATTCGCAGTAGTGCCTGTGTTGATGATTATGATTTATTATTATTATTACATCACATTGGCTGAACCGCTTGTCCCATACGGGGTCGCGGGGAGCCGGAGCCAAACCCGGCAACACAGGGCATAAGGCCGGAGGGGGAGGGGACACACCTAGGACTGGACGCCAGTCCATCGCAAGGCACCCCAAGTGGGACTCGAACCCCAGGCCCACTAGAGACTAGGACCCAGTCCAACCCACTGCACCACCGCGCCCCCTCATATTATTATTATTATTATTATTATTATTATTATTATTTTTAATTAGTATGGACTGCTTACAGATTTTTTTAAAAAAGCGTAACTTCAAGCGAGGGAAAAATGCAAATTGACTGAAATGACCATACTACTACACATCCTTGAATAAAACAGTTTGAATATTTATGAGGTTAACCTGGCAAAAGAGCTGTCCAGCAGGACACACCCTCCACTACCACTTGTCAGTGGATGAGTCCTCCAGACATAATACAGTCTTTAGCAAGAATTAAACATGATCATCACCCACTGTGTATCTGTAAAATGTAAGCACAGCTCCCAGAAGTACACAATACACAGGCAGCACAGTTTTTGAAGGCATGGACCACAAAGTTGCTGGTTAAAAATAGCTCAAAGAAAAAAAAAAAAAAACACTAATTGCTGTGGAAATGAGAAAAGTTGTAAACAATGTAAGCAGCTTTGAATATAATAACACTAATAGGATCAAGTGCTAGTGACTGAGAATGACAGCTTTGTGTGTGTGCGCTAGTCAAGTCAAGGTGTGTTTCCCAGGGAGAAATGGGGTGAGGGCTAACCGGCGAATCAGGAATGTGCCGTAGTTACCGAAAGGAGTGGCTGCTTTTTTAGAAATGTCAGAGGCAAGTCACAACTCATCGGTTCTCCAACAACGGCTCTCTCGGTGAGCCCCCCGGCCCGCGGAGCCCGCGTGCTGCACCGACTTGTCCACCTGAGCATTGTAAGCCGTCGTTTGAAGTAACGCACCAACTGGCCCATCCCGACGCAATGCGCTGTCCCACACTCCCGCAGAAGGGCTGTTTCTCACTGTACGGCGTATTGGGACGGCTGCCGTGTCAACGCAACCAGAACTCAACAAGCCTCACTGTCCCCCTTTCGGCCCACCCTTCCTTTAAAGCTTTTTCCGCAGTTGTTCACTTTTTGTTTGTTTGTTTGTTTGTCGAACAACGGCCATAGGTAACACACCGATTGACTGGTCCTAGACTCATAAACTGCAGGTTCATGGTTTAAGTCCTTAGCTCCATTTCGCTGTTCCGGTTGTATGAATGAGTAAAATGCCGCATCGCAAAAGATCGGCTAAGTGTTGAAATAATTCTCAGAATTTTATCTCCCTCTGTGAATAACTAAAAATGTGTCTTTTTTTTTTTTTTTTTTTTTTATCTAGTCACTATGTTGGTTCTGTTGGCCCTCATCTTCCTCCTTCACATCGCCACTATAACCCTCCTCCTTGCTGCAACAATTAACAATGTAAGTAACGACCTCATTGCTACAAACAACCAGCAGCATAACTGAGCTGTTATTTAATATAGTCCACTATTAAAACCATAGTGTTTTTTTTTCACAGCACAAAAGCACAGAAATACTGCACAAATAAGTGTTTTGTGCTGTTGGGACTGGTGTGGCTGTTCGTTGTGTGCTCTGTTGTGTTTTGCATGCATGCATGACCATGGGAGGTGGCCTCCGTTTTTTTTTTTTTTTTTTTTTCAAACATCGCAGCACTGCTTTTGTTGTTACTGTGTTTACATAAAAACTGTTAGCAGCAACAAAGTTTCTGTCTACAAAAATAAAATGGAGTGAAGCAAAAACAATAAAATCTGCATACCTGCAGAGAAGAATCTTCTGTTAAACTGACTTTAACCGTTTACAAGCAGATTCCATTAAATCAGGATGTTCACACACCCTTTGTTTAATCTTTGTGTCTCAGGGCTGGTGGGTAACGGATACGATGTCAACCGACGTATGGGCCAGATGGGTGTACCAGAACAATGCCTGGAACTACACCAGCCTGCCCACCTCGTACCCACAAGGTAGTTTTCCCCAACTGCAGTCACGTAATTTAGAGCTGAACAATTTACCATGTCATTCACATTCACAAGTAGGCTGTTGGTAAGAGCAAATTGTACAGATGTGGACGATACATCATCAGAATAAGAATTCTGTACATTCATACGTTATGTGTCTACAGTATATACAGTCAGTTTCAGCATGTTTGTTTCTGAAAAATACACATACTAAGGAAGACGGACAAGTTTGGGTTAAAATTTTGCATTTTTTTTTTTTTAGCAAGTACTTGCAGGGTTTCTTGGGCCGCAAAGCTGTTGTGAGTTTGTGAGGTTCTCGCAGTGGATTGCAAGTAGCGTACGCTGTCGTGTGCACTGTGTATTTGGAGCACATCAAGTGTCTCTCTCTCTCTCTCTCTCTTTCTCTGTCTCCCTCTACAGATTACCTCCAGACCGTGCAGGCGTTCACCGTGCTCGCCTGCATATTCTCCATCCTGGGTCTCTTCGTCTTTGTTGCCCAGCTCTTCACCTTGAAGAAGGGACAGCGGTTCACATTCTCTGGGATTTTCCAGTTCATTGCCTGTGAGTTCTCCAACAGATTAATTTTTTAAAAAAAAAACTGTACATTTACTTAGAGTGGAACCAATTCTTTTTGGTGCATCATATTTTCTAGTTTTCGTCTCTGAATACATGCAGAGGAACAACTTTGTTGTAGCAACACATCAGAAAGCTTTGATCTTGCCTCGGATGAGAGGCTTACAGTAAAATGTAATAATAACAACAGAAATAGAAATATAAATGGCTTAAATTTTTAAGTAAACAAGAGTTTCAACATCTCTCTCTTTATCCCTATCTTGACCTTCAACATGACCCCCCCCTCTCCACCCCCTCCAGGCTTGTGCATAATGATTGCCGCCTCAATCTACACGGATATCTTCCACAAAAATGAGCAGGGCTCGTACGGACCCTCCTTTATCTTGGCCTGGATTTCATTTGCGCTCTCCTTCATCTCCAGTGTCGTTTACTTCGTCCTCCGTAAGAAGACGGCATAAGGAACGGCTATGCAGACCACTGGAGAGAGGAAAAAAATCCCTTTTTTGTGTTGTTGGTGATATGAGGGGGATTATGGAGTTGGGAGGGGTTATCCAAGGGGATATATTTTATTTTTCAGTGGTCTTATTCTGGTTTACAAGAATAGTTAATTGTTTTTAAATTCTACAACCAATGCCAAACTATTAACAGTTTGTAGAAAGGAGAATGATGGATATAAGTGAAAGGAGGACAGATTATTATAAATATAAGGATAGGAATATTGTAAAATAACAGTTACTTATTACAATAAATTAGCAGCTAACCCCAAATTCTAACTGGACTTCGATTTTTAAGGGTACAGCTAAATCTTTTGACTTTTTAATATTATTTACTTTTATATCATGGTACTTGTTCAGATGTTAAAACATATAATTCTGCATCTCACTTGAGCATTATATTCTACCACTGACAAACCAATTAACAAGGCTTTTCCGCAACCTGCCATTATTTAGATGAGTTCATCAAAGGGCATTTTTGAAAAACTACCATAATTTTGGCTCCAGCACAGAGTGATGTGATTTCGTCCCTATTTCTAAGATTGCTTACAAAAAAATTCCGAGCTATGACCTTTGCGGTTATTTCAGCACAGTCCTGAAATAGACAAACTTTTTTCAACATATAGCGAAAAATATATATTTAAAGATAAAATGTTTTATTTTTGCTATGCCCCTGAATAACTTTTCAACTACAGTTTTGTCAGTTTTCCCCATGATCATGAATATGATTCCTGTGAAATGTTCATTATTTCTTTGGCTGAAGGGCTTAATGTTTTATGTAAATTATACAAGCAGAAGGTGGCAGAAGCAATCAGGACTTCAACCCACAGGTGTGAATCAAAAGGTCACAAATAATAGAAGTTTTAACATTCCTTCCATAATAGACTATTTTAACATTCCAGCACTATCTTACACTTTAGCACAATTTCTTTCAAAACTTACAAATGAATCGTTCTCATTTAAAATGAAATCCTTCATATATGTGTATTAGATATTGGAGTATGTTTATATCCTGTGTAATTAATTAAAAAAAAAAAATTGTCAAATCATTATTAAACATATTTTCTGTTCTACACAATACAGAAAGCTAAATGGTAACCAAGGACATCCAAAAAAGGTTACAGCTCATTTGTTGTTTTGTGGGAAGGATTCGGGTGACATCAAGTGCCTTTTGACATTTGTACTGTATCATATTCTGAGACAATCTATAAAAGAAATGATGAATACTGGACTTGCTGGCTGCTTGCTGTCTGTTCCCACTTACCAAGAACGGGGCTGTTCAGCTATGGTCATGGAAGGCTGAGCCCAGTACGTTTTCCATACCTCCTTGCTCTCCTGAGAACTCAGTTCTTAGTTCTGGGTTCAGTAAAGACTCATGTAGAAAACAAAATGTGCTCGACTCTCTGTCCCAAAGAATGCGGTCGATTAGGTCGCGTCTAAAACAAGAATTCTATTTTTTACCAGACTACAATGTATCACGGCAACGGTGCATCACACACCACTCGTTCAGCCTAGCAGTGTGGCTTCTTCAGCAATTGTCCTTTGTGCATGACTCGTGCATGATTCACATTGGCTTCCATGCATTTCTTTATGTCTATATTTGGTTTTTCTCCCCCTTCCGGGTACCCTGCCCTTCCATGTGGTTGTGCAGTGCTCTGACACAACCAAGATCAACAAAAGTTTGGCAGCGGGTGTGTGATTCCCTGGGGACTGTCCGCTTGCTCTCTGCTCACGCGCTGTGACGCGGGTAGCACAAGAGCGCCAGCTTCCATGGAACAGGATTAATTTGTGACTTTTTCACTGTGGCCGATTGGTGCATCAACTTGGATATAAATGTGCTTTATTTTGTGTTTCAAAAGAATAGCATCCTTTGTTATTAATATTTTTTAAATAAAGTATCCAAACACAGTTTTTCACCTTGTGTGTGTGGTTTTAAATGTATTGGGTAATGTGAGAAATAGATAAAACTGTACACAATTTTTTTTAAGTATCATCTACACCTTTATACTGACAGCACAACAGTAATTGTGGAGTGATACTTATTGTGATAGTGACCATATTGTTCAGTTGTGACAATAAAATAACAGCAACAACTATTTTAACCTTTAAAAGTTACGTGCTTCCAGTTACAGACCTTAAGTTTAATTTAGGAACATTATTTGTGCACTTGATAACAATTAATGACAATCTCAGGGCACGCTGCAATTCACAATGGTTTCTATGGTTACTGACAACATTCTTACAGTGAGTCACCATCATCTGAGTACTGTGGTATATGGCTGAGGTTGGAATGGGACAGGGAGAGAGATGGAGAGCGTACGGTTGGGGAGTAGTAAGGGGAGAGAGGAGGAGGCGGAGGTGGAGGCAGGTGGTCAAAGTTTGAGGAGGTAGAGTTGCATGAGGGGCTGTAGTATGGAGACAGGGGTGAGAGCGGTGGGGGCGGCGGAGATGGCGGTGGAATGGGAGGAGGCGGGGGACAATAGAAAGAGGCAGTGGGAAGCTGGGAAGAGCCTTGGACTATTTCCTCTGGGAAGGACCACGATTTCCTTTCAAAGTTGCGCATCAGGAAGTTTTTGGTGTAGTTGTTGAGGGTGGACACTCCAGATGACATGCAGACAGAGAAGGCAGCCCAGGCCACGCTGAGGGGAAAGGACATATATGAAAAATAAGAGAGGGACCGCAGCAATGAGTGAGTGTAAGGAAAGCAGGAAGAAACTTCTGGAGGAGAGAAACAGATGTAAAACTTTATTTATCCTTAAGTGTGGGGGTGTCTTTCGTGTCTCGCGGGCCACAAGTTTCCATTGCGTTGTTCCAGAACGTGACTGAATAACTAAAACGTACACTTCACTTTGAAACCAACGTCACTCAGTGGCCCCGTGTTTCACATCTGCAAATGCATGATGATATTCTGTTATTCCCATGACTTAAAATAAAGTATATGAGAGATGCAAACTCTTTGTCCCATTCAAATAGTTAAAAGTGCTTCAAACGTTCCCCGAAAGGCTGACTTTTAAGCATATAAAGGGAAGACATGTTCCGATTTGGTAGCATTATGTGTACCATGTTCAAGCTCACAAAATGTGTGCAAAATGTGTCCTGCAATGTGGATAACTGTGGAAGCAGAATGTAGACTCACTAAAAGGCCCAGGAGTAGCCATAGCTGTGAGGTTTGAAGTCCTCTGGGCCCATCGAGGCGGTGACCTGGAATACTTGCATGAACATCATATGACCCACCATGCCCAGCAGCCCTGAAAGCATGAGAAACAGTGAGAAAAGGACACACAGACCCAGAGAGGGATAGAAGTGCCTCTGTAAAGTGTACACTACCACCAGTCAATATTTAATCTTTGCTATCCCACATTTTCCCCTTAAACGCTCCACAAAAACGAATGCTTTGCATTGTGCTAGTTGATGTGGTTTGTTTGAACAATCAGCTTGCACATATATAACATTTGTAGACACAAGGAAAAACAAACCATTCAAGCAAACAAAAAGCAAGTCGGTCCTCATGGCATGGTCACTACCTGCCAGCACGGTGAAGATGGCGGAGAAGGCGTTGAGGAGCAGTCCCCAGCGGGTGGCCGAGGGCAGCCAGGCGTGCACACACAGCTGCAGCGACAAGAGCACGCAGCTGGTGCTCAGCAGCCCCATGTACATCATCTCCATGGTCACAGAGAGCCAGAGCATGACTGCAGACGGTGAGGGCAGGGGGCAGATAGGTGTTGTAGATATGGACAAAGGGAGAGAGAAGAACACAGACAGGAAGGCAGGAAACAAGAGGCGTAGACAAGAGAAAGGACAGAGTATGAAAGTACAGAGACGGCAAGAGGCAGAAAAGGAGGATCAGGAGAGAGGCAGGGGTACGTCAGTGCAACTTGGATCCTCTCTAAAAGTACGGCATTGAATTTCTGCAACGTTGTTTGAGAGATACCTTACTTTTTTCAGACTGAGGTGTAAGATCCATAAAACTGCGACACTTCTCCTCTGGAAGAGCCAACACACATACACAGGAGAAGTAAGCCTGGGGTCATCAGGTTTTTTTGGCTGTCCAAAGTTAAATCCAGAATTCATCGTCTGCGACGTAGAATCATATCATGTTCAGGACAGTTCGTTCCGAGCAATAGACTGAGACGGCGGTAAACCAGATCAGCGGAATTCAAATATGCCATTCAATATTGATATAGCTGTCAGATTAAAAAAATGAGAGGCAGGGGAGGTCACAGGGGAGGGTTTCTTCTAGGAAAATTAATTTGCAAAGATATACAGGGAGAGAGAAACCTTTGACCTCCCTCTGAAGACAAATTGTCTGTATTGTCTTTCAAAGAAAGGTCAAACTAGACCATAACTAGGCCATAACTCTCCTGCAAAACATGTTTTTTTTTTTTTAAATTTATAAAACTGAAGTAGCAATGTTCCTCTTTTCAAATAACACTAGATTCTTGACATGTGCAGTTCAGTTTGTCACTGTGTTTACGTTTGTGCTGACGTTTCTCTGTTTTCAGTTACAGCTCTTAATTCGGTCCTGCTGTCAGGGTCTAAATCCCACTGAACTGAATCATTATAATCCTCTTTAACGTGGGTTTGAGCTAAAAAGCAAAGCATTTTACACTCCCAGTGCTCCACACTGCCAGAAGCGTAACCTCCCCATCCCATCTTGCCTTTCGAGTCATTTTCACCGTCTTCTTTCCTCGATATTTTCCTTCTGGTTCTTTGGGCTCGCCTTACAGCGCCTTTCTACATGACTTTCAGTCCCAGTTACACCGAAATGTAGCTGAAGCTCTGAAGCTTTAATACACTCAGCTGTCATGGAACATCATTCTGTCCCGCTCACCAAAGAAAGTCTGGATGAAGCCCCAGATTTCTCAAATTTCTCAGAGTTTTTTGGTTTGAAACATCACTTGCAACCAAATTTCACTTGAGAGCAAAATGGTTGTCCAAGAGAGAGCCAGAATTTGAAAACAGCTAAGTCGCAAAATGCTTCTCTGCTAATCTATCATATTTATTGCTGTCTTACACATATATCGCTATGAATCTTCTCCTTGTCAACTCTGGCAGCTCACATTTTTGGAGCACAGCAACATGACGCCACTCTGCTTACCACGCTCCATTATCCTGGGAATTTTACGTACTCTACAGTCCTTCGTTTCCCTCTGAAGAGAGTCCTTTGCAGAATGAGGTTAACTGCCTTAAGGCAACCTCAAAGTTTGCCTCAGCATGGTCAGATGTTGTATGTCATGCAAATGTTAAATCCAAAGGTGCTACTTGTCAGTGCTTTGACATGATGTTACATAAATATGGCTCTTTCGAGGCTCCTGCTTTTTTCTGACCTGTGTTGTATAGCAACACCACCTCCATGCAGTGTACATAGAATTGGAGAAAACATCCATCCATCCATCCATCCATCCATCCATCCACAACCAATAGCAGCTTGTCAAAGGCAGAGTCATAATGGTCCAGAACCTAACCTATCCTAGGAGCACAGGGTGTGAAGCAGGGTTCATCCAGTCACTGGTGTCACAGCTATCTACCATTACCTGTTGAGCACCTGACACACCAAGAAGAGCTGACTTGATATCTGAACAGTAACTCCAGTAGAGGTTCAAAAATGGATAGGCAACAACTCTTGGCTCTCACCCCACTCATCCAGGTTGATATTCTCCTCACAGCTGGTCCACAGGCCTGAATGAAAGCTGGGGAAGACAAAACGGTCATCACCGGTCTCCCAGGAGAACTGGCCTCCGCTGGAGTCGGAGAGGCCCGGCACGGGGATGCAACCGCTCTTCTTCAGTGGAGAGCACAGCGGCTTGGGAACCTTCTGCTTACCCTCACACCAGTAAGGGGACAGCAGGGCTACAGTTGATAGCAGCAAGGACAACACTGTCTGGCAGAATGTGAGGAAGGGGGAACGTACCACTGAAAGGAGAGCCATCATGGGGGGACCAGGTGTCTAAGAGACATAGGGATGGTGGGGGTCATTACACAAAAGAGAGTAAATTAACTCTGCTTCAGGGAAATCATATCTTAACATTACTGCATATTTTAATGTAGTGAATGAACAAATGTTACCACTGAAACCATTAAATATTCTAAAATCATTGGGCACTTGCTGCATTCACTCTTGTTAAAACAGAAACTATAATTCACTTTATATATATATAAATACACACACACACACACACACACACACACACACACACACACACACACTGGCAGAAACCACTTGTCCCAAGCGGGGTCGTGGCGAACTGGAGCCTAACCCAGCAGCACAGGGCATAGGGTCGAAGGGACACACCCAGGACGGGACGCCAGACCGTCGCAAAGCACCCCAAGTGGGACTTGAACCCCAGACCTGCCAGAAAGCAGGACCTGGCCAAGTCCGCTGCGCCACCCCTTATATATAAATATGTATACATAAATTTTTCTATATATATACATACATACATACATATACACACACATATTACATGTATATACATTACATATATATTACATGTACATATACAGTATATATACTGTATATGTATGCATATGGAATTTAAGACTGCTTTTCTCAACAGAGAACACACAGGGAATGGAGAAAAAGCAAAACAGCATCTATGGTAACAGTTAGTGTTCACTTTGCTGCCATGGGCTTTTCATGAAAAACAGAGACCCCAGCATCATATATACATTAAATAAGGTTCAGATGGAATTGAGAAAGGTGCAGCGTAGACAAAGAATTGGAGAGAACATCCATCCATCCATCCATCCATCCATCCATTCATCCATCCATCCATAATCAGTAATAGCTTATCAAAGGCAGAGTTCTAATTGTCCCGAACCTATCCTAGAAGCATAGGGTGTGAAGCAGGGTTCACCATGATTCACTCATACTTACTGACTAATACATTGGCATTCTGCATTGAAAATAAAGCTGCCAAGAGCCACTGGAGGAACCATTGGAGAAAACAGTTAAGCATTTGACAACTGACAAAACCAATGTCGAGCTGCATTTTAAATGAAAAGAACACATACCTAAGAAAATAACTGTTTGGGACAGACAGACCAAGGAAGGTGTTATGTTGTCTAATCCATGAACACATTTAAACTGAATAAATTTGGTTACTTGTTAATGCAAAGAAATAGCAGCCCAGATAAAAGACAAGTGATGCCAATTATTCAGAATTCTACCAACCTTTTTCTCAATTATGCTCCTCCATCCCTCTTCTGCTCCTCAAAGAAAAATAAACAAAATATATCTGTCACAAAATCTGAAGCCTTCCATGTACTACCAGTGTTGTATCACATCCCATAAGCTTGCATCTCACTGAAAAGATGTTCAGCCACCCAGAATCTTAACACAAACTGTTTTCATCAAGGAAAACAGCAGAAAAAGGTTATGGTGCTAGACTCCGTCAGAGTGATTACAGTTGGGGCCACAAACACTCTGCTTGCACTCGATTAAGTCCATGCGCAGACTGTATTTATTAACTTCGCTGTGACTTTTTAAATCCTTCAATACAGCACTTAATCCACAACTGACATCTCAATTCAATCTGCTGGATCTGTCACTCTTTCTATTTTTAACCTTTTGTGACTACCTTCCGTTTTGTCCAGCAGTGACATTCTTTATTCTGCTTAGCTAGTCTGCACCTATGCACATATAATTACATGCATGTACCTTTTCTGCACTTTTTTCTTCATTTTTTAATTACACCACGAAAACAACTAAATGTTAAATGATTATTACATTTTCTCCCGTTTTTGTGTAAAAACAATTTTTATTTTGCTATTTTGTGAATAATTGCTGGTATGATGGTGAACTTTTTTTTTTCTCCTCGATTAACTGCTAATTACCCAACCTTTTTGTCTCTTCAAGAGGGAGACCAGCTTGGAAAGGGGAGAGCACAGGCACATATCTCCATTGATGAAGATGATGTAAGCCACCCAGTTATTGTTATGTATTAAGCTATCTTGGGTGTTTCATCAAGCCTGGAGTAGAGCTTTATTCAACTCAGATCTGGTTCCCTGCCATTAAGTGCAGAGCAATTTAGAGCAAATGCTTGTTTTGACACCTTATGACCACAAGAGGGAGACAAAAACAACAAATAATAGCCGCAACTAAGCGAAGCTCACTGTGTCTTCAGAGAGATTTGGACTCATATCAGTTCTTACTGTCTGTATCTCATAGAATTGCTACTTCTTTGACAAATTATAAAAAAATAAAACCTAAAGAAAAGTAAACTGCCAGACTACTTATTTGGGCTGTGACAACTGCAAAATGAGAAGGGCTTTATTAGATGGAACACAAAAACGGCACATTCTTATCAAAATGATTAAATCCCGCTAATGCAATTACAACATAAAGCTGCCTTCCTTTAATTTATAAAATTAAAGTGGTGCAGTACCAACACATTTGAAGCAAAATTAGTTAAAACAGTTAAAACAAACAAAACCTTCTTTCACTGACCATACTTTCTTCTCAGATGTTGACTATTTTGTTTGTCTTTAACATGCAGGCTTATTTTCCTCAGAAAGAAGTACTGCCATTGCAAATGGTGTGTCAAAGGACAATAACATAAGAGCTGGTTATTGGTACAAATTTCTTTTTACATTGTTGAATGAAAAATTAATGTGAGCAAGAGCAGTGAAATGAACAGTACACACAGTGCTGTTCTCTTCTTTCCAGCAAGAGGAGGAACTTCCCTTTTTTATCTTTTTGAAGGGATAAGTCTTCATCCTTCTACACCTCTTTATCCACTTCATCATTATATCATACGGAAGGCACAACTTACACAAACACATCTGCGTCACACAGAGAACCTTGTTTGGAAACAAGAGCACATGTAGTTTAATAAAGATAGCTGGACACTGAGAAATGTTTAAAGTAAAAAAGAACAATACATTATACACTTTCTGTATTTATCATTCATAATGACAAGTTTTAACATAAGTCAATACTTCCTTATTCTCATTTGTTTCAGTTTTACCAGAGTAGAAAAAATAGTATTAAAGATAATACTGACCCATTTACGTATTTATCTGCTTTTAACAATTTTATAAGGATCCTTTCACATTCAGGTTTTAACACTGGCGTGTATTTTTGGTTATTAAATCCATTCAAAACACAAAAATAGAGTCCTCATTCTAGATGCACACATCTAGCTGTTTACTGCGTCACTATATTGTATCTCACTCATTACAGCTCAAGACAGCTGATAAGTTGGATAACTTCTCCAGCTTTTCTGTGGGAATAAGGTTCCTTCCATTTTGTTTTGTTGTCAAAATATTTTTGCTCAATTTATAGATACACTATTTCCACTGCAAAAACCCAGGGTTGTGAAATGAAAATCCAACACCAATGACCAAAAAAGACTAATACAGAGACACATATATACATCAACCACCTCTCTAAAGGTAGCAGTCATTCACTTTCAAAGGCATTAATGTCTCTGTGACAAGTGATGACTGACATTCCAAATGATGTCAGCCAATTTCCTTCCTCTTCATAGGTGTTTTACTACTGCATTAATGTTAAGAGGCTTTTCTGGAATGTGAAAAAAAAACAAAAATATAATGCTACTACTTACATCTGAATATAAAATACTGATTCCATTAACAAACAATAATAACAATAACAACAACAACAACAATAATAATGATAACGAAAACAATAACAAAACAATAATAATTTATTATTATTATTATTATTATTATTATTATGAGAGGGCACAGAGGTGCGGCGGGCTTGGCGGGGTCCTGCTCTCTGGCAGGTCTGGGGTTCGAGTCCTGCTTGGGGTGCCTTGTGACAGACTGGAGTCCCGTCCTCTGTGTGTCCCCTCCCCCTCCAGCCTTGTGCCCTGTGTTGTGTGTTATCTTTCATTATTATTATTATTATTATTATTATTATACTAATGTTATAGGTCAAATGTAGCTGCTTCTTCCATTTCTTTCCTACAAAGAATTTATTTTCAATGGTCAAAACATAATAAACTTCAAATGTACACGTTTTGGACTTTCAAAATATTACAGAAAAGTAAACTGTAAAAGAGAAGAAGAAAGGTGAACCAAACCAAAAACCTTTCACATTCAAAGTCCATCAGTGAGGAAGCTGGTCATTCCTTCCTTTCTCTGACTCCACACTTCAGCCCCTCTTTCCTCTGGTCATTGTTTCACTGTGCTGGTTGAGGTTTTCCATAAAATTTTTTCTCTTTTAAACTTTTAAAAAGTGAAGACAGACATGTTTCTGTTATTGAGTTCCCCTGTTCCTCAGCAGGTTTACTCTTTTTATATAATACTTGTTTTCCTAATTCATACACTTATCTCCATATCCATTTGTTGTGATCAAGGGGCTTGTTTGAAGTTTTCTATTTTTTTATTTTTAAACTTTAATTGTTCCATGCAACCTAGGAAACAAAAACCAAAAAAGGAAACTGTTAATCAAATTCAAATAATTACTTCATAGTGATCAAATCCAACTTAAATGCCGGTGCATGGAAAGTTAGTTGGAAGTATCCAGACGCAAGATTTACATCTATATTACTTCACAATCGCATGTAGCAAGTTATGGTGAGAAGTTTACATGTGAGTCATTGGTAGTCCACAGAGAATGTACACATTAAAAACTTGCCCTTGCATTTCCTATCTTTGCTGGTTTTGTAAAATCACGGGTAGGGTATGTAAGGTTCACTACTCTGTCCTTGGTTACTAAATTTCAGAAGGCAGGACTGTGCTATGCTATAACAATTCTATCAATGTACACAAAACAGTGCAGTACAAAATTTGTCTTACTGAAGAAAAATCTGAAACAGGGCTGCAGAACTCCTACAAAGCAACAATGAAAATAATAAAGTAAAAGATTTAAGAATACTAATACCATTCAACACTAACTTAATGGGCCTGGCAAGCCTTCAGTGAAAGTGAAATTACTGACTTTTCACAACTTGACCATCACTCTGATCTCCTATTCTCACCGGTCCCAGGAGCTGGTGTCTCTTTCAGTGGTTCTGTGAGCCTCTCTCAGATTGCTCTGGGTGGAGGGCCTTCTCTGGTCCACTCTTCTGTGGGATCTGGGGAATCAGAGAACAAGATAAATGGCTAAAACCATAAGCAGATAGTCAGCTGCAGTCATCTGATTACCGACTTGGTAAATGGAGATGGTAAGGATAAGAACAGAGAGCTGACCGGCCCGTGCAGTATTTGGGAACACTGGTTTGAAAGCTGCATGATCATATCACCACATACAAAATTTTAACTCAGAATTCAAACAAATGTAATTTTCAGTTAAACATGTTGTTTCATAGCAAGAATTGAAAACTACAGAAGAATAACAATCTTGTTGACAATTGGCATTTGTGATTTTCCCTCTCACTTTATATTGGGTTGTGATTAGACACGATAAACAAATTGTCACAACAGAAAAGGGAGCAAAACTGGTGATTCTATGTAAGCTGAAATGTTACTCAAAATGCCAAAACTGCTCATGTGGGCAAGTTTCATAATAAATTATGATCTCTGTAGATTGAGTGTTTCTGATAAGCGGTTTCAGTCAATATATGTGTGTGTGTGTGTGTGTGTGTGTGTGTGTGTGTGTGTGTGTGTGTGTGTGTGTGTGTGTGTGTGTGTGCGCGTGCCATGGATACGAGGGATCGGAAGGTTCATACAGTTACTTAAATTTTTATTGGTATGTCTATTTCAGGATAATTACAAGGTCCTTCAGTTTTAAAGATTTAATTTATGGATTAAAATAAAAATTAAAATATTTTCCTGTTAATTAATTCATTAATTTTTCGTTCTATTTTCTTCACTTGTCTATCTTCACTTTTTTGTTGCGGAGAAACCTTCACCTTTGTTTCTACATACAAACGCTAGCTTGCAGTAGAACACCAATAACAAGATGCTGAACATTATATGTGTTTATAAAGTAAATCAGCAAATAATGGCCATTAAACAGGAATTCATTGAGAGGACATATTTGTCTTGTCTATCCTAAAATATTTTTCATTTTAATGTGGCTCAAAGGTAATAGAAGACCTACAGCATGTTTTTCTTTTTTTTTAACTTTTTACAGCTGTGACTGAAACTTTTACAGAACAAACCCATTGAGGTAAGTCATTATTATTGCATTTTTATGAACTGTCACGCCCACAGCCTCACACGACACCCGCACCGAGCTGTGCCGGCACACCTGCTCATGGAATCGCATCCAGAGCAACCGCCTTTCCAGTGTGTCTACGGACAAGCAATCTCCTTCGTTCCTCTCCCTTGTTCCCGTCTCCTAGATACTGACCCTCACTATATTTCTTCAACCACGTCTCTCATCTCATCCTTCTGAATCACGTCTGCGAATCACCTGACCCACGCCTGTCCCTGACAACGGTTTTTGCCTTCTCCCTTTAGTTGTGTATCGAATAAACTCACCCAATTTGGGTTCACCTTCAACAACGCCTCGCCTTCGCCTCTTTCAAGATGACAGAAGATTCCGCCTCACCAATGGACCCAGCAGTGCTGGACTGCCTGCAGACTGTGGTCTCCGCGCAGGGAGCTTTGTTGGGATCTAATAACCAGACCCTGCACCAGATTGCGGAGACCCTGCAGGGACTCATCCTGGAGCTTCAGGACAAGGAAAAAGTGGAGACCGCTGAAGCAGAAGCCGCTCCCGAGCCGCCTCTGTCGGCACCCATTGCTGCTCCGTCCATCCCCGCCACGGACCCTTGCCTAGCCACACCCAAAAGGTATGACAGCACACCAGATGCATGCCAATGCTTCCTGCTACAGTGTGAGCTCATATTCACCAGCTTGCCTCATGTGTACTAAACCGATAACAGCAAGATCATTTATCTGATCTTGTTGATAACGGGTCCAGTGCTCAAATGTTCCATGGCTATCTGGAGGAGGTGCATTCCTACCATCTACGAGTGGTTCGAGCAAGGTTTTGAAGCAGTCATCGACCACCCACTCTCTGCTCGTGCTACCTGTGACCGCTTAATTAAGATCAAGCAAAGCAGTCGCTCCATGTTGAAGTACTCTTTAGAGTTCCAAACCCTTGTGGAACAGAACGGTTGGAACCTGGCTGCACTTCTGGCCTGCTTCCCGAACGGCCTCCACCCCCAAATTCAGTCTGAGCTGGCCCACCGGAGCAGAGGACTTGACCCTCTACCGTTTCATGAAGACTGCTGCGGCTATTGACAACCTGTCCCCGGAAAGAGCCATTCACAACCGCACTAATCCTGAAGCATCCGGATCCTACACTGTCTTATGTGGTAGAGGTGGACATGTGTGGTAGGGGATGGAGCCGTGTTGTCCCAACGGCAGGGCACTCCCCCAAAGTTACACCCCTGTGCGTACTTTTCCCGCAAACTGTCCCCAGCAGAGCAAAATTACGACATTGGGAATTAGGAATTGCTAGTCACCAAGCTGGCTTTGGAAGAGTGGCAGCACTAGCTGGAGGGGGCTGCACACCTGTTCCTGGTGCTCATGGACCACCGCAACCTAGAGTACCTACAAATGGCACGTTGTTTGAACCCTCGTCAAGCTAGGCGGGCATTACTCTTCACCAGCTTTAGGTTTACAGCATCCTACAGGCCTGGCACAAAAAACACAGAGGCCAATGCCTTGTCGCGGATCTATGAAAAAGACCCGCCAGAACTCATCCTTCTGGAAAAGTGCATGGTGGCACCAGTTAGGTGGCAGTTTCTACAGGACCTGTGGACCACCCAGGAGACAGAACCCAGACCAGCCAACAAGTCAGAAGGTAAGGAGTATGTACCAGTCAGTATGCGGCTGTCCCTGCTGCACTGGGTACACGATTCCCTGCCCACCAGACACCCCAGCCACTGTCAGACACTGACCCTTCTCCAACGGCGGTTCTGGTGACCCTCCATCTAAGAAGACATACAGGAGTACATGGAGGCATGCAAGGTCTGTTCCCAGACCAGGAGCCCGAATCAGAAACCCGCAAAACTGCTGGAGTCCCTGCCTGTGCCAGCCCGACTGTGGTTTAGGGAGACCCTCATCGATCTTTTCTCCAAGGCATGCTGTCTAATCCCCCTACCCAGACTCCCTACAACAATGGAAACTGCGAAGGTACTTGTCCAGCATGTCGTCCATCTCTACGGCTTCCACAAAGACACTGTGTCCGATAGAGGCCCCCCCAATTCACCTCCTGGGTTTGAGGCATTCTGGCACGAGTCGGGGGTGACGGTGAGTCTCACATCTGGGTACCACCCCTAGGCCAGCAGCCAGGTGCAGAGGCTAAATCAGGACATCAGCAGGTTCCTGTGGAGCTACTGCAGCCACAAACAACACCCAGTTTCTGCCTTGGGCTGAATATGCCCACAACTCGCTCTCCCACACATCCACAGGCCTCTCTCCTTTCCAGTGTATTGTAGGGTACCAGCCACATTTGCTCCTGTGACATCCAGGGTCGAGCGACATGCCAGCAGTCGATGCATGGCACCGGGGTTGCAAAGAGGCTTGGCGCACAGTGAGGGACCACCTCAACCAGAGCACTCTTCGGATGAAACAAGCTGATTGGCACTGCCGCACCCTCTCCTTCCTCCCCGGGCAGAGGGTGTGGTTGTCCACCCAAGACATCAAGCTAAGGCTCCCCTGCAAGAAGCTCAGTCCTAGGTAGATCGGTCCATTCAAGGTGCTTCGCCAGATCAACCCAGTAACCTACGGTCTTCAACTGCCCCCACAGCTCTGTATCTGTCCTACTCTCTATGTGTCCCTTCTTAAGTCATGCTGGACATCTCTTTTTCAGGCCCCTAGGGATGCTGTGCCATCTTCAGCGGTGCAGGCAGACGGTGCTCCTGCAATCACCGCTTGATTCCAGGTGGCGGAGAGGGAGTTTGCAGTACCTGGTTGACTGGGAGGGCTACAGCCCAGAGGAGCGCTGTTGGATTCCTGCTTGGGACGTTCTAGAACCTGTGTTGATATCTGACTTTCACAGGGACCATCTAGACCGGCCGGCGCCAAGACTCAGGGGACCTGCCCATAGGGGAGGGGGTACTGTCACACCCACAGCCTCGCACATGACACCCGCACCTGCCACCAATCAGAGAGGAAGGGTATAAAGGACACCTGCTCACAGAACCTCGTCCAGAGGAACCGCCTCTGCAATGTATCTACAGACAAGCGGTCTCCTTTGACCCTCTCTCTCCTTCCTGCCTCCTTGATACTGACCCTTGCTATCTTTCTTTGACCCCGTCTCTCGTCTTATCCTTCTGGACCATGTCTGGGAATCGCCCGACCCATGCCTGTCCCCGACAACAGTTTTTGCTTTCCCCTTTTGGTTGTGTATCAAATAAATGCACCTGCATTTGGGTTAATCTTCAACAACGCCTCACCTTTGCCTCTTTTGAGATGACATTGATTGCACAGAAAAAAAGTAAACAGAACATAGGCAGATCCTGACAAATGTTGCAGAAGTTCTTATATAACATTATAAAACATAATAAAATAAAAAGTTGTGTACTGAACTGGAAATATAGTATACCCTACCTAACACCTTAATTTCCCAAAAAAAGACTCTAGAACACAGCAACTCTTGCACAGGACGAGCAGTTAATGAAAATGAGATAACTGAATAAAAGTCTTTTAGTGACATTATAGCTGTATGTGACTTTTTTTTTTACGGAACCCAACCATGTATACTCTAAGGAACATCTGTATTATTAAGCTTTTATTAGAGTTACAAACAAACCAGAAAAAACTGGAATGGTGTCTGTAATCTGCAGGCACAGTGAATATTAGGGAAAATAATAATTACCTGTTAATTTGCAAATGGCCATAAACGTTACTTTAAGCGTTTCCTTTTATTTCACATAATCAGCAGAAAAAGCATAGTCACCTTGTGCTTTGGACATCGCATTGAAAAGTTGTCTTCATTCAGAGAACAGTCTTGAGTGAAACAGAGAAAAATATACATTTAGAAAATACAATTTTGCAGCTTATACAATGTATCATGTATTGAAATGAATTAGAGAAGCAAATAGCAGTTAAATTACCATTTTCAGGTAAATACATGGTCAGCAGCTCAGGCCCACACAGAAAGACAACTATTTTTTAATAAACACTGCTTTAGCTTGCTGTTTTATTTTAAACACTTACCTGCCTCTATGGCACATAAGTAGTGATAGCTCAGAGAGCAGCCTTTACTGTAGCAACCAAGCGTTGAACCCACAAGCCCACAGTATGAGCAGCTCTGCCAGAGAGGGAATGAAAGAATGATTACTCAACATGCAAAATGAAACTCGAAGAAAAAAAAAAAATGTCATTTTTCTGCATAGGAGCCACAGCAACACCACAATCACAGAAAAAAAAAACAAAAAATCTACAGTAAACATGTAGACTTAAAAATAATTTAAATATGACTGCCACCTGGTTAAGAAAAAAATGTAAAGACAGATGCAGAAAAGAGTATGTTATACATTATCTACAATAATCCATAATAATGGAATAATGGATTTGGAACAAAATTAACCAAAAATGAATGCATAAGAAACTTACTGTGTCCCTGGCGCCATCTAGTGCTTCTTGTAAGCCATACAGCCGCCCATTGACCAGAAACACCCCACTGGCCCAAGCTATACATCCCTCATGAACCCACAATTCTTCTGGGTCAAGGGGGATTTCAGGAAGCTGAGACAAATGCACAAAAGGCTCTGAGGGGTCCTGGTTAGGTAGCTGAGGAGGAGGTTGGAATGGCAGCAAGGCTTTAAAGTTACTGGGGCCAGTCTTGAGTAAATCTTCACTAGATCTGTGTCGCCTTTTGAACCGTGGATGAGAGGTTAGTTTCCTGTGCTGTGGCCTGTATTGGATGTCTTCAGTCTGCTGCGGTCCATTCTGCAGTGATTCTTCTGTCTGCATCTGTTCATGTTGTTTCAGTGGTGTGATGGGTTCATTTATCAGGTCATTTTTTTGTGCCACTTCCCTGTCAGTGTAGACATTACAGATATTTTCCAAGACATCAGGCATTTCCCATTCATCCACTGGAGCTGTTGCAGCAGCATGAGACACCAGATGTGTTACTTCTTTTTCTGTGCAGTCCACTGCAGACTTAGCGGTTTGTGATTCTGTTTGTTGAATCTCCTTTTTATTTGATTCCAAGACAGGTGTTTCTAAAAGCACCCCCTTGTTACAAACTTTTGTAGTACCTAGGGTGTGCCTAATCTGAGGTTGATTCTTTGGGAGCGTTGCCACATATTCAGGGGAATAGTAAGGTCCAAAAAGATCTCCTAAATTTTTGTAATTAGCCCATTTCTTGCACAAACAACACAAAAGATGGCCAACATTACTGGATTCAGTCATTAGAGGTCCTGAGAGCACATACCCAGACAAAGGAATTGTCTTTCCTGCAGTACAGGACTGAAGAGACATGGGATCCTGTTCCACCTTTGGCTCCTTATTCAATATCTCTGTATCTCTTTTCCCTCTTGTAAGATCAGAAGAAAGAGTTGAATCCAAAACAATATCAGATCTTCCACCTTCTTTTCCTTTTTCTCCTCCACTCTCCCATTTTATCCTATCTAGCTCTTCATTCACTATAGTACATACAGCACCAATTTCCTTTACCTTTCTCTCAACGTGAATGTAAGGTGCAAAAACAAACGTCTTGTGATCTGCAAAAATTTCAGTTACAGAGAGAAATTCAGCTCCTGTACTAGACTGGAGCACCTCTTTACCCATCAGTGCAGCAACCCTTCTTTTTCTCTTTCTCTGTTTGTCCTCTATGCCATTTCCTTGACTCTCATCATTCTTGTTCTGTTGAATAGGTCTGGTTGGTTCCAACTCAACTGTGGCTGTTGCATTCTCTTTTTCTGTATCAATTTTCACTTGACAATCAGTAGAGGAAACCTCATAAGGGCCCTCACTATCTGCAGGATGAGTTACAGGAATTGGAGTTGTTGTGACTGGAACAACTTCTGGAGAAACAGTATGTGCAGGTGTTGGTGTAGTCATCTGCACTGATGTAGACAACACAGGTGGTGCACTAATAGATGTATTCTGAGTTTGACTTTGACTACGCTTCTGCTTATTCACACTACCAACAGGCCGCCCTTTTTTCTTTCCTGAAGGAAAATAACCCTTTGGAACAACATTCTCAAGAGGTCGTGCTTCACTTAGCTGCGATGGACTTTTCATCGAAGATACAGTTTGAGCAAAATGATGTTGCTGGTGTAATTGCTGGCTGTTTGGGGGTCTTGTCAATAGGCAGAGGCCTGAATTCTGGCTGTGGTGAAATGAGCTGGATCCAAAAAAATCTGTGTCTACATAATCATCTACACCCAATGTCATTCCAGTTTCATTCAGCTTCCTTCTCAGAAAGTTTGCTGTTGTGTCTTCCCCTCTCCGAGTTTCCAGTTGTTGGTAAGTACTAGTAAAATGTTGAAAATCAGACAATACTGAGGATGAAGGAGGGGGAGATCCTTGCACTGGACAAGGTAATGGTGGTGGTGGAGGTAAGGGTCCCAGGAGTGAGAAATCAGGATGCATTCTTTGGCCATCCTTGCAACGTCCTCCTTCACATTCTCTTTCTGTAAACTGAGAATCAAGGGCTTCGGCCCCAAAATCTAAACCCTTCAAACTCTCACCAGTACACCTGCTGAAATTCCCTGAGTTTCCATGATGAAGAATCGGTTGATTTTGCTGAGGCTCACATGGGTAGGCAGTGGGTGCAAGTGGGCCTGTCTCTTCAACTCCTTTATAGGACATAATTTCCTCCAAGGATAAACCTTCATCAGCATAAGAACTGGAATTCCCATGCCCAGTTATGAGTTTCGGTAAATTTTCCCCATCACCAGACTCCTGGCTCCCAGCATTATAATGAATTGGATCTCCAACAGTCAAGTCAGAAAGAGTGCCTGGTGCTGAATTTGTGTAACTCCTGTTATTATTGATTGTTTTTTTAACATTGGGTGTAATTTTCTGCACAATTGCTTCCAATTTCAAACCACGGCCTTTCCTGGCTGGCAAGATTTTAGTTTTCCCTTGAGGTGAAGTGGGTGCTGAAGACAAGTTTTGAGTTAATGAAGGACAGCCAGTTTCTGGTAAGGCTAACTTTGAATAAGATACCTCTGGACTTGATGTGTCAGTATCATGATGTCTGTGGGCAGAGTTCTGCAATGGAGACTGATAACGACTTGTAGTGTTCCTTTGTTGCTGCTGCTGTGACAAATCCTGATGCTGTCTTTTTGCCGGAATTGGGGAGATGAAAGAACGAACCCTCCTTCTCATCATTAATGGGTTAGGCTCTCCAGCACTGCGTTCTGTTTTCTGCTTATGGCCCTGCTGAGTCATTAAATGAACATCTTTACTAGACTGACTGTGAGCACCTGAAATAGGTATTGTTTGGAATAATTTGACCACTTTTTCTGTTACCCCAGATGAAGGGTCTGATGGAGGAATAATTGCACCAGTTTTGTTTGTGTGGTAGGTATCACTGTCAAGTGTTCTTCTACCTTCTCTTCCATACTGTGATACATCATAACTACCCTGTTGAGGGAATTGCTGCTGGACATCAGGGGCAAAATGCAATGTTTGAGAGCCTATTCCTGGTGGGCTTTGGTATTGGCGACCAACTACACCAGCACTAACACCCATCACTATTTCCATGGAGTATCTATTCTTGTTTGAGGTTGCACACTCCAATTTCTCCTCTGAGTTAGAGTACTGGAGAGGGTGCAATTGAGAAAACCTTTGTAATTTGTTAGTGAATTCAGAGTTTTCCAGCTGAAATTTGGAAGGTAAATGTTGTTGAGAAGAGATTTGGGGATGAAAGGAACTTCCCTGTCCTACATTTTCTAATCCATATCCAGAATGACAGCTAGGTCCATCAACAGCTGGAAAATTTGAATGGCATCTTGCTGAAGATGAAGATTGGAGATGAGGTGTTTGATGGGAGTGGTAAGGGTTGACACTGGCCAAACTTACATTCCTATTCTCTCCAGTAGGTAAATTAGGAGGGTCAGATAATTTTTCAATGGGCAGAAATGGAGATCTGTTTTGCTGCTGGATAGGACTTTTCTTAGCTGGAATATGCCTAGTATAAAAGGCAGTATTATCAGTCTCATCAAGAGACTTCTTTGAAGCATGGCATTCAGTATCCATCTTTACTTCTCCTTCTTCCTCCTTAATGTTACCATCCAGAATAGCCAAAGAGGCAGAAAGTGACTGCTGAATAACAGATGATCCAGGCATTGCAGCTTGTTTAGATTTCTCTTGTTCTTTGTTTTTCTTTTGCTTTTCAGAAGTTGTCTGGAAGGACACATCACAGATGACTGAACGGCGTTCTGAGGATAAAACGGAAGATGGCAAGGATGATGACTTTTGAGGTCGATTTTGATTCACAGATAAATTATTGTTCACTAAGGGTTCAGTAACTTGTAGCAGTAATTGCTGCACAGCAGAAGCTGGGGTCAACAAATTTGAGGTTTTTCGGTGGGGTAGAGAGTAGTCAGCTAAGTTAATGTGTTTTGAAGGGAGTAGTTGAGAAGATTCTGAGGTCTGCTGTAAATTTAATGCTGAGTGATTTGGAGATATCACTTCTTCGCTTTTCTCTGAAGAATCACAATGTGTCCTTTCTGCTTCTATATCATTAGTACCCCAAGAATGAAGGGGTGGATCCTGCTCATCAACAATCTTACTACCTTGTTTTAGATTTAGAGGGTAATCATTCCCAGGCACTGCTCTCTGAATTGAAGCGTGGTGGTCTCCATCAATTACAGTTTGATGTGTTTGACTGTGGGATACTGTACTTCCAGCCACACCATAAGAATGTCTAGAAAGTGAGAGATTAGGAGAGATATTTTGAGATTCAGGTTTGATATTAGAAACTTGAACAGAATTCTTAGCATGGTCATATGATTTGTTTAAGTTGTAGCCTTGGAGGAATTCTTTCAAGAGACTCGGTGGCGGCTGTTGTAGCTGTGGATTAATATCTTGCCTTCTTCCTGACCCTCTTCTATTTGGTCTCACTGTACCTATTGGGTCCAGTTCCTTTCTTTGTCCAGGGATATAATTGAGTGGTGGATGATGTTGACCATGGTATTTTAAGTTGGTTTCTTTTCCTGGATTGAACCCTAAGCTTCCTCTTTTCTGTAAGTCCATCTCATTCCCATCATGTAACTCAGAATAAGCATGCAGTGACTTTTGATTTCCAGATCTGTACTGTGGAAGTATGCATGGCCCACAACCTGATTTAAAGGGAAAATTGGTTCCATTTATTGATGGTTTCATAGACAGACTACCTTCACTTTCCCCATTAAGACATCTGGAGTCCTTAGAGACACTGAGAGAGCATGCCTTATCTGGATTTTGATGTTGATCCATCAAATGTTGTGGGATAGAAGGGTTATCTCGAAATAATTCCACTGAAGTTTCTGACTGAGGTGTCTCAGAATGGGGAGAAACAATCACCCCCACTCCTCCTGTATTTTGGGATTCCCCCGTACTAATAACTTTTAGCATTTTGACATTTTCTCCATCATCATCACCACTTTTTAAACTTGAAGGCTGTGAGTGATTCACTAATTCTTTGTCTCTCTGCTTGTTACAGGTCTCGGATTTCTCACTTTCACTTCTGGGTAAGTTGCATTTCCAATCTTCTGATTTCTCAGAAGTTTTTCCATCTGGATCTTTTTCACTGTGGTCTTCATTCCTTTCATTTTTCTCCATGTGTGTAACATTCGTTTTCTGATTCAGACCCACAGCAAAGTTAGAGTGAAATGAAGACATCACTTTAGGAGACTGACTGATGGAGGTAGACATGCAAGGAGCAGATTTGCAGGAAGGAGGAAGGTTTTGACTGCACTCTACTGAGGAAGGTAGGGAAGATTGTGAAGAGGGAAATTTAGAAGATCCATCATGGAGATGATGTTCCCTTCCTCTTAAACAGCTCAGTGTTTGGTTGTGTTTTTTCAATGTTCCAGTTTCTACATCTGACAGATCATGACAACCATTTTTACCTTGTTTCACCTGATTCTTTGATGAAGTATGGGAAGTGACATTGCTGGACTCATTCACTCCACTAATTTGCCTAGTTCTCCCACCCTCCCCTGCTAAAAGCTGTTCTTCCCCTTCCTGTTTTATCTCTATTGGGCTTTCCACCACTACACTATCACTAGTGTCTCCTGAATCCCTTCTTCCATCCTTTGCTGCATTAGTACAATCATTACCACCTCCTCTACCCTTTTGCTGACTATCATTATCTTTGCCCCTGTTTTGAGAAACCTGCATATCTTGTACAATATTAGGCAAATTAGCCACCTGTGAAGTTAAAGCATTTAGACTATTGATCTCTGGCTCCCTAGTTAACTTGTCAACAGACAACGGGTATGGACAAGACAAATTTTCTTCACTTATCCCTCCTTTTCCCATTTGGCTTTGAGTGGACCCAATATGAGCATCTCCTGCAGTTGCTTTTACATTTGTAGTATTTACATTAACTACACTGCTCCCACAACTGCTGATGCTGCTGTTGGAACTGGGTGTGGGGCTCAACTGAGGCGTAGCTCGCAATAATCGGGTGTGAGTGTTTCGAGAGTTTGGGAGAGGAGTTTGTGATGTTACTTGGCTAGGGGTAACGGAGTTTCTAGAACCTTCTGAAACACCCATCAGTGGAGATGGTGATGAACTACAGCTTGGTGACTGCAATCCAGAGGCTGCTGGAGATGGGTTAGATACTGGGCTGAAGTTCTGATGGACTTGGGGCTGCTGAGTTTGAGACTGGACTAAAGATTTTGAGATTTCTTGAGAAGAGAACTGAGGTATAGAGGAACTGTGAGAATTTGAGGAGCCAGTGTAAGTATTGAGATGTTTAGGGTAAGGTATGGCAGGAGTTTGGTGTAAACTGGATGAGTGAATTTTCATGGATGCATCATAATCGGGTTTCAAATTATGCTGACTGTAACGATGTGGGTAAACTGAGTGTTTGGAAAGGGACTGAGAACCATGGAAATCATACAACGGATAATTAGAAGATAGGTATCCCTTCCTAATACTGTCTAACTGTGGTATGTTGTTTGACTTAACTGAAGTATGATTTGAATTAGCTTTTTTGTTAGCACTAACAGAGTTAGTAACTTCAGACTCGTAACTGCCAGCATTACCATGATACCTCTGTTGAGAAAGATTATATACCCCAGTAGATCCTGGAGTTGTACCTGCTGAAGGGTACTGGGAGAACTGAGCAGGGTGTTTGTGTCCAGAAAGGGGATAACCTCTTTGTTGCTGTCTTTGAGGAAGGGCTTGACCTGAAGGGTAATTCTGGCCTTGCTGTCGTGGTTGTGTCTGATGTCCAGGTGTAGAATGGATGGAGGAATTTTGACTTAAGCAGTATTGGTGGGAGGGTGAAAAGGTTCCAGTACCACAGTTACTACTGCTGCTACTTCCACCAGAGCCAGATCGAGCACTGTAGTCCAGTTGATACTGAGACATCCCAGAAGAACCTGGACCATTTCCAGGATGTCGATACTGGGGAGGCACTTGTCCATCTACATTTGGATACCCAAAACCTGACCCATATGCCAATCCTTGGCTCCCTCTCCTTTGCCTATCTTTTCCACCTGTTGCCATATAATACTCCATGACTTCTTTTTGGTATGGATTGTCACTCAGATGACTACTGCTACTGTTAGCATTACTTTGCAGTCCTTTTCCACCTGCACCACCCCTGATTCTAGATCCGTAACCCTGCAAGAGGGATGTCTGTCCTGGGTGATGAGACATTGTGTGGTGGGGGAACTGGTTTTGTGTCTGAGAATTTTGTTGTGCTCGTCGCTGTGCCTCAGCATGTTCTTCAGACATTCTTGTCCCTTAAGCAGTAAGAAGAATCTCCTCAATCTCCAACCTTTTCCACCGAAAACCCTAATGGAACAAAAATAGGAATCAACCAGTTACAAAAAAGTATAATAGGTTTGGTAAAATTCTCTCATTTGTATTACAAGTAATTAATGTTTCCTTAAGTACATATAATTCTTGATGCAAAGTCTATTTCTGGAAAAAAAAAAATGCTGTAAGTTCCACATTATTACAACATTTCATAGCTTCAGTTGCCAATGAAATACATGACAAAAAGTAAACTAATCTACAAAAAAGTGCTAAATGAAACCTGAAAGTATGACACACACACACACATTTTCAGAACCGCTTGTCCCTTACGGGGTCACAGGGAACCGGAGCCTAACCCGGCAACACAGGGCGTAAGGCTGAAGGGGGAGGGGACACACCCAGGACGGGACGCCAGTCCATCGCAAGGCACCCCAAGCGGGATTCAAACCCCAGACCCACCGGAGAGGAGGACGGTGGTCCAACCCACTGCGCCACCGCACCCCCGAAAGTATGACAACAAAAATGAAATAAATAAAGTTTAAAAATTCAGAAAGACGCAAGAAACACTTTGGAACTAGAAATTAAAGCAACAGTACTTCACAAGGAAGGTAACAGCTGATACAATTTATTGATCAAAAGGAACCAATCCAAGAACAAATGTTAAAACTAACAAACAAAATAGCAAAAGAACAAAGTAATTTGTTTCACCTTAAAATGTAATTTTTTGCAACTAGTCAATGTATATTAAGGCTGTTGCTATCAAAAATATGCTTTCTATTTAATGTCCCTTTAAGTAATTTTAAAACTTTGCTCTGAATAAAACAAAATAAAATAAATATACAGGCACCCCCACTTACGTAAATTCGACTTACATAAATCCGGATTTACGTAAAAAATTCCGGGCATACACATTTACAGATAGCGCTTATGCAAAACATTTGAGTCAGCATAACCAGACAAGGCAGGAAGCTGCATCTTTCCAGTTCTCACATGTTTTGAGCTGTGAACGCATCTCCTCTCGTTAGTGTAGTGCTTTTTTCGCATATTTTTTGCCCATTTCATTATTTACAATACCTGGTGCTAAACGTGCACTTGAAGGATTCACTTACTGCTGAATCTCTGTCCACATTTAAAAAGGGTCTTAAAACTCACCTCTTCCGGACTCACTTTGCCCACGATCTACTAAGTTCATGTAACTGTTAAACAACGGATAAACCTTCATGAAACTACTATAATGTAACGTAAATGTATATATACATTACATATAAATACTAGGAATGAATCATCGAAACTAACTGTATTAAGAATCACGCGTCTGCATCTAAGTCTCTCTTTCTGCTAATGTAATGTACACATTGTATTTTCTATGAGATGTACATTGCACCACCCCGCCCCCTCCCACTGCTAGTGAGTTGGATCAGATGGTGGGGAAAACTGATGGACAGACCCGGTAGGCCCAGACGTTTAACAAGGGTGTGCTGGGAACGACTGTCAGAGGACCTTGTCCATAATGATTTTAACTCGTACCTCCGGGAGAGTTTCTCCCATGTCCCGGAGGAGGTAGGGGACATGGAGTCTGAATGGACCCTGTTCAAAACCTCCATTGTGGAAGCAGCTAGGCACAGCTGCGGCCAAAAGCTTGTTGGTGCCAGCCAGGGCGGCAACCCAAGAACCCGCTGGTGAACACCGGGGTGAGGGAAGCTGTCAAGCTGAAGAAGGAGGCCTTTAGGGCCTGGTTGGCTCTGGGGACTCCTGATTCAGCAGACAGGTACTGGCAGGCGAAAAAGGCAGCAGCAGCTGTGGTTGCAGAAGCAAAATCCAGGGCATGCGAGGAGTTTGGAGAGGCCATGGAAAACAACTATCGGTCGGCTTCAAAGAGGTTCTGGAGAACCATCCTGCAGCTCAGAAGGGGTCGGAGGAGTTTCGCTCAGGCTGTGTTCAGCAGGAGTGGAGAAACTCTGACCCCTGATGAGGACATTGTCGGGAGGTGGAAGGAGCACTTTGAAGAACTCTTAAACCCAAGTGATATGCCTCCCTTACAGGAGTCAGGGCCTGAGGCTTTCATGTTTTCAGAGTCCATTTCCCAGGTGGAAGTCACTGTGGTAGTTGGTAAGCTACGAGATCCGCCGGAACTGCTTAAGGCCCTGGATGTTGCAGGGCTGTCATGGTTGACATGCCTCTGCAATGTTGCATGGACCTCGGGGACAGTGCCTTTGGATTGGCAAACTGGGGTGGTGGTCCCTATTTTTAAGAAAGGGGACCGGAGAGTGTGTGACAACTATCGGGGTATCACACTTCTCAGCCTCCCTGGGAAAGTCTATGCCGGGGTGCTGGAGAGGAGGCTCCGGCCGATAGTTCAACCTCAGATTGAAGAGGAACAATGCGGATTCCGCCTTTGCAGTGGAACAGTGGAGCAGCTTTTTACCCTCTCACAGATAACTGAAGGGGCATGGGAGTTTGCTAATCCAGTCTACATGTGTTTTGTGGACTTGGAGAAGGCCTATGACTGTGTTCCCCGGGAAATTCTGTGAGAGGTGCTTAGGGAGTATGGGGTACCAGGGCCACTACTGCGAGCCATTTGGTCTCTGTACATACGGAGCGAAAGTTGTGTTCGCATACTTGGCATTAAGTCAAGCCTGTTCAATGTGGGTGTTGGACTCCACCAAGGTTGTGCCTTGTCTACACTCCTGTTTGTGGTTTTCATGGACAGGATGTCAAGGTGCAGTTGAGGCCAGGAGGGCATTCTGTGTGGGAGTTGGAAGGTGACGTCTCTGCTGTTTGCAGATGATGTTGTCCTTTTGGTACCGTCACAGGGTTGCCTCCAACACGCACTGGAACGGTTTGCAGGCAAGTGTGAAGCGGTTGGGATGAGGATCAGCACCTCAAAGTCTGAGTCCATGGTTCTCTCATGGAAAAGGATGGCATGTCCCCTCCAGGTAAGGGGAGAGAATTTGCCCCAGGTGGAGGAGTTCAAGTATCTTGGGGTCTTGTTCATGAGTGAGGGAAGAAGGGAGCGTGAGATCGGCCACAGACTGGGAGCAGTGGCAGCAGCAATGCGGTCACTGTACTGGACTGTAGTGGTGAAGGGAGAGCTGAGCCATAAGGCGAAGCTCTCCATTTACCGGTCAATCTACGTCCCTACCCTCACCTATGGTCATGAACTTTGGGTAATGACCGAAAGAATAAGACTGCGGATACAAGCGGCCGAAATGAGTTTTCTCCGCGGGGTGTTGGGACTCACTCTCCGTGACAGGGGGAGGAGTTCAGACATCCGGGAGGAACTCAGAATAGAGCCGCTACTCCTCCACATTGAGAGAAGCCAGTTGAGGTGGTTCGGGCATCTGATAAGGATGTCCCCTGGGCGCCTCCCTTTGGAGGTATACCGGGCACGGCCAACTGGGACAAGGCCCCAAGGTTGGCCCAGGACCCGCTGGAGGGATTATATCTCACAGTTGGCCTGTGAATGGCTGGGGATCCCCCAGGCTAAGCTGGAGGAAGTTGCGGGGGACAGAGGCGGCTTGGGCCTCTCTGCTCTCTCTGCTGCCACTGCGACCCTATTAGGACAAGCGGGACGGAAGATGGATGGATGGAGATGGATGGTACATCGCTTTGGAGAAAAACATCTGCTAAATGAATAAATGTAAGGAAATCGAGAACCATCTCACAAGCGTACCGCAATCAATTTGGAGATGAAATTAAAAATAATAAGGAAGTAGGAAAGTGGACAAAGATTATCATCTATAGCACGGGAACTAGGTTTCGACTATAAATAAAATAGCGAAGGATGCTGCACGTATAAAGGAGCATGTTAAAGGTACAGCTAGCATGAAAACAACAATAACAAAGAAACATCAAGATGCAATAACTGAGATGGAAAAATTATTAATGCTATTATGTTAAATGGTGGGGAGGAGGGGGAATCTGACATACGTAAATTTTGATTTGAGTAAGGGGTTGAAGAACGGTCGATTTGCATAAGTCAAGGGGTGTCTGTACAGGACAAATGTGCCAATCACCTCCAACATTTTTGTGTAAACAGGTCCAGCAACCATACTGAACAGCCTTTGACTAAAATTTTCAAGCCCAAAGAAATACTCTTTTGATGACTGCTAATCCACTGACTTTTTATTTTTCTGTCAGTTTTACACAAATTTGCCTTCTACCTTTTTGAAAAATCAACTTCGTCCACCTCTCTGGACTCTGTTCATTTTTACTTTTAATATTTCTTACATTATTTTAAAAATCCCTGCTTCGTTCAAATCACTATTCTTTTCATCATTTTGTTGCTTGTTCAATTAGCATCCTAGAGTAGTTTAAATGTTTTGATTTTATTTCTTCGTCATTTAATTTCTCCCATTGTGTCTGCTGGTCTTTGTTTTCAGGTGCTAACTTGTAGGCTGCCAGTGTCTCAAAGTATTTAAAACCGAAACCATCCATTAATTCAACACTAAAACCTGACATTACACACATTACAAATTCTTGTACAAGAATTCAGCTTTACGAGGAGTTTCATTTAATATCCTTACTTTGTCTTAATGGCATTTCTCTGCATGTACGAGGAACAAATCTGGATTTCATGCACCTCCTAACTGCTGAGTGGTGCAAGACATTTACATTTATTCATTTAACACATGCTTTTCTTCAAAGCCATTATGTAGTATTAGCTGGCACCTTTGACTCACAGCTAAGAATCAACACACACACACACACACACACACACACACACAACAGGCCATTCAGAGTCACCAATTAATTTGGATCACATGTCTTTCAGGAGGAAATCCATGCAAACATGGGGAGACTCTGGGATTTATTTGTGGGGGCATTTATATGTATTTTATTCTTTTGTTTAATAAGTGTAAGTACATTATAACTGCTGTCAAGATCTGTATATTTAATTGAAAAATTGGAACATTATGAACACCATTTAATTTTACAGTTTAAAAAGGTTTAAAAATGCTGTGCATTTAAATTATATCTCTATTCTGATATCTGGGGTTTGAGACCTACTCAGGGTGTGTGGAGTTTGCATGTTTTCCTCCATGTTTGCACCTCCCAAACATGCATGGAAGAAGGCACTTGTAAATCACCCTTGCCTTGTAAACCACATGAGTAGTTGCTATGAGTCCGGGTCAACAGGATGGCACTTTTATAATTTTATATAATTTTATAATTTGGACATTTTGGGGCACAAAAGAATAATCGTTAAGTTGTACTGTAACAAATTTGTGTACACGCTGGTATACAGCAAAGGAGCTTCATTCTTTTTTGTGAGGCAATTTTGTGTACCTAAATTTCTTCCATTGCCACAGCACCATTCCCTCAACTACCTATCTTCTACCACCCCTGTTAGAAACTAAACTGTACATGGCTGGACTGTTAATTTGCATTATGGGGAAGAATTACAGTTTTAATGTTTAATAGTGGATTATTTTAATTGCAGATAATTACCAACCAATATCTACAATCCTTTGTCCCAAGGGGTGCCACGGTGAGCTGGAGCAAGGCCGAAGGGGGGGGGACACACCCTGGACAGGACACCAGTCTGCTGCAAGGCACCCCAAACAAGGTTCGAACCCCAGAGCCACCACACAGCAGGCACAGGCCAAGCCTGCCACGCCACGCCACCACACCCCTAGGTAGATATTTAATAATGGTTTATTAGCATTGCTGCTTGTGCCACGGCACTGTTTATTACATGTACTTCTGTGTTGGGAGGGGATTATATATTTGGTGTTCGATATTACACCATTAATAGAATGGCAGTAATGGGTTAGGTGACAGATGCTTGCAAAAATTAAGGCAGACTTTTCTAATACTTGTTTTTTAAGGCTTGGACAGATGATGACAGATACTCTGCTACCTTTATTTCTCCCCACTGCCAAACATTTTGTTACAGATGCAGGACACATAAATAAACCATCAGATGTTAAAAGTTTATGAATGAATCTTCACAGCATGTTTTATAATACCAACCGCTGCAATTTATAACAGTAATTTTATCTAATTTGTTCAGTCACGGTCAAACATATTACTTAGATGTTCAACTGTAATTCTAATGTTAAATGATTAGAACCGCAATGCATTTAACTGTAAAAAATATAGTGAAATTTTTTACAGTGTAACTACAATATATTTTAGTATTATATGTTTTGAGAATTTTTCTGTAAGCACAAGTTTTTTGTAGTATATCCCATAAGGTTTAGACAGTGAGCTTAGATACAGTTTTTGGCGTTACACGTGGCTTTGGCAGCAAAGCAACGTAACACACACACACACACACACACACACACACACACACACACACCTGGTCAGTGAACAGTAAGCAATAGCTATAAAGAGATGAACGATAGCATGCACACAACCATACATTATTATACAATAATTAATGACAGGAAACTGCCTCGTGAGAAATATTTCAGTAACTGTCCATTTTGGTGGGATTTTATGATATACAAGTGTCACACAGAGGTGTGCATTAGGTGTATTTAATGCATTTTCGACTTATGATATTTTCGACTTACGATCAACTGTATTACCATAAATGGGTGTCACTTTTGAGGCCCAGGAACATAAAAATTTTACCTTTGAAGCTACAGTCAACCCCCGACATACAAAAGTTAAACTTACAAAAATTTGCAATTTTGAATAACTTTATGTAACACAACTTATCTACTTATGTTTTTTTAAAAAAAAAAAAAAAAATCACAACTACAAGATGCACTGGGGTTGCAGTAGAAACTGTGCCGAAAAATACCTTATTTCATCCTTGAAAAGCTCCTTTAGGCTTATGGGTGAAGCACATGCACCACAACACCGCAGGCGGCCGTTACGGTGTGGGCATATATTTGATCAGCATTCCACTTACTCTCTCATTTATGCTATTATAAGAAAGTAGAAACGTGCACAAACACACTTGCACACACAAAGGCACGCACAATGACAAATACGTGCACTCACACACACACACACACACTAAACTGACAATTAGATTAGTGAGTACTGATTAGTGATTCACCAATTGACCTGAAACACATTTTTAGGAAACCCCACAAACATAGGGAGAACAAACTCCCTACAGACTGAATTGGGACTTGAACTCATGTTGAACCACATAGATCAGTGCTGTATGACACCATGTCAGTTTGTTCACTGAGTACAAATTCATTTGTATTATTTTCATACATTTGTTTTGTCTTTACTGTTGTTCTGTTTTTTGCATTTAAGACTGAATTATTACATAAACACTGAATATCATATGTATGCTGTGTTTAAGTGTACGGTATGTTTGAACTCCGAAAGCGCTGAGCAAGTGCAGGAAGACAGATGTACATATTAATACCTTTGTAAGGTATAAAAAGACTGTAATGGTAATTGTATCTCTGAGTTATGGGCATTCACCTTATGAAGGGTTTTTCAGGAATTAACTACCGTTAAAAGATTGGGGAACACTGTATATTCATCGAATTTACAATCACATTGACAAGTCTCAACTAATCACAGCCATGGATTAAGGTAAATCTAATATCATCACCTAAAATCACTACCAAAAGAGCAGATTCATTATTATTACTATTATTATTATTAATACCAGATAAGTACCAGACAATTTTCTTCAGAACTGCTGAGAATGCTAAGCTATTTACCATTACTTACCCATGTATACAGCAGGGTAATCTTTACTGGACCAATTCAAGGTAAGCACCTTGATTGGATGCTGTAGCAGAGGCAGTGACCAAACATTCATGAGTAACATAACATAGTTTTTCTAACTGCAGTGTCTCAGGGCCTATCAGGGTGAAAGACACAGGCAATGACCCTGCAAACTTTTTTCTTTAAATCTGCAACTCTGTACTGAACAAGTGGTTATTGACAATGAATGAATGAATGAATGAAAAGCTAGAAATACTGTCACACATAAAATTGCCTTATTGTGGTATTTTAGGAGATATTTTCATATCTGTCCATGTTTTAATAAGAAATAATGCCAGGAATGTGGCTAACGGTGTGATTTCATGGAACGAATTATGTCACAGAACCAACCAAATTAAATTCTGTCATCCCTCACATAATTTATCAGTAGTATTATCAAAGAAATAATATCAAGAAGACATTCACCCTTATATGCATATCCACCAGAAGATGCGTTTAGGAACAATGAGGAAACAGAAGAATGTGAACTTTACATAGTTCATCTTATGCAGATGGTCATGAATGCAAAGACTACCTGCCACTCCCATCGTGAAATGATTAAAAACGGAAACTTTGAATCATGTATCTTCGTGTACTTAAAGTTGAGATACATAACAACACTCAGGCAGACTTTTTCAGTCAACATTCAGGTGGTTAATAGCACGCAGCCCAACCAAGGCAGTGTGTTTCCCCTGTGATAGGGGAGGAGGAGGCACTTTCACCTGCCCCACGGAGCTCGGTTAAGGCTTTTAAGTCATTATTAACAGCAGAGCCTGACCAATATTTTGTCAGTGCTGTATTTTGAAGACGCACACTGCAAGAGAGCGTGACAGATGTCTCCGCAAGATGGGCAGCAGCAGAGTGTGACAGCACTTTCGCGGTCCTGCCGAACGAACGCCGCGAAGCTCTGCACAATTGCATCGGGCTCAGCTCAGCTGTCACAGTCATGGGCTGAGGGTCACGCGAGCGGGGTCCGCGGAGCGCCGTGCGCGCGCGGTGGTCGCCCTCAGGTGCGCGGTCTTCGCTCACGCACAGTCACACACAGCCCCTCACTCACAACTAGAGGCGAGCTCAGCGACGCGGTTGAAATCATCACGCCTTAACGGAGAGATGAGGAAAACGGAATGCGCTGCTTAGCTACGTACGGCTACAAAAGAAAGAGGGACTGCGTCCGTTCGGCTGCTTCGCGCAAACGACCAGTCTCCGCGTTAAATGCAGCAGCATGTTGGCATTTTCGGCGACGTAGAGACACAGGGCTGTCATGCTGTGTCGCGTAGCGCGAAGGTTACGTGTTGCCTCTGTGGGGCTTCGACAGGTAACTGCGCTAGCTCGCGCCCGTCAGCCTGCGCGTCACCGCCACCGATTTTTCATAAATCTGCTCGAACAAGAGGACGCCTGGTTTACACCAAACCCCGTGAATGCCATTAACTGAAACACCATTAAATTATTCTGGACTATTATAAACTAGCAACGGCGTCGAAGCGTCCTTACCTTTGAGAGAGCGCTTCACATGATAATGGTGCACGTACATGTAAAGACATGCATATACGTATGTTTTTTTTTTAAGAGAAATGCGCCACATGCGTTGTTTTAGCACTTACCTGGTGGAGCACAAGACCGGGAGGAGTTTAATGAGCGTTTTTGAATTCCTGTGCTAAAGGGTGAAACCCCGGTCTTGGGTAGGAGGCTCCGCCGCGTCCCTGTCTCCCTCCCTCGTCTGCACAGCCCAGAGCAGCCGCGGCGAAGCTGGGGGGGGCCCGTCACACACACATTATTTCTGGGCCTTTCTCTGGGCTAAATGCTTCTTTCTTCCGTCCCCCGCCGCTCAAATAGCCGAAGCACAGTCGAAGTGCCTCTATGTCCCGGCAGCAGCGAAGTCCATACAGTCTCCGACGCCTCGCCTCAGTTTCTCCTCACGCCGCCGTCTCTCCGGCAGACCCACGTAGCTAAGAGCCGGAGCCACAGAGCTCACCTATGTATGAACAACGACCCGTTCCCTAATTGCAGTCACATATCTCACATTTAACACAACTGCATTCCACAACACATTACTTACACACACATTCGAGCTGAAATTTTAACTGAAAGACCGCCTCAGAACTGCACACACCCCCTCCCTCCCCACCCCCTACATCTCTCCATCAAATCCCCATCCCCATTACTGCTTTTTCGTTTTTTTTTTTTTCTGTTTTTCTCTTTTTTCTCTCTCTCTCTCTCTCTTCTGCAGAAACTGTTAAGTATGCAGTGAATTTAGAAATCCGAATAAATGCTGAGCCTCCAGAACTGTCCTTTCAAACCTCCCAATTGTTGACTGAGTCATTCGGACCTGAGTTTGTCTCCTGTCACAGGATTTTAAAGTGGAGTGTTCAAAGAAAGGCGGTTGAGATTATATAAGTTGAGTGGAAGAGGAGAGGAACTCGGAGGTGCGGAAAAGACTCGAATTCGTGCCTTTAGGTGTGGTTGCTTTACCCTTCGGAAAGCAACAGTACTGTGTGGTGTCATCTGAGCAAATGTACACCCCCAGTGTAGCTGGAGCATCCTGGAACACCGCAGGAGCACCTCTTCCCACCTCGTTTACCATGTTTTCTTCCTCACGGGTATAGCTGGCAAGGCAGCACACATTATACATAGCATGAGTTGTGTAAGTGCCATGAAAACCTCCTTGGTAAGAGTCTGCAGCCAGACAAGTTACCACAACAGTGATTTTCTCCTCCAAATACTGTTCTTTCCTGCCAGAAAATAACCCTGAGCACAAATGCAAATGTATTTTAACAGATTTAACTGGACCTTCAAAGCCTTCCATCATTTATTTAAAAATAATAGTAATAATAATGAAGGGTGAAATGGGAAAATGGAAATAAATGGATGTGACAGTCAAGGAATCACACTTACAGGGTACACATTGAAAACCACAAAGGAGCATTGCTGATGAGGACTTGAATACATCTCTATAAATGGGTAAGTGTAGAAATGTACGAGTGCAGGGTGAAGTGTTTCTGCTTATCAAACAAATGAGGCATAAAAAAAAATCTGCCTTCCAATGTACTAGTTGAGGCCGTCAGGCACACAAGGTTTGCCCTCAGTTTTCAGCCTCAGTTTGTTTTGCTTTTATACAGTATCTATAGAAAAAAGGCACTGAATGCTATGTGGTTTTATCAGGGAGACATTTTGTTTAACCTTCTTGATATATTGTTTACCACAAAGCCCTTGATAGATTTCTTCATCTTTTCAGTTTTAGTTGGCCTGTCAGCATTCAGTCCCTTTTTCATCCTTTTGTTTGTTTGTTTAAATAAAATTATTCAGTCATTTCTATACAGATACGTGTCTATTTTCATCACTGTTGCCATGGCAACTACACAAAAGCCTCAGTAGATAATTTAACTGCATATATATTTATATATGTAGTCTAACACGGAATTTGTTGGTAATATTGATCACTTCAAACATGACAGTGAAAGAAATCAGTTCAATGCAGTGTCATGGACAGGTTGACATTATCTTCCTTTGTAAAGCATTTAGTTTAACTCGTTTGCTACTTATTACAAGCAATTCATCTCTGGTTGCCTAGGCATCAGTTCCTACTTCACCAGAGATCAGCTATTTTCCTCGAGAAATCATCTATATTCATATTTTCCATTAAAGATTTTTTACTTTGCTTATATTCACTCATAATAAAGGCAGATATTGCCAACACTTTGTGTTAAGTTTTCACAGTTGTTTTTCCATGTTTTTAATGTACAAAAAACTTGTCATACAACATTAACAAGTCCTGTTAAAAATATGACAAGTTCTTGACCTGTATTTGAGGAAAAACAAACAGGAAATCTGAAAGAAAATCCCCAGAAGTGGATACGTGAAGGCCGTAAGATAGATGCACATATTTTGGGTAATTATGATGTTGAAACTGGTTAAGAAAACAAAATTTGGCCAAAATCTATTCCATATGGTGCACAACTGGCTGTGCATAGTAGTGAGCAAGATTCTTCAGAGTTTAATCAACAGTACAATGTTCATATGCATGCAAGGTGCCGAGCCAAACCTGACCCATAGCAACCACTCGCGTGGTTTTCAAGGCAAGTCAAGGCAGGGACAGAGATGGGCTGCCAGGTCCGTCCTCTGCATGCTGGGGGAGACAAACGCAGGGAGAAACACGGGGTCACCTCGCACCCCAAGCAGGACCCGAACCCCAGATGTGCCACACGGCAAGGCACCAGTAAAACCTGCCTTGCCGCCACACCCCCCACAATGTTCCTATGCTCACATAAATATCAAAATTTTTATTCCTTACAATTTTGTTCGTGATGTTCCATGTTCTCTTGTTGTAGTTGTTTTTGTATTAGCAGGGCAAAAAGGAAAGTAAATGATAATATCATTTAACATGCCGTAAATATGCAATTATTGAAGTAAATTTAGACTATTCAAGGGCGAAGCATTTATTTTAGCACATAACAATAATTGTACATCCTGCAGGTTGAAGGCTTTGAGACAATTCATAAAATTACTGGTGGGGAAGGACTGAATATTGATTATCTCTTTATTTATTTCTCCCTGTCGAGGTGTTTTTTTAGCTGAGTATTTAGCTGACGCTCTTGTTCAAGACAACTAATGTCAGGACTATGAGAAAGGGAGTTTTTCATGTGTTGTCTTACAGCTACCACATACTCAAAACTAAATTAATGACTAAAATTCATCCCTTATGTGAGGGGAAAAAAATGATGATTTAATGCACTGTTGTCTTATTTTTCAAGACAGCAAGTTTTTTCCCCTTATTTTTCATGATACTGCCAGTGCCACCTATAGCATGTAAACGTTTATTACAACTTAATTGTTTGTGCATTTTTGCGTGTCGCTCTTAACAGGTGTACATATTCAATAATCTGTAGAAACACAGGAGCAGTACAAATATAGGAGCAGGTCTCTGACCTCACACTGAAGAGGGCTCCTGGCCACTTTGTGTCACTAGTGGTCCTTATGTACTGACCGTGTTGACCTTATGTTTTTCTTATAAAATTGTAGCCTATTAAATAAAGACTTGAAGTGATGTGCCGTGATTTTCATAAGTGAACTATGTTTTTATTTTTTATTATCACTTTCAGTCGTCTGTGCTTTATTTACAGTTCTGGTTACAGTACAGTACTGTACTTGTAAATGAATGTAATTTCAGTGATGACCACGGGAGGTCAATGTAAAACCATAAAATAAAGTGTTTGCGAGTCCAAAAAAAAAAAACCAAAAAGGGTGCACAGCTGGAGAATGATCAACTTCAGTGATTATTTAAAGAAACACGCCAGACGATGTTGTCACAGTACACGGTTAATAGAGGCTTCAGCCACATCACACTTCAAAAAAACACATGTTACTGTCCAGGAATTCCACTCACTCATATGTGAGCCTCTGGTTTTGGCTTGTCTGAAAGAAGTGAGAAACCGAGAAAACCGTATCTTAATTTTTTACCGCTCAGATGTATTAATTGGCTGCTTAATTCTTGTAGCTGCCTCCTGCCTAATTACTGACGCCAACTCCAAATATTACAGAATGAATCTAGCAGGGATAAAGTCCACACAGGATGCAGCTTCTGTTATTTTGTTGCTTAAGAGACCTTTTTTTCATCCAAGGTGCCAGTGTAACATATGTATACTATGAACACGCAGTAATTCAGGGTAGAGATCCTTCTCGAAAATACTACAACGAGCACACAATGCACATTTGAAGCAGCACAGCTTTCATGTTAGCTGTGCTGCCTAATCTCTGCCCACTGTGGTATTAGAAAAAATTTTTTCCGGCGGCCGCCCACTGACGGCAGAGCAAAAACTTCTAGCAGACCGCGTTCAGTCAACGCTCTGCGCACCATGAACTGAAGTCCATCATCGCTGAACACCGTGCGCTGTAAAACACCTTTCACATGCACAGCTGTTACAACGGACCCCGCCAGGGGGCGATCTTTCGCACGGTTCCGTTGCCGCCTCTTTTGAGGAGGCTGCATCACCAAACACTCCGTCTCCTAGCAACGTCAGAATTCTGCTTCCTCCCTTACAAATGGCAAGAGAAGCAAGGTAGAGAAAAGGGGGAAGGGGCTGGTATTAGCATGGCTGTTCGAGTTAAGCACCTCTCAATTTAGCACAGCGTTGAGCAGGTACCTACAATGAGAGTACTACAATCTTTGGAGAAGGGTGAAAGTGTATTAGAGAGGTGTTAGCATGAATAAGAGGAGGGTAGCGACATGGAATAGAGTGGGTGATTAGAAAGGAAGAAGATAAAGAGATTATGTACTGTTTTATAATCCTGCCATAATTTTTAAGGAAGCTGAGGATGGTTGATTATAAAGATAACCGATCAGTTTTGTAAATTTTGTTGAGAATAGATAACTATGAATTACATTTGATCCCTCTTTGTTCTTCGTGAAAACTTCATTTACGTTAGGATAATGGCGCGACAAAGTATAAAGCAAGACAATTTTTTTAGTAAGTACACACACACACACACACACACACACACACACACACACACACACACTTTCTGAACCGCTTGTCCCATACAGGGTCCCGGGGAGCCGGAGCCTAACCCAGCAACTCAGGGCGTAAGGCTGGAGGGGGAGGGGACACACCCAGGACAGGATGCCAGTCCATCGCAAGGCACCCCAACCAGGACTTGAATCCCAGACCCACCTGAGAACAGGACCCGGTCCAACCCACTGCGTCCCCGCACCTTTTAGTAAGTAGCTCCGTTGAAAAGAATGAGTTCAATACTTACAATTGACCACATGGTGTCAGCAGCTCCAGTTGTGTCTCCTTTATCTCATCGTACTCCTGTTCATGGGAATGGCCACTGCAGCAACTCGTCTCGGAACGTTATACTCCCTTTGAACAAGGATGGATCAATTTCTTTAAAGAAAAAGCAAGAATATACATAATATTACACACACTTGCTGAAACCGCTTGTCCCAAGCAGGGTCGCGGCGAGCCGGAGCCTAACCCGGCAACACAGAGCCCAAGGTTGGAGGGGGAGGGGACACACCCAGAATGGGACACACCCAGGATGGGATGCCAGTCCGTCACAAGGCACCCCAAGCAGGACTCGAACCCCAGACCCACCAGAGAGCAGGACCTGGCCAAACCTGCTGTGCCACCACGCCCCCCATGCAAAAAAAAAAAAATTACAATGATAAAAAATTCCAAGTACCATAACAGCTAAACAACTATCTCCAGCAAAGTTGGTTTCCATGACTTGTGGACCCTCCACTCTTCCCCTGGCAAACAGTTCCAAGGGCTCAGGACTCACCAGTGACCGAGGATGTGGCCAGTAGCCTGGTATAATTCAAGATTTTAGGTGATCCACTGCACAGAAGGTCCACACCAAAATCTGTGTGACATCATCATGAGGCAAAAGGGCAACATTTCTTAAGAATAATTTTGATCAAGACGACCAAACTTCATATTTAGGAAGAAACAGTGAAACTATAATTAATATACATGCCGACAAAGAATTACTTTAAAAAATGATTACATTCACAAATGTTTGCTGCTTGTTTGAATCAGTCATTATAATTTGAATACGGTGATTAATGCCATCAAATTTCTCCTCTCTCCATTTTTTGTGACAATGAGAGCATACGGTATCACAGTGCAAGTCTCTTATCTACAAATTGTTTTAATACTCTTGCTTCCCCCTTCAAAATTTTAATGATATTACTATTTTTTTAAAGTCTGGGCTTGGTTTCCATGGTAACCATCTCATTCCTCTCATTTCCTTTCTCTCTAGCACTTCTTTTGACCTTCACTCTTTCACCCTCTCTGGAAAGCAGTGTCTTGCATTTTGACTTCCACTCGTCTGTCTTCTGTCTCTATTTTGGCCTTTACCCTATTAACTCCTTCACCCTGTTGACTCATATTACTACCCAATAATCTCTCATCTTATTTTATTACTTTGTCACAAATTACTTCCCATACCTCATTTTCTTGGCACATTTCATCAAACATATAATGTTTCCACATTTGCAAATATTTCATATTCTCCGCATCCCTATCAACAGAGACTGCAGATGTCTTTTCCAGCGAAGCAATGCTAAAATTACTTTGTGTTTGTGTAGGAGTAAGGCAATAGGCAACTGGCAAAATACTTTAATTACAGCACCCTAAACCCTCCTGGAGATGTGCTGGAGGAGTGGAATTTGTGTGTTTTGAGCATGTTAATAATTATGGCACTGTATCAGCATCCGTGTACATTAAACTGCCAAGTATAACGTGCAGAGGGTAATACAGCGGTGATCGGAATTTTGGGACATTTTTTACCGCTGTAAAAACCGGAGGTTCCGACAACACTGTTTTAAGAGTGAAGACATCCATTGCTGGCATTTTTATGCCCACTTATGTGTGGGTGTGTATTTATTGATTCATGCATGTGTTTACTTCATTCAAGCAATGTCAGTCAGTTTGTACTGCAAAATCTGCATCCTTCTCTCCCTCAAACACTCTGTTGCTAGGTAACAACTAATTATCAAAAAAGTATGTGTTGCAATGACTCTTTAGATAGTGGAGGTGAGGCAAGAGGGGAAAAGGCAAAGAGTATTTGCTGTTTCAATGGATAAACAAAACAGAAACACTAGAAACAATACTTTCATGTTCGATGGAAGTACTATGCTCTGGTTTCCCCTCATTTTATTTCCTGTTGCCATGACACTGTTCTGATCTGTAAGTTGTAGCTAGGATCCATAACTCGCCTTTGTTGTCTTTGTCGACTATTTGCAGTAATTCACACTGACATCTATTACAAGGGTACCTCGAAACGGGGCTGAAGGCCACCAGGTACACGCGGTTAAATTATGTCCGCACTGTTCTCATCATATGCGCTGCCCGGTTGTTGGTTCAGGCCCTGCGGCTCAGTTCAGATGCTGTGTTACAGATCAGTGCTGCCAGGCCTCACACATCAGCCCCATGTCACCCCACTTTGGGTGCAACCTGCAGAGTCAGTGAGGCATCAAACAACTGTTGGAAAACAAGAAGAGGCAAATGAAACTCCCAGGAGCCATGCAGGAGCAGTGCAAAGGATTAACGCATCGGGTAAAAAACTCTTGCGGAATGGCAGGGGCCTGATCGGAAATTATGGATGCTGAGCTGTGCTACGGTATGGATGACTCCGTGTGGCTCAGTGTCCCACGTCTTCACCTGCAGCACTTATGTTTTGGCACAGTGACAGATGTGGGTAACCCTTGCCTGGGTCGTGTTCACAGTGACTTAGTGAGGCATGCAGCCTGAAACGTGCTGTATCGACACAGAGCACAGGGAATGTGATGATGACACATTTTTTTTTCCGCTGTGAGATGTGTACTTGTTTGTAGTCAGGCAAAACGAAAGCGCTTATTTCGCTCAAATCTCATCAGATTTGGCTATAACACGTTTGAATGTTATAAGAAACAAAAAAGCTTTCTGTTTGCCTTTTGTTTTTATTTTAATTTTTTTCATTGTTAAAAAATTAGCAGTGTGTATTTTTTTGCTTGCTTTTAATTGTTGAGTGGCTTCGTTGGCTATGTTTTTAGTCCTAATTACCATTAACTGTACCATTGTACCATTTGTCTGCTAGGCATGCAATCTGGTGACACAAACATGTCTTTGACATGTGAATGGAGTGGTTTGAAGTGAGATGAAATGAATGATTCAAAAGTGAAATGATGCTCAAGAGAAGTGACGGTAATACAGCAGAGGACTTTGAGAAGCATCTAAACATGTGAAGTGTCCACCAGCAGTGGGAAGAAAGCCTTTCTCCGTATTTAAATAAACAGAACAGTGAAAAGAGAGAAAAGGACATTTTAAATACTGACATTTTAGAAGAAAGACAACCGGCAAAAACATGAAGACCCAAATTTTAGACTTATCTTTTTTTATTAAGACTCAACACTTTTAATTTGTTTATTTTGTACAAAGAGAAAGAAGAATGATATTTTAGCACTTATTGTTGTACATGTCAGTATTGTCATTATTATGAAGTACCATTCTGAATACATTGTGTATTTTTTGCAGTTAATTTATTATTGTGTTGTATTTAATTATCTCAATACAAAAAAATGAAGGAATAAATGTAATTATTTCCCGTATTTATATTTACACAATCTGTACAGCTGTTCATTTTTTGTTAGGTTTTTCATTATCCAATGTGAAAATTTTGGTAACATTTTCAAGGAAGGCTCAAAAAAGGAAAAGGCTTGGCCTTGCATAAAAGATACAAACTTGCCAGCAGTTAAGTGATAAACCTCTACTGATGATATATATGATTCAGATATGAATATTTAAAAGGAAAAGACTTTAATGAAAAGAGTGGGATGACATTCTTAAACCATCTGAAATTAACATAATTTTTCAATTCTGCTTTAATTTATATTTAGAAAACTCTTTTTGAAAGCCTTGGCCCCAAAAATGTTACCCAAATTTTTTAAACCCATTTTTATTATTTTTATTATGCAAAGACTTCTGGACATTAAATGCGAATGGAAATTATTATTTACAAATCACTGGGAGACAATGTCTGCACACATTCCAGTGAATCCAGGGATTTCCTGGCACTCAGTACACATACATACATTACACTCTGACCCACAGAGGTGTATGCACACTGCAAGGGTCTCTGACATGAAGAGAAAAAGGGTATAACAGAAAACAAAATCATTAGTAAAACAAAACATTTGAGGACAACAAAATTACCCCCTTAAAACCACCTATAAGGATATGGGAGGTAAATTTCATTCAAACTGACAAAAAAAAGACAAAACAAAGAAAATGCAGTGTTTTCTTATCATATGACTATCAAATTTATCATTATCCTTATCATTTTTTACTGTTATATTAAAAACTAATGTAATCAAATTTAATTTCATTCACATAATTCAAAAACTACATATCTAAGCCACCCTGGATTTGGGCTACTGCAAAGCAAATAAATTTTAAAAAGCTAAAAGTCAACAGGAAAACAAACCACTACAACATAACACTATCATCATGGTTAATATTAAAAGGAGCATTGTTATTATGACTAGTCATTTTAATAAAAATTATTACAAATATATGACAACATGTAAATGTGAGTAACTTGTCTATGACGTGTGTTTAATGTATTCCTGGATAACGTTTGTAGCAGCAGCTACATGTAACATTGCTTTTTATTGACCACTCAAAACTTTTGGTTAGTTCCTGCAGAGTTTAGTCCATTTGCGCCATTTCATGCTTTATCAACAATTGTTCCTCTCTAGCATCCCCTTGAATTTTGTGACTTTTAACTGTGCCACCCTTTAAATGCAGCCTACAGGCTACAGAAAGCTTCAAATCACTCCTAACCAACAGTAAATATAGATATTAATTATCAGCACCTTTAAATGGCATCAGGGAGACTAATATGTTCTTATAAGTGTCTGGTGAAGGTAAATTTATTAACAACCATTAAACAACCAGGTTTCTTGCACAGAAATACAGTGGTAAAGTATAAAATAATAACCGTGACTAGGGACTATTTGTTGCTAAAAGAGACTATTTTCAAAGATAAGTGCTGTCAAAATCTTGTTGAGAAGGATAAAACCTCATTGTTTATAATGCTATTCCTCTTATAGCAAATACAACAATGGAAAAAGTTAATCACCTTATTTAGGTGTTCCATTACTAATCATAATCATACTGTTTAATCCCACTAACAAATAGTAATTAATTTAACATTAAATGAATAGAAATTAGTTTTTGAAAATACATCAATTACTCCTGGGGACCATGCCATCATCACAGAAGAAAAATCACTTAGTCAAGATGGATAAGAAAAAAAAACTGTCATAGACGTGATTAACAAACTCCATTTTCAGTATGCAAAACAGCCTCTAGACATGTATACACAAATTTTGAAAACCCCAGCCAAAGAAATACCATTTACTGCAAAAGGTTTCAAAGTACTATCATTTTCAATATATAAGAATGATCTTATGCCTCAGTTTCTGAAAAAAAAAGAAAAACAACACCTACAAAGGAGAAAAAATATACAGGGTCATAATATGATTAATGAACTCAATTATCTAGATGCAGATAAAGTTTAGTCCAAGGGTTTATAATAAAGAATCTGTTTATAGTGTAATTTAGTGCAATACAATCTTAACCTATTTCACACCCTTCTGTGATAAAATCCAGATAAACAATACATATTGATAATATTAAGCATCCAAAAAACCACCTTCCAGAATATAACCTTACATGTCACCCTTCATTACAAACAATAAGAAAATGGTTCACCTTCAGTTTCAAATGCCCCGCACATCTGTTATTTTAGTGCTTTGCAGGATTTGTCAGAATAAACTTTTACTAGCTGTGTTGAAATTTAGGTAACCAGTACATTTTTCAGCAAGTGTGAATAATCCATTTGTGCACACTATATTTTTAGACTGCATACCATGATTAATCTATCTGTAACCAACATACAATATTGTAGTATATTAAAGGCAATTACAAAATATTAGGACCTTCATTTGAAGACAACCTGAAGACTGAGCCAATCAGGTAATTTATTTACTATCAGAACTAGGTTCAGCAAACAGCAACATGTCTATGTAATTAGAGTAGTTTTTGAAAATGTCAGTGAATGCCATTTAAAACAATGAATTACTGCATACGTGAAGGATTATCACATCTGGGGAGTCCCTATACATACACATAATATTGTATCACATGCATGTATAGATGTTCTTATACACTGTTAAGGATAATGTATAATTCGTTAAACAATTAATGATACTAATGCAATGAAGTTCTGCAGTTACCCCTAAATTAAATTTCTTTTCACGCCAAAACTTCTATACTTATTATATCCCCATTTTTCAATACCATAATAGAAAAGCAAACACATATTCTTAAAATAATATTAATCAACAATTATTAGGTAACATACATAAGAGTAAAACCAAATGACTAATAATATAACTTATTATCATAATTACTAATATTTTTATTTGCATATTTTTGTTTTTCATTTTTATGAATTTTTCAAATCTTACTCTATTCCTTAAAACTTATTGAAAGTTACATCCTGACTGTCTGCTAACTGTACAAAGTGAAAAGGTTTTCTTAAATGTATTTACAGTGAAAAAGTAAACATACTTAAACTGACACCAGGTGATGCTAACTTTAACTGCCTTTTGTTCCTTAAGTTTAAAACCTTTTAATCAATTTTGAGAAAAGTGTATTCGCAGAAGGTTTTTATACAAAATGTTTTACCACCTTTGCACCTTTAAAAAGAAAGAAAAAAAAAAGACAGTGATTGCCTTCAGTAGGTCAAGGTTTGGCTAATGTTATTTGGAGATGGGAGAAGCAAAATTAATTATTCAGTCAATACGCTTTTCCAAGCACCAACTAATCTTAACACATGCCACCTTTAATAAGCATATTAGATTACACTTAAATTTATCTGGTTAACTGTCTTGGCCAAACCAAGTCAAAATATTTTTAAAAAAAATATACCTTTGTTGGTCCATTCAGCCCTTGAAGAAATTTCCTTTGTCTCTTAAAGTTAATACCTGTCTTTAAGGGATATTGTCTTAATCTCTCTTCAGACATACCTTATTTAATGAATACATACTTACATAACTAATAGGAAATAGATATCTCCTTTCCACTCTGAAACACATGTATATAATTTATAACTTCCCATTTTCACTACCTTAGGTTTCAAAAATGTTTATGCAAATATTTTTGGAAGTCCTGTTCAGAGCTTTATTACATTCAATAGCTCTTTGCCCAGTTCTACATTTCAGAACATTGATTCACCGAAGAAAGTTCTCATGTCCAGCTACATTAGTTAAGGACTTCACTACATGACTGAAAGAGATTAAAGAGATTAAGACTGAGATTAAATCCTAAAGGGGCACTTTATGAACTATTACATACACAGTAAGGTATGTAAGTCAATTTGATTTAGAGACATCTTTGAGAATACAAGTCATACCAAGATAGTGATGTGTTTCATTGCAGGTGCTCTGCACTATAGGACATGCTGGAAACTGAAGGCACAGAGCACAAATACTACACAGTCACTAAACTCAGGATGCTGTCAGAAAACCTATTTCCAAAAGAAACAGAGACATTTCTCAAATCATCATAAGACTAGTTTTATAAGGCAGACCTCTCCAAAACAAATCTTTTGAAATTCCATAAGGCACATCCTCCACACAGAACCTTTAGCCTGCCTCCTGCTTGAAGATCCAACTTTAAACATCTGTCTTAAGGTATATTTTATGAAATTCCAAAGGGATCATGCCCTGCATAATGCCTATTATGTACAATTCAGTACTGTGCAAATCCTCCACCTTCCACTCCATTTAATAGAACAAATGAATGAACATGGGTAATATATTATTAAAACACAATGGACAACTAAATTACGTTCTCCATCCTCCAGTTCATCACTTTAATTAGATATAGAGGTTCCTGCAATAGTCAGCTAACAAAGAAATAACTACAAATATTAAACATCATAAAATTTTGAAAATCAAAAACAAAATTATCTTAAATACTGTTATAACCAGTACTATCCTCATTATGCACATTAAATAATACTATAATTGTTATTTTACCCTGTTACTTCAGTAAGAATTAGTAAGACTTATCTTCTTTTCTGATTGTATTTTCATAGTAAACAAGAAGTGATGACACTTGTTTTGATGTTAAGAAATGGAGGAAGAGGGAAAGAGAGAGCGTTAGAGAGACAAGAGTTGAGATTGAACATATTTCTCTTGAAGAGCATTAATTTCTGCTTGGAAAGTTATCCTACTGCTTGTTTATTCATTCCTTGCCAAATTACCATTCTGCTTCTCCTCCTCTTTCATTTTCTCACACTTTCATCTCACTGTCAATTCCACTGAATCCAGGTGTAATAGTACGGCTTTAACCTTCAGTTGGAATGAGAGTTGTGATTTTTTTTCTTTTGCTGTTTAAAAAGTGCTGTAATTTCTTCCCAAGTTGCAACACATTTGAAAGGTTAATTAAGTTCTGTCAGAAAGGAAAACTGCTTGAAATCTGGAATTTAAAATTAAAAGCAGACAACACTGTAGATTGACTGAAATAACCATTATTCAAATTATATCATTTCTCATTCCCATTTGTCTTTCTGTCATTAAAGTGTACTTTTATTTCCACATCTTTACTTCCTTTTTCTGACTAGAGAATCATATCTGCTCTCTCTTCCTCTTCATCCCATTGATCATTTTCTTTTCTCTTTCTGCCATTATGGACTCACTCACCTTTCCACTTCACCACACCACTCGTCCGACCTCCAGATCATTTTTTCCTTCGTTAAACAAGTGTAATAGCAACCTTAATGTCACCATTCTTCAATCCCTACACCACACCAGTCTGCTTCCCTCCCTCACACGTCAGACTCTATGCTGGACAGCTTCTCATACACATGACCATTACTAGAGCCGTTGAAGGGCCTTTGTGCCTGCCCAACACCCAACCCGTCCCTGCTAGGCAGTAGCTTGCTGTTGCCAGGGCCGCCAAGGTGGTTTCCTATTCCCCCGCCTGCTCCACCCATACACAGCTCCTTAGGGAACCTGGGGGCCACGTTGGACATCACCCCAGCTGTGGCAGAGGCGGGCAGGAAGGAAGTCACGCCCATTGAACCCCGGAAGTCACTCCTACTATTCAGGAGTTGTGGCTGCTGTTGCTGTTGTTGTTGTTGTTGTTGTTGCTGCTGCTGCTTTTTGACGTAGTACGATTTGGCGCCATGTAAGAGGCACTGGTCGTCTCCAAAGGTTGGGATAAAAGGGTTTTGATTCACTTTGTCTGGGTAGAGTGATTTTGATAAGGAGTATGCCCCGCCTCCTCCTCCACCACTTTCTCCAGCTCCCATCATCCCTCTATCCCTATCCCTGCTGTCCCTTTCTCCCACAGATCGACGATGAAGCCCCCCCTCACCACCCCGGAACAACCCAAACGGGGATCCACCTTTTCCCCTCTCTCCACCGAAGAAGAGTGGATCACGATCTCGTTCTCTCTCTCGTTCTGATCCTCCATGCCTTTCAAAGATGTGGGCATATGGGCTCCCACCCTCCATGAAGCGATCTTTGTCTTTCAAGCTCACACTCCTGGGTGGTGGTAACATCCCTCCCATTCCTCCACCTCCCACTCCTCCAGCTCCACCCAAGCCACCCATAACTCCCCCAACCCCACCTGTCTCCTCTTTCTGCAGATCTACAAAAGTGTCGTACGAATGTTGCCGTCGCAACGGTTTCCCACCTAATCCAGGTTTTCTGCGCTGGGCTTGGGTTTGTGACTGTACCAACCCAGCCCCTCCCACAACTCCTTCCATTATGCCACCCTTTTCAAGTTCCAAAAGTTGGTTATTGTCCTCACTGATGTCATACAAGTTGCCCGTTTTCTTACAGGCATCACACCGCATGCACGTGGCTGAACTTGGACGACTGCTGCCTCCTCCAACTCCACCTACTGCTGCCCCACAACTTCCCCCTTCCAGGCCTCCTTGGTATGCTATACCTCCACCTACCCCACCCCCAGCACTATGCAAGGACATCTGCTTTCCTCCTCCACCACTGGCACGGCAGTTTCTGCACTCCCAGTCACCCCCTGCTAGCCCTCCACCACTGCTCCCTGGGACATTTTTTTCCCAGCAGCCCTGTGCCTGAGGACCAGAGGCTGCTTGGCTCAACCCACCTCCAACCCCGCTCTTGCACTCTGCTTTCTTACTTTTGCTTTTTAAGAAATCATCCACTGGAACCAAGCTGGAGCTGTTACCCCCACCTCCACCAACTCCACCACTGCTACACCCACCTCCCCCGCTGACCAGACCCCCTCCACTCCCACCAGGCCCATCTGTCAAATCCACATGTTCCCACTGTGGAACCCCTTCCTTTGGCCGAAACTGGTCCAGGTAGAAGTCTCGTAAACTCTCTTTGTCACGGAACATATAGGATGAGCTGTTACCACCAGCTCCCCCAGACCCTCTTTGAGACTTCCGGTCCAAGGGGAACAAAGGTGGTGAGGATGAGCGATGAGCTTGGGAGCCATGGTAGTGATGGTGGGCGGTATGATGAGGTCGCCTCCGGTACCCTAGCTCAATCTCATCCAGCTCCCTTCTGGACTTTGCTGATGCAGGTCTCTTCTTCAGGCTGTCTCTATACTGTTTACGCTTCTTGGCATTCCCTTCCAAGTTCCCATAGGTGACTGTGTGCGTAGAAATGTCAGACACATCTGATCGGATGTTTCCATCATCTCCGCCCCCACCACCCCCTCCACCACAGTACCGGTCATGTCCCGCAATGAACCCAGAGCTTGATGCCCCACCTTTGAAGGAGAACTTTCCATAAATATCTGTCAATCCTTGCTTGAAGCCTTGACCGGAAGATGGTGTCTGGCCAGCAATTAGGTCAAATTTATTATTGTTCCTGTGCATCAGAGAGGCCCGGGGCTGGGTTGTGAAAATTGGGGCCACCCCACCCCCTAAACTGTCACAGTCAAACATACCTCCCTCCAATGAACTTGCACTTCCCAAACTATGAGGTCTGTTGGGTGGTGGACCAGAAAGGCCCAAAGCCAGCCCAGACCCTGAACCTGGGTGGTGGTGCAGGTAGTGGTCCTGATACAAGTTGCTGTCTTTCAAGTGCAGGTTCCCAAACGTCCTTTCCACCTCGCTGATGTAATCACTGAACATATTGTCCTCAGTTAGGTAGGGTGGTTTGCAGTCTGAATGGCCAGCCAGGCTGCGGCGGTGCTCAGAGATGTCATAGACACTGGACTCACGGCGAATGAAGTCCAACGCGCTGTGTGGTGAACCATTGACCCCAGAGAGCGAAGCCATGTTCTTGGCTGTCCGCAGCAGTCGCAGGATATTGGAATGGGTGTTGTTCATGGTTGCCGAAGGTGAATTGAGGGCTGACTTGTTCTCCTCAATCTGTACCCCATGGATGCAACTGTAGATCTCCTGTGGGCGGGAAGATGCAGAGGGGTTAGCATAAGACGTTCCCATAAGTACCTGCTGACTCACAGCCTGGTGCTGTCATGGAACAGGAGTACCCATACATTACATTACATCACATTACATTACATACAATATAATGCAAATCATACATATATTTCAGAGAATGACGCAGGAACAATGACAAGGGAATATGGACAAACCATAGATCATGATGGGAGGTGGATTTTAAGTTTTGGAATATTAGTCGATACTTTCAATCAGTGAGATTAAAATAAAACTGAACAATGCTTCATTTTAATACAAAGCCATTGACCAGTCTGACAGAATATATTATAGTACAAAACACCAACAGAGAAGATGATAAAAAAAGAGTTTATGGTAAATTATGGAAAGACATTTACATTCAGCAAAGGATAAGATAAATCTGAGATATGAATAAATAGTATGCAATCAACAGATGAATGAATCAAATAAATTTAAATCCTCAATTTTTCCCAGCAGATGGCAGAAAAGTTAATGAGACTTTTGTTTGGTATTGGAAAGAAAAGGTAACTTGCCTGCTAGCAATAGTCATGCTGACCATTCAGTTCAGAGTTCTGATAATAAAGTTTCTTTCACCTCTTTCTCTTAGTTTTGGTACCTACTTCTTCTTTCCACTACATATCCATGTATGCATGTAATGTTTTGCACCTCAAGGCTGTTTTCTTCTGCCTGCATGTTTGCATATCCTTTGATTATGATGGGTATGTTATTCATTCTCCTTTTCCTGAGCTTGTATTTTATCCTTTTCTGAATATTACTGACCTAAACTGCAGTGAATTTTTGAAAATATCTAATAAATGCTTTGGGCATTGCATGAATACTATCATTAAAGACAGATATTCTGGAGCTTATTTGGACAGCAGAAATTCTGAAAGTGAATGGGAATATTTGTCCTGGTCGAATTTATTATGGTACAAAACTTAAGACTTAAATCCCTAAGGGACTCAAACCCCTGAGGGTAGGGGAATACTGACAAGAGTCCAGTTGTATGAATAGATACAGTGGTGTGAGATATGAAACATACATTGCAGAGCAGTTTATACTACATTTATTAATTTAGCTGCAGCTCCCCCTAAGTCAAATGACTTGTTAAGCTACTTATTGGAGTAATTGTGGGTAAGTACCTTGCTCAAAAGTGTTGCAGCAATCAGGGGGATTTGAACTTGTGGCCTTTACAGCCAAAGGCAGGAGCACTAACCACTATGGTAACTGCTGCCCCTTGAGACAGCACCCTCATCAAAACTTGAGGACTGGTGTCTTGCTCATAGGGGCTGTTGCAACAAATTCATGCTGTCATTGACTAGTCCTCTAACTAGAACAGATGTAACTAAATGCCGCAGAGCTGCGACACAGGAAGGTGTCATACAGATGAGTCTTGCATATGGGATATTACAGCATTTTCCTGATTCCATCTGGTAGAAAGGAAAATATATGCCCCTTCTAGTACAAAAGATGTAGAAAAATGCAAAAATTTTAATATTGCTTGTACTTTGCAATTTATAATAAGTACAGTTCATATAAATCACATCACATATCCATGACAAAGTTGAATTTCTGCTTTCAAGGATCTCATCATTGGTACATAAGAGAAGTGGGTAGTAATGAGTTACTATGCAATCAACTTGAATCCATGATTTTAGCATGATATAAAACACATTTTATTTCAAGATGGAAGGTTTCAATATGGCACCGAGTATGGCCGCCGTGTTGTGAGCTCCGACTCAGTTTGGGACGCCAGTGGAGCAGGTCAACAGCTTCAAGTTCCTCGGTGTTCATATCACTCACACTGAGGTAGTAGTGATGAAAGCTCACCAGCACCTCTTCTTAATCAGACGGCTGAGGAAGTTCGGTATGAGCCAACTCATCCACAAATCATTCTACACCTGCACCGTGGAGAGCATCCTGACTGGCTGTATCGCCGTCTGATATGGGAACAGCACCACCCTCAACCATAAAGCTCTGCAGAGAGTGGTGCAGACAGTCCAGCACATTGTCAGAGGTGAGCCTTCCTCCCTCCAGGACATCTACACCAAGCATGGAGGATCATCAGAGACTCCAGCTACCTGAGCCATGGACTGCTCTCGCTGCTACCATCAGGCAAACGGTATCATAGTATCAAATCTTGCACCAGCAGGCTGTGGGACAGCTTCTTCTTACAGGCATCAGACTGTTGAACTCTAACAATAACTAATAACGCAACCACATGCACAACCCACTCTACCTCCTGCACTGGACTTTACCACTAACAATGGATATTGTATATTGTATTATGTGAATACTGTACATGCTGTACAGGTGTTTATTGTGTATATTTTTTTGTGGTCTGTATATTTATAACTTATGTCGAACAGCTGTGGAGAACGCACCAAAGATTTTCACCACCTGTTCACTTGTGGTTATGGTGAGTGACAACAGGTGATTTGATTTGATTGACATTTACTCATTTAGCAGACGCTTCTCCAAAGCGACATACATCTCAAAACAATACAAAAGTGCAGAGAGAGAGAAAGAGATGTAGATGCAGATACTCCAACTACAGTACATTACTGCACTTCAGCTTCACTCGCAAATCGCGACTTTCACATTTTCATTTTTGACATGCTTTGGATAAATTTCATTATATTCATTTTTTTATTCTGTAAATAAAAAATTGGGTATCAAATACCAAGTCATGATACTAACATTTTGGATAAAGAAAGTCTGTAAATCTAAGGGGGTGCAGTGGCGCAGTGGGTTTGACGGGGTCCTGCTCTCTGGTGGGTCTGAGGTTTGAGTCCTGCTTGGGGTGCCTTGTGATGGACTGGTGTCCCATCCTAGGTGTGTCCCCTCCCCCTCCAGTCTTACGCCCTGTGTTGCTGGGTTAGGCTCCAGTTCGTCACAACCCCACTTGGGACAAGTGTTTCCAGCCAATGTGTGTGTGAGTTTGTAAATTAATGGGTGCCTGTACATAGCTTCATTTGGGGCAGCAGACTGTATAATGGTTAGAGCTGCCACTTTGCAGTAAAAGGACATGAATCTGAATCCCTGCTCCTGCTGTAGTATCCTTGATCAAGGTGCTTACCATGAATTGATAAAGTAAATTTATCCCACTTTATAACTGGCTGAATTTTAGTCTTTATAAGTAGCATAGTAGGGGGTGCGGTGGCGCAGTGGGTTGGACCGCAGTCCTGCTCTCCGGTGGGTCTGGGGTTCGAGTCCCGCTTGGGGTGCCTTGCGACAGACTGGCGTCCCGTCCTGGGTGTGTCCCCTCCCCCTCCGGCCTTACGCCCTGTGTTGCCGGGTAGGCTCCGGTTCCCCGTGACCCCGTATGGGACAAGCGGTTCTGAAAATGTGTGTGTGTGTGTGTGTAAATAGCATAGTATACAAATCTGAAACTGCAATTCACCTTGGACAAAGGGGGCAGCCAAATCATGGTTAATTATAATACCTAGCAGACTGTGGTCTTTGTTTTGTATTTGAGTAATGTAATTAGTACTGCATGTTTAATGCATTGAAATTATGAGATCATAACATATGAAGTGTGATATTCACCTAGGCAGTTGTATGCAGCTAGGCAGTTGTGCAGAAGTGGTGTGAGTTACAAAGGAATGCCACAAAGTAAAACGATCCAAAAACGCATATGGGACTGCTACTGGTAAAACCTGTCACTTCTGTTCTTGTGTGTTTCCCTCAACTAGTTTGGCCTACCACTGAACAAATATTTTAATATAGACTGGCACCACAATTTAACAGTTAGTTAAAACTGAGCTGTGTATATCATAAAAAAATCAAAGCAGAGCGCAAAATTTAACCACCAGGGCAGCATAAGAAGCTGAGCTCTGTGCTACCTCTCTGTTCTTGGGTGGTGTTAGTGGCCGAGGGAAGTGGAAATGCCAGCCCTGGCTGAAAGGATGGTTTACTATTTAAAGAAAGGCTGAAATTAATTTGATAGAGAAACATTGTAAAATAATAGCTTATTCAAGATACAGAGGAGGACTGCAATGAAGAACATGAGCTGTACAAGCACTTCCCACCCGCCGTTCACACTCACTCTGCTGATGGAGTACGTGATTCCAGGTTTGCCCGAGCAGACACCCATGAAGCAGAAGCGCAGCTGCCAGTAGAAGAGGTGCTCGCAGATGAAGGTGACGAGCGAGAGCACCATGGCTGCACCCAGCATGTAGAAAACCCCCGCCATGTTGTCGACGTCCAGCTGGCTGCTCATTACCTCGTTCTTCTCATGGTGGCAGATCCCAGTCAGCCACAGGGCCTCCAACTCCTCCATCTCACCTTGGGACAGTAAGAAAAAGGGTAAAAGATGGGGGGGGGGGGGGGGGTAGAAGAGGAGGGCAAAGAAATTATTGTTAAGGGAATACAATTAAAATGGGAGAAGTGATGAGTTTAGAGGTTAGATGCAGTAAGAGAAGTCACGGAAAAACTTTAATGGGGGATAAGGTTGGTTAAGAAGAAATAATTATAGGTTAAAATAAAGAGAATATTACAAAGAGAAGATTTATGTTTTACCTTATATACTTTAGACTACAATAGTTACTACAATTAAAAATGACCAACCCTTGTTCTCTGTATTTATGGTACTCATCCTTCTCCTCACTGTAGGGGCTTCAGGGACTTAACCTTTCAGTGACTGCCTATTACTTCAGAAACTAAGTGCCTGCATCTTGCTGGGTATGGGTGTGCTCGCATATCAGTTTCAGGAACTAGGCCACACCAAGCGTGTGTATATCAGAGTGTGTTGAAGTGACTTTGAAATCCCTAGAGGTGTGAGGTCCACTTTCTGAGTAGGGCGGTGACACCCCGCTCTGTCCCACATTTGCATGCACATACTCACACAAATGCTTAGAAATACAGCAATACCCACATGCAGCAAAACAAATACATGCACATAGAAACACACAAAGTTTGTATTAGGCTAACACTGACCCAGTTTCAGACACACACTTACACACTGTGAACATTGGGCTCATAGTCTAAACTGACCCATATTCACACACAAACAAACACATACAGTCTAGAGGCACCAGAAGCTACTCTGGCACTTCAAACTAGGACAGCACACTAGGCCTTGGATGTGACTTGAACCTGGATTCTTCTCTCATTTCTTATATTTATTTATTTATTTTTATGTGATACATACCCAAATTAGTGCCTCTTCATTTCCAGAGGGTTACATGCAGAGCCTTGTTGCACTTAGATCAAAGAAGACCGCCACACAGCAGAAATGGCTGCCATTGAGCCTTAGAACAAGACCCTGCCCGATCACTAGTGTTTAACTAACACCTGCAACAGGTCTATGTAGGATGACACGTCCAAGGTGTGCTGTTGTCATAAAACTATTTATACCACATTTAATGAAAAACACACAGCACTCTAACAAACAGAAGAAACTCTAGCTAGAATATGCTTGACCATTCATGAACTCATAGCAAGCATGCTACACACATAGAAACGGTACACTTGAAGAAGAGGAACAGCGAAGAAGCCCATATACAGTATGTGGTTGTTAATGGATTACCGTCTCCAAAGAGCTGGAGAATAGCCAGGTCGACCTGTCTCTTCCAACCAGAGTCTTTCTGAATGGCAATGCCATAGCCTGTGGTGGCAAAGATATAGCCACTGCCAATGGTCACCAGCTTGCAGCCCTCATCCCTGCCAGCCATGTAGTTGAGCACTGCCGCGTCATAAATGAAGGCGTCCAGTTTTCTGAAGAGAAGTAGAGTTTATGTGTGGGGGGACAGAGGAGACAGTTATTTAAAAATTACATGAATATCGTGGATGATACTGTGATGATACTGTGTCTCATCAACACCACCTGTCATGCAGTTCCCAGAGACAGAAATCACCTTGTGATGCCAAACGACCCAGATATCAGGAAAGGGGGAGGGGGGCATGAAGGAAGAGAGGGTGCTGGAACTCCTCCTAATGACTACAAGCCACAATGCCTAGAGGAAGATTTAGGGACAGCGGGTGACTGTTGCCCTGCCAGTCCCCTCAGGGCTTAGTCCCCCCTTTCCCCTCCACTTCCCATCATCCCCATGTTCTCTCACCCAGTCTTAAGGCTGTGGAGTGCCTCATCCACGTTCCTCTGGTGGTACTTCACCATGTAAGTATGCATCTCCTTGTAGTTGTTCCGGATGTTCCTCTCAGTGCTGCCATTGGGAACAGTCCCAAAGCGGAATGGTGGGGAGAAGTCATTCGGTCTTTGGAACTATAGGGGTGGAAAGTCAGACTAAATAAATTGGACATCCATGCAAAGCAAGTCTGGAAATGAAACACATTTTCCTCTTAGAGCATGGGTATAAAAAGGGTAGAATGTCTAGTATATACACAAAGAAAGAATGACAAAAAGGAATATTTGATCTGATGGCTGACATGCATTTTCAGCACATCTTCAACACAAATTAAACAAACACAGACCAGGAAGGTCAATGCATCCACAGCATAGACAACTAATTATGCCTTTTGTGTCACTCAAAAAGACACACAATCCCCATGGTCCAAGTGTGCAAACTCACTTAAGAGGAAAAAGGAGCACCCTGCAGTAGTCTGTGAATACACACAATGCCTGAGCATGTGGCTGACAGAGGTATAAAGAGCATGGGGTACCTTTTTGTCACTCAACCCGGTAACCTGGTCCACATACTCCTCCTGAATCATGAAGGCTGCCAGGTTGGCAGTGTAGCTGGCCAGAAAGATGACAGCAAAGAAGGCCCAGACTGACACCATGATTTTGCTGGTGGTACCCTTGGGGTTCTGCACTGGGACAGAGTTGTTGAAGACCAGGCCCCAGAGCAGCCAGATGGCCTTGCCGATAGTGAACGAGGGACCCCCAGGCTCTGGGAGTTGGAGAGACACAAGGACAAAAGAATCAGCTGCATTGTCATACTCTAAACCTTCTCAGCTGTTGTGTTCACACCATGTTTAGTTCCACACCTGGGGGTCCCATTTGGAGATAGGAGGTGTGGGTCCATTTGACCAATGTGTCACCCTAGCAGTCCAGTACTCACATAGCAGTTTAACAGCCTCACAGAACAGCAAGGTTTGGACTGATAAAAATGCCATAAACCATGATGGATCACACAAGGAGTCTTCACTCACTCAAGGTGGTGCTTTTCTCACCCCATGAATCCCAGAGTTCCTTACTCTTATCTCAACCTTTAACTCTGAGGTGGCCTAATAATGATCAATGTAATTTGGCATCTACTACGTGTCTAACAAATCTATTCTCCTGAAGGGCAGGAAAAAGAACAGTAATATACCTCTACTTTTAAGTTACATTTTTTCCAGATATTTTATGAAACACCTAATACTGTCAGCAGTGAGATGGGATCACAGGAAATATGCAAATTTATGCTAATAATGCATAAAAGGCATGTGCAAAAAACAACATAGAGAACATCACTGATATCAAAGAGAAAAAAAATAAAAATAATTGCATTGGATTCCAAAGACCGATGAAATAATTCTGAAGGAATTTCAGACAGATGAGAGCACTGTTGTTAAATAGTCACCCTACTGCATTGTTGTGTGGGACAGGGTTTGATTTGCACCTCTTACAGGAACCCTATTGCTAGCCAGTTTGAGCAAGTCTACAGTTGTGCTAGTTCTACACTATTTCCCCAGCTGCTCCGGGGATGTGATCCCAGAGAGGCAACAGTGCACTGGAGTCACTGTGTTGTTCATTATATCTGTTCTCACCTCTCCCATCTGCCAGACAGCGATTGTACCCAACAGGGCTGAAGTACTCAAACACGAAGACGGCCACCGCTGACACCAGCAGTAGCATCACAAACATCATCACCCACACATCAGCGCTGAATGGCTCTGAGAGAGTGTGAGAGAGAGAGAGAGAGAGAGAGAGAGAGAGAGAGAGAGAGAGAGAGGAGAGCAATGACATCATGTTTATAAGCATTTGATTTAAGGCCACCATAAATTTTCTGCACAGAAGAGAATCAATCAAAAAGTAAAACAAAGCGGAAACAGACAGAAGCCATTGCTCCTTACCTAAGAAGGCTGAAGGCGAAACAGTACCATTGCTACGTGAGACCATGACGCTGATGCCTGTCTCTATAAATGGCACAGAGAAGTCAATGACCTCTGACCTCTCTTCGTTGATGGTGAGGGAGCCAACTGCCATGTGGGCATTCTTTACCACAACCTGAGCAAGTAAGTGAGTAAGGAGCATAAGAGAAAAAGAGAGATTATTCCCCATCATCGAGGGACAACAGGGAAAGTGTGGCATTAGCAGCACAAAACATTAACACCTGCCAAAACCTAAGGGACACTCAGTAGTCATGCTGCAAATGTTATTTACTTGCCCAATTTCTTTTTTTTATGTATATGGCATATGTACATACACTTGTTTCAATTCCCCTTATACTTTTGTTTTGGTATTACAACTTTTCTTAGCTATGTATTAACAAGTAGTTTTATTCTGCCTTTTCAGCACAAGCTATAAGCAAATTAAAGTGGTTTACACCTATAAGGGTACTGGGACTTGAACCTGAAAGCAAGAAACTAGAAGACCTCTGTGTGAGAGGGGCACAGTTTCTGCACACTGATCAACTGAATTGGACATTAACACACTCGACATTAATGCAGAGAGTGAGAGGAGGAAAAACTGGGTTATTACACTGGGTCACAGCAGCTAGAAATAGCCACACCCCTCCTCTCCCCCCACCTTCACCAATCCTCTTTTTTCTCACTAACCATCTCTACAGGTATATTTAGCCCTAAATACCTGGGCTCTATAGCATGATGCTAAAGTGGGACAAAACTCTCAGAGTTAATAAGGTTTAAGTGTGTGAGGGAGGAAGAAAGAGTGAAATTGTGTAGGGGGAGTTGTCTTTGTCTTTAACTAAAGAGTTGATGTGCGTGCGTGTGCGCGCACGAATCGCCAAGCACCTGTATGCGAGTCTCCAAATCCAGTGTATCTACTTGCCCTTTTGCAGTTCCCAGTCTCCTCCATAGCTGTCACTCTCCATTTCTCAAAATAAAATAACTAAACCAGAAATCATCAAATGATGATAATTCCCTGTACTGCTAACAAATTAGGGATACTGGATGATGTAAGACCTTTTCTCCTTCCTAGTTCAGTATTTAATATACCACAATCCAGTTATCTAGGCACCAAAACTAATAAAGCAATATTAAGGAAAGTTCAGATGGCACCTCAATGAAAATTTCATTTAAGTTAAAGTTAATCACCACCTCACTTAAAAGCCTTTAATACAGGAGACAACTTTGTTGGTAGATGCTGGTAGCACTGCAAAAGTACAATAATAACAAAGTATGCTGCTGTCCACCACTACCCCCCTTCTTCCTCCTCTTCAGCATTCATGAGGTTGTTAGCTTTGATCAGCTCTCACAGATCTTGTGTGAGACACAAGCATCTGACCTTAATCTAACATTCAGGTACAGGGCTACCATGACTATACTCTTTCAAACTACAAGACGTTCCAATCGAACCAACTGCAATTGCTGACCTTTATACATTGTGTGAGTGTGTACAGTAAGTGTGCCTTTCAGGCTGCAGGGTCATTTCAGAAGAAACTTTGCACCACTGAACTGTTAAACCTATATATCGACTTTAAGTTTTAGCCTGGATACTGCCCAATTATTTTATAATGAGATGTGAAAAGCAACTTAAAAAGTGCATTTTTTGTTACATAAATACTATTGTGAAAGGTGAAAGCCTGCTCTGGAGTGTGAGGTAAATGTTTGACCTGCAAAAATAAGACCATTTTGTACATCTATATTAGCAGTTTAGCTTAAGTAAAGTTAGGCAGAGGGTGCTAGGAAGACGTATTTACTACTCTTAATGAAATGCAAAGCTTCCTTCGTATCTTTTAGATCCCTAATGTACATTTAATTTTTATAAGTCTCAAGAGGTCATTAAGGATTTACTTATTTTGTCAAGAAAAAGATTTTGTAATTCAACAAATTTTTCTGAAGATAACTAGAATGTATATTCAAAATTAAGTTGCCACAAACTGTAGTTTCAAAATATAGTAATAAATTGACCTAAATGATATGAAACTGACCTAATGCTAAAACATGAGAGAAAACACGACCCACCTCCCCAACCATGCCGTTCCAAGTGCCATTGACCTTCTTGCCATGCTTGCCATTGGTCACCAGGTAGAGATCATAGGTAAACTTGACCGACTTGGCAATCTTCTTCAGGATGTCAATACAAAAGCCCTTACAACATCGCTTGATGTAAATTCCAGAATCTCTTGTCTGGTTGCTGAAGTGAGGGAGGGTGTTGGTATTTAGGGAGGTAGAAGAGAGAGGAGGAACATTAGGGCCACAGGGATTGGAAAGCCAAAGTGGGAGATTTGACAAAGAATAGTGTGGAATTGATGGCAGGAATGGACAAATTAAAAGAGGTAGAATTGAGGATATGCACAAAGACCAGTGGAAGAAATGAAAAGGAATGGTGAAAAGGAAGACGCATGATGAGGGTAATGAGATGCAGTAAGATAAAATGAGATTTGAAGGACAAGAACAGATATTCATATCAAAAAAGCAAAAGGAAATACATAAAAATTGAGAAGGGAAGTCACGATGGAACATAATGAGTGAGGAATGTTTTATGAAAAATTTGGAAGTGCAAAGCATTGGGTGCAGAATAGTTAAAACAAAGAGGCAGATTGACAAGGATGGAAGGCAAGAGGAAAGAGATGAGGTGGAAAGTAGTGACATGTCCAAGTGAGTAAAAAAGAGGAGAGTGTAGGGAGACAAATGAGAGAGAATGAGACACTGATGATATCACAAAACTGAATACACACAGATTATGATACTTGAAACTACTGAAACTTAAAACATGTCAGCTAAAATGAAGCACTAACAGCTAGAAAGTAGAGACTAGGCTAGGTACTACTTAAAAAATATATCTAACAGTGTCAAGAGACATTGGATGTAGAATTGTGTACTGTGTTTCATTTTCCCCAAAGGGCCTATATCTGCAGTATCTGGCCAAAGACAGCAAGAAAGCTGCACGTATTATAGACACTGTAGACAAAAATAAGCAATGCACAGGATAACAGAAATGACTGCTACTGACAGACTGCACTTGACAATGCACAGCAATGCAATCCATTAAAATAAGATGCCATTATAAGCACCCAGTTGCATAAGACAGCGCGAAGAAACACACTTAGACAAATTTGGTTGTTCATTAAAACAGATATGTTACCCCGTATGGCCATGACGTGGAATGTGTACGTGGCCAATAATGAATGAACTCCAGACAGAGTAGAGATGAGGCTACAGACAGACAGAGAGGGCAAAAGTTGATAATACACAGTTTTCAACAGTTAACGTCAATAAGATGGGTCAAACATCAGGAAGGGCAGACAACAAAGATGGGTGCACAACAGGTCCAGTCAGAAATTCAGTTGGTGTGGACAGTGACACTGGGTGTATGGCGGATCTCTGTGGGATGCTGGTGGAGGGGGGGGTGGGCAATGCAGGGATATGTTCTCACAGGCCTTTGATCTGCTTCCGGCAAGGCACGGTGTTCCTCATGCATGTGCCACTGAGAGGGTCCACATCCTCCACTATGACGAAGGGTGCTTCCTCCAGTGTAACAATAGACAGATGGTCGTCCTCACGTTCCTCGGCACCCGGGTACAGCTCAAAGCGTGGCCAAACATGGTATTTCATTGTCAATGTGCCGTTCTCCCACTTCCCCACCTGGTTATGGCCAGAGGGATATGTCAGGGAAGGTGGGGCAAGAATCAAGAAACAGAAGATGAATGTGAACCCTTTGTTTGTACACCTGAGTGACCTGTGGGTTATGCTAAGCCCCATCCAAAGCAAAGCCTAGAAATGATGGACACAAGAGGAGAACCATAAAGACTTGAGAGCAAGATTTGGCCAACTGAGAAAATTGAAACTATTCACTATCTGGACTGGACCCTGGTCAGAGTCCCACAGACATGAAGGAGGGGTGGCAGGGGTGCTGTCTGCAGACCTGTAAAAGCATTGACTGGACTGGACACTACAGAGTCATTCACAGCACTTCAAAGGGATTAAGGGAGAAGTGGTGGGGGTAGGGGTGGCAAGAGAACTCATTAGAATCCAAGAAAGGGGTCCATCTGGAAGCTGGGTTGAGAATTAAACATGAGATAGGCTGAGCGTGTGGAAAGTCACCTTGTTCTCCAATCAGAGGACAGAATACAGATTGAGGGAGTGCGAGAGAGAGACAGGGAACAAGATAAAGAGCAGAGGAAAAATACACAGGAGCATGGAAATGGGATGGGGGGGAAGGGAGGGAGGGACTCACCCTGTCCCACTGCCTATCCTTGTCCAGTAGGATGATGACCAATTTGGGGTGCATCTGATAGCCATCTTCGCTGAAGGACAGGTTGCGTCCTTCAAACGTCACATTCATGAGGTACCTAGGAAATAGAGAAAGCAAAAAGATGCCAAATAAACTTTAAAAAAGTAAATGCCTAGCAGTTTTATTTGCATAGTTTTTAGAAAATTAAGAGGCACACTCATAAATGCTTGTGGCTTCTGTTGACATGTTTATTCTCTAAAAGTGTAAAATATTGAAATGTTCCATGGGTGTATATTTGTGTGCATGTGCTGGCCTGTCCCTGCTTCTGTCAAGCAAACTCAAATCATCCCTCTGCCCCCCCCATACATGCTCCTGCTCTCTTTCCCTCTCGGTGGGTTGCTGTTTCCATAGCAACACTACCTCAAAACATGCACGCAACATATAAATATATAAATAAAAAAAATTAAGAAAGTGAATGTGGATTTGTATGAACATCATTCATTAGATGTATCAGGTGTGTTGCATACTCCAGTAGAGTAAACAGTGTAATTTTATAGCAGACTCCATTTTGCAGCAGGAAGCATGACAACCACATTTAATTTTCAACACAATACTACTGTACCTCTCCACTGTATATACAAATGAACTTCAGTGCCTTTTGAAAACTAACATTAACAAGTTATATATTCCCAAAAATATATAATTAGTCAAAAAGGATTAAGATGCTAAAAAGAAAATATATATAGATAATATATATATACATAAAGACATTTAGCAAGACAATAGGTTTTTTTAAAGTTTCACTAACAATTAGATTATCAAGTATGAAAAGTAGAAATTGTAAATGCTTGCAAAAATTTATGACCCACACCTAGATTACATTTGCAGCCACACCATCAGTACATTTTTTCACAGTTTTAAATAATGTATACCATCAGTGTTGTCTACAGTGTTATTTACTGTTTGGTGCTCCTTGCAATGTTACATTAACCACTGCTGTGTGTATATACTCTACCTACAACACCCAACCCTTGCTAAGTGTAGAGAGTGACAGACCTACAAGCATATACAACATGTTGCCATGGCACCCACAACAACTGTGATTTCCACACCATCTGCTGTGTTTCTATAGAAACCATAATCTCCAAGAAAGACTAGGTCTGTAATTATTCTCACTACTCCCCCTTTTCTTTCTCCTCCTCCAGCACTACATTTCTAGAAACTGATGCAGTCATTTCTCTCTCTGCTTTTCCTTCATTTTTCCTCTGTCAGGTATACACACATTCATTAATGCAGGTTCAAGATGCTGTAGCTGTAAGTTCCATGACCTTTATTCATTAAATACAGCACATGCAATTACATGTTATTAATCCATACACGCAGTTGTATCCTGCCACATCACCACACCAAAAGCAAACTCATAAAAACCATACTTTTTGAGCTCCATGAATTGTGAAAAACTCTATAAAATATTTGGATGTTTTCACAAATGAGCTCTCCTGTTAGTCAAAAATGACTTACAATCAGATGAATGAGTCAAATAGAGAAACGATTTCTTGCGATCTTGCCCTGTGACTACAGAAATAGCATAACATGGAACCTGCACACAGCATCTCAAGATATGTCAGGTATGTGGTGTGGAGATAATGCTGCATATGCATTTGTACTTTTGTGTGCCGAAAATATACAGACAGTGTGGAAGACAGAGAGAAGAGTTGAAAAATTGAGGTGAAAAGTAGGTAATTAAGTGTGCTAATGCAAAGACTGCAAGAGGAAGAGGACAAAGGGGAAGAGACAGGCATCCTTTGTTGGGAATTGGGGGAAATGGAGAAGGTTCAAATGAAAGTGGCTTTTTAGGTTTATCATAAACCTGTCAACAAAAGACAGAACAGAGATCTGCAGAAATATTATAACTGAATTGCCTCATTCACAGATAGTGTCACTAAATACCGTCATAAATAGGATACTGATTATCAATGTAACGTTGCCAAAAAAGGAACGTTAAAAAGGAAGCATCCTGAAGGACACTCATTCAATGTTTATTACATGAATTTATACTACAGTTAATGTTAGTGCAGTTTCAGCTGAGTGAAAACTTTGAGGTGACAAACACTATTTTGAGGACATACATTAATCTGCTCCAGAGAAATAGCTGATTATGATGGAAGTGGAGACAGGCACACACTGCGATCACAAGCCTCTTAAGCAAACATCTGATAGTATTAAGAAACTGCAGGCATATAAATCAACAGCCACATAACAAAGCAATGGTAAGGTCCAGCTGCCTGTATCGATTTCCATTACCTATTTTAAAAAAAGAAAACAATACAAAAATTGTACAATAACATTATCTTACTTGAGTAGCATTTGACTTGGTCCTGATGTATTTATTTGGATTGCATCAGTCCAAATGCTATGTATATAATGCAAATATGAAACCAAATTTAAATGATATTATACTGCCAAAAAAACAAGATCTGCAGAAGATCAGTATCTCAATTAGGGGTTAATTACCTGCTGCAAACCACTTACTTGATATAAATGAGTTGAAAAAACAAGAGTATCGTTAAAAATTAATAACTTAATTTAATCAGGAAATTAATAAAAAGTAACTAAGTTTAACCTAAAGAGATGACAAGAAAACAAATACAGACCTTGTTAAGATGCTACATGATCCACACTCGCAAGAACAGACAAATAACAAATGTGAAGCTTTTGCACTTGCACTTGAAAGCAAAGGAATAATGCAGTGTTACTTCAGAACTCATAAGCCACTTGCAGACACATATTCTGCTCTCCTGTGCTCTTGGGTGAAACTGCACCCATGATGTCTGTGTTTTTACTACAGTCACAAAAATAGCAGTGAGAGAAGGCCAGAAAGAGGCAAAGAAATGGAAATAAAGAACACATTGTGAAAGGGAACTGTTTCTGAATGAGTAAGACAAAACACAGCAAGAAACAAAGTGTAGCTGCACGGCAACACACAGTTTCAGGGAAAAGAAAATCTTTAGATTCTGTTGCCACTGGGACCAATTAAATTGGCATGACAGCAAAACTTGGGCACATTTAAATGTCCTGTTAAAATAACAAGAGAAATTGAACAGGATGTCAAAGCACCTGAGCACTTCATTAGGGTTGCCAGCATTTGACCCTTTTTTGTCAGGGGCCCCATGGCACTCTGACTTTAAAAGAGTGTGAGGACCCCGGTCAAGCATCATGGTGGAGGTTGCCATGGCAATGATGGCCACCCCATCACGAACTCGAGCCTCCAGGCTATAGTCCCACTCATCATATGACACAGAAATTAGACCTACAAGAAAATGAGAGTTAGAGAGAGAGAGAGAGTAAGAGAAATGTTACGTAATATAAATGTATGCATCATGCACAGGTATACAATAACAAATTCACAGTGACAGCTATAAAATGTTATTATGACCTCCTTCCCCACAGCAATGACCCTTGACCTACGTTGCCTGGATTTTAACATGAAACCTGCCTTCCAGGACAGGACACAGGTTGCAACGTGCCTCTATCCGGAATCATCAGCACAATATTAGCAGACATCACCTTGGGCAGCAGGTAGCACAGTTGTTAAGGACAAAGGCTTATAACCCAAAGGCTGCCAGTTTGAAGTATACCAGGACTGGCCCTGTTGTGATATCCTTAAGCAAAGTGTTAACCTCAGTTGCTCCAGCAAAACACAGCATTGTATAAAGTAATGAAATTGCTAATTGGTTTATATAAAGTATTCAAGTTAGCAGCAAAATAATAATAACCATAATAACCTCTGACTGAACAGTTTGCCTGCTAGCCAGTTATGAGGCCAAAACAAAGTGTACCTCAAACCCAGTTAAAGTTTTGAAAGTGATGAGGTCATGCCCTTGAGAACAAGCACCCACATCACACTCTGGTTTAAGGGTAATTTTTAATTTTAAAAATGAAAAAAAAACTGCACTATCTCAGTGCAGGACCTACTAGGACCCTTCAGGTATGAACACACAGTGACCACCAGGGGACAGAAAAAGTCATCACAATATGAACCATTTCTTCTAATTCAGCTGAAAGGGTAAACAGGTAATAAGATTTCACCGTATCTCTAGGCTAAAAGTGTTCTGCTGTCTTCTGAACTACTCCTTTGTTCATGCCTGTTTGTAGTTCAGATTCAAAATCAGGTGACCACTGCAGAAGAACACATGAATAAGTGGAACACCAAGTATGGCAATGGTGGTAAGTGTAAGACTCCAGTTTGTACCAGTCCTTACGAATAAAAGCATTTGCTAAGCCAGTAAATAAGAGTAATAATAACAGTATAGCTGCAACAAAGTGGAACAATTTGTGTTCACAAGCCCTTAGATAAATCTATTGTGCAATTCTGTGTCTTACAATGTGATAGAACAGGGAGATGCGCAGTTGCATTATTGCTCCCTTTTATGTAATTCAAGAAACCAATAAGTAGAATTAGCTAGACTTCAAAGCTCCTAATGTAGCTAGTGTGGCAGGCTACAAGACACAACCAACCCTGTTTCAGCACAGCACCTTTTCTCAAGACCCAAATCCGGATCTTACCTCCACACCCTGTGCCATCCTCTGTTCCCATTGCCCAGCCCAAAAGCCAGACAAACAGCATTTATATACTGCACATGTAAACCCTCAGACCTAGGCTCCATAACCAGATTCTTTACCAGGTATAGCCTCTTTACGCAGCCCTTTGCCTTGACCCAAAACTTGACATGCAGTATCACACTGCACCTTTGACTACTGTCCCAGGTCCACCTACCCTTTGGAAACTCAACAGGTACATTGTCACTGTCACCGGTCACCAGCGAAGGGACAATCCAGGTGTAACCATAGCCTGTGAGGCCCACTGAGTGAGCCACTGCAAAGATGGTGGTTGCTTCCTCCTTGGTGCAGTACAGCAGGATGACAGGGCTCTGAAGCTTCTTTAGCTGGTTCTGGATTTTGGAGTCACCGTCATCCACTGACATGTCCAGCAGAAGCACCTCCTCTAGCTCCCAACCTACAAAACTGTTCTCAATGGTGCTCCGCACCTGGGAAGAGCAGAGAGAAGGGCAAAGGGAGGGGCACAGGTGCTTAAGTGTTCACAGACTGACTGGACCTCCTATTATGCCACATTAGCCTTGGTACAAACACAACCACAGCAAAAAGCATGTGCTACCTCGAAAACATACCAGAATGTATCTGCCTATATCTGCCTACCAACCAAGGTAATTGAAAAAAGAATCAGTCACTCTGATAATGAAACTGATTGGTGTTGATATTAAAACCATCATGTTCACATGCTGTAAACTAAAAGGGCAGAGAAAATATTTGTGCCCCTCTTATATATTCAGACCAGATATTGAACCACATAAAAAATAACTATGATATTATCAGTTTTGAGTGCTTGGCCGGTGGGTTACCTTGTTCACAAAGTCTTTATTGCCAGGATAGTAGGTAGTTACTATAGAGAAAATGTACCAGTCGTACTCCTCCATTATATTCAGCATGACAGAGGCTTGCTGCTCGATTGATGGACCAAACTGGAAGAACATGGAATTGTCATCCTAAAACAGGGACAGGTGGGAGGAGAGGCAAAGCAGGGTTAATATATCATATTCATCCTGAGCATTTGGGTTGGATGTCATAGCAATCAAGGGGTTGAAAATATTTGCAGAATATAACTGGGAACTACACTTCTGTGAAACACATACTGCAAATGTATGCAGATTTAAAGTTTGTATGTGTGTGTGTGTGTGTGTGTGTGTGTGTGTGTGTGTGTGAATTAACACCAGCTTGTGTGTGAAATCCGTCCTCTTTGTCAGCCAGGAAGGGTGTGGAAATGTCTTTGGCTTATGAGCCTCGTTCAACATCAAAGCCTCTTGGCCCCCCCCTTTTTCCTCTGGGACAAGTTGGGTCGATCTGTTACCTTGTTTTTGCATTAATGAGACTGGGAGATACCAATTAAATGGCATGGGGAGGGCACAGGTCATCATGTGAAGGCTCAAGTGTACATAAATACATACAGACTATCACAAACACACTTGCCATATTAATAGTGACACGCAGACATGTCTGTGTAATATTCATCTTTACCACATTCCAAGACACAGTGAAGTGCCCTGAGCCCTTTTACTCTAATATTTTCTCTCACCATTGAAGTATACCCCCCCATTTTCCATCTCTCACTTAACCTCCATTTCCTCCCCTTCGTCTCCATTTTCATATTTGCTTATGTCTCTCTTGACTGTTCCCACTTCTCTGTCCTCCTCACTTCCCAGTAGCTGTCTCTCCCAGCACGCCATTCTCCCTTTTACTGGCCTATTTATTCAGCTGAAATTACTGCCAGGACACAGATATAATTGAATTCCCAGATCTCATACCCTCCTCCCCTCCTCTCCCCCTAAGAGCAGTGTAAAAGTAATGTTCTGTCCAGTAGAGTCCAGTCACTCTGGGTTCTGGGCGTCTACATCCTTTAATTAAGAGGCAAGCACCACTACCAATAGCTCCATCTCCTCTTTGCTTCAGTAATTATTTGCCTATGTTTATCACCGCGAGAAGATCTGCATTATTGAATGAAGACACTCAAGCTGCTGGAATCCTGGTGTTAAGCATGCAGCGCTGTATGTGTCCTTCTAGAAGCATTTCCCTCCCTGTACTCTTTCACTGCAGCCCCAGCTGTAGGACAGGAACACCCTGCCTATGTGGAATGGCAAACAGGCGTGAAGTACGTTTTGTATGTTGTTCTATAGATAAACCAACACTTTACAGCTGCCATTCAGTGAAACACATAAAAAGGTCTGAAATGTGAAAGATATGGATGAAGGCCAGGAGGACTGAGATTAAAAGAGCAGGGCCAGAGATCCAGCCCCAGAACAGACTTTGAGAGCGTTGCCTGGTTATGATGTCAGGGCCCATGCCGATACACCTGGCTGCCCATCAAGGCCAGGTGTCACAGACTTTTGCTGCGCTGTTCCGTACCACTGCAATTCCCCTGATGACCTCAGAAATGAAACTCTCAAAAGGCTGCGATCCCATCCGACACACACAAAGGAACCATTTAAGCCAAAGCACTCGCAGCCCCAGCACCAGCTGAGTGTGTGTGGCTCCATCCACATTCCAGAAAGAAGAAGGTTATGATCCACGTGATGCTTCGAGTTGTATTTGTTGTATGCACAGACATTTCGGTCATTTCCAGGTTGCTGAAACACAAACTACACATTTGACTTTTTTTTCAGGCGTGGTTTCTGAAACACTTTGGCATTGAGTAATTTGAGATATGCCACGAAAGCCTTTCAAGAACTTGCACAGTCAAGATGGGGGGGAGATTTTACCCATTTAGTAATGTATTGCATGATGGGAAGAGTTACAAGCTGGAGAGGAAAGACACAGCTGGGTCTGTCACATGTGTTCAGTCACAGAAAGAGACAATGCACATTTATTCCAAAAAAGAATTACGCACATGTATTTTCACTTACGCTCGCATAACCCAGGTGCACAAACGGACAGAGAAAGAGGAAAATAAAAAAAAAAAAAATTGAAAGCTTTTTAACAAACTACTGTGTCAATCACGTTCCAGTACAATGACTGCATACACACAAAAACAGGGGAACAAAAAAGGCACACACTAAAAAAGACACATGAATCCACTTTTCATCACCCCTTCCATCACTTTTCCCATCTCAGTTCATTACACGTAATTAAAAAAACAAGCTTTAATCAAACGCACATACACTTAATTAGTTTTTACATTTGTCAGACCTTCACCTAATTAGCAGTGACCTTATTTTACTTTTTTAAAAAAAAACCTAATTAAAAATGTTAGATCTTAATTAAAACATTTGGTGAATTTTGCACTAACATGATTATGATTATTATATAAACCTTTACATGACCTTTTCTGTGCTTTTTGAATGTCACCCCGGTCAACAATCATTTAACTGCCCCCAACTGAAAAAAAAAAAATTTGGTTCTTTTTTTCATAACCCAATCCTCAACACTTGAAAGGTTATACGAACGAGAAGTATTACAGTGTTCCAGGAATTCTACAACACCTGCGATAATCTCACTCACTTTCAACAGCCACTTGTCCTAGTGCAGGGCTGCGGTGTTCTGGAGTCCATCCTGGAAACAATGGGCACATATATTTACTCACACATTCCTTTGCAAAATGCACCACCATATTCTAGTTTCTTCTTCTCTGGGTTTAAACCCTGACTTCATCATTAGTGCTGATTAAATGGAGAAGTAGTACTCAACCTGCTAGCAACAAGACTAACTCTGGATCACATTACATCAGCTGGGAGTGCCAGGGCTTTTTCAGCTGAAGCAGGTTCTTTCATCATGCTCTGTTTGCCTAGCAGGTTCTTAACATGCACTCACACATCTATAAACACATCCAGTCATGAATCTGCAGCCTCCCAGATCCACACCTTCACTAAGCTCTCTTAGTTATCCCCCTCCCTTTTCACACCAAAAACCAATAAAGTGGAGAATGGGAAGAGAATGGGAAAATGCAGTCAAAGGCAACGCCACGACATGGAGATCAGGCATTCCTTCAAGCCAGGAATCTCACTCAGAGGAGGCAGGGGGCAATGCTGGTGGGCTAGCTGGGGAAGGTGGGAACAAGGTCACCATGTGTCCATCCTCCTTCACTCCACAGGCCTTCTCCTCTACTGGAGTCTCTGTCAGTATATAGACCACCTTCTCTCGCTTTCTTCACTGCTTCCACACGCTCCATGTAGTCCGATTCAAATTCAAATCTGCTTTATTGGCATGACATGGGCATTTTCCAAGCGGAACATGTTACAAGACAGACTAAGACAATAAGCCAAAGGAACCCCCTCACCCCATACCTTTCCATCACAGCACTACTCTTCCACCCACACAACTGCTAGTCACAAATCCATCAGCATCTTTGCTATATTTGCATACATAATAACAATAATCTGTGTTTCACTCATCTGTCGCCTGCACACTTCCGCCCCCGTGTGTCCCATAACATATGACACATAAACATATGCAGGTGGGTAGGTCTCCCAGTAGAGCTGCTTACTTTTAGGTGACCAGGAGGGGGTAGAGGGTTCACAATGGGACCTGAGCCTGTTGAAGGAGTGTTCTGCATCTCCAACCCCCCACCGCCTCCAGCTCCCTGTACTCATCTCAGGCAGAAGCAAAGCTGTGGACACCTCATGGCGTGACTCGCAGGGCCTGAGTGCCGGTACAGCTTTTAGAACAATGCAATATGTAAATGGAACAGGGATGGTACATTAAACCCATCAGCCAGGAGCCACGGGCCGGGCCACTTCCACTCCCCATCAGGAGGATCACATCCACCTCCCCCGCTGCCTCCTCCCCACTCACTCTGTGTCACAGCAGCAAAGTCGAGGGAGGGGGAACAGTACCGCATGGAGGCAGAGAGAGAGAAGCTCGCAAGAGGCAGCAAGCCACTGCACTTGTGTTGTATGCCTAGAGAAAATACTCTTCAGTAGTATCCTTTTCCTGCCAGTAACAGGCTCATATAAACCCCAATTTGCAACGTGGGAAAGAAGACTGATAGTCGACTGAGATTACTTGAGCTGGTGGGGAGCGTGGTGGTGCAGTGGGTTTGGCTGGGTTCTGCTCTCTGGCGGGTCTGGGGTTCGAGTCCTGCTTGAGGTGCCTTGCGACGGACTGGCGTCCTGTCCTGGGTTGTGTCCCCTCCCCCTCCAGCCTTGCGCCCTGTGTTGCCGGGTTAGGCTCCGGTTCACTGCTGGGCGGTGCATTTACAACTCAACGAAACCTAACCACACACAATAGACATTACAAACTCCATACATCATCTGTTCTCCCTTCTTCCACCCACCTCCCAAGCTCATAATCTCCTTTGGAAACACAACAGATGAGTTATGCAAATATGCAGAGTTTGAAAATACACTGGCTTTACAGGGCCTCACACTGTGACTCACAAGTGCAACATTTGGCAGCTAGGCTTGCTCTTGCTTTCTTCCTATGTCATTGAGAAAAAGACAAGTTCATATTCTAAAAGGTTTCTATACACAAAACATAAGAATATGCTTTACCAAGCTGAAAAGAGGCGATGCCATTAAAATAAAAAAAAAAATTACAAGTCCTTTTGAATGCTGTCAAATTCACATTTAAAACCTTAATATTACTGCAAGCAGAAGAGGTTCCTCTATAAGGAAAGTGAACTTTAACAATTTTGCCCTCTTTTAACCGCCACATTCCCTCAACAGTGAGTTTCCTGAAATCCTGCAATTCGTTGTCATCTAAAAAAAAATCATTGTTTCATCCCTGAAAGTCCTTTTTCTGGCCAGTATTGATTTTTCAATTAAAATTAATTAATTTCTTAGTGGTTTTTAAAACCCTGCAGCCACACACACATATACAAATATTTGCCTGTTGTATGGATTGGTTTCTAAGTATAGATACTGCGATTTAACGCAGTACAATGAAATGAATCCACACATAACTAATTTGTCATAACTTAGAGGCGCTCGGGTGAAATGTAGTGGGAAATAGACAAACACTACAGCGAAGCCACAGTTTTGATGTTTAATATACATAAACAGTGCACACAATAAGCACCGAAGAGCAAGCTAGTCTAGCGACCTCTGGAACGAGTACCTCGGGAATGACGTCAGTCCTTTCCCGTCACTGCAATTATAGAGATGCAAGTCTGCGTGGGTGGGGGGACACATGCCCCCTACACGACAAGATGCTTGTGTCTTAGTGTCACACCCTGAGGGGGCGAATGGCACAAGCTACGGGTAACAGCGCGGAAGACAGAGGGGCTCCTAGGCTGTTGGGCATCAAGATGTGTGGTGAAAAAGTGAACGTCGGGCAGAGGGGCAGGTCACACTGCTACTCAGACTATCAGCTGGGGGGGGTGGGTAAATGATCGCTGTCTTGCTTTTTCTACTGGCTAATGATGCCCCTAGATATCCAATGCGAGGCTGGCTGAGCAACTGAAAGAAAGACCAGAAAACACACAGACACACAGGGAGAGATACATATTTTCTTACAGAAATAGCTGGTAATCTTTCTTCTATTTCTGCTTTACTGATCTTCAGGGGAAGTAAGAGAGGGGGACATTTTAAAAAGCACAGCTCACCAACTACCTCTGAATTCTCTCTTTAAATGAGTATCCACTTGGCTGAACGAGGCTCGCACTGACAAAGTCGTGTCCTCACCAGACACAAGCACAGTGCTGAAGTCCCTGCTTGTCCACTGCAGGTGGTCAATGTCTGTGTGTGGATCTCCATGCTCAACAGGCAGCTGGCAGTAGGAACTGGGGGGAGGGTAGGCACTGGGACAAGTGTGATGGACAGGGGTGGAGACAAAGTTCACGGCCTTGTCAGTATGTTTCAGGTCCATCTTTCCCATCATCTCATGTCTCTTATTAACCAGTTAGGAAACCTAGATTCCAGTCCCTTTTCTGAACCCCTTAAACTGCACCAATATCCCCCTTGAAAAACCTTGTCCTTGCTCCTGTATCTCCCTTCTTCTTCTCAACACACTCTTTCTCATTCTGAATTTCACCCGTGTCGCTCTCTCTCTGCAATGTTAATTCAAACTAGCTGGATCGGCAGGATGACACTGTCTCAGTACTGCCAAAAGCACTTAGAGGAACATAATCAATCTCCCGGTCTCATTCTCTCTCGCTTGCTCGCTCTCTTCTACACACAGTAACACAGTCACTCTAGCCGTTGCTCCCACGCTCATACAGTCTACACAGTTTCTACTTCACCTTTTTTGCATCTGGGACACCACTCCCATTCACTGCCTCACTCTAAAGCAAAAATTTGTAGCACATGTGACACATGCTTCCAGGGCCCTCATTGCCCCAAACTTTCTCCTTCACTCTCTTGTCTGTATACTTCTCAAATAGCATCAACTATGCCGTCAGGTTTAGAAAGAGAGGTAGAAAGAGAGAGAGAGAGAGATATAGAGAGCGAGTGAGAGAGAAATATTTCTAATTCAAAGAGACAGGCTGTGTCTCCATGGCAACGTAGTTTCCATCGAAACGGTCTTGTTAAAGATGCCATTAATGTGAACAAAAATATCTGCTCACCCACTGATGCACTGTACGTAGACATGCGCACATACACGCAAACACACACACAAGGCAAAACACACCTGAGGTCAATTACATTTGTGTATTTTCAGGTCAATTATGTCTGCCTCATATGCCTCACCTTGTGTTGAATCCAGCTAGGGATGCTTGTGATGAATGACTGTGGCAATATCCATGCTCATATTGCTCTGTTTATTGCTTTTTTAATGGAACTAGAATCATTTCCACATCATTGTTATTGAGCAACGTGTCACAGTAATTGTATCTGGGACTGAAAACATTCCCTGTGCTTGTGCTTTTCCACTGTGATTGACCAGGGATGCCTGCTACAAAACAGGAGACAATGTGCTACATTCACCCTCGAATGTGTCGGAGTATCAACAAGCACTACGTGGGAAAAATGGAAGGCATGCTGTGGTGAGGTGGGTAGGGGGTATCAGTCCACATTAACACTTGAAATAAGGTTGCGTCACTTTTTTTTATCATTGCATTTAGAACTCAATGTTCTGTTCCTTGACTTAGATCTATGATTTTAAAAGCACTTTCAGCCCCACAGAGGACAGTGGCATGCCAATTAGGCCTATTAAATACATCTGAGTGACTTTGAAAATGTAAATGCAAATTATCCCAAGACATGCAGGTGATATGTGGATGAGCCTCTCTGGTTGGGAGAAATTTGCTGCTTCGAGCCTCATGTACATGCTTCTTGGTCATACCCAGACTGCGTTGCTCCTACAAATGTACATGTGCTTAAACTTATTACTGTGTGCTTGTGCCAGTGGAAGTCTATCATTGTACTGAGTGCTGATTTGTATGTGTATTTGTGTGTACGTGCTTATGTGTGTGGGTGTGCACGGATGTGGAGATTCGAAATGCATCAATGTCCCACACCTGAGATCTGTTGCCCCTTCTGCATGCCCCAGGTGGTAGAATATGAGCAGACAGGTGCTCGAGACCCATAAAGCACTAACATTTAGTGCTCTTTTGAGCTGTTCAGGCATCCAGTTTGTTAAAGAGGCTAACAGATGCTGGTGCAATGTATAGGGGTAGTCAGTTAGTGACTGTACAAAGGATCCATTTAAACTAAATGAGAAGGGCAAGGGATTAGCTATCTTCTGTCAAAAGAGACAGAGGTGGCACCAAAGAAAAATTGCTTTGTCAGTGACGTTTTTCTGTCCTCTGTCCAGGACCATATTGCCATTAACATGGACTGAATTCAATCAAATTCTAGTGCCCAGTCAGCTAATTCTACCAGTCACGCTTGCTCTAACTAGATGCTAAATATATTGGATTTATAACCAGGTAATGGTAATGCAAACCAGGTCATCTAACACAGCGTGCATTATCCTTGGGTGTGTGACCAGTCGTAAGCCTGCAACCGCCAGCCAGTGTCCCAGCGTGGGTCTTCTCCAAATAAGGGCCAGCTGCGATATGCAACTTGCTGGTAATTGACCGGATGCCACTTGTGATCTTCACACATCCCCTTCTTTCCTGAACCCCCCCCCCACAGGAGTGATATAGTGTTTATGATCTCTGATCTACTTCACCTCCCACTTGCAACACTCATTTAATATAAGAGGAAGCATAGCAGTAAAATGAGGGTGGAACGAAGGTGTTCCATGACAGGACAAAAGGAAAAAGGAGAGAGAGCACATGCAGAAAAGGGGTGGGTACAGAGCAAAAGAGAGGTTAAAAAGCTCAAAGGAAGGGAGGGGAAGTAGAGTAGCTGAAAAAGAGTGCTAGAGAAGGGCAGGTTAAAATTGAAGGACAAAGTAGGGCTAAAACCAAAATCTAAAAAGCAAAACAGGGCAAACAAGTGTACAGAAATAGAAAGGCAATACAGAGAGATGAAAAGAAACAAAAAACTAGATAGGGAGAACTTGGAGAGTGGGGCACAGGGTCCATAGCATTTTATTTAGGAAACCAGTCCTGATAACAGAATCATTAAAAGTTCCACAATGAGTTGAAGTCATTCGGTATTGAATGGAAACTGCACCAGGCACCCCTCAATTTTGTATATGGTTCTTTAGCGATAAGAGAGCCGCAACAGCACAGGCATCTTGTCCTCGGGGCACAGGGCAGGGGCACACATGGATGGACCAGCTGCTTGATGGCATGGAAACAGAATTCCCTTTGTACCCCCCACCCACCCCACCTTTTCCGTTGAAGAACACAGGTGACAGCCGCAAAAAGGGGTGAAATGCCAAACTAAAAAGGAAGAGGAGAAGAAAAAGTTCCGAGTCCAAACATTTATACGTTTATAAAATGGCCAAAGGGATACAGGGAAAATAGGACACATATATTTAGGTCTCTCTCTCTCTTTCTGTACTTTGCTGTTAAAAAGGAGAGCACGCTAGCTGGACTGCTGCTTTTCTAAATCAGGACAGAACATGTATTGATAGAGGAAGAGCAAAAAAATTGGAATGGAAAGAAATGGAATATAAAAATATACAAATCACCAACCTGGACATCTGGTTGCAAAATGGTAGCTCTGCATGGAGCAACGGAGGCGGCACTGGACAAAGCAGCGCTTGTCAAAATTCACATTGGGAACTATCCCAGTGTTTTATAAAGATGTGCCTTTCTGAAGCCAGGGGAGTGTACTGTGATAAAAGAGTACGAGACCCTGTTGTATGCTTTGATAAACTGCAGTATTTTATAATTGAGTGTATTTATGGACGATGAAAATCAACTCGGTGGATTAAAAACCAGGCGCCCTGGCAGCGGCTGCTTGCAGAGACAGATAGCCAAAGACCGCCGGCCCCAGGGGCAGCGCAGCCTCAAAATACTGCATCCCTCCGAAATGAGCTCAAAGCATAGCCAGCCCCAGTAAGTTGCTACCGTGCTGTGATCAAATCCCTCAGTATGTTCTCTCCACATTCCTGGGGGGTTCGGCTGTCACGACAACCGTTAGGACCAGACACTGGGCGCATCCATCAGCATTTGTGTTTCATACACTTAATCTAAATAATGATAACTCCAAGAATTGATTCACTGCCATGAAACTGGTCCAGGAACAAATTAGTCACCTTGGTCACACCTCTGGGTGTTGAATTGTGCTGGACTCACTGCATGTTGTATTACTCTGCACAGAGAAATGAATGTACTGTTCTATGGCAAATCCGAATCCGAGTGCAGGTTATCTATGACACATAGCAAGACACAGATTTTAAGATACAGTCCCAGTCTTACCTTTATTGAACCTAGATGTATGACAGTAGACTGCAGCTGAAATAAATCTTACTACTGTGTAAAAGATCATATGTAGTTTTTCCTTGTAAAAATACACAGACACAGTCTGTCTTAGGTGCACACACACACACACAAACCCAGCAGAACATCCAGCCAGGGCCTGCAACACACTCTTCCCCTACAATTTACAACAGAATTTTTTTTATTAACGGAATAAAAAAAGACCACACTTTCCAGACCTTTCAACAACCATGTACCGCTCTGCACTCTCCCCACCCGTCTGCCACAACCCTCATTCGTCTCCACGATTAGAGTAATGTACTCCCCCTCTTCCACTTATCGTTGCTCATCTCCATCTCTCACTAATTAATACCAATATAACCTGCCCCTCTCCAGCACTATCGCATTCACCATCTTTCCATCATGCCTCGCTATCTTGTTCAAACTCTGAGCACTGCAGAACTCGCTCTCAATCTCCTTCACTGTCCCTGCCTCCCTCATACAAGCCCTCTTTGCTCTTCCCTAGGTCATAGGGAAGTAAATTGCTCTATCCCGTTTCTCCCAGACACACGTTGTTCCTCCACTTTACTTCCAGTTAGAGAATGCATAACAACCCATTTGTTTCCTCTCTTCACATACAGCTGTGTTATATGTGTGTATGAGCGAGGGGTTGCTATGCCAACTGCATCAGGCCTTGTTGTTCGAGTGAGGGAGCAGATGAAGGTGAGAGGGAGGTAAACTGCAGAGAGACTGAATCGGGAGAAGTGTTTCCTTACTAATACTGACTCCATTGCTTTACCTCCTCATGTACTGTGCCTCCATCTCCCAGCTTCTTGTGCTGTACTGTCCCAATCACTGCCCGCTTTTACCAGCTACCTTGTTTCATTCTATATCTTCTTGGCTGACATCTATGTAATTAAAATATGTGCTTGCAGAAACAGAAGGGTTACAGTGTGTTAAGCACTTTGAGGTTTAGCAATACCTCATGTATCTTTTAGTAACTTTTCTATATCAAATTCAACTTATGCTTTCGTTACTCAGTGTTTCTCATTTCAAAATTTATTTGTGCTTTTCTTCTATACAGTACTGAGGTAAATATTAAAATAGATGCTAACCATATACAGAAGATGTTCCACTTTTCAGTGTATTTCAATAAATCATTTAAGACCAGTGAGAGTTGGGCAAGGCAGAGGTGAACATACAATGTTAATTTAGCAAAATTATTCCAAACTCTAATTGTCTCTGTGAAATTGGAGGCAATGTGCCATGTTAATGGCAGTGCTGGTCAGATGTATGACAGGCACAGTAGTCTCAATGGCTGGCTCCAAGACCCAACCATTGTAACTTGGGCAGGATATACAAACAGGAAACATGCATTAGAGGGAGGAAGTGAATGTCAACCCCGATACCACTTTCTGTCGATCCTATAATTCTGCACGGCACATGATGCACGTGGTTTTCATGCATCGACCACTTTGTACTAATATCCATGCATGCAAGAGATGTAGTTCCCCCTCATTTATGAACCCATGGTCCCATGTTGTTGATGTTTCACACAAACAAAATTAGGATAAAATGGTGTGTATTTAAAGGAGATGAATGGGAGGAAAGATGTTTGCTACAGGGCCTGAGGTCACTCCGTATTTCATAAGGAGTTACTTAAGAAAAGGAGGTTGAAAAGCAGGATTAAATCACCTTCTACCACTTGGCTGAACTACATCTTTGAAGACAAGGACTTCGGATGCCTGCTCTGTGTCTCCAACCCATTGACACTCTGCCTTCCTCTTTATTCAACACTTCTTCTGCCTGCTATCTCAGAGTGATACCATCAGCAACTTTATCTTGGTCTTCCAGACATCTCCACAGTCAAGTGCCCTCGATCTTGCCATCTCCCTCACACAGCCTCTTCCACATAACAGGCATGTTATATCAACCTTTTAACCTTCTCCTCTAACAAGGAAACATAAAGCAACATGAGCCCTTTAAGAAACCAGGGACAACATTTTTAAGGCCCTGATCTTATTGCACATGGCTAACTGAACAGGTAATGAAATACATTTAACAGAAACGCTGACAAACTGAAGGCCCCTTTGCTGGCCAAGTTGCTTACCTTGGCAGCCATGATCATGGAGGAGCCACCACGAATGCCTAGGATGGGGATGTGCGTCTGGGCCGAGATGAAGTCCAGAATCTGGGCAATAGCTTCTTGGTCAGTGTCGTCACCAAACACCACACCCTGAAGCCAGTGCTTTGTCATCAAATCACAGATACAGGTGATGATGCTTTTGGGGTCCGTCTCATTCATGGTGACAAGCTCCACATTTGGCGGCAGCGGCATATACTGGAAGTCCTCCTTCTCGCGGCCCTCAGCCAGTGCCACCTCACTAGAGTTACCCACCAGGACCACGGCAATGCTCAATCCCTGTGTAAGCTTGTTGGGTGGGGGTGGGGCAGGTGCCACGGGGACATAGTGTGAACCTCCACCCCTTTCTCCTCCACTCCCACCTCCTCCCTTGTCCCTCCTGCACTCTACAAAGGGCACAAGGAGCAGGAAGCAGAGGCAGAGGAGGAAGAGTATGGAAACTGGGGGCCAACAGTGTCGGGAGGACGAGCTTTCCAGAATGGGGACAGGCAGAGAGGCCCGGTAGTCCTCGGGGGTGGAGGATGAGCAGCGGTGGTGGATAGGCATGGTGTAGGAGAGGAAATGAAATCCCTGGACAGAGAAACAGAAGAGAGAGGCCAACAGGAACGGTTACCATGGTATAAATACCTTCATTAACCATAGTGGACACAACTGTATCTTGAAAACATGTATTAGTGCGTATCAGTGTCAGCTGAAAAAATTAGGGCATTGTGTGAGGAACATGGAGAAAAACCTACTAGTTATAAATGGGTTCTCAAACATAGAAATCTCACTCATAAAATGTGTATAAAAACAGACACATAGAAACATGGTGTTTATACAAATCAAACTTTGATGAAAGGTGAAATTGAGGGATAAAATAGTGTATAACATGAATGATGCAAGCTCCCTAATTGATTGTTTGCTAATTTGTTTTTTAAAAGAAAACAGCAAGAAAGCAAAAAAAGATAAAAAGGATGACTGAAGATAGAAAAAAATAAAATACCAAAATTTGTGACACATGGCAGTAAAAGGGTTTTTTTTAATCAACTGTCTAAATGACAGAACCACAGGCTGACTTATGTGCTGACAGGCTGACTTCAACTGACTGTGAGATTGATTAACTGACCATCAAACTGACAGACATACGAAGTCACTGACTGACTGATAAACTGCCTAACACCATCTTAGTGTACACTGCAACCCCACTATACACCTTCCACTCTCCTTTCATTCTCAGTTTCTATCACCCTCCATGCGAATGACTACAGACCTCTTGCTCTCTTTAACAAGTTTTGTTATTAACTGTTAACACAAAAAAGAGAAAGAGTGAAAGGGACAGGGAAGAAGACAGAGGCAGAAAGAGGAGGAAAAAAAGACAACAATGGGGGAAAAAAGAAAGTCAACAAAGGGAGCAAGAGAGAGTTGGTGGGAAAGAAACATTTGGTATAGTTTGTTGTACACACACACACACACAGTGGCTGAAGCCGCTTGTCCTTAGCGGGGTTGCGGCAAGCCGGAGCCTAACCCAGCAACACAGGGTGCAAGGCTAGAGGGGGAGGGGACACACCCAGGACGGGATGCCAGTCCGTCACAAGGCACCACAAGTGGGACTCGAACCCCAGACCCACCAGAGAGTAGGACCCAGCCAAGCCCACTACACCACCATGCCCCTTTTGCTTTGTTATAGCCTAAAAGAAGTGTGTGTGTGTGTGTGTGTGTGTGTGTGTGTGTGTGTGTGTGTGTGTGTGTGTGTGTGTGTGTGTGTGTGTGTGTGTGTGTGTGTGTGTGTGTGTGTGTGTGTGTGTGTGTGTGTGTGTGTGTGTGTGTGTGTGTGTGTGTGTGTGTGTGCCCAAGAGCAGGTGTATAAATGACACAGAAAGAATTAGGGACCCACCCTTTTGAACATGGTTTTTTTTGTATGTCTTGAGTAACAGGACTAAAGACAGCGACATATGCACAGAGAGAAAGAGAAGAAAGACAGAACAATAAAATAAACACACTATGTACAAAAGAGTGAGAGAGGGGGAGGAAATTGTGCTGGGGAAGAGGGTGGCAGTAGGGGGGCACAAGTGGAGATGTTGAAAAGGCTGTTTTAAGGAAAGTAATTGCTAGAAGTTCATCGGGGCTAATTACAGGTCCCCGTGTTAATTGTCAATTGCACACTGTTCCAGAGGAAGCCTGCAGAGAGAGTGTGTGGGGGTGTAAGTCCAAGGTTTGAGGAAGGGAGGGTAGACTGATAGGAGTAAAGGAATGTGGAAATACACAGAAGAGAATTAAATACAAGGGGTGGGGTTGGGGTGCAACAAGACAGTGAAAACGGACGGTGAACTTGGGAATCAGCTAATGAAACACGAGGAGGAGCAAGAAAGAGAAAGGAAAAGGAACAAAAGGAGCTAGAGGGAGAATAGCAACAGATAGATTAAGGACTGGGAAGAAGGAGCAAGAATAGGGGAGGCACAGGAAGAGAGAGATACAGATGCTCCATTTGAATCTGTACTTCTCGAGCAGCACTCAGTTTCCATGGCAACCATTAAAATAGGCCTTGCCTTGTTCAGTTGATGGACACCAAGATACACACAGATATCTCTCATAAGCATCAGTATGCCCTGACACATCACAAATACTGATGCACATTTATGGGGCAAACCGCTGACAGTCAATACACATATGGAGGCATGTGTTCCTCGAAGCTTTCTCATAAGGCAGGAACACACGTTCTCCGTTTCACAATAGAAGAGCTAACACTGTTTTTACATGTAACTCCCGTTCAGATACTAAGGAAAAGTCTTCCTCTTCAGCCCCTGCAGTGACCACCATTTCATCTATGCCATACACCAATTCACTCGCCAAAACTTCTCCCAAACTAGTGCTCAAATGATCCAACACAACACTAGACTTCAGGTGAATTATATTGTGCGTCAATAATGAGAGAAGAAACTATATTTTAAAAAATATAATCAATTGCATTTTGGAAAATTATAAATATGACACTTGGTGTAGCTACCTACAACAAAACCATAAAATATCCACCGACATGTCATGAACTGAAACAGTGTGACTGTCCATAACTGAGCTGTACAATACAGAAAATGGGAGACACCTGAAGCAAGATAAGAACATACATCATTTGGCCATACCCAGCTGCATCAGACAACTCTTAACTGATACACAGACTGACCACAGTGAACCTTAAACAGACAGACACAGGCACCCTCTGAACCGCTTGTCCCATACGGGGTTGTGGGGAGCCGGAGCCTAACCCGGGAATACAGGGTGTAAGGCTAGAGGGGGAGGGGACACACCCAGGACGGGACACCAGCCTGTCACAGGGCACCCCAAGCAGGACTTGAACCCCAGACCCACAGGAGAGCAGGACCCAGTCCAACCCACTGCGCCACTGTGCCACCACACCTCCTGCAAATGGCCAATACACACAAAATTAACAAGCTAAACCTGGGCCAACATATACTTTCATACCACCCTTAATTAGAAAGGGTACATGTTGTTCTCAATGAACTACTAAAACAATAGTGACGCTCCATGGCAAAAGAATTGTAATAAGTTTTATTATGCAAATAAACATTTGAGAAACTTTTGATTAGCCCTCTTTTCCCCATAGCAATCATCAAAACTTATTTAAAGTACAATAATGCTTATATCCTTATAAATTATCATTTTATATGATAAATATATACCATTAGTAAGCCTATAATGATAAATATATATTTATATCATTAACAATCATGAATAAGTAGTTTAGCTACTGTGTATTATAAAGAAGCATCACTGAAAGTGATATCTATAATTGGTTAGCTGACACTTTTCTCCAAAGCAGCTTACAACATCAAGCTACTTCACAATTATTTACTGATTTATGTAGCTGGGTAATTTTTTACTAGAGCAATTTAGGGTAGCTACATTGCTCAAAGGTACTACAGCCAGAGGTGAGATTCAAACCTCCAACCTTTAGAGTAAAAAGCAGCAGCTGTAACCACTACGCTACCAGCTGCCCTCTAGCCTTCTACCTTCATATCTAATGAAGGTAAGTCAGTCATGTACATTCTCAGCCCTCAGAGGAAACACATGGACAGTATTCAAATGCAGCCAAAGACTAACACTAACAAGATTTCAAGCAAATATATGACATTTCCTGTATCTTACATTGCTTTCATGATAATGCATGAGACCAAAAGTTACATGGGGGGGGTTTATTATTCATGAGATGTGTTTCATGCCAAACATGGACCCTCTGCTCAGCTAAACATGCCAGCAAATGGTCAGCGTTATTTGAAGCCTACATCTGAAACATACTCATGCTTTAGCCAAAGATGACCAAGTGGTGCGACAGGATCCGTTCAGTGATAAATGACTTGTAGAGACAATCAGTCTTCGCTGATTACATAGTGCTAAGCCTTCCCCAGTATGTTTAATACGTCTGAAAGTGAAGCAAAGAATCAGTACAGTAAGACTAATATGGGTGCAATAATTTGTCACATGTATTAAAAAAGTTAATCTGGTCAATAGGTTTATAATTCCATGTTGTGCACTGTTTAGAATGTAACATTTCTGGAGGTCCACTGCGCAGCTGCCTGTGTAAGATACACAGGTTGTCTAAGTGCAATTGTCGATTTCAGACTTATGGTTTAGTGGGTCACAAGGAACGTATCCCAACCCAAATCATGGTGAGACCACAGAAAAAGTATTAACAAATGAGTTCCCTTTCTTATTTTTTTCACTCTCCTTTTTCTGCTAAAAAAAGACACAACATTCAGCCTTTGCCTTGTGACTCGCAGTCGATAACTGGTTCACATCTATTACTGTCTAACGAGGTCACTCATTCGGTTAGCAGTGTCTGGGCACATCGCACTTGGACTTGTGCATGTAGGAACCTGCTTTACAGAGCTACAGGAAGAAACCGAAATGACCTCCTGCCAATAACTATCCCTTAATCATTTTAAATGTGTTTTATTGACAGCTTTTCACAGATTACAGCTGCAGTAATCTGTCCTCCTCAACCCATCACATTCTCAATTGTTATTTTTAGGACCCTGGCGTGTGCCCTTGGATTAGCAGTTGTGAAATGGCTACATACACATAAATCATACAAGTAGCCATCATGTGGAAAAGGGTGCGAGAGCAATGACCAACGTGAGAGCCAGATTTGAAGAGTAAAACTTCATATTACTGGTAATTACAAAACCAGTGCTATCGGTGTCAAATATACAGACAGGAAAACACAACCAGACACACTTCTTATTGGTTTGTAATGGGTGGATGAAGGTGTCTTACCTAACTAACCTGTAAGTACATAACATGTAACACTTTATAAATCTTGTGACAGAGCTATAGAACAGGACAATGAATCAGGACATCAGGTGGGTTCCATTCAATGTAAAATTCAATTTAACATCCCCAAATTAAAGCCATAGACAATCCAGTCAAAGCTGTAACTTCTAGAATACAGTAAGCTCCAACTGGACCATCAGTCATGCCACTGTGTGATGTGGCCCATTTATTTCTAACAGAACTTCAACAAAATGACTAAAGCTAAAGAAAGCAGCCACTGACAGATTAGTCACCTATGAATATTGTAAATGCGAATAAGGGAGCAGTCAGTATTGGTGTACTAAAGGATATGTTACTGTAAGGCACCACGTTGTGCATGCTGTACTAACTCAGTAAAATGGCTTTTATTTTATGGACAAGGAACAGTAACCTGGACAGCATTAGTGAACCTTGGATTTCTTATGCTAAACATTAAACACAATCCTTTTTAAGACCTATTTTTTAACACTTAAAGAAAGAAAAAAGATAAGTGACTGCTTTCAGCTCTGTGTAGGAGCCCTCTGATAATTTAAAGTAATAAGTAATTTATGATTTGATAATGAAAAAAGGAATGAAATGTGCAAAAGTTGCAGATTTTACTGGATTTTTAATTTTTTTTTTAGTCAATTGCCTTTTTTCATTTTCTCTGGGGCCAGAGAGAATCTATTGGTAAAGCTTTCAACTGCACCACTATGATTCCCTTCTCTCAGCTTCCTCCTATCTCCACACTCTGATGGTGACGTACGCTGGTCATGCCTTCACACATCTGGCCGGGTGTCTCGGTCTGCATTTCTGTTGCTTGGGACTGGAAGCAGGACTTCCACACAACTTTGAACACAACCAAACATGGTAACAGACAGTGAAAACCAGAATTCCGTTGCTACCCTCTGTGCGACCCTAGAACTGTCCATTGTTTCAGGACACCTTCAAAATTCCTCACAGATTTTTAAAAGCTAAAAGGTTTTAGAAGCTTGCCAACTATACTCAAAGAAATTATCTGAGCAGCTGTTATTAGCTTTAATTATAATTAATTACATGTATAGCATATTATCAAAATAATGTTAAAAAATTAGCAAGTGACATCTAATGTCACACACTCTTGGTGACAGGCAGCCATTAAAAAACTGAAAGACTTGTCAGAATGTTCAGTTTAACACTAGACCATGAGTGAATTTGCAGCAGGAAACTTTATCACTGTTTCAACTTGATGACTTATAATTAGGCAAGTTTGGTTAGTTACAGCTGTGTTGCAGTCTGCTGGAATGAGGAAAATTTTTGCATGCTAAGCAGCTTATTACATATGAATAGTAAAATGGCAAGAGCTAACATGCACTTTTGGCAATGGCTACGCTGGGTAGTCAACCACAAATAATGAACTCTCCGCTCTGCCAGATACATTAAATCCATGTAACCACTAAATTTTTTAGTGGTAGTAGCTCTGATGTGTGTATGGAACAAGCAACCTACACCATTTTGAAGTAGGTGAAATATAGTACCTATGTCATGGGTTTTGACTTCTTTGGGATTTTGGTAATTAGCCAAGCTGGTTGCCAGATGCCATAATTTGTTTTTTAGCAGAAATATGCCATCATTTTCTGTGATTCAGGCACTATACAAGACAACTGTTGACAACTGATTATTACAACTGTAATAATCTTTCATAACCCATGAAAAAAGAGACGTGGACATTATACTTAAGAGTTATAATATCACATAATGTTTATTATACATATATTATAAAATATCATATAATATGTTTTATATTTAGATTTCTGTGTAATGTATAAATTGTATGATCAGAAAGAATAACATGGTGTCTCTTTCTTCACAACTATATCTGGTATAGTAAACAATTTTAGGGTAATTAGTCTCAAGTGCCCTACAGAATATGTGAATTTTCTTTAGTCATTTCTAACATACCAATACGTCCGCACATTGCATGTTGTGTTGCATATTAAAATGAAAATCCAATTGCCTCTGTGTTTTGTAACAGATACAACTGCCAGGCGCCTGTAACAGGAAACACAAATGGCATGCATACATATAGAACATCACACCCTGCAAATAGAGCCCAGGCCCCACAGAAATAGCAAGCCCAGCAGATTTCTCTCTTAACTGATGGAATTTGCTTTAGCCTGACAGTGATATTAACTTTATGTCAGTCTTGAATTTAAATCACAGTTACACTGAAATCCCCTGATACAGAGCCATTTTAATTAAAAAAACAAGCGAAAGAGAGCAAGAATGAGTGAGAGACGGGAGAGAGTAGTGGAACCTAGCAGCGGGAAAAAACTGAGGGAGATAAAAAGGTAAGAGAAGTATGAACAGAGAACAGAGAAGAAATAGCAGATGGAAGATAGTAAAAGAAGTATGAACACAGGGAAAAGCTTTTTACTGAGGTAAAAAAAACAACAACAAGATGCACTACGCAGCAGACACCTGTACTGTCTCTCTCCCTTATTTCTTCCTCCTAAGAGTTAAATTTCCTTAGTGTCGCCGCTCCCTGTATGAAAGCAATATGGCTTCTTTCTTGCAGACCCTCCCCCACTCTATATTCTACCTCTCCCTCTCTGTCACTCTCCCTGATTGATTCTTTGGTGTTCAGAATGCACATGCTGTGCAGGGGTGAGCTTCTTCATCTAATATAGTCACATACACCCAAAAATATACATATAATACAGCTACCAAGAGCACTTCAATTGTCTTACACTAAAACATGCATATTGAACAGACATTCAAAAATTTGCACTCCCTTAAACAGAAGGACAGACACAGGCAAATTCACTCACACAAACACACATACGAAAATAATGATTCACACAAATGCATACATGGACAGAGTGATAGAAACACAAGAAGAAACATAAATAATCACACAGATGCAGACATACATGCACAAAAACACACAAACTAATATTCAGCTATGCAAATGCAAATACAGACACAAAAAAAAACAGAAATGCAAGTACGCACACAATCTCACACACACAAAAACATACAGAACCAGGCTGGCAGCATCAGTTTATCAGCTGCAGGGAACTAAAATGTTTCTCGCCCATCCTCAAGTTCCCCTACCTTTATAAGCCATTATTTCTCCAAGAAACCAAATTAATTAATAAATGAAGGGCACCTTAATACACACACATTTTCAGAACCACTTGTCCCATACAGGGAACCAGAGCCCACCCGGTAACACAGGGCGTACGGCCAGAGAGGGAGGGGACACACCCAGGATGGGACACCAGTCCGTCACAAGGCACCCCAAGCAGGACTCGAACCCCAGACCCACCGGAGAGCAGGACTGCGGTCCAACCCACTGCGCCACCACACCCCCCACCTTAATACAGCCACAGTAATACAGAGTCAGTGGCCTGCGGGCTTGCATGGGCAGGATCCTGGCCAAACATTCATTAGCGCTAGTGTGTGCACCCTGCATCACATCAGCGTTCTCCAGCTGTTTTCTTCAGGGCTTCATGACATTCTTACATTTTTTTGGTCATAGCACAGCTTTACAGAATTTGATCCTAAGGCACAATTAAATGAGCGTGGTGCAAATTGCTAAACATTCTTTCTTCCGTGGCTACACAGACATGAGCAGCAAGTAGTATGGTGTACAAGGGCAGAGTATCGCATCCCGAAGTATCGCTACCAGTTCCATAAGGGGGCATTTTATTTAATTATTTAATTAAACTCTGCACTGGTGTTCAGGCTTCATAAATCTGGCCGTAAGTCATTTTCAATATAACAGCTAAGTAGATAATAAGAATTGTGCAGGGCGATCAAACAATCTTACTTGTCCCATTTTTGAAGATGAAAAGATTTTTTGGCAATGCCCTCACTCCCCAGCCCACCCCATCATCACCTCACCACCCCAAGGGCTATCACGACTTGCTTCCAAACACCTCCTCACAACCACCGTCTTTAACCGCCCCTTTTGCCCCCTGCCAAACCTCTCTAGTCATGGGTAATTAATAAGCAATCTGTTCTCAGCTAGTGCCAGTTGTAACTTAGATAAACACTGTCAGATATCAGTATCTGCGACCCCGATGCCCACTCGGGTTCAAACAACAACTGTGACACTGCCTCCGGGTGGATTTTATGAAGCCGCTCAATACAGAATTCAATCATAGAAGATTCCTGCCATGTAAACCAATCACTCATCCCTTCTGTGCTTAAGGCAGCGACAGAAGGAGAATGATTCTTCAGCCCCAGTTTAAAAAAAGATGGACTGCAGAAAATAGCTGTGTATACCCACCTAGACAACTACTTGTTTTAACTCTTTCTAGTCTCGGCAAAGTAGATTTTTAGCATATTACAGCAAATTTAAATATTAAAACATTCAAAATGAGGTATCAAGTTCTACACATATACTTTTGTTTGTTGCATACCAATAGCTGTGGCAGCAATAGCAGCAGCTGTACTGTCACACAAGAACAACTGGTGAAAGTATTTGTCTCACCCAGCACAGCACCTTTCTTTTTCACTTAGAAATATCATGCTTGGCTAACTGACGTCAGTATAAAACAGCATGAGAGAGTGGGAGAGTGTTCAAAGGCTAGATGCAAAAGTAGAGGTACAGACAGGATGAGTAAACCAAGGGGAAAACAAATGGATGAAAATAAGCACAGACATGAAAGATGTCTGAAGGGGATTTGGCTTTGTGAAACAAGGGGTGAAGAGAGGCTAAAGAAATGGGAAGACAAGGGTCAAAAACTACAAGCCGTGCTACTTATGGACAGGTTTGTTGGGTCAGCTACTGTTTTTGTAATTCTTAGATTAATATCACCACAATTTTCTGTTAGGTAAAAAAAATCAGTCTCAGTTATAACATGGTGGAAACACAGCCTGCTTTAGAAATTACACACATTTGTTCATTTAGCCTTACTTGCATTCTCTTTCTGTTGACCAGAAAACACACACGTGCAAATAAATCTCTTTGATGCAAAAATCCTACTCAACAAATCCTTTTAATTGCTTAATCAATATTTGTAAAGCCATGTAGATATATCCGATACTGAATACCAATTGGGTCATGACATCTTTTCAGAGCTCACACAAAGGCACCAGCCATTGACTGGCGGTGTGTTTTACATTAAGTGATATGTGTAGCGCAGCAGAACAAAGTGTTCCATACTTCTCTACCCAAACTTAAAGCTGACACAGTGAAAATTTGACCAAAAAAGTAGAATGATTCCAATCTTTCTTTTACTGAGCCTCAGCATTTTTTTCTAATAGTGTGCTTGCACACAAGTATAAATGCACACACCCATACAAAGCTACATACATATGAAGACACAAAAAGGAAGAGGAAAACTTCACTGGATTGTTATGGACAGCGAGGGGCAATGCTTGAGCAAGACAGAGATAGTGGACGGGGTAGGCAGTGTTGTGGTGTCCTACCTTGTGAACTGCCAGCCCAGATCTCATCCCTGCTTCTCAGAACTGGCATGGTGGAGTGACCTGGGCCTCCTCTCTCCTCTCATAGCCCCAGACGGACAGAGGGAAAACTGGCAACACCCCACAAGGGCAGAGTCACAGACATAGGAAAAACAGTTGTAATATCACACAAAAAAGGCTTTTTTTTTTTCTTTTCAGCTTTCCTCATTCTTGTACATTGACATTTTTCGCAGTTATTAGAAACATACAAATTGTTTTACAATTTTTATATAGTATTATGAAAAGCTAAAACTCTATTAAACTGTTTAAATATAAATGAACAACATGTATGGAAAGATAGATTTGTGTTTCTTTAGTCAATTCCACAAGTAAAAATTGTTCCAGTTCTCCATTAAAGTAAGATTTAATTTCTCCTTCGATGACCTCAAAACTCACAACGGCTGAGTGAACCTAGGGTACAAGGAAGGCCTCTGTGTGGGCTGGGGATGCAGCAGTTGTGGGATGGCTGTTCTTTCTTTGTTTTTCGCTTGTCTTGTTTTCCCGTTTTATTTCACTGCAGCTGTTTTGGTCACTTCATTCGTTCCACTGCTCTACAGCAGCAGTCTGTGAGAAACAACAACTGGGATCACTCAATAATGAAAAGGAAACTGAGAAGGATTTTTTTTTTTTTAGTTTCAGTAAAAAATGACTGAAATGACACTACTCTGAAGAGGCTTGAGTGACTCAGCCTGAAAATGATAATTTGTTAGCTATCAGCTGGATCACATTTTACTTTGATAATAATTAACACTGGTAAGTTTACACAAACATGGTACATTGCATTATTATAAATGTATAATAAACTTGCCCTATTTCACAACTCAAAATAAAATGCAAACAACATATGATAGAAGGGGTATATGTTCGTACTGAGATAAGACACCACAATGGTTGCACCCCACGATTAACTGATACTGAATGTACAACATGCATATTTGTGGGAAGAGTTGCTCTGATTTCTATGTTCTTCTCCTTAACCAACCATTTTCTCCCCCTGTGACTGTTTTCCAGTTATTCACCTCTTCCAGTGCCATTCTCATCTTACCTTTGAATTCTCTCAGTCTTCTCCTCCCCTTTTCTGTCTCTTAAACCTGTATGCATCTGTGGTGAGAGTGAGTGATTCCATATGTCATCTCTCTCCCTCTGTGTGTTCCTTGGATGAGAGCAAAGGGGGATCAAGGCTCTGTGGGAATAATTTTGATCCAGCTAGGCAACGTGATAAATTATGTATTCTACCTAAATTTATGTGCAAAGTTCTCTATTTCACTAACTGTAATTCTCTAAAACTAGTTCAGTAGTGGTTGAAAGTCTAGTAATGCTAATTACACATACATCCTGTCTACTTCTAGTATGTCAGTCCTAAAGTTTAAAAAAAAAAAGTTTCATCTAATCAGGCGGTTGAACTGTTCTACAACAAATTGGCAGAGAATATTTTAGGTAAATAAACTGTAAATTAAAAATGTTGATTAATAATGAACATTGCCTCCAGGGAAACAGATTGAAGTTTCTATATTTAATAGATTGATAACCCCTCAAACAGACATACACACTTGGTCTTGCACAAAAAAGACTTTGTGCATAAAATAAAATACATACTAGAATATTTCCAATCATGCAGATCTAAACTTTAAGGCTACATATCACGTAATACACACTACACAAATACACTAAAATATAAACAAAATGTATACATATGATAATTGTAATTCCATAAATGAAAAAACATCAAAAACAGTCATCTTAATTTTTCTACAGTATTGTTCATTTTCAAAAATTTAATATGAGAAGCAATATTAGAGCAGGCCATTATTCCTATATTCAGAAACATTCACACATTAGCAAGACCGAGGGGTTACAAATAGTAATCAAACTTACAGTATTATAATGTATGAATTTTTGTATGAGTCTTAGAAGGTCAAGAATTCCTAAATAAAATAATTATGGTTAGTAGCCAGTTTTGATTGGAAGGAAAAAGACTGTAAGAAGAATATAGGTTGCTGAGGTTCACACTCATACTTAAGACACAGTCCTAAGAATTGGAATGCCACCCTATGTACGCAACACACTACAGGATGGTCTTAAATCAAGACATTATTTTTCAGGGACGCTGCTGGCTAAAAGCAGAGTTTATATTTCCCACAACAACTGAAACATGTAAAATACAATTAAGTGTGATTACCTTTAAAGAGAAAAATTTTGGCATGATTAAAATGTTGAAGAGAAATATCTTAATTAGGGTTCTGACTTGAAGAGATTTCCGAAAATATCTTCTAATATGACTACTGTTTCTTTAGGCCCCTGAGTACAACAACCACAACACCAACTCGCGCAAAATATATGACGATTAAAACAGTAATAGATGATCAATTATCCTTCTCAAGGGCATAACTAGCTATTGTACATTCCACATCTCTTACCACTACTGTCTACTGCTGCAATGTATATAGCATACACCAAGGTTCAGCTCTGAGATTCACTGGTAAAACAGTTAACTGTTTATAACATCCATAATCCTAGAGATGAAAAGTAACAACACCACAATAAGAATTATACAATGAATTTAACTGATCATGCCATGCTGGCCACTCCTGTTAAATACACTTACTTGTGATGGATTCACTTGAATTTCAGGTACATATGTGAAATTGGCCTAAGGAAAACATTGTTTCACATGATTTAATTTTAACGTTTTGTCTCTAAGATCCCTTCTTGTAAGCAATGAGCTTAAAACCTGTTTTAACTTTTGTCAGTGCTTCATAGACCAAGCACTATCTAATAGCTCATCCTGTTAACCCATGGATTCTATTGATGACATGCTTTAAAGGTACTAAACAAGCAGTTGATACAAGGCCTGCTATGAGCAGCTACCACAAAAAAAGGCAAACCAGTACTCTTTACCAGCAACAGCACCAGAGTCACTTGTGTTCCCATGTTGTGAATAACATAGGTGGGTGGATTTGGTAAAAGATGCATATGACACCCCCCACCCCTCTGCACACAACAGCTTAGTCACATGGAACTGTCACACTCAACACTTGAAAAATGGGACACACTCCAAAGGGGTCATTTACAGGTACACAGAACTTAAAGGTCACATTCTGGACAACATATGATGTACCATGATGGGTAACAGTAGGGACTGAAGGGATCAAGTCTCAGGTGGTTTCCAAAGACCATTTTGCAATAACCTTGGCCATAAAACAACAAAATACAAATTAAAACCCATGCAGCAGTATAACAGGAACACTGACCAGAATAATGAGGGTCATGTCAATGAAAAATAAGAAAAGCAGTCGGCTGCACGGAATTATAACTAGCAAAGGTTTATTAGAAACAATACTTTGGAAGACAATTTAACTTGCATAATGGTTATGCAGAAAGAATAAGATGGACAGGACAGTAGACTGGAAAGACACAAACACACACACACACACACAAAATGTTCTAAATTAACAGAAGTGTCTAGAACTGCACTGAGTGGGCACAGGGTGGGAGAGAAGAGCTAAATTTATACAGCTTCTAGAAGGTGAAGGAGAGATTTATATATATATGACACATTGAGATACAGGTTATATAAGCTGATAAAAAACAGGAAGAGATCACATATGACGATAAGACAGTATACACAAATATGTTAATAACAGTAGGATGCAAAATCCATCACAGTCAATAAGGAGAGAAGCATATAAATTAAAAAAGACTGGTTTTCAGTAATCCACCTTCATTCTACCCCACCTTAGAGTATGCAGGGATACAGTGATACTCAAACACAAATAGAAATTTACTGACACACAGACAAATGTAAAAAGGAAACAAGTTCCCATATTATCTGACGCAGGGATGCATACAAAAGACAGCTTTACATTTACACTAAAACACAGACACACCATAATGAATTAACGTAAGACACACCCATATATACATACATGTAGATATGAAATAAATGCTTCAAGTACAACAGACAGAAAAAGGGAAAGTGGTGAAATAAAAGCTCAGTACTCACCGAATTAACCCTTGCCACGTACTGGTTATCATTTCAGTTGTAACATTTGAAGAGAGAAAAGTATGATTGTAAGTAAAACAATGTCAATACTTAAAAACAAAAATATGTGGTCCTTATTCCTGGATGGTAAAATTCCATTCAAAATCAATAATAGGAAAAAACTTTAAACCATTTTCAGTCCACTAGACAAAAAATACAGATAGTCCTGAATTTCAAAGATAATCAATTATTATTAATAATTTTGTTTCGCCTGGGAATACTTCCAAGACATATATATAGATTTCTCAAAAAACACAAAAAAGTCTAAATCAGAAGCCATTAATCACAGACAACTGATCTTTCAAAATCTCTCCCAAAATCTTCAAACACAGTAGAGGTGAAAAATTTATAATAATAGAATAAGCAAAACATGAACTATGAGAAACTAAGAGGTGAATTAATGAATTCTGAGTTTTTCTACCTAATGGCTTGCCCAGTGCACACACACTCACATTCAAGTTTTTGGTCGGCTGGTAATTTATTTAATTTTTAACAAACCTCCCCACCCTCCCTTTCCCATATTGCTAAGAATTATTTTTTTATAATACTTACACAAACACAGAAAGATTTCTCCCTAAAAGTAATAACGGAATGGATGAGCATTTGCTGACATGAACACAAGAATGTGTATGTACGATTTATTTAAAAAAAAAAACAAATTAATTCATGAATGAGTTAATGACAAAGAAGAAACTGGACAGAGATGGACAAGCACATGAAGGGATGAAAAAGGAGTGACGGAGAGACAAAAGTATGAGAGGAGAAAAGAAAAAAAATCCTTTAAAAAGGTAAAGAATTCAGCAAGGGCTTTAGTCCATTCTATTTCAGTGCTTGTGTCAGAGAAACGGTGAAGGAGCAGGCAAAAAAGAGAGAGAGTGAGCGAGTGAGCGAGCGAGCGAGAGAGCGAAAACGAAAGAGAGGCACAGGTGACGAACCAGTGGAATAGAGGAGAGAGATGCTGAAGATACTAAAAATATTCTTTTACAATCATGAAACAGCTTGACATGCAGAGTTAAGGTACAAGGTTAGGGTGTGCATTCAAAGGAAATGTACATAATTCTGGATAACCTGTTAGCATGTACTATATGAAAAATCTCTGAAATGGCAACTTAGTCTTGTTGAGAACAAGGAAATGAAGTTGGAACTTAGATGGAATATGTATATGGTTGTAACTGATTCAAAGAGAGAAAAATTTTACATGAAGATGCTGGGATGTAAAAACAAAGAAATGCTTATTTTCCTTTATGTTGTCAAAGACTAAATTTTCTCCTCCTAAACAAAACAGCATGAAAATAACATTTTAGGCCCACTTAAGGAAGTATCTATTCCTCTTATATAAAAAAATCATTAAAACAAATAGGAAAAGTGGTGAGAGAAAAATGTCTAAATGTCTAAAAACGTCTCCTGTTAAACCACGGTTTAGTGACTTTACATTGTGTGTTTCATACATGTTACACACACACAAATACATGTATCGACTGCTGAAAGGACACTAAAAGCTAACAAAAAACCTACCTATAGACACAATAATGGATCCCAGAAACAGAGGCATTGAATGGAGGATAGAGAGGATTGGGAAAGGGAAGGCAATGCAAAGGAAGGGGCTGAGTGTTTTAAAATTTAAAAAATCTTCAGTATAAATGGTGCTATTTGTCCATTTAAAAATGTCTTCCTACAAGCAGGATGAAGGGAGAAAAGGGGAAATATTTGCACGGACAGTGGCAGTGGAGCTGGAGAGGAGGAGTTGAAAGGTAGGGGATGGCACAAAAAAGCAAAGATGGAAAATGGTAAACTGAAAAATCAAAAATAAAAGAAAATACAATCCACCACCTGACCCTCCTCCTGTCCTTATCGTGCTCACAGATAGAAGAAATTGTAAACCAGGTAGATGGAGAAGTAGATGAGGAGGCAAAGGACAGAGAGGGTAAGCAAGTGAAAGGAAGAGGCACCTCCCAGTGCCACGATGAGGAAGAAGAAGAAGAAAAAACGGAATAAAAAAGCAAATACTCCAGAGGCTTCCGTTTTATCTTTTTAAAGAGTGGGGGTGGTCAGGTGCTTCTATCAGCAGCACCCTTCTCCACCCGTCTGTCTTCTTGCCGTCTTTTCTTCAAAAAATGAAAGCAATCAGAATTTAAAAAAATGCCCCTTTTATTATAAAATCATTTTCAGGCATGGTACACGAGGGCACCGATATACAATACCGTAAGATAGGTGGGGGCTGCTGCTGCTGCTGCCTGTCGTATACAAAAAAAGAATGCTGAACTGAAATTGCTCTCTTCCTCCTCCCTCCCATCACAGAAAAAAACCGAGGGAGAGAGGGAGGTTTCTGGGGGCGTGTACTTTTACAGCATTTGCATTTGTTTTGAAAAGAGAGAGAGCACAGAAGACAGGGCAATGGGAGAGCTAGAGGCTCTTCATAATAAATACTGAGGAGAATATGTTTGTGCATAAAAATTAAGAGAATGGCTCCCTCTAATGTCAACAGTAACAGATTTGCTTAAAGGGAATCATTTTCTCTTTTCATATCTTAAGCTATGGTGACATAATATAGTTTCACACTTTTGCCATGTATAAGACTAAAAACAATTAAAAAGTGAGTACATACTCTCAGTGGAAGTTGTAGTGGCTTGCTGAGGACCTGCGAAGAGGTGGCCAATAAGGGCCATGGAATATTTCTCCGTTTCATTTTCCAGCACTAAATATATTACTTACCCACATACCTTGTATGGGTACGAAGTTAGATCACCTACCTTGGGGATGTGAATACTTAACTACCTAGGCATTTTTCAGTCAGCAGCTCTAATACACATGAAAAGGAACAGCTTCCCATTGTATTTTCATGCCAAGGTCAATAACAATTTTCTGTACATGGGATCTGTCAGACTTCTTTGGTCAGAATCAGAAATAACTAGGAACATAAAACAAAAAACTTTTGAAATTATATTTATATCATTAAATTCCTTATTCCCGGTTTTTGTTTTTCAGTTGATATGAATTTGCTTAAAAGGCTTTTAAAATACTAATGAAGTGAAACACGAAGTGCCTGGAGTCTACAGCTGACGTCACTCCACAATAACTGCGGCGAGAAAAGCAAGCACCAAGAAAACCAATTGTTGTGAGAGTACCATGGCTCAGAGACTTCATCAGCTATCTTTGGGTCTTCGTTTTCTAACAATACCATCTACCAGAGGTGGGTAGCAATTTAAGTACTTGTACTTAAGTAAATTTCTAAAGAAAGTGTTCTTCTCAGATTAGATTTTGACAATTACTCTTTTTACTATCCAGAAGCTGGATAGTTTTTCCACTTTAGTCCTTCTCCTCATGGCAAATCACAACATCCCATTAGAACCAGCAGTCTAGTTACACAGATATTCCTCAATTTACAACATATGCAACGTACAATATCCCAAACTTACGGCAGCCATCTCATCAACCTTATTATATTGCTTTTGAGTCCCAACATTTGGTCGAATATTCGCTGTATGATAACATTGTCTGCTCCCACTATCGCAAAGCACCCATATTTATTATTGACTCAGTCATCACATAATAATATATCATTTATATTATACAACATAAGTGGGTCACAGTACAATGAAGTCAAGCTATGATGAGGTTGCAGGAACACAAAGATCAAACTCTAAAGCTGCTGCTGGATAACGTTCCGTTTGACTGAGCAAAACAAGCTAAGAGAATATCAGCAAACCTGTATTATTTTACTTTTCTTTTAATTTTGACCATCTGAACTGACTGACTTTTTTCATGTGTTGCTTACTTGGTTAGTGTTATTTTGTGTCTTGGTTTTCTTATTTATGGTACTGTTAGTAGTGTAGTGGCTGGGGATAATGACTTGTAACTGAAAATTCAATACTTCAGATTTCACTCTTGCCAATTGCAATGCACTTTAGATTAGGGTGGCAGTCAAATGGTAAATGAATAACATTAACTGTTTGTTTGGGAAGCAAATGGCGTCAATATTAGAGCTACTGCCCAGCAATAAAGGACACAATTTCAAATCCTTGCTCTCACTGTAACACCCTTGATCATGGTACATACCTTGAGCTGCTCCACAAAAAATTACCCCACTGTATAAATGCTTAAATAACTGTATGTAGCATAATATAAAAACCTGATTTTGTTGCATTGGACGAAGCTGTTATCTAAATAATGGTTAATAATACCTAGCAGGCTGATCTTTTCTTTGTTTTCTATCTATTTGGTAAGACTAATTGAAAATATATTATTTTACTGGCAAAGCACATTTAATTCATTTAAACAGTTTTTTCCTTGCATTAAAACTGTTCATTAAAACTGTTACCATTGCTAGAGGTTTATTGGCTCTGCAAACTCAACAGTAGCTTTGTAGCTTGATACTGTTTTTTTCCCTGATCCTTTTTTACTTTTACTCAAGTAAATTTTTGGATAAGAATAATTTTTTGAAAGTAACAGTTTTTTTCTCTGGGTCATTTTTGACCTTCGGGGGGCACAGTGGTGCAGCGGGTTTGGCCTGTGCCTGTTCTCTGGTGGGTCTGGGGTTCGAGTCCCACTTGGGGTGCCTTGTGATGGACTGGCGTCCCGTCCTGGGTGTGTCCCCTCCCCCTCCAGCCTTGCGCCCCGTGTTGCCGCGTTAGGCTCCTGTTCGCTGCAACCCTGCTTGGGGCAAGCGGTTTCAGTCAGTGTGTGTGTGAGCTCTTAACCTCTCTATCCACATCTAAAATATCTCCATTGAGCTTTGACACTGCTGTTACACTCAAACATGTGTATTCAAAAGGAATCAATACATTACATTTTTTCTGTCAAGATGCAGTTATTTCTTGCATCACAGTTATATCTTGCTCTGCTCTTCAGTTTCATATTTGTTTAACCTTCAATTCACTCAAGATCCCACTTTTCATCTGTTTCATTTGTTTAGTTACTGCCATTTATAAGTCTTCTAAGTGCCTAATCCTTCAATGCAGTCCTGCTCCTTTGTCACTCACTGTGCTTATTCCTGATGTTTTAGTATCTCTGCAACCATTAAACCCTACAAGCAAAATGTTGAACACTTCTGGTACACAGAGAGAGACCTTTTTACAAAGAAGACAAAAACATATTACAATAATAAAAAATACACAATTTACTAAAGTGTTCTACGGTATGATGTGAATATTTTACATAAAGTTAAGCTACATAGATGTCATTTAGTCTATTTTCTAGAAGAATGGCAGCGACACCTACCGGTAGTGATAATTGCTGCATTTTGAAAGCAATCTTTTTTAATTTAACGTCTGCTCTGCACTGTCACGTACAGTATACCGTTAGTGAAGTTGCAGTGAGGATAACAGTAAATTAATTTTACGTGTACAACTATGAGTTTAGGACTCAATTTAGCATTTTCACAAACCATTAAGGTCTGCAACATGATTTGCACAGGGCCAAACATCTTAGACTATTGTGAGCTGCATAAATCAATTTAAATTCGTTCGTTGAAACCGGATTATAAAACAAAATGACATTTTTTATAATAGTTTAAATTTTATAAAAATTCATTTTTTTTATAATTTGTTTAAATTTTATAAAACTTATCATTTTTAAAATTATAAAAATAATTTTCTTCGGTCACAATGACATTAACTTACCCAACTAAACTGTACTACGCAATTAAAATCTAAATGGAATACTACTAGTGTTTTGTTTCAGAATTGGTAAAGGGTTTTCATGTTACACGAAGTACTGAGTGAATTTTTTTAGCGTATACATTTCTCTTACGTTTTTCCATATTCCATTTTTAATAGCTGACACGCAGTAAAATTGTATCGTAAATTACGTTTTGCCTCAGAAATTTCATCGAGAAGCCGAGTGTGGCGAGGAAGGCTAACCCAAACACTCACCGGAAGCAGCCCAATGCGCGGGATGCACCGCCCCCGTTGACAACTGCGCCTCAGGGCGCCTACACAGCGTGTGGCGCGAAAAGGCGGGAAAAAGCTCGTCAGTCCATTTATCAATGTTACGAAAAGCGCCACGCGCCAGCAAGCGCCGAATTAGGAGGAACGTGTCTTCTGTTTGTTTAACCAGTCCTTTCATATAAAATTCGTGTTTTAAATCCTACTTTTATGTAGAATTAGAAGTGTGTTGTGACTCACACCTACTATTGTGTGGTTGCTCTTAAGGGGAAAAAACACACGCACATTTTCAGAGCCGCTTGTCCCACATGGGGTCGCGGGGAACCAGAGCCTAGCTGGTAACGCAGGGCGGAAGGCCGGAGGGGGAGGGGACACACCCAGGATGGGACGCCAGTCCGTCGCAAGGGACCCCAAGTGGGACTCGAACCCCAGACCCACCAGAGAGCAGGACTGTGGTCCAACCCACTGCGCCACCGCACCCCCCTGAATACTGATAACCTCATACTAAATTATTATTATATGATAATAATAACAAAATAATAATACAGATACACAAAGATACACAAAATCACATACAATGCCGGAGTAGAGGCTGTATGAAGGCTTGTTTCAAAGTAAATTATGTCCAGCTCAGCACTGACACGTCAAAGAAGCTGGTGGTTGATTTTTGTCATGCTAAAGAGCCCTTACTAATGCTTATCATTGAGGGTATGAGATATGGAGATTGTTCATTCATAAAGGTGCTTGGGGGTTCATAGACGCAACAAACAGGACTGATCTCACAACACAGAAGCACTGTATTAGAGAGAACAGAGTGGGCTGTTCCTGCTTAGAAATTTTAGGTTCTATAACATGCAAAGCAGAATTCTTAACATGTTCTACCACTGTGGTGACCAATCTCATCTTTTATAATGTTGTGTGCTTGGGGAAACATCTCATCTGGTGAGACCCAAAGGCTCAAGAAGTTTGCAGGGAAAGCAGGTACTGTCATGGTTCTGACCCCCAGTTTAGTGGAGGGAGTGTCAGAGGAAGTTAATGTTCATTATGGGCAATGACTCACATCGGCTCCATGATTGTCATGAGCTCCTTTAGCCACTTGATTATTCCACTATGTGTACAAAGAAGCACTTTTAGAGAGTGCAACAAACATCCATCTGTAAAATACCACTCAAAGGCCTCTTAGCGCCTCAACACAGAGGAGCAAGAAAGTTCCCTCTAACCTGTTTTATTAACTGTCTAGTGTAACTATAATTGTAATTGTCCATTTTTGTTATTTTGCTGTTTTCTGTTTGTTTTTTTTTTTTTGTTTGGGCATAGCAGTGCTGTTACATGTATAGCTGGTTGTTACACACACACACACACACATTTTCAGAACCGCTTGTCCCTCACGGGGTCACGGGAAACCGGAGCCTACCCGGCAACACAGGGCGTAAGGCCGGAGGGGGAAGGGGACACACCCAGGACGGGACGCCAGTCCGTCGCAAGGCACCCCAAGCGGGACTCGAACCCCAGACCCACCAAAGAGCAGGACTGCGGTCCAACCCACTGCGCCACCGCATCCCCCTGGTTGTTACATATTGTGTTAAATTGCTGCACATGTGAATTTCCCTGCAGAGATAAATGAAGTACCTCTTGTACTATCCAGATAGCTCTAGAAACAACAGACAATCAATCAAACACTGGAAACAATAATGTGATGCACACTCATTTTAATGAATAATGATTTTACAACATTATAATATACATTGTGGTACACACATGCTGCAGAAGGAGGGGATTTGAGTAGGAAGGACTGACATCCACCTGTATCTAATCATTCACCCTATCTAACCCTGCTCCTAACAGCAGCTACAGCAGCACCCAGGACCAGGGAGAAAATCGGCCCCAGTTGAAGCACTGGCGGTCATTGCCGAGCTTTCTCCTCAGATAAAACAACCTTCTTCCACAACAAAATACAGTCTTCAACTAAAAAACCACACAGACTCTTCGCCACCTTCTCATCCCTACTGTGTCCTTTGCCATCCCCTCTTCCTTCTTCTCTCACTGCAGATGACTTTGCTTTTTTTTTCAGAGACAAAGTCAACGCAGTCACGGACAAGTTCTTGGCATCACCCTGCCCTGTCCATGCTGGACTGCAAAGACATCCTCTCAGAATTCAAGCCACTTTCAGAATCTGAAGTCTCTGACCTAATGATATCCCACAGACCCACCACCTGCTCACTAGACCCAATCCCATCCTCACTCCTACAGACCATTTCCCCACAACTCTCCACCTTCATTGCTAAGATCATCAACTCCTCGCTCTTCTCTGGCTGCTTCCCATTTGCCTTCAAAACTGCTCTCATTTTACCTCTGGTTAAGAAACCCTCTCTGGATCCCAACTTGGTCCATAACTATAGGACAGTCTCCCTTCTCTCCTTTCTGTCTGAAACTCTAGAATGAGTGGCCTGTGGTCAACTCTCTGAATTCCTCACCCAGAACCATCTCCCTCGATGGATATCAGTCTGGATTCAAAGTTGGTCACTCCACAGAAACGGCGCTCCTGGCACTGTCTTATGCTTATCAGTCGGCCAAAGCGGCCTGCACAACTACTTCTCCTAGCCATGGTGACATCCTGTCTGGACTACTGCAACTCTCTCTTGTCTGGCCTTCCTGCTACTGCCATCACACCCCTACAGCTGATACAGAACGTCACTGCCCAAGTTGTGTGTGACTTGCCGAAGCATTCACATGCATCTCCTCTACTCGTTTCTCTGCACTGGCTTCCCATAGCTGCCCAGATCAAATTTAAGACCCTGGTTATGACCTACAAATGCATCAATGGAACTGCTCCCAGCTATCAACAAGACAGGATCATTTGCCATACACCAGCCAGACTGCTATGCTCTTCCACATCTGCCAGCTTGGTGGTCCCAGCCACAAAAGGTAAAGCACGGAGGTTCTTAGTTCTGGCTCCATTGTGGTGGAATGATGCTCAGAACTGCTGAATCTTTGTCCACACTTAAGAAGGGTCTTAAAACTCATCTTTTCCGGACTCCGCCCATGATCTGTTAAGATCATGAAAGGTATAAATGTTCATGCCCTTAAAGTATACGTGTTCATATCATGCTCGGATCAGTCTTTTACAGAGCCACTCCTGCAATCTATCGTAAATGCTTAAATGTATCTCAAAAAAAAAAAAAAAAAAATTACTAGGAAAGTGATTAGGAATCAGCAATATTCTGGTGAAGTTTTATGCAGCTACTGGTGTGGTGAACACTGGAGCATATAGAGAAGGAAATCTGCAGCTATGTCTCTTTCTCCTAGGTAATGCACAAACTATTTTATACGAAATGTACATCACTTTGGAGAAAAGCATCTGCTAAATGAATAAATGCACAGTGCCATGAAAAAGTAGTTCCCCCTCCCTGATTTTTTAAAATTTTTTTGCATATTTGTCACAGTTAAATGATTGAGATCATCAAACAAATTTTAACATTACACAAAGATAACCCAAGTAAATACAAAATGCAGTTTTTAAATGATGATTTGATTTATTAATGGAAAAAAGCTGTCCAAACCCACCCGGCCCCGTGTGAAAAAGTAATTCCCCCCCCTTGTTAAATTATGAATGAACTGTGATTAACCACATTTCTTGGAAAGCTGAGTTAAATTTCACTTACCACACCCAGGCCTGATTACCGCCAGACCTGTTGAATCAAGAAATCACTTGAACAGAACCTGTCTGACAAAGTGAAGCACATCTCAAAAAGCAACACATCATGCCACGATCTAAAGAAATTCAAGAACAGATGAGAAACAAAGTAATTGACATGTATCAGTCTGGAAAGGGTTACAAAGCCATTTCTAAGGCTTTGGGACTCCAGCGAACCACGGTGAGAGCCATTATCCACAAATGGAGAAAACTTGGAACAGTGGTGAACCGTCCCAGGAGTGGCCGGCCTACCAAAATTACTCCAAGAGTGCGGTGACGACTCATCCAGGAGCTCATAAAAGAACCCAGAACAACATCTAAAGAACTGCAGGCCTCACTTGCCTCAGTTAAGGTCAGTGTTCATGATTCAACAATAAGAAAGAGACTGGGCAAAAACGGCATCCATGGGAGAGTTCCAAGGCGAAAGCCACTGCTGACCAAAAAGAACACAGGCTCGTCTCACATTTGCCAAAAAACATCTTGATTATCCCTAAGACTTTTGGGCAAATATTCTGTGGACTGATGAGACAAAGGTTGAACTTTTTGGAAGGTGTGCATCCCGTTACATCAGGCATAAAACTAACACAGCATTTCATAAAAAGAACATTATGCCAACAGTCAAACATGGTGGTGGTAGTGTGATGGTCTGGGGCTGCTTTGCAGCTTCAGGACCTGGATGACTTGCCATAATTGATGGAATCATGAATTCTGTGCTCTACACTGTAAGAAATGTCTGTGAAATTAACAGTGAAATGCTGTAAAATTGTGACATCAAAAAAACTGTAAATAGAAAAAATGAAACGGTGTTGAATTTACAGTGATATATAGTAAAATACTGAACCAAACACAACTGTTAATTCTACAATAAGAATATGTTAAAATCATCTTATTTCCTTGTGGAATTTACAGATTACTGTATCTTAAACACAGAATTTTTAATACAAAAAGCAACACAATACAGTAAAAATTACAACATGAGTGTCAAAATAACATTTTTGTCAGGTTGATTTTTTTAATACTGAAAAAAACTGTATTACATTTTACAAAATAATATGGCATATCTTACAGATAAGAATATGTACAAAAACTGTAAAATTCTGTTAATAAGAAGGGTTTAAAAAACAGGTGATGTGTCTGTTTAGAATTAAGTACGCCTATATTTAACAATATATCAGTAGGCTAGTAGTAAAAGTGTATTACATTTGATTTGAGCTATTGTATAGCCTCTCTGATAAAAGAGCTCATGAGTAAGTGTAGCTAATAGCCAATGGATTTTAAGACATTTGAGTGCTACATTAAAATCTTCCTTAAAAACTGCACTTTCCTATTTATGTTGACTGTAGAAAATAAAATGTGCTTGGCATAGCTAAGTGCAGGTGTTTGCAGTGAACATAGAGTATGTTGGTAATATTGTGGAGAGATGAATGACAGATTTACAGTTCGGTCCATAAATATTAGGACATTGACAAAAAGTTGTTTTGCCTGCCCATCACAGCATATTGGAATTGAAAGAAAAATCATTATTATGATTTTCTAACGTGTCGATTTTCAGGTTCCAGTTTTAATATGAGAGTATTCACACATCAGGTGAGACTGGTGGTGGAATTGCAGAAATTTCATCTTTGTATTTCCAAATGGACAGTTAGCTGGTCATCTGTTCCATAGCTATTCATCGGCTCTTTATTTTTGCATCGCATTAATTGTTAATGATAAAATGAAAAGTTTATATTTTCATTAGAGAATAATGTAATCTGGTAATATTTTTACTGCATAAGGCAATTTTAAATGTAACAGTAATGACTTTCAACGTAAACGTCACAGGCAGTCCCGCGAGAATAAACGCCTCCGTTTGTATTTCAAATAAGCGCAGCCTCGTCAAATCACTGAGCAGAACAGCTCATCGCTCTTCGTTCATTGCGCAACTTCATTTTGGCGGGAACAGCCAACCTGGTCCAAATTCATGGAGCGGAGGTTTTTGCAGCGTTATCCAAGGAGGGTAAAACTTGCAGAAACCGGCGGTTTTGTTACTTTGTTAAAAATGATTACGTTACATTTTGGCAGGAAAATATTGGAGACGTTGAGGGTTATGTGCTGTAGAGTTCATAGGAAGGAACCCATCATTGCAGCATAAGCATTGTGTTTTCGAATCGTGCTGGCGCTCATTATCCTGCAATGCAAGCATTTACACAGCTTTCAAAGCTCATTTGAGAGCTCTTATTATATATTTTAAATGTTCCATTTGCATTTCGCTGTGTGGGCGCCAGTTTCACAGTGAACGAACTTATATCCCACACAGCATATCTCGGACGGAGCAACTTACGGCATATCCAGTCAGTGGTGGTAAAAATACGTTCTGTCACTGTGTGAATCATTTACTGCTCATATGTCCAGGAAACATAGAGCACATTCAGTGAATAGCGTAAGTGACATGTACAGGTAAAGTAATTCTCAGCCTTCTGCAGTCATTGCATGTGAAGATATTTCCGAGCTCAATGATGCAACAACAACAAAATGAAAGCATTGAATTTCCACAGAATCAACAATGAGATCTTTTAGGAATGTATGTTTATTATTCTACCTAAAATTGCAAGGGCAGCTCCTTCTTCCAGCTTCAACAACACAGATGATTGTTGAAGAGATACAAAATGTGCATGAGTTGGGACAGGAATACACTGTAAGTAAAGTATGTTTACTTTTAAAAAAAAATTACATGTGTTTAACAGGTGATGCTATTGCTAAAATCTGTGATTGTGTGAAGGATTCAGATCTGTTCTGTCTGTCATTAAGGACCACTGAGAACAGCATATTCAAGAGCTCAAGCATTCAAAAAGATGATCAGATACTTTTTAGGTTCTATGTAACATTAAGAAATGATGAAAATATGACACAAAAGGCTTGTTTACTACATATCTGTGATACAAACAGTAAATAGCTTATTAGAATCAGAATTATGGAAGAATTCAGTGTCACAGCAGTCGTGTCAATCAGACTCAGATTATTTTGGTGACATTACTGTTGGACAAATCTTTAAATCCAACCAGTTCTTCATTGAAAATCCAGGATGCCTGAAGCTAATTCTGTACTAGGATGCTTTTGAAATTCAGTCCCCTTGCCTCTTCTAAGAAAAAAACACAAGGTTGTTAGTCTATCTTTCTGTGCCAAATTTACCTGTTCATGTGCAGTCCAGTACTGATCACATGTCTTATTGTGTGGAGAGAATGACCTCAAACAATTTGGAATTGCTAAGGTTTTCTCAGAGATGATACTGGATTTGAAATATATGGAGGAAAATGGAATAACTACAAGAGGTGAAATGGTCAAAAGGGCTCTGTATTATATTGCTGGTGATAATTTGGGTTCACGCAGCATTGGTGGGTTTACTGAAAACTTTAGTAGTTCTCAGTACTTTTGCAGGTACTGTGAAATAACGCAAAGTGAGTTTCAGAGCGATGATCCAAATGTATGTGGTCCACAACACACCCCTGAAAGTTATGAGTCTGCTGTTGGTGATCTACAAGCTGAAGACAGTCAAGATATCAAAGGCATAAAGGTAAGCTCTGTTTTCAATGGTCTGAAATCTTTTCATGTTTGCCAGCCTGGTCTCTCACCTTGTTTAGGCCATGACATATTTGAGGGTGTCTTATCCTACAATGTTGCACTGTACCTGAAGTATTTCATTAAGCAGAAGAAATGGCTGACATATTCACTTTTGAACCGGAGCATCAAGCAGTTCAAGTACAAAGGATCTGATGCTCTCACAAAGCCATGTGCTGTCAACTGTGAGGTGTCCAGGCTTTTGGGTAAAGCCATTTTGAACTGGAATTTCTTAAGGTTGCTGCCTGTATTAATTGGTGACAAAGTGCAAAATCCAGAAGATGATATGTGGCAGTTAACTACAGCTTAAAGATACTGTTGATATGATTTGTGCACAAAAGATTTTGTTGTTACAGGTAGCCTATCTTGATGTTATAATACAAGAATATTGGGGATCAAGAAAGCTATTTTCTTATTAATACTGTCATCTATTTTTCTTATTTCTCCCAAGGTTTTTTTCTCCATCAACTCAGAGAAGGGCACTAAAGTGGAGAAGACAAACACATCTCGTCTTCACATTAACCCTAGAGTCCTTTACCTTGATTCAAGAACTGTTGGATCATGAGTGGTGTGAACTCCTCACCCTGTCACAGAGAGTGAGTCCCAACATCCTGCGGATAAAACTCATTTCAGCTGCTTGTATCCACAATCTTATTCTTTCGGTCATTACCCAAAGTTCATGACCATAGGTGAGGGTAGGGACATAGATCAGCCGGTAAATGGAGAGCTTCGCCTTATGGCTCAGCCCCCCCTTCACCACTACAGTCCGGTACAGCAACCGCATTACTGCTGCCGCTGCTCCCAGTCTGCAGCCGATCTCACGCTCCCTTCTCCCCTCACTTGTGAACAAGACCCCAAGATACTTGAACTCCTCCACCTGGGGCAAATTCTCTCCCCTTACCTGGAGGGGCATGCCATCCTTTTCTGTGAGAGAACCATGGACTCAGACTTTGAGGTGCTGATCCTTATCCCAACCGCTTCACACTTTGCTTCTGCAACAGCAGCCACTGCTGCCTTTTTCACCTGCCGGTACCTGTCTGCTCAGTCAGGAGTCCCCAGAGCCAACCAGGCCCTAAAGGCCTCCTTCAGCTTGACAGCTTCCCTCACCACTGGTGTCCACCAGCGGGTTCTTGGGTTGCCACCCTGGCTGGCACCAACAAGCTTTTGGCTACAGCTGTACCTGGCTGCTTCCATAATAGAGGTTTTGAACAGGGTCCATTCAGACTCCATGTCCCCTACCTTCTCTGAGACATGGGAGAAACTCTCCCAGAGGAGCGAGTTAAAATCATTCCAGACAAGGTCCTCCAACAGTCGTTCCCAGCACACCCTCATTAAACATCTGGGCCTACCAGTCCTCTCCATCAGTTTTCCCCACCATCTGATCCAACTCACCACCAGATGGTGATCGGTTGACAGCTCAGCACCTCTCTTCACCCGAGTGTCCAGAACATGTGGCCTCAAGTCAGATGAAACGATTACAAAATCGATCATTGACCTTTGGCCCAAGGAGCTCTGGTACCAAGTGCACTTATGAGCATCCTTGTATTCGAACATGGTGTTTGTTATGGACAAACCATGACTAGCACAGAAGTCCAATAACATTTCACCATTCAGGTTCAGATAGGACAATCCATTCTTCCCAATTACCCCCAGTCAGATTTTCCAGTCATTGCCAACATGAGCATTGAAGTCCCCTAGCAGGACTATGGAGTTTGTTGGTGGGGCCCTGTCCAGAACCCCACCCACCCTCTCCAAAAAAGGTCAAATACTCTGAGCTATTGTTTGGTGCATAAGCACACACAACAGTCAATATTTTCCTCTGTGCGACCCTAAGTCGCATTGAGGCAAGCCTCTCGCCCACCGGGATAAGCCGGCCAGGGGCTTGTGAGTATCCCCATACCCGCCTGGTTCCTCTCACCAGAGAGCAATACCCAGTCCAACCCACTGCGCCATCGCACCCCCATTCTGGAAATTTGATAGGATAGAATTTAATTAGAATGGTGCTCATTCAAGTATTCCAAAGATCATTTATACAGGCAGTCCCCGAATTACGAACAAGTTCTGTGTCCTCAGTCTGTCTCTAAGTCAGATTTTGACGTAAATCAAAACAGTTACGTATGGTGGGTATCTAACGTCAGTTTGTCAAATGTTTGTCTAAGTATGTCATTGTAGCAAGAGAGGGGCCAGCACAACAGGTAAGGTGCAGTGAAGGGGTTTTATTTTGTAGTGGGTGGTACACAGGGATCAGTGAGGGGAGGGAACGGAGGTGTAGGGAATAGGTGCAGGTCAGGGTCGCAGGGGTAAGGGTGCGGAGAACAAGGCTGTAGACGCTCCTGACTTGGGTCGGCGGCAGAGGTCGGTCGGCCCCAGGACGTCCGTAGACTCTCTCCCTTCACTGTTGGGGGCCGGGAAGAAATAAGGGAGGTGATTATTTCCAGCTGTTCCAGCTCCCCTCCCCCCCGTCCCGGCATGCTACAATCGTATATCGTGTACCTTTCTATGTATTAAAAAAAAATGAAACACTTCCGGGTACACTAAAACATCTTTAATATAACAATGAAGTAGTAGTAATAATAATAATAATAATAATAATAATAATAATATAAATGTAACTACAGTATTTATGATAGAGAGAAACAGAGAAAGAGATAATAAATGGTACTACTGTCATGATGAACAGAGGACACGGAGGAGGCTGGACCCAAGTGCAGGATCGTTCATTCAGAATCAAAGGACTAGACATGTGGTCGGGGGAAGGGCGAATGGTTGGTCGATCGGCGAACAAAAAGAGGTGAGGATCTGAAATTGTGGTCGAGGGACAAGGCGGGCGGTCGTTATCAAAGGGATGTGGAACAGGGCTGAGGAACGATGAGGGACAGGACTCAGAAGAGCAAAGTTGGAGGGGGAGCTGTCCGGAGTGAGATTCCACAACTAGGAAGAAATGAAAGAAAGAAAAGAAATCTTTTATAGCCAAGTGCTCTCTCTCTCTGAGAGAGAAAGAGAGAGTGCGTGCGTGCGTGCGTGCGTGCGTGCGTGCGTGCGTGCGTGCGTGCGCGCGCAGAACATTAAAGAAGTTTATACAAAGTTACAAACCATTGTATGTAACTCAAATTTTGAATATAATAGGCTTAACTATGAAGTTTTAATTTGATTATCTAAGGGTGACAAAAAAAATAACTTCTCGTCAGTAAGGGGGTGGTTTGTGACTACGGGTTGTACCTAAGTCAGATGTTTGTAACCCAGGGACTGCGTATAAAAATGCTTCATTGCCCCCTATATATTTCTGTGAAATCAGCTGTGGGTAAACAATGGTGTATTTAATATTAAGACATTGGTTTAGAGTGTCAGAAGTGCACAGTCATTTTGTACTCACTTCTGTGGAGGGAAGGTTTGAAAGATGAGAAATGAAAGATAGTAAATTACAGTCCATCCATCCATCCTCCTCCGCTTATCCGGGACCGGGTCGCGGGGGCAGTAGTCCAAGCAGAGCCCCCCCAGACTTCCCTCTCCCCGCACACCTCCTCCAGCTCCTCTGGGGGAACCCCAAGGCGTTCCCAGGCCAGCTGGGAGACATAGTCTCTCCAACGTGTCCTGGGTCTGCCCCGAGGCCTCTTCCCATTGGGACATGCCCGGAACACCTCCCCAGGGAGGCGTCCGGGAGGCATCCAGAACAGATGCCCGAGCCACCTCAACTGGCTCCTCTTGATGCGGAGGAGCAGCGGCTCTACTCCAAGCTCCTCCCGGGTGACTGAGCTCCCCACCCTATCCCTAAGGGTGCGCCCAGCCACTCTGCGGAGGAAACTCATTTCTACCGCTTGTATCTGCGATCTCATTCTTTCGGTCATGATCCAAAGCTCATAACCATAGGTGAGGGTATGGAACGTAGATCGACCGGTAAATTGAGAGCTTCGCCTTACGACTCAGTTCCTTCTTCACCACAACAGACCGGTACAATGACCACATTACTGCAGACGCCACACCAATCCGCCTGTCACCCTGCTGCTCCATTTTTCCCCTCACTCGTGAACGAGACCCCGAGATACTTAAACTCCTCTACTTGAGGGAGCAACTCCCCCCTAACCCAGAGGGGGCAATCCACCTTCTTCCGACTGAGAACCATGGCCTCGGATTTGGAGGTGCTGATTCTCATCCCCCCCGCTTCGCACTCGGCTGCAAACCTCTCCAGTGCACGCTGTAAGTCTTGATGCGATGAAGCCAACAGGACCACATCGTCCGCAAAAAGCAGAGACGAGATCCTGCGGCCACCAAAACAGACACCCTCCATTCCCTGGCTGCGCCTAGAAATTCTGTCCATGAAGATAATGAACAGAATCGGTGACCAAGGGCAGCCCTGGCGGAGTCCAACATGCACCGGGAACAGGTCTGACTTACTGCCAGCAATGTGAACCAAGCTCCTGCTCCGGTCGTACAGGGAACGAACAGCCCGTAGCAGCGAGCCCCGAACCCCATAATCCCGAAGTACACCCCACAGGATGCCACGAGGGACACGGTCGAATGCCTTCTCCAGGTCTACAAAACACATATGGACTGGTTGGGCAAACTCCCATGAACCCTCCAACACCCTAGTGAGGGTATAGAGCTGGTCCAGTGTTCCACAGCCAGGGTGAAAACCACATTGCTCCTCCTGAAGCCAAGGTTCCACTATTGGTCAGATTCTCCTCTCCAGTACCCCGGCATAGACTTTCCTAGGGAGGCTAAGGAATGTGATCCCCCTGTAGTTGGAACACAATCTCCGGTCCCCCTTCTTAAAAAGAGGGACCACCACCCCGGTCTGCCAGTCCAGAGGCACCGTTCCCAAGCTCCACACAATGCTGCAGAGGCGTGTCAGCCAAGACAGCCCCAAAACATCCAAAGACTTGAGAAACTCGGGGCGGATCTCATCTACCCCCGGAGCCTTGCCACCGAGGAGTTTTTGACTACCTCAGCAACTTCAGCCAGGGTAATGGACGAGTCCCCCTCCAAGTCCCCGGCCTCAGCTTCCTCTACGGAAGGCGTGTCGGAGGGATTGAGGAGATCCTCAAAGTACTCCTTCCACCGCCCGAGAACATCCTCAGCTGAGGTCAGCAGCGCACCACTTCCACTGTAAACAGTGTTGGCGGAACACTGCTTCCCCCTTCTCAGTCGCCGGACGGTTTGCCAAAATCTCTTTGAGGCCAACCGAAAGTCTTCCTCCATGGCCTCACCGAACTCCTCCCAGGCCCGAGTTTTCGCCGCGGCGACTGCCAGAGCCGCGTTCCATCTGGCCCGCTGGTACCCGTCAGCTGCTTCAGGAGTCCCATGAGCCAGCCAGGCCCGATAGAACTCCTTCTTCAGCTTGATGGCATCCCTTACCTCTGGTGTTCACCACCGTGTTCGGGGATTGCCTCCGCGACAGGCACCGGAGACTTTATGGCCACAGCTCCGAAACGCCGCCCTGACAATGGAGGTGTGGAACATAGTCCATTCGGACTCAATGTCCCCAGTCTCCCTCGGGACCTGGTTGAAGATCTGTCGGAGGTGGGAGTTGAAGACCTCTCTGACAGGGGCCTCCGCCAAACGTTCCCAATAGACCCTCGCTATGCGTTTGGGCCTGCTAGGTCTGTCCAGCTTTTTTTCCGCCATCGAATCCAACTCACCACCAGGTGGTGATCAGTTGACAGCTCAGCCCCTCTCTTCACCCGAGTGTCCAAAACATATGGCTGAAGATCAGAAGAAACGACTACAAAGTCGATCATCGACCTCCAACCTAGGGTGTCCTGGTGCCAAGTGCACTGATGGACACCCTTATGCATGAACATGGTGTTTGTTATGGACAAACCATGAGTAGCACAGAAATCTAATAACTCACCACTCAGGTTCAGATCAGGGAGGCCGTTCCTCCCAATCACGCCCCTCCAGGTGTCACTGTTGCTGCCCACGTGGGCGTTAAAGTCCCCCAGTAAAACGACAGAGTCCCCAGTGGGAGCGCTTTCCAGCACGCCCCCCAGGGACTCTAAAAAGGCCGGGTACTCTACACTGCCGCTAGGCGCATAAGCACAAACGACAGTGAGAGACCGTTCCCTGACCTGAAGGCGCAGGGAGACGACCCTCTCGTTCACCGGGGTAGACTCCAACACATGGCAGTTGAACTGGGGGGCTATTAATAAGCCCATACCCGCCCATCGCCTCTCACCCTGGGCAACGCCAGAATAGTGGAGAGTCCACCCTTGGTCAAGAAGAGTGGTTCCAGAATCCAAGCTGTGAGTGGAAGTGAGCCCGACTATATCTAGACGGTATCTCTCAACCTCCTGCACTAGCTCAGGCTCCTTCCCCGCCAGTGAGGTGACATTCCAAGTCCCAAAAGCCAGAGTTGGCGCCCGAGGTTTGGGTCGACCGGGCACTCGGCCCCAACCACCGCCCAAATCACAACGCACCGGCCCCTTACGGCCTCTCCGGCAGGTGGTGAGCCCACCGAAGAGCAGCTCCACATCTTGGCTTCGGGCTGAGCCCAGCCAGGCCCCGTGGGCATAGACCTGGCCACTAGGCACTCGCATGCAAGCCCCCACCCCCCCAGGCCTGGCTCCAGGGTGGGGCCCCGGTGACCCCATACCGGGCGGGGTAAACGAGAACCTTGATTTAATAGTCATAAGGGGGTTTTGAACCGCGCTTTGTCTCGTCTGTCACCCAGGACCTGTTTGCCTTGGGAGACCCTACCAGGGGCATATAGCCCCAGGCAACATAGCTCCTGAGATCATTCAGACACTCAAACCCCTCCACCACATTAAGGTGGCGGTTTGCGGAGGGGTAAATTACAGTAATGCGTAAAAAATTAATACTAATCAAAACTCAGATCGTAAATTATTTTAATTTCTGACGATAATCTAGAATTAAATGTGAAGTCATAACTCACACAGTTTGCACAGTTTCTTAGGAAAGCTTTATAAACAAAGATTTTCCCACATTAAAACATCAGTGGTCTCCTAAGTACGACTCTGATTTATGTCACCTTGTTCGTCACCTCGTCGTTGTTCAGGGATATAAGAATCTTTGCTGATATAAGTATGAAGGTTTCTAAGTGCTTCTGGGTGTGAGGTCCTTATTGTGTTCTTTGCTATGCCAAGTGCAGGAAATTGGTAGAAGTACTACTAAACTAATCCACATGTCCTGGAACACATAAGGGAGGGACTTTGCTTATTTCAAAATGACAGACTGCAGTTCTGTTTTAAAATTATGATTTGAGGACTTAATGTATTACTCCACATGTCATTTCCATTTGTACTTTCAATAATATCATAATGTTCTACTGTTCTATGGTACTCCAGCTTTCAGTGTACCAAGAAATTGCAAGCTATGTGTTTTGATGTACTCTTTGTGTAGTGTCATATGAATGCTATGATTCTGTTGAAAACTGGAATTCCACCATTTTACCACCATTTTGGCTGGCCTACATTACACAAGTAGCTGCATGTTGAATTAATAGGGAGTAAAAAATATTTATGTGGAGGTGTGGTGGCGCAGTGGGTTGGACCACAGTCCTGCTCTCCGGTGGGTCTGGGGTTTGAGTCCCGCTTGGGGTGCCTTGTGCTGGACTGGTGTCCTGTCCTGGGTGTGTCCCCTCCCCCTCCGGCCTTATACCCTGTGTTACCGGGTAGGCTCCGGTTCCCCGTGACCCTGTATGGGACAAGCAGTTCTGGAAGTGTGTGTGTGTGTAAAAAATATTTCTGAAATGCATAAAAAATACCCGCTCTCAGAGTGTCAACACCGAAAATTTTTTACAAATCTCCACCCCCCTGAGCTGGACTTGAACCTATACCAGAGCATACAACTTTGGAGGTATAACGCAGCAGAAATACCCACTGCACCACTATAGCACAGTTAAGTAAAAGGAAAATGACAAATATTTTTTCCACAAAAAACTAGCATATTCCAGAGATGACCACAAGCATCCAATATTCGTAACTGTATAGCACATCTACAACATGTGCCCAGTACCTGACCAGTCAGGATTCAACCTCAGTTGTACCTGTCACACCCCCCACGGCTGCACAACAGGGAACACCTGCTTCGAATTAGCAAGCACAAGCTTGATAAGGGGCTACGGAACACAGCCTGATGCGGAACCTTGTTCAGCCTTATTGATCACTTGCGCTCCTAGTCTTGCTCCTCCTTCCTCGCCCTGCTCCTCGATCCTCTCTCCTTGTCCTCGCCCTGCTCCTCATCTCCAACTCACTGGTTTGCCTGATCACTCGCCTTTTTCTTGGATTACGGTTCTTGGATTTGCCCCTTTGGATTCTGTTTGTACATCGGTGACCCTTTGCCCGTTCCCTGACAATCTCTACTGAACCGTCCCTTGACCAAGCTTCCTGTGCCCCGCACTTGGGTCCGACACAACCGCGCCGGGGGAATAGCATGACAGTACCAATTCAGGCAGGGTCATTCCTTATGCCCAAAATTTAGAACGAGTAGTTGGCTGCATGATAAATGTTGGTTTCAAATGACTTGTGAATGTGTGCATGTGCAGCGTATGATAGTATGTGGTAGAGAGGCGAAATGTGAAAATTGGTAAGTCTGTTGCTCATGTTGGCTGGCTGTAGTGACCAGTAACTTGCGGTCTGCCCTGTCAGTACTTCCCCAGGCCACAAGGAAAGTCCCAAACCTCCTGATGGCCACTTTGGCATTGAGGTAGAGTATGAATTACAGTATGTCTTGATCAGCAGTTTGGCACATTCCACTTGAGATGGGTGGCCTGACCTGGAAAAAGTTCGTTTCAAACATATGGTTGACTGAAATATCTATCACCCCTACTTAATGTTATAACCTTTTGCCCTCATGTTATGTATCTGCAGTTTTTTTTCATACAGTTACATTTATCTGATGCTTTTCTCCAAACCAGCTTACAATGCTAAGGTTACAATTATTTACCCATTTATACAGCTGGATAATTTTACTGGAGCAATTTAGGGTAAGTACCTTCTCAAGGGTACTACAGTTGGAGGTGGGGATCAAACCTGTGGATCCAAAAGCAATAGCTCTAACTACTATGCTACCAGCTATCCCTGTAGTTATCCCTCTACTCTAGTTTCTCAGTATACCATTTGTGTGTACAATTGCTGTGACCCAGTTCCATTCTGTTATCAAACAGTTAACTGCCATGTCTGAGTAAAAATTTTCTTCAACCAGTTCATTCCATGAAATCCAGACAGTAATCAGCCTGGAAATTTTGAGCAAATGCCCGGGTTACAAATATGTGAGAATTCTTTGCCTGTATTGACCTCTATAAACAAACATCAACAAAATTGGTTTTGAAAGCTGTAAGCAAGAAAACAGGTTACAAAAAGTTCAAATGAGATGTAAAGTACCAAGAATCCAAAGGAGGCTTCAAAATAAAAGCATGCAACAAATCTATTTTACTCAGCTTTCCATTCAAGATCAAGTAAACGAGGACAAACGCAGTCATATTTACAAACATAAAAAATTACACAAGGTAACAGAACTTACAGATACAACCTAAAATTCCATAGAATCTGCACCCCATACTGAGAGGTCAGAAATAAAGCATATAGTGTGTGAGAAGCTCAGTTTATTCTATACAAGAACCTTAAGGAAACACATTCCAGAGATCACATTTTTCATCATTCAGTCTTCACATGACACTTAGGCATTTATTCGTTACTCTCAAAATACCACATTGCTACCAGAGGCAGTCATTGAATTAGTCCTCAGTCGAGGAGGAAGGTTTTTCCTTATGAATTAGCATTAGTCAAGTATGCTTCCCTTGGACACATGAAGTGCTACATATCCCCTCTAAAGGTAGGGTGGTCATGGCCCAAATACATATAATAAGAGCTGCAGTCCTGATGGAGGGCAAAATGCATATTTATTTCAAATAAACCTCTGAGACTCAAACTACACTTCTGCTTGTCTAGTTGTCATGAGAAGTTCATGAAAAACAATTTAAGAAATGGAGTTGTGAGATTTCTGTGGAATTGATCTGTAGAGGGCTGCAGTTCACATCTGTTGCAAATTTCTTTTGGAAACAGTAAATGATGGACACTGTTGGAGGGCAACAGAAAGAGCAGCTCAGGGGCTGGAAGAAAAGAAGGGAAAATACCAACGAAACTCAAGGCTCTTCCTGGAGTTCTGTGGTTTATAGAAAGTTAAAATGCATCTGTAGGTTTTAATGAGCAAAAAGAAGAAGGACTTACTCCTGCATTTTTAGGAGTTAAGGGTATTTGTTTGTCACTTCTAAATATCCCTCACTCACACACACACACACACACACCGAAGCAAGTAGGAGCCTAACCTGGCAACACAGGGCGCAAGGCTGGAGGGGGAGGGAACACACCCAGGACGGGACGCCAGGCCGTCGCAAGGCACCCCAAGCAAGACTCAAACCCCAGACCCCCCAGAGAGCAGGACCCAGCCAAACCCACTGCACCACCACACTCCCCTCCCTCACAAACTGTGAAGTGCAATTACAACAGGATTAATGTGGGTCTGTTCTGTACCATGAATCATTGAAAGGGTCACATGTATTTACTGCTGATGACAGTAATTCATCCTGTCTGAGGAAAATGCCTTGTACGCACTCAGCCTGTGCCATCTTGTGGACTAAAGATAACTTGGATAAATTTAAATTAGCATAATTCCGTGACTACCTTTCATCCACTATGTGAAACTGTGCTGAGGGAATATTTACCAGAAATTCATCGTACAAATTAATTCCACTGCGTCTTGTGGTGGAATATTGTGTTAACTGGTTCTTTATACCATTATGGAAGAATGGAATAAGTTGTTTGATTTTTTTTTTCAAAATTTCGATTTGTATTAAAATGAGTTACGCAGAAAGCAGTTAAGTGTGAAAAATCAATTTTTCCTTAGTGTCTAGCACTTGGGGAGACATTTTTCAGAAACTGCTTGACTAGTGAAGTTAAACGATGGCTTGAAATTTCTAATTGCACTATGACTTACTCACATAGTCCTGCCAACCTCAAGTGAAGTGTTGATAACATCATTTGTGCAAATCAGCTGGTGTGCAGGAGCTTCAGCCTTGGAACAATGCTGCAGTGCAGTGTCCTTCTGAGAAAGCTCTGCTGACCTTCTAGAAGGTCCTATGTGTTCAGTACTCACTCCTTTGAGCACATTCTTACTGTGATTTGCCCAAATTTCCTGCATTTTTCTCCTTTTCAGTCAAGGTTGTATCTAATCTGTAAGAATTTATTACATTCCCATCTTTACACAGTAAAATTCAGCAGGAAATTTATTCATTGCACAACAGCTTGCACAGTGGTTCAGGATGCTGCCTTGTACTTGAAGGGTGTGGGTTTGAATCCCACCACCTACCACAGTATCCTTAAGCAATGTACTTACCCTGGAGTGAGTCTGTGCACCCAACCATTACCCAACAGCATAAATAAGGTAAATATTTGGAGGTAGCTTGGTATACAAACTTCACACTGCAAGTTGCTTTGGGGAAAAGTATTAGCTGTAAATTTCACTTGTCTTTTCATTTTGCTTTTAAGCAAACGTAACAGATAAGCATAACATCGTAAGTTTCTATGTTCTGTTACTGTTATTAGTGACTGTACTGTACTGCCCTGAATTCATCATCAATGATTGGATGGTTAAAACTCTGTGGCTGACTTTAGAATCAGCCTAAGCACAGAAAATTGTTACTTTCTAGAATGCCCAGGAGGGGTGGGCAACCACTGGCCCATGGACCCTCAGAGCTTTTTTCTCCCTCAACCTTCAGTTGGGAGTTTTTGTTCCTTTCCCTGGTGGCCAGTAGTTATACTTATAGCTCTATAATTTCTTCATTGTGATAGCCATTAGTTGACTGTCTTCTTTGTATCAATTTTTCTTGCTGTATGCCTGTGTTAAAGTGCTCTGTGTCACTGCGTGAGAAGAGCGCTCTATAAAAAAAATAATATTTTGACAGGACTGTCTGTTTAGATTTACTTTGTTTCTGTGGCACTGTCAGACAATTTTCCTCTTTCATTATTCATTTCGCAATACGAAAATGATGCTCAAGTGTCCATTGTTCATTTTACAGCCAGACTGTGAAATGTCAATATTTAACTCATGCTGAGACTCACAGAGCAGGGTCCTATGCACATAAACCAGTTCATAAGCAGCTGAACCAATCATGTAGTATTTAGTGTTGAACAGAAAACATATTGTACTAATGTTGGATTTTTTTCATATTTTACATTTTCATATTTGTAGCCAGCATGGTAGGAACTCTTAAAAAATAAATAATGTAGACTTACCCAACTATCACCATGATGAGCTGGCAGAAAAGGAATTGTGGGAGTTGGAACACTTTAAATAACCACAGGAAGAATCCATTTTACAAAGCATCTTAGTTGGTGGGGGGAGACATATTATTCAGAGTAACATTTTTTAAATTTATCCCAGATATAAACAGTGGGCATTGGTAAAAGTATACAGTACATGTCAATGTATTTGATATTTGTGCTATATTTAAAAGATGTTAAGTGATTATTAGTGATGGATGGAATGGTTGAGGGTGGAGTTGTTTCTATAACTGTCTCCATTTCAGATGGGTAAAGTTAAGGGATTGTACTGGCTACATGCCTGTATTGTTGGTGCAACCTAGAGCTGTTACAGGTGTAAATAACACACTGAGCATAAACGGTGAAGAAACACTGCTGCTTGCATGTGTACAATATTTATTTTTGGTAACAGCAGCAGCAGAGTAACATAAGAGGCAAACCCTGTAAATTGCCAGATTTTCTCCAAATAAAGGCCCTATTATTGGACTACTGAACAGAGTGTTATTCCAGATTTAATCAAGTACAATATCTGGCTGTATAAATAAGACATTATTAGTCAGACATGTCCTTTTAAGTTTCAAAAGGTAAAATTGCAACCAAAGTGGGATAAGCACTTTCAGAAATTGTTAATGATTTATACACAGGGAAGCCACTAGCATAGTGGTTAGAACCATTGCCTTTGTGTTCAAAGGTTGCAAATTTGACTCCCACCTTGACGAAGGGTACTACAGCAGTAGGTGTAGTACTAAAAGTATGACTTACCCTAAACTGCTCCATAAAAATTATCCAGCTGTATAAACAAGTAACTAATTGCATGTAGCTTTATACATTGCTTTTGAGAGAACTGTCAGATAAACATATAAATTTTTCTACATTCCCCATTTTCACATGAAAGTTAAAAGTTATTACAATGTCTGTTTTGGATAAGATATTGAACAGAACTAAAACATAAGCAGATGTATCTGTACTTTTATGATCTTCAACACCTGTTTTGATATTTAAAAAAACACAATGCTAGTCAATTCTTCAAGCACAGCATGAACAGGGTCAAAACTTTGAAGAACTTAATCTTTATTGAACTTTTCCTTAACTCTGAATATCAGACAGTGTATAAAATTATTTTTGCTTTTAAGTGGAGAACACAGTGAACTTAAAATATATAAATTTTTACATTAACTTTGTTCAGGTAGAATTATTTTTTATGAATAGAAAAATATATATAGAAACCCAAGCAACAGGGCTTGCTTAAATGACTGGTCCACAAGGTTACTCTTTCGACAAAACACCTCCAATGATGACCTTTTGCCTGTCCCAAAAGACTTACAAGTCCAGACTAAGATTTGTTTTCAAGTCTTTCCAAACTTAATATGCAAGAAAGATGGTGTTCCAGGCTGTTGTGCCTTATGAAGGTCCTTCTATTTACAAATAGTGCTTTTCTTTTGTACCTCAGCTGCTGGAGGAAAGAGGAATTACATCAGTGCACTGTGGCTCACAGAAGGGTCCAAAGCGGCCATAGACATCACGTGCATGGACAGCAAAGTAGTACTTTGAGCCAGAAACAAACTGTGTAAGAGTGCAGGCCATGGGCAGAGCCAGGGCTTTCACCTCGCCAATCTTCTTCCACTGCGATCCAGGTGATGAGGCACTGGCTGAATGATCCTGATGGTAGGCATATAGGTGATAGCTGTCCACAGCCGCACAAGTATGGTCAAGCTCCGCTACACTCCATGACAGCACAATGCCGTTTTGGCTCTCCACACGTGCCAACTTGAGCTGGGGCTGCTGTGGGGGGGATGAGTGTGCTGCCTCAGGGGGCAAACGAGCAGGAGGTGTGGGAGGTGGTGGTAAGGGAGGGATGAGGGACTGCTGTGTGCTAGATGTAGGAGCATTAGGGGTCCTTTTCAACTGAGACTCCTGCAAAGAGAAAAGGTGGTCATCCAGCATATATAGCAAAACAGAGAAACAATAGTGTAGAACAATTAGGCCACGAAGGTGTACTTCTGGCTTATCACCTGCTGGGGGCGATGGTGTACAGTGACCTGCGGTCCATTTGACAGAGGTTGACTCTGAGGTGATCTCACTGTAATACGGGAAAAAATGCTTAGTTTCTCAAAACACACCGCAGACTCAATCTCTGCCATTAAGCCTTTTTCCACATTATAATGAACTAAAGCGCTCCCTGGACCCCGAGGGGTGACCTTTCTTGTTAACTGAGCCACTGCCTGTATTTCTGCTGACTGGAATAGAGTTGACCGGTTGTGACGTAGAATCTAAATTAAAACACAGATCTGTGTTCCAGCTTATCTTTCAAACTGTGTTCTTCTATGAAATTTAACATAATGTAGCATATGTTTCAAAGTGGACAATCATGATCATCCAGTAACAAGGCAAATAGAATGAGACATGGCAAGACTCCCACATCTCCTGCTTTCCTTTGTATTGTCAGCATCAGTTTGACTCTGAGAACTTACCTGCTGGCTGAGATTGGGCACTGCAGCTGCTGATCAAAGGGGGAGGACCAGAAGTCCGCTGGGTAGCTGCTGTTGCTTCAGCTGATGATAATGATGAAGATGATGCTGCCACAGAAGGGTTGGAATGGACTACCCTCTTTACTCCAGTAACTGAAAAATTGAGGGCAGCTGCTACCAAAATACAAAATAACCAGGTGATCTGCCAATAAGACAGAGCAGGGTGGATGGTAGAAATAGGAAAGGAATGGAGAGGGAGCTCCTCCTCACCTTGGACATCATCGTCATCCTCAGTCAGGTCTATAACTGGGCCAGAACTGTGTGTGCGTGAAGCCTGCCACAGAAAGATGATCTTACTGAAGGGAATTATAAAATATGGTGAAGGCTGCTTCATGGGAGACAAGGGACTGCATTTAAAGGGGACAATCTTAACATTCTGACTAACCAGACTCATGTAGTGCATGACATGGGACATCCCACAACTGATCTTAGTTAAATGAGAATTTTCCACATATCATTTTATAAACTATGTATACTAAATATTAAACTCATTAACTCGCCTCATGCTTTCTCCAAAGTTACATACAATGTTTTTAATACTAAGCTGCTTAAAACTATTTACCCATTTATATAACTGGGTCATTTTTACTGAAGCAGTTCAGGATAAAAACTTTGCTTAAGGGTGCTACAGTAGAAGCAGTCATTTGAACCCAAATCTTTTTTGTTGGAAGGAGATGAGCACACATTTCACTCTATTGTGAAGTTTATATCCTGTGCATTAAGAAGTCACTTTTAAGTGTTGGGAGACATCATGCTACCTTGTATTAAATTTGCATATTTAAATGGATCTGCACTGTATTAGGGAACAAACATGAGTTTCTTCTGTGATTATGTGCACATTCTAGATTCTGGTTTACCTGTGCAGGCATCCTTGCAGTGGTTGACTCTGTGGCACGGTTTGTAGCTTGGTTGTCTAAAAATAAATTTATAAAAAGAGAACAAAAAAGAGAGAGAAATTGTAATAAATGATACACATAACATGAGTGTAGACTGGATGTAAGAATCAGACACCAGCAACCCACATGCACAACTTGCACACCAGTTTGTGTGCTTTGCAGAAATGTACAAAATCATACGAAGAGAAAACAGAAAAGGCCTAAATGAAACTGTACCATCAATAATTACTTGTTGTCATTATTACCTGTTTTTGAGGCCATCACAGCTGCTGACACTGGCCCTGATAGTACTAGTCCAGATGAATGGCTCCCTGTTGCTGCAGGTACTGAGGAGGTCAGAGTTGGTAATGATGAAGAGGAGGTCACACCGACTACAGAAATACATGGTGTCGGTGTGCGGGCAGTGGAGACAGACACGCCAGGGCTAGGCACGCTGATTATTCCACTGCCCCCTGAGGGCATGCCCCCCCGAGCCAATGTGATCTGGGGCAGCGAGGGAGCAGGAGGCGCAGGTGGCGCAGGTACAATGGATGCAGAGGAGGTGGCAGTGGCCCCAAGTGATTTTTGCAAGATGATCGCAGTAGAGGGAGCAGTGGTCTTAGCCTTGCTGAGTGCAGTAGTCCCAGCGAGTGAGGAAAACGGGATTAGCTCAACCCCAGGGGTATGTCCAACCTGAGGGTTCGACACAGCAAGGGGAAGCTGTATGAGCAGGGGCTGCAGGGAGATGGGTGTAGAGGCTGACATGGGGGCACTAGGTGTAAGCCCAGCACTAGCAGAGGAAGCCTTCAGCATTAAGGTTCCTGACTGTGAGGAAGGCATGGCTGTATTTGTAAGAGAAGAGGGTGGAGCAACACTGGAAGGTGATCCAGGGGCTGGGACTGGAGCTGAGGGAGTCGTAAGAACTGGTGCAGGCTTGCGCTGATTTGGGATTCCTGAAACAGATTAAAGAATTAGCCAGCTGTCACAAAGGCAGAGTTTTAAGAAGGTATATGCATATGTCAGCTAGTTTCTAGGACTGATGCAGACATTCAGAGTGAAACACACAAACCCAAAGCAAGACAGGAGCTCACCTGTACAGCTAACTGGGCTGAGAGTTGAACTCTGACAATGTGGTTCAGCTTGGTGAGTCTCCAGCATTCCTTTCATTGTGCTACAGACAAGACACCTTAAATTTTGTATGATTTTTGTGAAACAACAGAGGGCAGCATTGCCTTCTTTTACCAACCCTCAGTTTGACTAGGCTTCATAAGATGTTTCTGCAGCCAAAATCACTGGCAATTATAAATTCTGTGAATCTTTTCACTACAGTACCCAGTTAAATCAGAAAAAAATGCTGCAAAAGAAGTTAAGGCACACTCCCTCAAACATGAACTGTACAATGGGAACTAGCTAAGCAGATCAACAGTACAGGATACTTACACAAGTCCTTTGTTTTTCCAATTGTCTAAATTAGTGTCTATAATAAACTCCCTGTCACATCAATACAAATTTTCTTCAAATAATAATTTACCGGCATGTCAGAGCAGTGTTAGAGGTAGGTTTGGCCGCAGAGGCAGTAGCAGATGAAATGGGGGACACCTGAAAAACATGCATGACTTCAACCATTTCATGACTAACCAAAACTACAGACATAATGCTAAATAAAATATTTGCCTTACAGATTCATTAGAATTCTTAAGAAGGTAAATGACAGGTTGGGCTTTTATTTATTCTGGTCCCACTCACCTCCTTTGATTTCCCAGCATTCTCCTTGGCCTGGTTGGCAGCTACAAACTTTTTGGTTAGTCTTGCTATCTTTGCCTGAATGAGGATGAAAAGCATACACACACATGAACATGGAGTAGCCACTTCAGCACGTTGTTCCTTTGTGGGGTGATCATGAAATAGGGTGAACTATGGCAACAAAGAAGGGCATACTACCTGGAGCATGTTGAGAGTTTGCTGGTGTTTGGTGGCACAGTCAATTTTGTCCACTCGTTCTCGCAGCTCCTGCAGACTCTTGTCAAAGACAGTGAGCTGCAAAACTTGCAATTGTTCTGCAACAAGGTGCTGCACCACCTGTGCATTTGTAGAAAGGAAATGAGAGCAAACAGGATAAACATTTCATTCTCTACCAATGAATTTATCTGGTTAGAGAAAATAAAGCCAAAACAGGCAAACAAATCCAAGAACAAGGCAAAGTTTAAAAACAACAGAACTGTATACTGATTCCTCGTGCAACAGGCTGTCAAGTAATAAATTTTCAAAGACACAAACTTTCCAGTATATTCATTTATTTTTAATTGCACTTCATTCACACATCTATTTTCAATAATTTACTGTTTGATCACAGAGCACATGACCTGTGTTAACAAATGTTGTTCGGTGCCGTCGATTCGATGTCGACTCATGGTGATTCTATGGATAGTTGTCCTTAAAAGCAGTTGGTTGGTGGAAGACCGGACAAGACTTGAAAGTGGGGCATCTGTGGCTGTGGTGATTGTGTCGATCCACCACAAAGCAGGCCTTCCTCTTCTACGTTAAACTTACAATTTTGCCCACTATGATCTCCTTTTCCAATGACTGTCCTCTCCGCATGTGTGTGAAGTAAGAGAGTCAAAGCCACGTCGTCTGAGCTTCCAATGACATCTTTGGTTTGATCTGCTGCAATACCAACGCAATTGTTTTCCGGGCCGTCCAGGGTAAACGCAGGATTCTTCGCAAGCTTCAAAGGCATTAATTTTCTTCCTGTCCATCTTCTAGACAGTCCAACTCTCACATTCGTATGACATGACGTTAGAAGACCATGGCTTGAACTAGTCCGACTTTTGTGTACAGAGTCACATCCCTGCACTTGAGAATTTTGTCCAAGCTCTTCATGGCAGTTTTGCCCAGAGCAATTTGTCGTCAGATTTCTTGGCTGCTCGTCACTTCTTTATTAATTATTGATCTGAGTAGATGGAAGACTGATCTATCTCTAGGTCTTCTCCATCAAATGTGAAGTTTTCCAGTTTGCCAGTTGTAAACAGCTTCATCGTCTTCACGTTGAGATGAAAGCCCATTTTCAAGCTGTTCTTTGATTTTGGTGAGTAGATGTGTCAAATCATCCTTGCTTTCAACTAATATGGTTGTATAATCAGCATAGTGAAAACTGTTGAGTCTTCTGCTAATTTTCACACCCCATTTCTCTTCATATAGCCCTGCTTCCCTGATGATCTTTTCCACATATAAATCAAACAGATACAGAAGAGTTTGCAGCCTTATCTTACACCCCGACCAATTTTGAACCATTCTTTTTCCCCTTGTCGCGTTTAAACTGTTGCTTCTTGGTTGTTGTAAAGGTTGTGCATGAAAATGACCAGGGGTTCTGGTATACCCATGCTTCATAGTGAGGTCCAGAGTTTTTGATGATTCACACAATTAAACGCCTTGCTGTAGTCAATGAAGCACATGTAGATATCCTTTTGATATTCTTTAGCCTTTTCAAAAATCCATCTCACATTTGCGATGATATCACTTGTCCCTCACCCTTTCCTGAATCCTGCTTGCTCTACAGGCAGTTCTTGTCCCAAGTAGGGTTACAGTCTCCACTGAAGGATCTTGAGTAATATTTTGCTGGCATGCAGGATCAAGGCAATTGTGCGATTATTCCCCACAGTTGGTTGGATCATCTTTCTTTAACATCAGTATGAACACAGATCTTTTCAAATCTGTTGGCCAATGCGCTGTACTCTCGATTTCTTGACAGAGCTTTGTTAGTATTGAAACAGCTGCATCTGACTCCTCCAGTAATTTCAGAATCAGAATTTGATGGGAATACCATCAATGCCAGGTGCTTTCTTTTTTGATAAGGCTTTTAATGCTGCTTCTACTTCTCTCATCACTTGTGGTTCTTCTTCATAAGGCAGAGATGGAAATGCCTTTTTCTCCACTTCATCTTCTTGGTACAGCAACACAGTGTATTCCTTCCATCTGTTCTTGATTTCCTCTGCATCGTTGAGCATCTTTCAGCATTCCAGTTAGGATTCAAGTTCTTCAATTCGCGTAGTTTCGTGAAACCTGATCAGGTCCTGCCCCTGATATTTTCAGATTCTGTTTCCCTGCACATGTCGTCATAGTACTTTTCTTTGTCCTTTCTGACAGCATGCTGAAATTCCCGGTTGAGATCAATAACTTCTCCTCCTGGTCCTTTCGCTTTAGCCTTCCTAAGTTTCTGAGCAATATTCAAGGTTTCTTCAGTTATCCATTTTGGTCTCCTTTCTTTTCATGGTCGTGCAAAGGTTCTTTCCGTTTCTTCAACCATGACTTTCTTTATGTCGTCTCATAGTTCTTATGGTGCTCTGGCATCTGTGTCCATTTAAATAACTGTTACTATCCATAGAGTTTTCGTGGCAGGATACGGAAAGAGACTGCCAGAACTTCCTTCCGCACAGCTAATGTTGGTGCCATTGTCACTGAAATGTGATCCTTTGCCATCAACACTGACCCATACTGTTGCTGCCCAGTGAGGTTCACTGCTCTTTGACTGCTAAGCATTGGTCTTCCTGACAAGGTGGAACCCGAAGGAGTGTGACTTCAGTCAGTATTGCCCTTTTGGTTACAGCAGTGTCCAAACCCACCCACCACGACAAGGTGACAGTTATTGATTGGGGTTCAACAAATAGGGGTCAGCAAAGTGCAATCAAACACAAGAGCAGCACAGGACCATCTTCCATTCAATTCACACACACGCACGCACGCACGCACGCACACTTTCAGAACCGCCTGTCCCATATGGGTTCGCGGGGAACCGGAGCCTACCCAGCAACACAGGGCGTAAGGCCAGAGGGGGAGGGGGGACACCCAGGACGGGACGCCAGTCCGCCACAAGGCACCCCAAGCGGGACTCGAACCCCAGACCCACCAGAGAGCAGGACCCAGTCCAACCCACTGTGCCACCGCACCCCCCACTCCATTCAACTCATTTTCATGGTATGCGCACTTCATCTGTAGTGTTTGTTGTTTGCAATAAATAATAAAATGACATTCTATATGTTTATGGGATGAACCGGTCAGCAGCCAGCAGTGAGCAGGAATTTGAAGATCATATACTTCTGTCATTTTCAAAATTTTCATTTTAAAGTCTAACTGCAACATACTTCAAAGTTAACAATTACTAATGCTAAGTCATACAGAGTAAATTATAGTTATATCTAATGGTTTTATAAAACCTAAACTGCAAATACATCAAAGTATGCCTGTATTAAGCTTCTTGACTGTGACTGAATGGCAAACATTATGAACACATCGAGTTCAACAGACTTCTGGTTCCAATTGTGTTTGTAAGATGAGAAGCCAGTTTAAATCCATTTAGCAAGTCCAGAAAGTTTTTAGGCTTACACGTCAGCGGTGCCTTGCAAAAGTATTCAACCCCCATTGAAAATTATCACCATTTTCTGAATTTAAGAAGATACCTTCACATATTCTTCCAATAAGTATTTTTACTCTAAACCTAAGTCTTCTGTTTATTCTCAAAACCAAAGTAAATAATTTGTCAAAACATTTGAAAGAAAGAAAGACTGCAAAAATGCTGCTTGCATTAGTATTCAATCCCCACACATTAATATTTATTAGAGCCTCCTTTTGTTGCATTAACAGCCATCTTTTGGGTTGGGTCTAAACGAGCTTTGCATACTGATCGAGGGTGATTTTGTTTCATTCTTGCAGGCAAATTTTCTGCAGACCATTCAGGTTGGATGGTGATTGTGGGCTGCAATTTTCAAAAAATATCATTGATCCTCAATGGGGTTGAAATCAAGACTTTGACTAGGTCATTGCAGGACGTTCACTTTTTTGTTTTTGAGTCACTCCAGTATTGCCTTGGCAATGTGATTGGGATCATTGTCTTTCTGGAAGGTAGACCTTTTCCCAAGCCTCAGTTTCTGAGCTAATTGGAACAGGTTCTCTTCCAGTATTTCGCTGTGTTTAGGTCCATCCATTCTTCCAAAGTTATCAAGATTCCCAGATCCTGCAGATAAAAAGCAACCCCACACCACTATGCTGCCACCACCATATTTCACTGTAGGGATGGTGATCGAGGCATGGGCAGTGTTAGGTTTGCGCCATACATAGTGCTTTGAATAATGGCCAAAAAGATCTATCTTAGTTTCATCTGACCACAACAACTTTTCCCACATTCCATCTGAATCGCTCATGCATTGTTGCTAACTCCAGACATTCCTTTTTATAGATATTCCTCAGTAATGGCTTCTTTCTTGCCACACTCCTGAATAATCCAGTGTTATGGAGAGCTCTTGATCTTGCAGACTCATATACCCCAGTTTCAGCAACTGACTTCTGTAGTTCCTTCAGTGATAGCTGGTGTCTTTGTTGCTTCCCTTACCAGTTCATATGTTGGCTGGTTGCTGAGTTTTGATGGACAACCTTCTTTACACAGGGACTGGGTGGTGTGACACACCTTCCACTTCCTGATGATGGATCCGATACTGCTCACTGGGACATTCAAGCACTTTGAGATTTTTTTTTTTTTTTTTTTACCCTTTTCCTGGTTTATACCGTTGGATCATTTTATCTCTTACTTCTGTGGTATGTTCTTTAGTCTTCATTTTTCCAGTGGGCTCAACAGCCTGGCTAAAGACCCCTAAACAGAGTGATTTTTATTTCCAGAAAGGTGACCTTTAATTGCTGACTGGCAGAAACGAGTTATTCAATTATGTCCAAATAAGATGCAAATGTATCTTTTTCAGAACAAGTAATCACTTTAGGGTTTTGGAGCATAGAGATGTTAATACTTATGCAACCAGCACATTTCAGTTTTTACACTGTTATTTTTAATATCTTAAGACAAATAATTTAATAAATTAAACCTTCCTCATTCTCTTTATTGTTCCCAGCCTTCACTTGGCTTTTGCAAGAGACTTTTGCAAGTGTGAGTAAAAATTGTGAATTGTGAGAACATTTGTATGTATCTTTTGAAATAGTGAAAATGGCATCAACTTTCAAGGTGCTTGAATACTTTTTCAAGGCACTGTATTATTTACTGAAGAAATTCACTGATTCAAGCACTTTGACTCAAGAGGTATCCAGAGCTCCTACTTATTGGACAATGCACTCTAACTTAGCTCTTTCAACACTTGCTCCCCCTTTTAGTCACAGCATACAAGCTTACCTTCTCCAGCCGCTGCCGGATGCCAGTATCCCCAGTAATCCTCAGCTCCAGCTGGGCCTCCAGCTCCCCTTTCTCTACCTTAGGCCTCTTCCTGCATCCCTCCTCTTCAGAACGTCCTTCACTTAACATGGCACGCTTCTTTGTCAGGATCCCACTGTCACAGTCTTCCTTTCTGCCTGATGGGTTACATGACAATTACAACTACCTAGTCATTTCAAATATACTTTGTCACTGTTAACTAGTCCTTATACATATGAAGTGGCCTGCTGACTGACATGCTTCACCTTGACAGTTCACAGAGTAAAGACTACACTAGTGCGAGTTACCTGAATTTGCAGAAGATGACAGTTCGGTGGGAGAAGAAACAGAAACTGCCTGGTCCTTTCGTTCCATTTCCTTACGATCTGCATTCATCATTTCTCCATCCATCTCTTTCTCTTCATCCCTATCCCCCTGACTTTCATCCTCATCACTCAAGACTAAAAACCCTTCTTTCACCTCTTGATCAGACTCAAGGGCATGGGATGGAGAAAGTGATGGAGAAGAGGAAGTTGTGTTGGAAGGGACAATTGGAAACTCAGGGAGAGAGCTTGTATCCGTTTTCCCCAGCGTGAGTGCGGCATCGTCTACGATACTTTTTAGCGGCTCTCTATCCATATCATAGATCTCCTCAAAAACTGTTTTCTTGACCCCCTTGTCTGTTGTCTCAGAGATCTCAAGGGAGACATTTTTGGAGTCATCTTGGTCCTTACTGGTTAATATTGACCTGGGGTCAGGTTTGGAGTGAATATCCTAAAAACAAGACAATATGGTATTGTGACAAATATTCATTAAAAAAAATAAATTTAACATGACACACACACACACATTTTCTGAACCGCTTGTCCCATTCGGGGTCGCGGGGAGCCAGAGCCTAACCAGCAACACAGGACGTAAGGCTGGAGGGGGAGGGGACACACCCAGGACAGAACGCCAGCCTGTCGCAAGGCACCCCAAGCAGGACTCAAACCCCAGACCCACCAGAGAGCAGGACCCAGTCCAACCCACTGCGCCACCACGCCCTCCTAATTTAACATGACAGAATATTAAATTTATAGCCTAAAACCTTTCACCACAATTTAAAATTACTCCAACATCCATTGTCTCAATCCTCTGCAATCTCATTCCTAAAACATCTTTCCATTTCTTCTACCCTACTCACTGACCTCTTTCTCTGACACAGCAGCATTTGTATTCCCCTCTGCCCAGCCTTCTTTCTTCTCTCTCTCCATCATGTCACTGTCCAGGACTGCAGATTTTCCTTCACCCTCAGGGTCCCTTTTCTTATCACCATCTTTCATGAAAGGGTCCAAAGAAGGGGACATAGGAGGAGGAGATGATGCCTTAGCAACTGGAGATGGAGAGAGAGACAGCGAGAGTGTTGTCGGAGTAGAATGCTCAGTGGAGACAGTGGAAGCTGCACATGTTGCGTTTTGGCCATTACTAGCAACACCTTCCTCGTTCTCCTTATTGTTCCCAGTTTCCAATTGTCCCTCTTTGGGTGGCTTTTTGTTTATCAGCAGGGGTGTAGGAGCAATAGAGGAATATGAAAAAGAAGAGGGCAGAATGTTGTGGAGAGATTCTAGTTGTTGTCGATCACTTAGTTTCATCGTTTTTCTGGCCCTGAAAATTTTCTTTTGGGGTTCTTCTGGAACTGCCACATCCATGTTTCACCTGAAAAAGGGTAAGAGAATATATTTCTCTTGTCTGTAGAAAAACAGAACCCTGAATCTACATCTGTAGTATTGAAGAACTAGCACCAGGCACTTGTTTCAATATATTTATCTTTTGTTTTTTTTCCTAAATGTATATAATCCACAACATGACATTAACGGTTGCCTGACTGTCCAGAGGAATTCATTCAAATTTTCATAGTCGGAGAAACAGAAACATGAAACCTGATACCTGTCTAGTAAACTGTTGGACAATAAATTAGGGCAAAATAGGAAAAATTCTATGCAAAAATGCCTCGTCTGCCCATATATCCTGCTATTATGGGCAATTTCTTTTAGAGATAGTGTTAGTACTGCATGAACAATTTTAGTATTTCATTTAAACTTCTCAGTTAAATGTATTTTCTCAATTAAAATTGTATTTCAAGCAAAAATGTAAATGGAAAATTGTAAAGAATAAATGTTTATGTTTGGTTCTGGCCCATTAACAGATATTTTGAATTTGGAGGTTTACTTTTTTTGTCTTTCCATTATTTTCTGTATGTGCCAAATCTGGACAAATGCACAACCTTTAAAATTTGAAATATTCATGCACTGTGAACAACCAAATACAGAAAAAATTAGTCCACTTAAGTTTACACGATTACAATGATTACTAGACTGATTACAATGTTTTATTACAACCATGTTCAAACTCGAATATAAAAAAAAAAAAAAAATTTACAATAGCTCAGGCAAAGGCCCAGACAATATCATCCTTTTTTTAATTTAATCACTGACTACAACTTTTCCAACATTCCAGCTGAATCACTCTCGTGCATTGTTGCGAACTCAAGATTTACTCCAGACGTCACTGACTCCTCCATTTAGCTCCTGCCAAAATATCTGTATTTTGTCCACTCTGTTCTGAGCAATATGATAATTAAAAATACTACAGGTAATTTCAGCAGCTGTTTTTACCTAGAATGACCCATGTTATTTCAACCACAGAGATATTGCAGTAATTACACTGTCCAGCTGACCCAAAAACTCTAACCAAAAGAGAGAAAATTGGGTGATTCCATGAATATATTGCAATGATCCACATTACTGAAGAGCTCCCCTTTCGAGCGAAAACAACTGTTTATTCAAAATAGTTGTGAATGACTTCTGTATTTGATCAACTTGAGTCTTCCGCCTTCAGCCAATGTTTTTTCTGGAAGTCCACCTTCAGGATCAGCAGGATGTGGCTCTCTTTTCTTATGACTGGAGTGTATGTGTCATCCACATGCCTTTGAAAAGGTAAGGCCTTTAACTGCACATTCTGGAGAGGTTTAAGGGGTGAATGTCACATGGAGAAGTCAGCACATAGGCATTCTGTGCATCTACGCTCCAGTGGAAGTCAGGTCCCACACTGCCAGTAGATGAGCTGGTCCCTTACTGCATAGCAGATAAACATTTAATAATAGGAGAGCAATATCTTTGAGGGCAAATGCGACACTAGTATTAAACATTTCAAAAGTTTTACATGCAGTTTTAGCATCACTGAAGGTTTTCGAAAAAGCAACCCCAACAAGCCAGGCCTTAGCTGGTGCAACAACCGCAGTGCCTATAGTTGTTTAGATTACATTTCAGCTTAGTCCGCCATTACTTTCAAAAAGGTTCCCTTGTCTGCCCAGTGGCCTACAGACCATATCATGGTTGAGGCAACAATCTCCACTGAGGCCCCGACCCATGGCCCAGGCAACTGGAAGCTGAACACCAAAGTCCTCCTGGAAAAGGAGTATACAGGCCTTTTTTATGGGAATCTTTCACTGTGGCAGAAATCCGTGGATTTTTTTTACCCCTCAGTGGCTGATTGGTGGGAAGGGGTCAAGGCAAAAGCCAAGACCCTCACTATCAACTGTTGTATCAAACATGCCATTTTTGAAACGTCATGATATCAGCTCGCAAGAGCAGGAACTTCAGAGGATGTACTCCTGCCACAATAATGGAGGAAACTTTCATTATGATAGAACCACGGAGATAAAGACTTCTTTGAGGCAACTGTATGAGCGGCAGGGCAAAGCTTTTCTGGTTGGCACCAGACGTAAGGACATAGAGGAAAAGAAAGTGTACTTCCTACTTATTAAAACGTTGAGGGGCTTGAAACGTAAGAGAGGTTTTACTTCTCTGCGGAACCAACAGGGCAAGTCCTTCACTGATGCTGCTCAGATGTTGGAGGTTGCATTTTGTTTTCATAGAAACCTTTTTAAAGTTAGGGAAACAGAGCTGCTAACAAAAAGGAGCTTTTTAGAGAAACTAGCATCAGGGTTTCCCCAAGAATACTTTGGCAGCTTAGAGAGCCCAATCACTTTGTCCAAGCTGTCGAAAATGCTTGGTAGGATGAAAAGTTCTAGGCCTCAGCGGTTTTCCTGCAGAGTTTTATTTCACATTTTTGGATGTCTTGGGGCTAGTTTTTTGCTGGTTGCAGAAGCAAACTTACTGAAAGCATGAGGATGGGGTCTTCTCCTTGTTATACTAAAAAAGCAACAAAATCAATCCTGCCAACTGGAGGACCCTCAAGATGCTTTGCACAAATGCAAAGATAATTGGGCTGATAGCACTACATAGAGTTCATTGGAAGTCGCTTTGGGGAAAAGCATTTGCTAAGTAAATAAATGTAAATGTAATTTCAAAATTGCTCACCAATCGCCCCAAGAAGGTAATGGCCAACCTGGTCCATTGTGACCAACCTTGCACTTGGTTTGAGAAGCAATCATTTGGGCAGAGGACCAAATGGTCCCCCTCACACTGGTCAGTCTGGACTAGGAGGAAGTCCAGAATGGCACAAGCTAAATTGGTACCAGAAGCAGAATGGGGCAGGACCATGAGAAGCTGGATTCAGGACTGGTGGAACCCCGAAGACAGAAAAACAAGGATCGGCATGAAGGAAAAAGCCAGCAGGGCAATAAAACAGTGACCAGAGTAAGAGGAGCCCATGGCAAGTTTTGAGGTAGAGGAGCTGTTGTGAAGCACAGGTGTCCAGGGAACACAGGGAAGAGCATGCTTTCTTGAAGATGGCAGAGAAGAGCTGTGAGGTACCACTCACCAAGGGTAAGTAAGTCAAGTGATTCTCCCTGGCCCCAGGAGAAAAATGGCAGTGGAAGGCAGCAAACAGCCACCAAGACTTTGGCCAACGTGCTAGAAGGTGTAGAACAGTCTACCCTGTCTTTGCAGAGGCAGGGCTTCCTAGCCGAGTTGAGCAAACCCTCAAATAGGAGATCACCTACATTTGAAGACATCACCACTGTGGGGAAGAAAACCCCCAGCTTGCCTGAAGCTCCTTAAAGCTGTCTTAAAATGGGGTGAGCATCACGGCAGGCCTGGTATGCAGTGAGGTGGTGGGGATGGGAGTGGCAACAGGATCAGAACACTTGGGTCCCTCGACGAAAGGGTGACCAAGCGGCGGGAGGTGCAGCAGAGCACCCAGACCAACAGGAGGGGAATTTGTCACCGCTGATGACACAGGTACAATTTGGAGGGTCTGCGGCGAATAGTCCCTGCATTATTGCAAGAGCCGGCCAGCCGCGGGAAGCACAAGGTGGCCGGTGAGAACCACATCTGCGCCACCAAGACTGGTAGTGTATTCGTTAAAGAACTGTACCGGGAATGAGGCCGGGTGGACAAAAAATGAGGATGGCTGCCTCGGCCCCCGGACGCACCACCATAGTGGGCTATTTCGACTTTCCCTGCCCCAGCCCCCAGTGTTGAGTGTCTTGGACCTGCACTTTCAACAGAAGACATGTTTGAGGATAGCACTGGACAGTTGTCCTCGGGCAGGTGGGCAGCAAAGATGCTGTTCTTTTTGACGGGGGGCAATGTAACGACCCACCTTGCTGCAGAGCGTCCCTTTCACGGGGGAACAGATGTTTACTGTGAATAGTTGTGAATAACAGGAATTATGGGAAATATAAAATTATTGTTTAACCACCAGTGGGGGGTTGTAAAGGATTATAAGGGGGTGAGTGCCTGTTGGGGAATGTGTAGGGCTGGCTTTAGGTATAGGTCCTTGAAGAAAAAGGGGTCCTTGGACTGAGATCATTATTTCCATCGATAATCGCCGATACCGCTTACTGTGCTGGTGTTCCAATAAACGTCCATGCATCCTTCTTTGCCCCATCCAAAGAGTGGTTCAAACTATAATATGCAAATATCAACCACACTTGCATATTATTTGGTAACAGGGGTATTTCCAAAAGAAAACCACAATTTTCAAGTCCTTAACAAGAGCAACGTGATTTGAATAGAGCATAAAAGAGAAAGGGATTGGTTCTTAGGAAACCGGACAACAGGACAATAAATTCTTGTTTTTATACCATATTCCCAGTGTATCACATTTATGCTTTAGGTCAGAACAATTTGTTTCCAGAACCATTTCAGTTTTAAATTTTGTTCTGTCTACTTCCATTCCCTAGATAAAAACCTAGATTAGAAGGTGACAGCTAAAAATCTTTACAGTCAGAAAATAAACCATCTCCTGCTTGGTCTCAAAATATGTTCATAAAAGAATAACACCACACAGTTTTACTGCCTATAAAAGAGTGAGCAAACAGTGAAGTAAGACTGAAGACAGGATGAGGTAACAGAAATGGAATGTGTACAGTACCAAGAATCTTTTCAGCTACTGAAATTGCAGTGGTGCACCTTTAAAGTTTAACTTTGGTACAAAAAAACTGACAGAAAAAGCACCTTTAGACAGATTGCCAACGCAGAGATGAAATTGCAAAAATACATAAAATACACAGAATGTGACTGCAGTAACTGTTAGAGACACAAATATCCAACAAAAAGGTTTCTCTACAAAACCTCAGAAGGCACAGACAGACATAGTTCAGTTAATACACACACGGCACATTCAACCCTCCCCCACACAGACTGTCGGACAGAAACAGTTGGAGCTACCGAGTGGAAAATTACAGCAAAGCATGGGCTGTACCATTGTGGAAGCCATCCAAGCAGAGGGGGTAACTCAATCACAATCAACTGACAAAATAAAGAAATGCCAAGCAAACAACAGACACTCAGAAAAAGAATGACAATAGCTACAAAACTGAACTCTAACAGATTAAAGCATAGCTGAAATGAGAGAATATGGTTTTGTAAAAAGAGGTTATACTGTCATACTTCCATCTTCAGGGAGTGGGTGTCAGTGAGCCTATTTTCAGAGCTTGCAACAAACTGATTCAAAGGTTGCCAAACTGTGGGTGATTTATAGCAGCATTTGTATATAAGCACTTTTTGAATTTAGTCATACATTGCAAGTCTGTTTGTGAAGTTAGCATTGTTATCCCTGGATACACATTAATATAACTACAAGGACAACTGCCAAAAGTTACTTTTTCAATACCCTTTTTGGTTGCTATAGTTATTGCATGACATATAGCATGATATAGAATTTGGGGAAAAAACTGAGAAATTATTCCCACCCTTATACCATTGTCCACATATAGTAATATTCAGACCATTTGTTCAAGCTGTTTTCCAATCTAACCTGGTTTCATCCAGTTGAGGCTACTAATATTTACTGAATAAAACCAATATGGCATTCTTACATTATTTCCCTCCTTTGAGGGCATAAACTGACCTTTATGTTCTAGAACAGTAACCTTGACTGTCTAGAGTGATCAAGGCTGTACACAACACAGCATCGCTACACTAAAGGCACATTAAGAAGAAATGGGAAGCAGAATCACAAATGGATAAAATGAGCATATATAGGCACTGTGCAATGTCTCAAGAACCATCAGATCCCCTACTCATTTTTATTTTAACCCCAAAAAAAGGAAAAATATGAATTAATGACTGAAAAAGGTGACAACAAATAACAAAACTGCACTTGTTGAATTAAATGCTTGATATGGGTTTAGGGATACTGTATAAGTTTGCTCTTATTTTAATTGTTTATTTTGTGCTAACTGTTTTTGGATCAATTTGTATGAACCGAGGTACCTCTGGTAGACCTGCTTAAGCCTTGTATGTACAGAGAGCTGCAGCAGCATTGCATGGTACGGTACTGCTGCACTGCCACTGTCTGCATAAAGAGATGTCTGATCATCTGTCACTCTTCACTTAATCTTTCATCTCATATAATGCAAAGCTGCTACAGTTCACTTATACATTGACAATTGTGGCAATGACATAAACATATTACAATACTGCATGGAAAATCGAATATGTCAAAAAAAGAAGTTCGATTATCCAACCAACAACAATTTGGACCAAATCTGTGTAGGTATACGTTGTATAAATGCCTTCATAAAATGCTTATTGAGGTGAAATCAAAGTTGGAAACAAAAGAGTAATTAATTTAATATTGACCTGGAATAAAATATCTGGAAAGAAACCAAAAATGTATATTTAAAACTATAAAATACATGATTACCCAAATTACAGAAAAAGTTTTATAAAACAGGCCTAAAGCATAGAATCTAGGCCATCTGCTGACTGACATGGTTGCTAATTTTTTGTACAGACTGAGGAAAAGTGAGGAAATGGTATGGAGGTTAAAAAAAAAAAAGAAAATTAAAAACAAAACTGTATCCACTCTTCATGTAGGTGTGAGCACAGAGACCTCCGACATTCGAAGGTTTTCAAAGTTTAACGTAAGTAGTCAGAAAGTCAGTCTACACACCAACATAGGTAAGATGCTGATTCTTATTCAATACCACTCTCTTTCTGATGTCTCCAAAACACACAGCTAATGTACATTTATAAGTGCATGTTTATAGCTAACAGCCATTTCTGCAGCACCAAGCATTCTATATCCTCATCAACAGCAATTCGAGTAACTTACAGGGAAGAAGGCCCACACGCCCCTCCCCCCACACTCACAGTCAGACAGAAACAGTCAGGGCAACGGAGTGGAAAATTACAGCTGAGCACGGGCTGTACCACTGACGGTGTACTGTAGGGGTGGACTACAGAGCTTAACTCACTAAGATGAAAAGGAGGGGGCCAAGCTAACAAGACATCTATGGCTTCATTTGACTTACATTTAAACCAAATACAGAGAAAATGTCATATGTGTCAAACTATAATTCAAAGTTCAAACACAAACATATCAAGCAGTTAAGCCACTTGGACACAGGACTATCAAGGTTTCATTTTGCCCCTTTATTGTTTCTCCATAACATAACAAGTGATAGTCTATGATGTGTCTTACTAATAAAAATATAGCTTAGAATTCTTCTTTTATTGTTTTCTGAAGACATCAAAAGCCTTTTCACTTCCTACAACACTTGTAACCACCAGTTCTCTTTTTTGGGCTTCGGACCAATAAAAATCTAGGCAGCACAAACTGGTTTAATCCAGCTAAGACCTGTTTAACCACCACTTTTTCTCTGATTCAGAAGACGACGGGTTATGTAATTTCCCCCTTCACCACACTTCGGCAACAGAAGTGACCTTTACAATGTTCTAGAATTTCAGCAATGACCTACATTTTCATGTGAGATCAAGAACTGACATACTAAATCAAAGCCAAGTTGTCCAGAATCAAACACGAAGAAAGGAAACTGGTAGTTGTCAAGGATTTCAATAGTGTTGTTTGTAATTATCCAATTCATATGTAATGCTACTTTACTCAGGCATCAATACTGAGTAAATAGTCACATTTGGCCTACTTATTCAACTAAAATTTTTCAGACATAAAACCACATTAAATATTAGTGTTTTAGTGACACTTCAACAGTCCATTTAACAGATTAAAAAGGTACTTCTGTCCAAGCTAACATGACAGTAAAGAGGAATTTAGCTCATGCAAGTGCAACTCTAATGCGATAACTGCTAAGTTACTGCTAGGTCCAACAGCCATTTCAGTTATTTTCTTAAAATAGGTCAGACAGTCCCACCCTTCGTATTTCTTTCAACCTTTGTTAGATGTGTGGAATTCAATCTTGTCAGGTACTTCATAGACTCCACTGCCAAAGTATATTGATGTACAACATTTAAAAAATACCAAAAAAAAGTATCTAGGGTTTGAAATCAAGCAAAGGTTTGATCCCCGTTAAGTCTTTGTGGAGTTTGCATGCTCTGCCTGTGTTCACATTCAGTTGGTGACTCTAACCATAGTGTGTGACTGTGTGTGAGGTTACCCTGCAATGGACTGGCATCCTGTCCAGTGTTCCCTGCCTACCCAAATGCCCTGTTCTGTGGATAAGTACCAGAACGCTGCCATTCTGTATTTAACAAGCAGTTTTTGACAGTCAGTGACTGTGTGAGTGAATATATTATGTACCATTGAAAGTTATGTTAAAACAAGTAGGAAAGTTGTCAAAAGTATTAAACTTTGTTTTGACGTCAGTTATAACAGGATGTGCAGTCATAGCAGATGCAACTTCGTATGTATGACTGAAGACTTTTCAAGTAATATACCGGAGAAAATAATGGTCTTTAATTTTGAGAAACAAAATGTTACAGAAGCTTAAGTTTAAAACTTGTTCTTCACTTCTGCTTCCACTATTGACAGTGAGCTAGCGAGTCAATAGGCTTGGTGAACCTTAGAATTTCAGAATTCTGTGTTAGCTACCCAAATAAGTAATTTGTCAATAAATTCAAGTATCCTCATTATTGAAAGATTATACATTTGCTTGAATTTTCTTAGAGAATTAGACCACGAGATTGGACTTGGTTAACCGCTTCCCACTGGGCTCCCCCAAAAAACCTATAGGTGTATCTTTAATGCAGAGTAGTAACAATTGACAATCCAAGGAAATATGGGTGTTAGGACAAGTGTGTTTAAACAACATGCCCACAATAACATTGGAAAGTACTCTTCCCAAGAGTTTAATTGAAGACAGGCATGGAGGCACAGCAAGTAGCGCTGCTACCTCAGCACTAGCTCTGGCATCCTGGGTTGGGTTTGATCCCTACTCAGTCTGTGTGGAGTCTGCATGTTCTCCATGTGTCTGTGTGGGTGTCCTTCTCCAGTTCAAAAGCATGGTGTTCAGGTGGACTGGTGACATCACCCATAGTGTTGGTGCATAACAAAGTGTGTTTCACTGGTGTGTGGATGACTGACTCATTGTATGTAGTGCATCTAGTATTGAAATTCACCTGGGTAAGTAAGTGCGGACTAATACTACTACATGAGTAGTATCCAAGCACTTTGGACAGAAGCATCTGCTAAATGAATAAAGGTAAACAAAGTTGTTTCTAATCATTGAATGGGGGTTAAAAAAGAAGGAAATTGGCCACACTTGTGAGACATGAAGTTTACTGTAATATTCCCTTCATGTTTCTAATTTATTTAAAATGAAAAGTTTTTACCGCTCCCCCATCATGTCCATCATGCTTTTACCAATCCCAGAGTCATAAGGCTTGCTACAAGATCCTATCCACTATAGCGTACATGAGGCAATACTGGTTACTCTACTTGAGTAGACAATGAATGAATCCAGAAACATGGTTTAAATTGCTGGCACTGCATATCCCATGTACAGAAAAGGGCAACCCATTTTACCACGTACCATCATATTGTACCACCTTTCTCTATACAAAAGTGTCCTCACACTTTGGCCATTGCTTGGGTCAAACCCATTCCATTTCATATATATACACACTATGAGCAATAGACTGGCAGAAAACTGTCGACTGGGGTACACGAACACCAAGTGGCAGTGATAACATAAGATCCAGCACATTAAGAAACCACCAGGCATACCTTCAACTGGAACAGTGCAAAGACTCACATCAAGTCCAGCTAAAGACAAGACCAGAGAGCTCCAGGAAGCCCAGTTCTTCGGACCAACCAACCAACCAGAATGTGGATATCAACGCAGTTTATCAACCAATGAAAGCTAAGGAATGCATGCAACATGGTCCCCACCAGAGCTGACAGGAAGAAAACCCCATGACTTGGATGGCAGAAGGTGAAGGTCAGAGGTAAATCAAGCAGCTAATCACAACCACTCACCTATCAGGATCACCTAAAAACTCAACACTTTGTTGACACTACCAAAGCCTTCTGTGTTTTAACCAAGCTGAAGACGGCACCTTGCCTGATGGCGAAACGTGTGCAAACAAACCACTCAGCACTGCGTGTGCCTAATCAACCTAGCCCACCAGGGCTACCTACCTTCTCTTTTAACACGGTCAGTCTCCCAATCCCAACATAAATCAAGATTTCACTCTATTAATGTGATATATACCCTTCACCAAATTAACGGGCACTGAAGTCAGAATAAAGCTTAAGTTACGTGTTGGGCCATCTCTTAAGATAAATTTAAGTGGTATGTAGCCCATTGTATTGATGTGTCACAACTCCTTAGCTCTGCTCAGATGTATGATTCCAGCTCAGAGAGTATGAAAACTGCCTGTTCACCCTATGTTGCATGAGTTTCCACCAAGTGCTCTGGTTTTTTCCCCACAATCAAGACATGTTCAAGACACCTGGTGACATTAAATCACCCTTTCTATGTGTATGAGTGAGTGAATGAGAGTGTGTAATTGCTCTGTTATGGACTGGTATTCCACTGTATCATGTATACCGGTTTATATGGTAGTATGTGACGGACTGAGTGTACTGAAGTGTAATCATGTGTCTGCATCTAGATCTCTCCTTTTGTTGGTGTAATGCACTCGTGTTCTTCTTGGGAGGGTCTGGGGTCCGAGTCCTGCTTGAGGTGCCTTGCAGCGGACTGGCATCCCGTCCGGGATTTGCCCCCTCCTCCTTCAGCCTTGGGTCCTGTGTTACTGGGTTAGGCTCCGGTTTGCCGCATCCCCACTCAGGACAAGCGGTTGTAGACATTGTGTGCATGTGTTCTCCTTGGAGAGGTATGTCGCTTTGGAGAAAAGTGTTTGCTAAGTTAATAATCGTGAATGTGCCCTGACTCATGTCTATTGTTCCTGGTTAGACTCCAGACCACCAAAGCCCTGCATTGTACAAACAGTTCTTGATAATGTGTGAATGACCACTTGGTTACAAGAAATACAACATGAGTAAATATTGTAACTTAGATGTGTTCCTTTGTAACACAGAAGAAAAAGAAAGTGAGCAAAATCAGAGCCCCTACATGAGTATCCTTCTGGTATGTCAGTTCTTAAGCTACCATGCAAAATTATGTCAGGGAGATTATGCTGTTTCTTCTTTTCGCAATTTGATGAAACATTCAGTAGCACATTTTAACTAATTTTTTTTGATGTTTACAGATTATCATTGTTTTCTTGTAGATGATACTTTAAAACTTTACAGCCATTTACGAGCCTTGAGAGGTACTTCCGGTAAGAATGGTTAGGCTCTACGATGACAAAAGGAAGTAAGAAATTAGATTTGTTTAAATTAGCATGCAATAACTTAATGGATTTTGGGGGAAATGTGTGTAATTTTTGGATCTTAGGATGGTATCACAACTTTTGCCTTTAACAAATAATGACAATTTAAGCCTTAATTTATAAGGGAAAGGTATACATTAAAAAATTAATGTTTAATTAACATAAAAATTTAAGTTTTTAGTTGCTGTACCAGTTTATTAGTACAAAACAAGGACTTAAGTGGCAGTTTTTGCAGGAAGAATGGGGAATGGAGGGAAAAGAAATCATGGACATGTGTTTCTTCCTAATTTCTCTGAGGAAATTTGTTTTTCAGTGAGCTAGAAATGCCAAGCAAAATATATTATTCATTTACTCATTGCAGATGCAGTTAACTGAAAAAAAAAAGAAAAGAAATTTAAACACTAATTTTTTTACAAAGTATTTCTATTTAAAACACATAAAATAGACTGATGTGTTCATGGTCCATATGGAGAAATTCCTGATGTTACTTTAATAACAATACCAACAGAACAGACTAGCTGTATAAAGTATGAAACTGTCATGAAGCTTGAACCCTTACTTTTATAAAAGCAGTTAAAAATCAGCAGTCTGCACAATTCAATTACTTGTCAAAATTGAAATGAACTACCACAATTTACAAAGACAAACGTAAAAAAAAAAAAAAAAAAATCAGCAAACAACATTAGTGTTCTGTAAAATGTAATCTCATGTAAAAGAAACAACCTTACCTTTTTAACTTCCAAAAATTCAAAGTTTGAATAATCCAGGTTTTGTTGCTTGAAAAATGTTAAAGGATTGTTTAGCTAAATCTGCATCTTTAGTGGTTTGTGCATTCAATTAGCAAAGCAGTCATCTGGGCTGTCAGTTTCCCACTTAGTTACTCGAACAGTTAATCGGTCTGTTACTCAGGTCAGTTGACTGCAACCTAAGAGTGACACATGCAGTACCTCACAGTCAGTTGTACATAGAGAGAAGAGCAAGACTAGGCCATTCCTGGTCTGCGAGTGTGTGCTCCTGTTTCAGTCACAGTCACATGCACACTAGCTCGCGCTCACTCTCTCTCTCTCTGTGTCTCACACACAAAGCAAGAATGCAGAAAGGGGTGGGGCTAGGGGCGGAGCAAAAGCAGCAGGGGGGGATAAGGAAAAAACAGTATAGAATTTTTTTTTTTTAAAAAAAACCACATTTAACTATTTTAATTAATATTAAGGTGGCAGGCTCTCAAATAATGTTCAAGTTCAGTAATTAAATTATTACTAAAAATATTTACTGGAGACTATGGTCTAATTTCAGCACCCTACCACTGTGTCTGTGAGCACGGTCTGTGAGTCAGAGTAGGATGTGTGTGTAAATTTCTCTGTGGGTCTCTATTTGTCTGTATTCGTAAATTATAATCCATTCAGAATTATAAAAACATAATCTCAGGTCTCATAAAATGGTACATTCCAGTCTCATTCTTTCAACCATTTCAGCAATGTATTACGAACATGTAAGAACTAAGATATACTTTTGTTTCATTCTGACTCTGTATCAATCTTCTGATTCTGCACAACCTCAGATAATTCAAATATTCATCTAAAGTTCAAAATTAAGGTTTTCTTAACTTTTTTGTCAGGATTTTACAATATTTATTGACATAATACTCATCAACAAGGGAAAACAAAGCAAAGAAATGGAAAATGGACACAGAGATGGAATGGGGAAGGGGGATGGGGTAGAGATACCGGTAGTGAGAGCAGTAGTGAACACCAGAGTGGGAGGAGGAGTGGATAGGGATACAAAAGAAAGGGGGTGGGGATGAGAGGGAGAGGGGGAGGGGTACAAAAACAGCTAGTGTGGGAGGAGTTAAAATAGAGACACAGGATATGCCAGACAGCTTCTCACCAGAGACCCAAGGGTGATAGGATCATTACTATTCACCAATGCTGCATATTTAAAAAAAATATCAGTCCTCACTCTTTTCAGCACAACAGCCCCTTAGCTCAAATTATTATGCTCATATTTTAATTGTTACACTACCCATCTATAGATATTTGATGTTCTGATTAAAGACCTTTGTAAATGCTGTTTGTCTCTTTAGACTGTATCCTGATTATTTTATCCACAATTTCAGTACCTGCAGTCAACTATGTAACACCAGAACACCTTCTAGTGTATGTTTTGCTTATTTCCTATGCATTTACTTTTAATCTAGTTTTACTGTTAATTGGTGACATAATTATTAAACAAAGAGCAAAACTGACATATGTGCATTATTAAATTACTGTGTCAGACAAAATGATTAATGCAAAAAGGGGGACAGTTTTTTGCAAATATATATACTGTATGTGTAATTTTGCTGATATATAAGAAATGAAGTGTTAAACCTTTGAACAAACCAAATATTTAAAGAACCTAATTATTATTCAAACTCCACCCCATTTCCCTTCCCCCATCTCTGGTCAGCCATTTTGTGTTCCTCTGTGTGTCTGCTGGTTTTACACAGCACAGAAAATGTCTGCCAATTTGGCTGCAAACCCAGAGCTCACCCATAGAGGTCCTCCAAAACAGACAAAGTTAAATGTGTTTCAGTACTAAAAATTTTCCTTACATTTGTAAGTAAAGGGCCCCGTTAAGATGATGTTTTCAAGGATGTTGAGTCTTTTCTCAAATGCCACACATCTCTGAAGCAAGGACAAGCAGTACTCTATGATGCATTTTAATATATGAAGAAATATGATCTTTATTATTGTTTATAGTTTTTGCTCTGTTCCTTCTATCAAGCTACCACAGCAAAAATGCCAAAGCTAAACAAAATACTGTAACTACAATTTGGGAACAGTTAAACCAAATAAACAAAATTCAAAAGACTGTGCCCAGTTGCATTTTTTCCAGTCTCACAAAGAAACTCAGCCCATTCTATTGCTCACCATTGCTCAAGGAGTGACAAAGAGTGAGATGTGAGGTTGGGGGGTGGAGATCAGGCAGTGTGAGACAGTGTGGGAAATGGAGCAGGAAGGGGGAGGGGTTGACAAGCTACGAGGGTGAGTAAACAGAGCTAGCTGTGGAAGAGATGGGGGAGGGTTTGAGATTAGATAAAGTGGGTTGGGCAATACAAGCACCGCACAAACCATATCAATCCAAATGACTTAACATAGGTATTTGTCAAAATTCTCTAACACACCATTTGCCCTGAAACAGTCTAAAATTCACATTAAATTTTTAATCAAAGAACCTAAAAATGACAATATTGTAACTGAAAAGGTGAATCAAGCAGTGAGAAAACAGTAGTCTCTCACATGCACCAAATGTCCCGCACATCTGTTGTCAGTGGAAAGCAATTTTTTTCTTTTGTCTCACACGGCACTAATGTAGATGCACTTTAGATATCTGCTACTTCCTGTGCAGTTACACCACTGACCTATAGATGTCCTCAAATTTTCAGAGCACAAAAATATTTTGAGATACTAATGACTTAATCATTTGTGGGGTGTAATTAATAACAGAAATGTAGGCAAAAAAAAGCACATTCTAGAATATCATGTTAAAAGGCAATTTGCATTACTGACTGCTTGCCTTTCTGCTTTCATGTTAAACAGAAATTTAACAGAAAGTATTCGCAGGTCTCTATTGCAACAGTAAACATTAATTTCCTATGATGTAGGCTACCTGACACAGGAGTACTGAAGCTTGGGTGGGCTCCATATCTGCAGAAAAGCTTGAAGAAAGACTCTCTGGAGACACTGCCTCAGGAAGGGCTGTTAAAAAGGCATGGACACATCATGAACTCCAGCTTGCAGTGTTAACATCAGTCATTATGTCACAGCTTCTAGTTAGGTGCTCCGAGCAAGAGACACTCGGTAGGCTCTCAGGGATGGGCAGGGGGATGAGTACATTTGCTTACTGAAGGACTTTGTTGATTCATGCAAAGACCCAAAAGCAGCTCAACATTGATTACAAAAGAGATGGTGGAAGACTTCAGGAGGTCCAAGTGTCCACTGTGGTCACAGAGCATTGATTGAGTGAAAGTTTTATCAGTGGGGACATAAAAGTACCCTGGGAGTCCATTTGGACAACAAGCTGGAGGGGACATGCAACACTGAGGCCCTGTACAAGAATGGACAAGGTTGTCTTTACTTTCTGCAGACTATGTAGGTTATGTAGGTAGAGATGTTTTACCAATCTGTTGTAACTGGTATCATGTTCTATGCAACTGTATGCTAGGAAAACCCCATTTCCATACAGGATGCCAGGAGACTGAATAATGATGAATTCCAAGGACTTAGCCTGGACTTTCACGAAGCAGGTGGTCTCCAATTTACAATGGGGTTACGTTCCATGAAACCCATCATAAATCAAAAATATCATAAGTCACAAATGCATTTAATACATGTAATACACACCTCTGCGTGAAAGACCGGGAGATGCAGATTGCTGCTGCTGCCCAGCATCACGAAAGAGTATCACTCCGCATACCGCTTTCTAAGTACGGTTTGTACTGAATGTCTATCGCCAGCTCACCAGCATAAAGTCGAAAAAATCGTGTCGAACCATCGTAAACCAGGGACCACCTGTACATAGGAAGAGTACAGACAAAGAAATTATGGACAGTTACTCTCACCCTCTGAATATTACCCTGGCTAAACATTCAACAACAAGCTTGTCCGATTGTACTGTTCCAAGGACTTCTACCTGAAGGAATTTCTACCAATGTTTATAAAATTATATAATTTTAGAACAACATTTAGAAAAACATTAAACAAAAGCAGTGTTTTTGGGAAGTTACCATAGGGGAATCCACTGCTCTCCATAAAACATTGCTGCTTGTCTCAAATTTCCTAAACAAAATCGGGAGATTCCACAGTACTACTAAAACAATGTTCTGTAGACACACACACACCGGGTAGGCTCCGGTTCCCCGTGTTCTGTAGACATACAAGACAAAAGCTTAACTTTTTTAGTAATTGTACACAGTATTATGTTTGGTGAATACAAAACACTCACTTCATATAATGCACATTTACACAATTCAGTAAGTGTAAATGTAAATTATATTGTGCTGAAATCATGGGTTGATAATTACATTATATACAGATCTGGTGGCAGAGGCAAGGGAACATGGATGGCGGGCTCACATGAGAACGGTTAAGGTAGGTGTAAGAGGTTTTGAGGCTATATCAGCTACAGCATTGTTGGAGCTCGATATTAGAGTCCGCTCGTTAAAGGTGGCGGCGAAGGAGCTGTCTGAGGCAGCTGTGAAGGCAAGTCAGTGGTTATTGTTGAAAAGAGACGAGGGTAGTTGGGGTTACAGGTTGGAGGGAGGTGTGTAGTGGTGGAAAATTGGTGGCAGGTGAGTAATGGGAGGCAGCTGGTGTTAATTAAGGAGGTGTGGCCTTGTTAAGTAGGATAGTTTAAATTTGTGGAGTGGTGCATTTGTAGTAGGTTTGGTAGCAGGTATGAAAGGAAAGTATGTATAGAGCTGTGGTTTAATTTGTTGAGGCGAGCGTGCGACCAGACTGCACTGTTGTACCTTCTGGAGATGCTGTGGGCCTAATTCTTCAAAACACTGAGGGAGGTGCCCATTTGATGACCTCAATGAAATACTCAGTACCTGGCTGGTGTGGTTTGTTGGTGAGTCAGGCTTGGTTTGCTGATTTGGAATTGGGTTTTTTCTTTTTTTGGTGGGGTTGGGTTTTATTTGTGAGTATTGGGTTCTTTGTGTTGGTGGGTTAGGCTTGGCGGTATGGTTTTGAGTGGATGTTTAGACTTGATCTGTTGGTTTAGTTTTTTTGTGGGGTTGAGTAGGCTTTGTTGCTTCATGTTTGTTGAGACCTGGTCTGGTTTGACTTTGTGTTGGGTTAGGTGTGGCTTGGTTATTTGGGTTACATGGGGTTTATTGGCTAGAGTGGAGAAGTTAAGCTTCATCTCAAGACAGGAAGATGTCTTGCTATGCTGTTTTCTCTGTGGGTTGGTGGCTAAACTGGGTCCTTGTGTCCAGCCATTGGAAAAATATATGGGGTATAACATCTCTTCCTGTGTATCTTGAATGTAGGTCCTTTAACTTATGAATAGGGGGGGAAAACTTAGAAGTTTCCCGATGGGCTCACTGTAGAATGCCTATTTATCAAGATAAAATAGGCTTTTGGTACTAGAACTTTCAACATCTATACAGATTTCAGAGATGAGTTGACTTTAAATCAAGATGTAGACATTTAGTCTACCTTTTGTTGATCACCAACAAAACTGCATTTTGCATAACTGCACTGGATGACTTGGGGCAAAAATCAGTACTAGAGGCACTTCAGTCATGGGCTACATTTCAATTAAGTCCAATGTTAAATGCATCCTATATAGCTCTACTTAACATGTCTCCAAATTCATTGATGGGTAGACCTGCATTTTTAGCCTTTTACTGATTATGACTTTAACCATTCATCCTAACAAGGTCAGGAACAAGTGTAGCAGACTGCCCTCTTCAAAAGAGGCTGAGAAACAGGGCAATCTCTCAGGCATCAATACATTCTGATGTTTACTAACACACCCGCAGCAAACGTACCCGCTACATGCAGAGATGACTCATCCAATCATGAGTTCTGCTTCTTTAAGATTTTGCCCACTAAAAGTATAACACCCATCTGCAATAAAATACTAGCACTGTACATGGGCTTCTAGTGTCACAAATGTTAGACAAACATCCCTTCCCCAATTTTATTCTTGACTGCAATCTTTTTTTTCCCTGTTCATTTCCACCTGTTGCAGACTGTCATAGTTCTGCAACTATGGTAGCTGCCAGTAAAAGACTTAAATTGTCTAGTGTTCCAAGTGTTTAATGATCTGAGGAACACTACCTATTTGAGATGAATCACTAAATAAAAATGTGGGGAGACATTTTGTCATTTTAAATTGGCTTTAACTCTACCTCAAAGTTAAAAATGGAGGGGTGCAGCAGGTGGGGCCAGGTCCTGCTCTCTGGGGTTAGTCCTGCTTGGGGTGCCTTGAGACAGAGGGCATCCTGTCTTGGGTATGTCCCCTCTAACCTTCTGCCCTCTCTTGCCAGCTTAGGCTTCAGCTCACCACAACCCTTCTCGGGACAAGGTGCGTGAGACTCCATGCTGTTTTCCCTGGGATGAACTAGTATAACCAGGGTATACAGCCCTTAGCCTTGTTCCCTGTATTTCTAAGTAAGGAGCCATTTCCAAATGCAATTTTTTTTTTTTTATTGCAGACCAGCTGGAACAAAACAAAATGATCCTAAAGAAGACAGCAAGTGTCGTGTGGCAATAATACATTACAGCAGTGTACAAGAGGCTATACTTGGCCTACAGAGCATGCAACAGGGTACACTGCAAAGAGGGTGGCAGTCATTCCAAAACATATTTCATTATTGGTAACTTAACACTTAAAGTTGCCTCATAGTGAGGAATGTTTTAAATTCACTTTAATGAGTATAGCAATAGACATACCTTCCCCCCCCAAAAATGGTAACTGTAGCTGAACTACATAAAGCTAAAATAAGTGTTTTCTATTGTTGAATGTTAGCAGGTTCATGCTATAAATATGCAACATTTGTCTTCCTGTTCATCACCAACAGGATCTGTAAACACTGGAAATGGTAATGTTAGACTATTCATTCTGTTTGCATGAGTTTCACGGCCAATTAACTACACAGGGAACAGCACATAGTATTCATTTTTTTTTTAATATGAAGAGAAAAGAATAGTTTCTTCAAAAATCTGAATTTGAGCCATTACACATTTTTACCCTGGGCCCTATGTTTCTTCAGAGGAAAGAATCTACCAAATGCAATAATAGATATGTATGTCAAGGATTTACTACACACTCCTAAAACACTTGCTTCTTTAGGATCATAAAGGCTTCTAGGAAGAACTTTCCATCAACTACAACAGGAGCCCTCCCTACAACTGCAGGCTCATCTCTATTGTACAAGCTTTACTGTAGATTTAAATCATGAACAACCCTCAGCAATCAGACTTTTCACAATTCCATCCCAAAAGGTCACCCTGCCAGATTCCTTTATCCTCCTCCTACAGCACTCAAATTCATAACTGCCTCCTTTAAGAACAAAATCTGCATTTCCTTTATTTTCCAAGCATGTACACAAATGTATGAAAGTAGAGACAAAGAGGGCTCATGGCAGTAGCTGATAGAGGATACTTCTCTAGAGCATTCCAGGTGCTAGTCCATGTGTGAAGCTTGTCTACTTTGCCCAAATTAGAGGGCAGGGGCTAAGGATGTTTCTACATTCAAGGTCTGACACCTGCATCCACAGCTTCTTTCCAAAAGTAATCATCTTCCTGGTCAATACATGCCAGTTGCATCCTATAAGGCAGTTATTTTTATCTTCATTAAAATTTAAAGCCACACCAGCACTTTACTCAGTGAGTGTCTGCAGTCTATTTCTACACTACTGTGGCATCTGAACAAAGCATCTGTAGTATAAATGCATATACCTGCATTTTGAGGAACAGTTTAAAATTACCAATTTTTTTTACATCAATTGGCACTTAGCTACCTCAGAATACATAATGAATAAACTTGCTCTGATTGGTTTTGAAGTCCTTTCTTCCATAAGTAGGTTCCCCATAATCCTGAACCATATACCACATCCTGCATCTAGACTGATTAATGCAGCAACTAACTGTCCATTTAGACCTTCATTCCCTAAAGATCCACAGCCCTAAAAATTGATTACAAAAACCGCAATATACTTAGCAACTAAAATATTCCAAAAGGTTTTCTGAAAAAACAAACATGTAGTTAACATATCACACATTTTAAGCACTGGATTAACGTTATAAAACCCATAACAGGAATACTGAGTCCAGATCAATCAGTTTTAGCAAAGCGTTTTACTTCTGTACTTCTCACAGGAATTTGAATTGATGTCTTTAGTTTTTTCTTCACGTCGTTTACCATTTTCAGCTATCTTCCCGCCCAATTTGGGGCGGACATGGATGGAGGATCCTCGCGACAATCAACGTTAACTGATTTTTAAAAAGAGAAAATAAAGCTATTAAGAGCAATAACTGTGATAATGTTGTAAAGTAAATGACACATTTCCAAGGCTATTTGTAAAACCCTTCTTTACCGCAGTCAGGGATGCCTTGTGCTTAGCCGTTAGCCCCCAAGAGTGCCCGAAGACTCTTAACCTTTTGACTTAAATTTACCAAATATATATTCCCTTTATAAACTTGGATGCGTTAGATAAATAAAACGAGGCGCCAACCCACTTTAAAATATCTTTCCAATCATTACCATAACTGACCATTTCAGACTTCTGACGCCATGATTCTAATTTAAAATAAAGTGAGTTTAGCAAAGTCCTCACCCGATTTTTCCCTTCAAAAATATCACTGACAGGAAATAACCCACAATTAACTAAGGAATTGCATTCTGGCAAACTTCATAGAAACACAAAACTCGGTGAAAGCATACAAATTTAATGTGATGAAACTGCAAAATTCTAATGCCTATTCAGTTTGAATCTTTCAACGTCATTATGCACCTGTCCTGTGTACCTGATTTTTAGCGAACAGGGTGGCATCTTCCGGCTATATAACTCCATTTTACAGCCAGCTTACGCTATATATTGAGAATACTGTACCTTTTAATACAGTTCTTATGGGCGGGACAGACGGAGAAACAGCATTTTTAAATACAGAGAAATTTATGTGACAGCTGCAATGAACGTAATACAGCTAAGCGATATGAATGCAGTCATGCAATTTCGCTCTCGTGAAAGCAGAAAAATGCTGCATAAACCGAAGCTGTGACTGTTTCTTTCGTTTTCGTTTCCCAAACGCGTAAAGTGGAAATACTTCCCCCAGACTGACGATACGGCCGCTTAATTGTATTATTCGTCCTCGGAAATGGAACAATGGCGCCGTCCTGTGAGCAATTAGCGTTACATACACCTCGCAAATCGAACTGAACACCACGTGTTTCATTTGTTTGAAACATTTAAATTAAGTTTCAAGTCTTATTGTCATAGGTACAAGTACTGTGTACAAGTATCATGAAATTCTTCTTGAATGCTTCTCTACAGACTATGAACAAAAACAATAGAAATACTGCACAAAACAATAACAATGACAACGAGTAATGCTAATAAATAAACAATCAAAACGGTAACAATAATAACAATAAATACCAGTAGACAGCCAGAGAACTCAGAACATGAGAATGCTAAAAGTGACTATGTGGTCTACCAATGCGCTTGGCTGGAGCAGTCCAACTCTAGTTATTAAAGGTGGCACATTGGTGAGTGTTGTATACTCTTACAGCACTGGGGTAAAAGCTGTTCCTGTACCTGGTAGTGCGGGTTCGAATAGACCTGAGCCGCTTTCCAGACAGCAGAAAAGAGAAAAGTGCCCGTGCGGGGTGACTATGGTCTCTCATGATGCGCATCGTCTTTCTGAGGCAGCCTGTGGTGTAGATGTCCTGGACTGCTGGTAGCTGTGTGCCGATGCATTCATGAGCTGTTTTGACCACTCTCTGTAGGGCTTTCTTGTCCTCTATGGAGCAGCTGCCACACCAGGATGTAATACAGCCTGTGAGGATGGACTCCACAGCACATCTGTAGAAAGTAGTGAGGACTGTAGTGGATATCCTGGCTTTCTTTAGCACCATGAGGAAGTGGAGATGTTGATGGGCCTTTTTGATGGTTGTTGCTGTGTGCTCAGTCCATGTAAGTTTGGCAGTAAGGGTGATGCCTAGGAATCTGAAGCTGTTGACCCTCTCTACAATCTCCCCTCCTATGTAGATGGGTGCATGAGCTGTATCCTGTTTCCTGAAGTCAATCACCAGCTCCTTAGTTTTACTAACGTTGAGAGACAGGTTGTTGTCCGGGCACCACTCTGCCAGGAGCCTCACCTCCTTTCTGTAGGCCATCTCATTCTTGTTGGTGATCAGACCCACAATGGTGGTATCGTCAGCAAACTTTATGACGGTGTTGGAGCTGTACCTGGCCACGCGGTCACCTGTGAACAAGGAATACAGCACCGGGCTCAGGACTCTTCCCTGTGAAGTGCCATTGTTGAGGGTCAGTGGGGAGGAGATATTTCTGCCAATCCGCACAAACTGGGGTCTGTCGGTAAGGAAATCCAGAATCCTGTTGCACAATCTGTCACTCAGCCCCAGACCTACTAGTTTGTGGATCAGCTCGGTTGGGATGACAGCGTTTAATCCCGAGCTATAGTCCACAAATAGTAGCCTTGCATACCAGTTTTTATTGTCCAGGTGAGCCAGAGTGGTGTGAAGTGTGTGTGATATGGCTTCTTCAGTGTATCTGTTGTGGCAGTAGGCAAACTGCAGTGGGTCCAAAGTGTCTGGGATGGTGTCTTTAATGTGTCCCAGCACCAGCTTCTCAAAGCATTTCATTGCAATGGCGGTCAGTGCCACTGGGCGATAGTCATTAAGGCAGCTCACTTTGTTTTTATTAGGAATGGGGATAATGGTGGTGTTTTTGAAGCAGGTGGGTACAGCTGAGCTTTTTAAGGAAGTTTTAAATATGTCAGTGAAGACAGCAGCCAGTTGCTCACTGCATGTTTTTAAAACTCATCCTGAAATTCTGTCCAGACCCACAGCTTTGCAGATGTTGACTCGTTTAAAAATTTTTCTCAATTTACCAATGCTCACAAAGAATTTGAAATGACTAATATTTTACTACGTAGTCTTAGTGCTTTCGAAGTTTTAAATTAAAAAGTATTTAAAATTAAAATGATATAAAAAGTATTAATATTTATTCTTGCATATATTTATGCTGGAGTGTTTGCTGTATGGTGGTTCTGGGGCTCAAGTCCTGCTTGGGATGCCTTGCGACAGGCTGGCATCCTGCCCTGGGTGCGTCCCTCCCCCTCCAGCCTTGCACCCTGTGTTGCCGGGTTAGGCTCCAGTTCACCGTGACCCTGATTGAGATGAGCAGCTCTGACTGTGTGTGTGTGTTTTCTGTTAGGGGGGTGTGGTGACGCAGTGGGTTTGACCAGTGCCCACTGTGTGGCAGGTCTGGGGTTTGAGTCCTGCTTGGAGTGCCCTGTAATAGACTGGCGCCCCGTCTAGCGTGTCTCCCCCAGCCCTGCGCCCTCGAGATAGGGTCCGGCTCACCGCAACCCCACTCAGGAGAAGCGGTTGTTGACATTGATTGGTTGCTTTCTGTTAATCCTACTATCGCTTTGGATGCCAAAACTGGAGGACTGGCCCCTTACCACAACAGACAACAGAAAAAATAAGTTTTATTTCAGCCACTACACGCAATAGTCGCAAATTCTGAATGTATTGAATATTGTGGCGCGCATGTTCATCTCGAACATGTATTTGAATACCGGCACACAGGGAAATAATGCTCTTAGTCCGAGGACCCCAGTTACTCCAGGAACTGCACTTTTCCCCCCTACGGATCACATAACACACCACAAAACACAGCACTTACATTCACCAAAAATAGGGGTTACGGTGTTTTACAAGTGCGAAAGGACGTGTGTTACTTACCCCAGGATGGCGGATCTGCCAGAAACCTGTGGGGTCACAGCCAGAAAAGGCCCTTCCACCTCTCTTTAGCTTCTGAGTAACCCCATTAAGTGACATCTTTCTCCGTCCTAAACATTAGGTCAGCCCGGATCTTATGATACACACCCTGGACGCCCAAGTCTACCCCTGTCTGGACCCACTGGGTTCTTGTGTTCCAAAGCATTTGCTTGGCCACACTAATCACCAGCCATGTCCGGGCAGCTGCTGCCTTCTGAACGCCAGGGTCCCATCCCATCAAGACTTGCGGATCGATCTTCCTGCACAGGCGAGTCACCAAATGCCAGACCTCTCGCACCTGCCTGCAGTCCCAAAAAGCATGTGCGCCACACTGGAGTCGTGGGCAGAGTGGGTGGCTGGTCAATTTGTGTCTGTACAGGACTACTTTGACCGGCAACTTACTGTGTAGACAACGCCAGTTCAAATCTTGCAGATGGTGGCCAAGCCCCTTTGGCTGAATTCTGGCCCAAGTGCCCTCCTCAAGCCCCAGAAGAGCTCGAGTTCCTCTCCTCTCAACCAAGGCCTTATACAAGGCCCTGTGCTTAAGGAGGGTCTGTGCCTCGACCCAGGCCTCCGTGGTCTTACTCCACTTTACAGCATGGCTGTAATACGCAGGCCGTGTCTCGGCTTTTGGCCCGGTGCTGGACCAGGACTTCACCAACTGGTGCATCGGAAGGGCCAACCAAAGACGCACAAAGTACTCGTGGGGATGCTCAATCGGAGCTACCAGTCGGTTACATAACTGGGAGAGGAAGAGACAATCCGGTTTTAGAGGAAGGTCAGGTACATCCTTCCCTCCCTCCTCCTTTGGAAGGTACATGTCCTCCCTCCTCACGTACTCATGCCTGCCCCCCAAGACAAGATCGAAAACGTCCTTCGTGAGGCCTCTCCGCATGCGAGGCAAGGGATACACCTGCGCAAGGTAGAGAAACGGGAGAATGTTCACCTTCAGCGCCAATGTTTTCCCTATTAAGAAGAGGGACCTTGTTCTCCACAAACCCATTTTCCGGCTGGCTTTGGTCAAACCTTCTTCCCAATTAGCCCTGGTGGCACCTTCCATAAGAAAGTTGACCCCCAACACTTTGAGAGGACCCTCGCATCGGGAAAAACCACCGATGCAGTCTTCTCTATGTTTTCAGGTGCCGAAGAACTTGACAAGAGACTTGCTGAGGTTCAACGCTGAGCCTGAGGCACGCCTGAACCAGGCCAAGCGCCCAACTGAATGACCGGTCTGAGCACAGGAGCAACGTAGTGTCATCCGCGTACTGGGCCAGCTTCATCGCCTCACCACTACCACCCAGCAGAAACAGACCGTCAATCCCCGGGTGGGCGCATATGGCAACCGCCAGTGGCTCGATGTAAAGAACTTAAAGGAGCAGGGAGAGCAGACAACCCTGCCTCACTCCACTCCGCTGGGGCACCCACCCCCCGAGGGAGCCATTGACGGTGACTCGGCTACCTACCTCGATACAGTACACATGCACCCACCTCAGGAAATTAGGGCCAAAGCCCAGTCTGCTCAAGGTGTTAAAGAGGAAGCGGTGATCCACTCAGTCAAACACCTTTTCCTGGTCCAAACCGACCAGCGCAAGGGGGACCTTTCCCAGGCGATCGCATCATGGACCAGGTACAAGTTCCAGAACACAGAACACCCAGGTACTTTGCACGTCTGGTCCCGATGGACGAGGACGGTCAGGACTTTCGCCATGATCTTTACATCGACGCAAAGCATCGTAAGGGGTCTCCAGTTGGCAAGATCAGCTTTATCGCCTTTCTTGTACAACAAGGAGAGCGCCCCTGTCCTCATGCTCTTGGTAAGCATGCCCCTGCCCAGCACCTCCTCGACAATGCGCAGAAAAGCCGGCGTCAGGACGTCCCAGAACATGGAATAAAATTCCACTGGTAAACCGTCGAGGCCCGGAACCTTGCGCCGATTCATCTTTCCAAGCGCCTCCAACAGCTCGAGCAAAGTGATGGAGCTTTTTAAGCTACCAAGGGCATCCTCGGGAACCCGTGATGTCAAATTATCTAAAAAGCTCCTTTCCATTACCGAGTCCATGTCTCCGACTTTAAAAAGATTTCTATAAAAACAAGATACAACCTCCAACATCTGGGTAGTGTCGGTGAAGGACTCACCCTGCTGGTTCCGCAGAGAAGTAAAACCTCTCTTACGTTTCAAGTCCTTCACCTTATTGAAAAAGTAGGAGGTAGACTTCTCATTCTCCTCTACCTCCTTAACTCTGGCACCAAACAGAAAGGCTTTGGCCTGCTGCTCATGCAGCTGCCTCAAAATAGCCTTTATCTCCACGGCCTTATCATAATCAAAAGTCCCTCCGTTATTGTGACAAGAATAAATCCTCTCGAGTTCCTCCTCGAGCAAGCTGATATCCTAACGTCGCAAAGTGGCACGGCAGATACAATAGTTGATGGCGAGGGTCTTGGCCTTCACCTTGACCCCCTCCCACCAATCAGCTGCCGAGGGGTAAAAATCCATGGAATCCTGCCACAATGAAAAATTCTCATAAAAAAGGTCTCTAAACTCCTTTTCTTGGAGAACTTAAACATTCATCTTCCAGTAGCCCCGGCCACGGGACGGGGCCAAGATGGAAATCATGGCCTTGACCATCATATGGTCCGTGGGCCACTGGGCAGTTAAGAGAACCTTCTTAAAAGTTACGGAGGGCAATGCTAAAATGTAATCTAAACGACTACAGGCACCGCGGCTGATGCAACCCCACCAATCCGGGTATTACCTGGCGCATTTCCTAAAACCGTCAGTGAGGTTAAAACTGCTAATAAAGTTTTTTAAAATGTTTAATACTAGCGTTGTCCTTGCCACCAAGAAAAATATTGAAGTCTCCTCCTATTATTAAATGTCTATCGGTCACACAATGAGGGACCAACTCGTCAAACAGAGCGACGCGGGACTTGACCTCTACCGGAGTGTAGAGGCACAGAACACATAAGTGCAAACTTCTCCACGTGATGTCCAACCCCAACACTCAGCCGGGCTGAACAATAAAAGGCCTTACCTTCTCAAAGGTGCGGTCCCCAAAAAGTATTCCCACGCCTGCAGACTGGACACCACCTACACTCCAGTAGGACTCACCCTTCTCCATTCTTGAGAGAAGAGAGTCACGTCCCGCTGGTCCCGGAGGTGGACTTCCTGCAAAAAACATAAGTTGAAGGCAATAGGACTCAAATTGGTTAAACAAAGCAGTTCTTTTTACTTTGTTTTTTAACCCCCTGACGTTAAGAGTTAAAATTTTAAAATCAGCCATTGGGGTACGTTGCTAAAACACCAAATAAAACAATACAATAACACTAAAATGAGATTAAAAACCTGCCCCTTTTCAATCCATTAAGACCTCCTCCCCCAGAGGACACCACCACCCCACTAGAGCCCCGTCTGGCAGATACTCCTCTGAGTTGGGCGTCACCCGTCCTCCCCTCGTACGACGACCGCTGACTCAGCGACATCGACGGGAGCCACACAGGGCCCACAGGGCGTCCATCTCCTCCAGGGTGCCGCAGCCTTCCTTCCAGACTTTTTCTTTGGAGTTGAGTCTTCTTTTTTCTGCTTTTGAATCTCCGCCAGGGTAGGGGCAGGGCTTGCACCCAGGACATCACTGACTTCGCCAAGGGCTTCTCCAGCCCCCACCGCCATTTCCACTACCGTCTCCATCACATCAGTTTTGTTATCCACCAATGTTAGTGCCTGAAGAACCTGCTCCACAGATACCCCACTTCCAGACAGGACATCTGCATATGAGGGTCTGCACTGCAGACAAAGATGGGCCAGGTGGTCTTCCCTGCTGCAAATGTTGCAGCAGCGGCAGCCCTTGCATTCTCTGGTGAAATGTCCGGTCTCTAAGCAGTTGCTATATTTCATGTTTTTGCAGGCTTCTGCTGTATGCCCCTGACCCTGGCAGAGCCTGCAAAAACAGATAAAAACAGGTAAAAGAGATAAGCCTTACTATTCTGTATAGTAAAGTATGTCAAAGAGGTTGAAAACATGGACAGTAATTATCCTTCTATCTATCTACTAAAGGTGCTCAATCATGTATTGCTTCAACCCCCCCCAGTCCTCCTTCTTACAAATTTTCACTATTTTCTGGTAGATTTCATCAGCAAGAACAGTGACATTGACAAACCACTGGGGTCTATTTCTTTGAATACAAACATTCAAAAAAAAATTGTGCAGCAGTCAGACCCAGCACTTCTAACCAGCCTTCACAAGCTGCTTAGTACCCCAAGATTCTGTCTCAACACACTAGCAAACACGGTCACCCCATCATTTCCCCCAGAAGTGCCCCCAGTGGTTGCACACTAATTTACCATTTACCCACAATGCAACTATTTGCATTTAACAAATTATCCTGTACAAACAGTAACGTGGGTCATTACGATATTATGAATACACAGATAGCTTGCTTAATGGGGTTAATTTGTTGCGTGTGTAGCCCTTACGCAATTCGTTCCCATGTGTAGTTGGGTATTTGGGGTGGAAAATAGTTATATAAATATGGAGAGGGTTATGGTTTTGTAACGTGATGTTTTTTTTATTCCTATATTGTATGTTTTTTTTTTGGTGTTTATTGGTAGGAAAAATAGGGGGCGCAGTGGCGCGGTGGGTTGGACCGGGTCCTGCTCTCCAGTGGGTCTGGGGTTCAAGTCCCACTTGGGGTACCTTGCGACAGACTGGCGTCCCATCCTGGGTGTGTCCCCTCCCCCCCTGGCCTTACGCCCTGTGTTGCCGGGTAGGCTCCGGTTCTCCGTGACCCTGTATGGGACAAGCGGTTCAAAAAATGTGTGTGTGTGTGTGTGTGTGTGGTAGGAAAACCTACCTGCCCTGCACCTGCGTCAGGGGACCCGGACAGTGGCCAAGTATGCCCTTGAATTTCGGACCCTAGCGGAGCAGAGCGACTGAAATCAGGCCTCCCTTCTCGTCTGCTTCTGAAACGGGCTCCACCCCTTATACAAGCAGAGCTCCAATACCGTGGGGAGCATTGGTCCTTCGACTGTTTCAGTGAGACCGCTATCGGCCTGGACAATCTCAGCCGAGACTGGACCCTGCGACGCAGGCCAGCCATTCCATTTTCGACTTCCCCGACCTTGGAGGCTGAACCCATGCAGCTAGGCCAGGGGAGATTGGACCCAGAGGAGAGGGGGCGTCGTATCAAGAGGAACCTGTGCCTCTATTGCTGCGGGCCTGGCCGTGTCCGGGCAGCCTGTCCCATGCAACCACAATGTGGAGCCCACACTGGAGCCCAGGTGAATTCCGGGGGCTACACCAGCAGATCAACATAGCCTGGAAGAGGAACTGGGTAAACACTCATGTGTTGGTCAACTCCGGGGCTGCAGGATGTTTTATGGATATTGCCTACGCTCAGGCACACCACATCCCAGCCATTCCTGTGTGGTTAAACTGCGTGTCAGCACCCTCGATGGCCAACCCTTAGGGTCAAAGGTTGTTGACACCTGCACCTTGTCCCTATGGGTGGTAACTGGGGCATGTCACCAGGAGGACCTCACTTTCTTCTTGATCCGAGCCCCAGAGACCCCAATTATTCTAGGTTTCTCCTGGCTGGCTCTTCACGACCTGGTGTTCTAGTGGAGCACTGGTGGAGCTGGTGGCTTGTGGTGACGGGTGCAGGCACAAGTGCCTGATGCTGCCGTGTCGGACCACATCCGTGGGGGGCGTGGCAGGGCTACCTCCTTTGGACATCCCATGGGACTACGAGAACCTCTGGGAGGTGTTCAGCAAGACTCATGCCATCGAACTCCTCCCTCACAGACCCTGGGATTGTGCCATCGATTAGTTGCCAGGAATAATGCCCCCTCGGGGCCAGGTGTACCCCTTGTCATTGCCGGAGCAGTGGTCCATACAGGATTACATCAAGGAAGCACTGTAGCCTGGCCTCATCAGGCCTTCCACTTCACCTGCCTCTGCCGATTTCTTCTTCATGGGTAAGAAGGATGGGGGACTTCATCCATGTATAGACTACCGAGGTTTAAATGCCATAACTGTCCATTACCCATATCCCTTGCCATCACTTCCACCTTAGAGAGAATACATGGGGGGGGCTGCTATTTTCACAAAATTAGATTTCAGAAGCACTTACAACCTCATCCACATTCGCCAAGGGGACGAATGGAAAACGGCATTTAGCACCTCCCTGGGCCACTAGGAGTATCAGGTCATGCCGTTTGGTTTGTTGTATACACCCTCGGTTTTCCAGGCTTTTGTTAACCACTTTCTGGGGGATTTCATCAACCACTTCATGCTAGTCTACCTGGACGACATCCTGGTCTTCTCCAGAACCCAAGAGGAACACGTCGACCAGGTATGGACCGTTTTATTGTGGCTGCTCCACCACCGGTTGTGCGTAAAGGGTTAAAAGTGTCTCTTCCACCAGACCCAGGTCTCCTTTCTGGGGTGTATCTTGAGCCCAGAGGGGGTGGCTATGGATACCAAAAAGGTCAGTGCAGTAACTACCTGGACTAGATCCCCGATAGTGAAGGCACTCCAACGTTTCCTAGGCTTTACTAACTTCTACGGCCACTTCATTCAAGGATTCAGCACCCTGGCAGCCCCACTCACAGCCTTCACCACTGCAAAAGGCCCCCACTGCCCTGAAGTGAGGCCGCCGAGGGGGCTTTCCAGACCCTGAAAGCATGCTTCACCTTGGCCCCGGTGCTGAAGTATCCTGACCCCGCTCTACCATTCATGGTCGAAGTCGACGCCTCTCTCCTGGGGGTAGGAGCGGTGTTGTCACAATGACAAGGGGAACTGCTGAAGCTCTTTCCCTGTGCCTACTTTTCCTGTAAGTTGGCGCCGGCCGAATGCAACTATGATATCGGGATCTGGGAACTCCTGGCCATCAAACTGGCACTAGAGGATGAGCGAAACATCCGTTCCTGGTACTCACGGACCACCGCAATCTAGAATATCTGGAAAAGGCTCATCGTCTGAATACCCGACAGGCCCATTGTGCCCTATTCTTCATGTGGTTTCACTTCATGGTTTCATAGCAACCAGGGTCTAAGAACACTAAGGCCGACGACTTGTCTCGGATCCTTGACCCCGAGCCTACACCAGACGAACCCGAGGAAATATTGCCCCAGGACTGCATCATGGCCCCGTGTGTTGGCAACTTCTCCAGGACCTACAGGTGGCACAGACCACCGAGACGAAGCCCCCTGGGAAACCAGCGAGTAAGGAATACGTGCCCGCTCGTCTGCAATCCTTGTTGATGCAGTGGGTACACATATCTCCTGAGTTTGGGCACCCAGGGGTCCGGCACTCGTTATCCCTTCTGCAGGGACGGTTTTGGTGGCTGTCCCTGGTTGACGATGTCCGAGACTTTGTGGAGGCATGTGTTACCTGCTCGCAAGCCCGGACTCCATCTCTGAAACCAGCAGGCCTTCTAGAACCACTGCTGGTGCCATCACATCCCTGGATCCACGTAGCAGTCAACTTCCTGGGGGAGCTCCCTGTCTCCGAAGGTAATACTGTCATAATGACCATGGTGGATAGATTCTTGAAGGCCTGCCATCTGATCCCTCTTCTGAAGCTACCGTCCGCTCTAGAGGCGGCAGAGATTCTCTTCCTCAGGTCTTCCGGCTGTTCGGGATGCTGGAGGACATTTTATCTGATCGGGGCCCCCAGTTCACCTCAAGACTGTAGAAAGTTTTCTGGATGTGCCTGGGAGTCCAGGTAAGCCTCACTTCGGGGTATCACCCATAATCCAATGGCCAGGTAGAGTGGCTACATCAGGGGATTTCCAGGTACCTACGGTCCTACTGTTCCCAAAAACAACACCAGTGGGTCCAGTACCTTGCCTGGGCAGAATAGGCACGCAACACCGCCCCTCACACCACCACTGGATTGTCCCCTTTCTAAGTGTACTGGGATATCAGCCTGTTCTATTACCCTGGCAGACCCCATCTAGTCAAGTCCCAGCAGTGGAGGAGTGGCACTGGAACAGCAGCAATGTGTGGCGAGCCGTCCAGACTCACCTCAGGGAGAGCTCAGAGCAGTACAAACAACAAGTGGACCGTCACCGTCGGACTTTGTCATTTGAGTCCAGACGACGGGTATAGCTCTCCATGCGGGACCTCTGGCTGAGACTACCACCCAAGAAATTGAGCCCCTGGTACATCAGCCCGCTCTGGATCGTAAGATGGGTTACTCCAGTGACGTACTGTCTACACTTGCCTCCGGATCTACGTATACACCTGACCTTCCATGTCTCCCACCTCAAGCCCTGTGGAACCTCGCTCCACCAACCAGCCGCTGTGGTCCAGACACCCCCTCCTGTGCCAGTTGACGGGGACCAGACCTGCACCGTCCAGGCCTTGTTAGATTCCCGCCAGAGATGAGGACAGTTGCAATACCCGGTGGACTGGGAGGGCTATGGGCCGGAGGAGCACTCATGGGTGAGTACGCATGATATTCAGGACTCCGATGTGATCTCTACCTTCCGCAGGGACCATCCGGAGCAGTCAACCCCTCGCCCCCGGGGTGTCCTCCTTCTCGACCTATGGCATCAAGAGCTGCCAGTTGCCTGGGGGGGGGGCGGGGTTTCTGTTGTGCCCTCACCAGCCAGCTCATCAATGACACCTGCTGCCCACTGATGGAACAGCAGATAAAAGGCAGCATCAGAGGATTCCCCGTTGCGGAACCTCTGATAGGAGCAACCGCTGTTCCCACTCGACTGGTGTTTTCCGTGCGCTTCGTATCAAACTCCCCAAACTCTTGTCTGTCTACTGATTATTCCAATTCCTGTCTGGCCCTGTTACTGACCTTCACCGATCACCTGACCCTCATCAACTACTCTTTTGCTTGTCCCTTTGTGTAAATAAAACCCTGAATCATAGCCCTGCGCTTGAGTCCGTCACCTCCTTGCCCCGGCGATCATGACACACCCATACACTTTATAATAACAGAATTATCTCTATCTTGTCTTTTAACATTGTCATTCATTCCTTTGCTATCCATTCCTTTGCTGTTTGTTTAATGCAGGGTCTTGAAAGTCCTGAGTCTACCTGCTAAGCAGAGGGTGAGAAACAAGGAATACATTACCCTGAAAAGAAACATTTTGATTTGATTAAAAAAAAAAAGCTACTTTTTTCCAACAAGACTGTCAAGGAATCTCCTTCAATGGTGAATAGCAAACAATTAGGTAAGGATTCATGTACAGGAATCAGAACCTGCTACGTAACCATAACTGGAAGAGGAAACCAATGCGCACACAGTTCTGATACAATGTTGATATGGTTCATGCTGAAAGTCAGAAGCCATTGAGCTGGATGAAACAGCAGTCCATCACGCTGTCACTTAAACCCAGTATTTTTGCTATCCAAGATCACGTTGCCTGTGTATTAATAAAGTCCATCGCAGTGAGAGTGCTTGTGAAACAGTGGTCAGTATGTCCTATCTATGGCATCACAGCAACTTTGTGAAATACAGTCATTATTCTAAAACTAAGTTTGCGGGTGCCAGGACAATGGCAGAGACGGAGTTTGGAGGATCATAATATCTTCGAGATTAGTACATCTAAGATTTTCTAGGAGCTCCCTGTGCGAACTGATGTCACAGTTAATGCCAACCAAGCATATAAACCACTCTAGCAGTAAAACTTATCTAACAATATCTTGGTGTCGAACTATAACATCAGTCCAAGTGTACATCATAAATTGGAGTACTACCATCAGCTCTGGAAACAGATTCAGAGACTCAGGAAAACAGATGCTGAAGTATTCTCTGTCATCACAGCTACTACTGACATAATCACTAAATCCATCAAGCGATAATGAAAATCTCTCACCCAATACTAATGTTTCTGTTCTAGAGCAACAAGGAGCAGTATGCACAGCATCCCTTGTCAGCAGAGTCCCCAGCACCGTTACATTTATATGTATTCATTTAGCAGACACTTTTCTCCAAAGCGACATACATCTCATAGAAAATACAATGTGTGCATTACATTAGCAGAACAAGACATAGATGCAGACACATGCTTCTTAAGTGCAGTTAGTTTGGTTCATATGGTGGAAAGAAACAATGTTCATCACATGAGTAGTTGTATAAAACTTTCTCAAGGTATCCATGATTCCAAAACACCTTCCTAGTAATTTTTATTTTTTGACACACACACACACACACACACACACACACTTTCTGAACCGCTTGTCCCATACGGGGTCGCGGGGAACCGGAGCCTACCCGGCAACACAGGGCGTAAGGCCAGAGGGGGAGGGGACACACCCGGGACAGGACGCCAGTCTGCCGCAAGGCACCCCAAGCAGGACTCAAACCCCAGACCCACTAGAGAACAGGACCCGGTCCAACCCGCTGAGCTACCGCGCCCCCTTTTTTTTTGAGATACATATAAACATTTATATTACAGGACTAGCTTTCTAAAGGTTTATTTGGGCATGATCTTAAAGTTATGGCGCATGAACACTTACACCTTACACGAACTTAAGAGATCATGGGCAAAGTGAGTCTGGAAGAGGTGAGTTAAGACCCTTTTTAAATGCGGACAGAGATTCAGCAACTCTGAGTGAGAGGGGGAGGTCATTCCACCACAACAGAGCCAGAATCAAGAACCTCCGTGCTTTACCTTTCGTGCATGGGACCACCAAGGGCAGATGTGGAAGAGCGAAACAGTCTGGTTGGGGTGCAGCAAATGATGGAGTCCTATAGACAGCTGGGAGCAGTTCCATTGATGCATTTGTAGGCCAAAACCAGGGTCTTAAATTTGATCCGCGCAGTTATAGGAAGCCAGTGCAGACAAACGAGTAGAGGGGATAGATGGGAACGCTCCGGAAAGTCAAACAAAACTCAGACAGCAGCGTTCTGTATCACCTGTAGAGGTTAAATGGCAGTAGCAGGAAGGCCAGACAAGAGAGAGTTACAGCAGTCAAGACAGGATATCACCATGGCCTGGACAAGTAGTTGCGCAGAGTCTGTTGTGAGATGAGGATGTATCCTGCGGATGTTATGTAGGATATATCTGCAGGTCCGGGTTGTGGCTTCAATGTGCTAAGAAAAAGATAGACTTGAGTCGATCATCACTCCCACACTCTTAGCTGAGGAGGTAGGCAAAATGAGTGAGTTGTCCAGTTTTATCGATAAATCATGACAGGAAGACAAGCCAGCTGGGAGGTGTAGGATCGCTGTTTTGGAGAGGTTGAGTTGGAAGTGGTGATCAGATATCCCTACAGAGATGTCTGACAGGCAGGCAGTGATGAGCACCGTTGGCAGTGATTAAAAACATTTTCCTTTGGGTTGCCTTGTCCTGATGACCTTAACTAACCTAAATCCTGGAATTTACCCCTACCCAAGGCCTCCAGTTGTGTCCTCTGTCAAGAGGTCTCCTGAGCAGGCATGGTTTTAATACTAGCTGAAATGTTGTGCATTCCAAAGAACTGGAACAATAACAACAACAATAAATCTTAATGGAAGGTTATGACTTGTTCAGAATGCTTGTCATAGCATAAATGTTCTCATGAGTACGTTGCGTCCGGACGAAAATGTGACATGGATGGGTGCTGCTGTAACGTCAGAACACAACGTAAAGCATAATGACCCCACTTGTGGAGTGTATATATATAAGTGCACAGTGCAAACTGTAAAGTACGGTGTAGAGGTGAAACGATGAATGCGGGACAGATAGACACACCGTGTATTCGCACAACGATGAAAAGTGAACCACGAATTCCAGACTGGAACTCTCAACTTCGACAGGAGCACGAAAAGGCAGGATTAGACAGAACAGGCACTTGGAATTGGAACATAAACACCTATAAGAGGGGGAGGACTTAAGAAACAGGTAACTAAGGTTCGTTAGGAAATCGCACCCCAAAAAAAGCCAAGTCCACAATCCTGCCTCACTTCTTTAGTCCTTTTATACTTGACTAATCACCAGATAGTGAACAGTGGCACGGGTCTGGGTTACTGTCACTGAGTGGCACCCCCTCTGGTCGCTAGGGGTATTGTCCCTGTGGACCGTGACAGAGTGCTAATTCCATGCTTACTCTGCTATTATTTCATTGATCGATCACCTTGAATCAATGACCAGGGGAGACTTCGGTTGTCAGGACTCACCTGTATGAGGTTGAATGCATTCAACTGAGGCCATACTGCCTGTTTTCAGTGGCCACTATTTTCAAAACATTGTTTAGGATGCTGGTATGGCCAGCCACCTAAAGCCTACAGAGTGTAAGGTATGCTCTATATGGAGGAGTTGTACCAAAGTTGATCCAAACAGTTGCACCTTTGCCTCTGGAGGAGCAGAAAAATATTTCTATTAACATATCTTTGGAGAAAAGTGATTGACATGGATTTAACTATGCATAGTACTTTCTGAAGTGAATTGTGAATGATTTACCTTAATGGAGGCAGAAACACCATGTTTCTTTAACCATAATCTCATCTGCACTATACTACTGTGAGTTGTCATTATGGACTAAAACACATTTTACAGTACTCCTATACAGTAGAACATTTATTCTGCTGTCACAGTCAACTTACAATAAACTCAGAACAGAAAACAAAAATACCAAATCACAACTGCCAATATTCAATCTTTTTTTTCACATAAGTATTGAAGTTTGTCTTTGTGTAAAACAGGTTTTTTTTCTATCTTCTTTCTTAAACTCTGCTTAGTCTTCTATGTTATGCCTGCAGTTGTTAAAAGATTGAAAATACTTTTTTTTTTTTACATCTTGTTCACTCCGCTTATTCTGGCATCCTAAAGAACTCAAGTTTGATGCATTTCTTTTCCCCAGAGTCAGCGTGCTTTCGACGTGATTTTTCTGTCATTTTTCCCACCCTTTGCCCCCTGGCTGGGTGGGCAGTCGGAGCCCCACGATGTCAGCCACCTCGTCTGGACCCCGCTCCCCCTTGCCATGGTATAGTTTGTGCAGGGCAACATGACACCGGCTAGATGCGAGCAAACAGAGGTATGACTGTGAAGAGTGGAGGGCTTCTTTCTGGGCACGGCAGTATCTCTCACTACTGACCTGAAATTGAAAGAGTGCGATACAAGGAAACAAAGGTTACTTACTCTTATTAATAAACAATCTTACTAAATAGCTGTATACTAATTATGCAATACATTCCATATTGTTACATTACGCATTTTGCGCAAAAATTCGGCACAACTTTCACACTAGAACGTGACTACTACTACTTCTAATACTCCTACTATACTAATAATATCTATAGTAGTAATGATGATTATGATAAATAATAAAAGAACCACAACGGTGTAAGCTCATCATCATGTTTACACAAGTGAGAGTTTACCTTAATCTGATTTACTGGCACAAAACAAGCAAAGAAATCTTAAAATTACTCAAAAGGTAAAAGTGGAAAAGGTTTTTTGTACAAGCAAATTCTATATTATAATTTCTAACCGCAAGATCATCATCATTCATTGACATGCCGCTGAGAACGACGTAGCGCAGAGCATTTTTAAACTGCGTCAGCGCTAGTAACAGTGTCTTTCAGGTTACCTGGTTTTTACGGAACTGGTCTAATACATAGTTATACGCCAACGTTCGTTTGTATTCTGGTCCCTTTAAAGCCCGTAACTCCTTCAGAATTCCGCGGCAAACACGCAGCGGCGAGGACACCGCAGCCATCTTGGACCCGGACTCGTGCTGTTCCAGGCACTGAACACAATGTCCGAGCACGTCGAGCGAGCTGCGCCTGCGCGAAGCCCCCTGCTGGTTCGTTCGATACACACACGCCCGATTTCGTTGTCATGCGCGTCGTTTTCTGCCACAGTTTTCTTCTCACTCTCAGGCGTGTTGTGCGATGTGTATTTCGTTTAATACTTGTTTTATTTATCACAGAGCAGACCTTCGGCCGATATAATCAGTCTATATTGAATACAAGCTGACGAGTAGTACAGAAATCTCAATCTGCAAACCAGGACCTGACAGCATGAACTTCAGTAACATTGAGTTTAAACACTGTGTCAGTTAGAATGGAAACAATTTTGTAATTTTCAAACTAAACAAAGACAACTCTGGCAGTCTTGGCAGCTGAAAGTTGCTGGTTAAAATCCCACACAGGCCTCTGCTGCTGTGTTGACAACATTTCTCTTACCACAAGTAAATAACAGTGGGCCGCCTTGTGTGGAACACAGCTGATTTCTGTAATATACAGTATTTATGACAATGTTCCTGTAGGCCACTTGGAGGAGCTATAGACAGAAAAACACCAGTGAGAACTTGGAACCAAAAGTTTGGGATGTTTAGTTTTAGTGTTCCTGATAAAGCTTAAAGCAGTGTTCAGGTTGATGTTGTGCTTTCTCAAAAATACCATTTTATGTACATCAGAGAAAAACAAATATCTACTTTAATATTATTTTAAGAACATCACTGAAAAACCTTAAGAAATCTGCTTTCATTTAGTTCTGTTATTACATTTACATTCGTTCATTTAGCAGACACTTTTCTCCTTATCGTGGTGGAGGGGTTTGAGTGCCTGAATGAGTCCAGGAGCTATGTTGTCTGGGGCTACATGCCCCTGGTAGGGTCTCCCATGGCAGACAGGTCCTGGATGACAGACGAGACAAAGCGCGGTTCAAAAACCCCTTATGAAGGAAAAAGCAAGGCGTCCGTTTACCCCGCCCGGTATGGGGTCACCGGGGCCCCACCCTGGAGCCAGGCCTGGGGGGGGGGCTCGCATGCGAGCGCCTGGTGGCCAGGTCTATGCCCACGGGGCCTGGCCGGGCTCAGCCCGAAGCCATAACGTGGAGCCGCTCTTCGGTGGGCTCACCACCTGCCGGAGAAACCGTAAGGGGCCGGTGCATTGTGAGTTGGGCGGTGGTCGGGGCCGAGTGCCCGGCCGACCCAAACCTCGGGCGCCAACTCTGGTTTTTGGGACTTGGAATGTCACCTCACTGGCGGGGAAGGAGCCTGAGCTGGTGCGGGAAGTTGAGAGATACCGTCTAGATATAGTCGGGCTCGCTTCCACTCACAGCTTGGGTTCTGGAACCACTCTACTCGATCGAGGGTGGACTCTCCACTATTCTGGCGTTGCCCAAGGTGAGAGGCGGCGGGCTGGTGTGGGCTTACTAATAGCCCCCCAGTTCAGCCGCCATGTGTTGGAGTCTACCCCGGTGAATGAGAGGGTCATCTCCCTACGCCTTCGGGTCAGGGAACGGTCTCTCACTGTCGTTTGTGCTTATGCGCCTAGCGGCAGTGTAGAGTACCCGGCCTTTTTAGAGTCCTTGGGGGGCGTGCTGGAAAGCGCTCCCACTGGGGACTCTGTCGTTCTACTGGGGGACTTTAACGCCCACGTGGGCAGCGACAGTGATACCTGGAGGGGCGTGATTGGGAGGAACGGCCTCCCTGATCTGAACCCGAGCGGTGAGTTGTTATTGGATTTCTGTGCTAGTCGCGGTTTATCCATAACGAACACCATGTTCATGCATAAGGGTGTCCACCAGTGCACTTGGCACCAGGACACCCTAGGTCGGAGGTCGATGATCGACTTTGTAGTCGTTTCTTCTGACCTTCGGCCATATGTCTTGGACACTCGGGTGAAGAGAGGGGCTGAGCTGTCAACTGATCACCACCTGGTGGTGAGTTGGATTCGATGGCGGGGGAAAAAGCTGGACAGACCTGGCAGGCCCAAACGCATAGTGAGGGTCTGTTGGGAACGTTTGGCGGAGGCCCCTGTCAGAGAGGTCTTCAACTCCCACCTCCGACAGAGCTTCAACCAGGTCCCGAGGGAGGTGGGGGACATTGAGTCTGAATGGACTATGTTCCGCTCCTCCATTGTCGGTGCGGCGGTTCGGAGCTGCGGCCATAAGGTCTCCGGTGCCTGTCGCGGCGGCAACCCCCGAACACGGTGGTGGACACCGGAAGTAAGGGATGCCGTCAAGCTGAAGAAGGAGTTCTATCGGGCCTGGCTGGCTCATGGGACTCCTGAAGCAGCTGACAGGTACCGACGGGCCAAACGGAGCGCGGCTCTGGCAGTCGCCGCGGCAAAAACTCGGGCTTGGGAGGAGTTCGGTGAGGCCATGGAGGAAGACTTTCGGTCGGCCTCAAAGAGATTCTGGCAAACCGTCCGGCGACTCAGAGGGGGGAAGCGGTGTTCCACGAACACTGTTTACAGTGGAAGTGGTGCGCTGCTGACCTCAGCTGAGGATGTTCTCGGGCGGTGGAAGGAGTACTTTGAGGATCTCCTCAACCCCTCTGACACGCCTTCCGTAGAGGAAGCTGAGGCTGGGGACTCGGAGGAGGACTCGTCCATTACCCTGGCTGAAGTTGCCGAGGTAGTCAAAAAACTCCTCGGTGGCAAGGCTCCGGGGGTGGATGAGATCCGCCCCGAGTTTCTCAAGTCTCTGGATGTTGTGGGGCTGTCTTGGCTGACACGCCTCTGCAGCATCGCGTGGAGTTCGGGAACGGTGCCTCTGGACTGGCAGACCGGGGTGGTGGTCCCTCTTTTTAAGAAGGGGGACCGGAGATTGTGTTCCAACTACAGGGGGATCACACTCCTTAGCCTCCCTGGGAAAGTCTATGCCAGGGTACTGGAAAGGAGAATCCGACCGATAGTCGAACCTCGGATCCAGGAGGAGCAATGCGGTTTTCGCCCTGGCCGTGGAACACTGGACCAGCTCTATACCCTCACTAGGGTGCTGGAGGGTTCGTGGGAGTTTGCCCAACCAGTCCATATGTGTTTTGTGGACCTGGAGAAGGCATTCGACCGTGTCCCTCGTGGCATCCTGTGGGGGGTACTTCGGGATTATGGGGTTCGGGGCTCGTTGCTACGGGCTGTTCGTTCCCTGTATGACCGGAGCAGGAGCTTGGTTCGCATTGCCGGCAGTAAGTCAGACTTTTTCCCGGTGCATGTTGGACTCCGCCAGGGCTGCCCTTTGTCACCGATTCTGTTCATTATCTTTATGGACAGAATTTCTAGGCGCAGTCAGGGAACGGAGGGTGTCTGCTTTGGTGGCCGCGAGATCTCGTCTCTGCTTTTTGCGGACGATGTGGTCCTGTTGGCTTCATCAAGTCAAGACTTGCAGCGTGCACTGGGGAGGTTTGCAGCCGAGTGCGAAGCGGCGGGGATGAGAATCAGCACCTCCAAATCCGAGGCCATGGTTCTCAGTCGGAAAAAGGTGGATTGCTCCCTCCGGGTTAGGGGGGAGTTGCTCCCTCAAGTGGAGGAGTTTAAGTATCTCGGGGTCTTGTTCACGAGTGAGGGAAAAATGGAGCGGCAGGTCGACAGACGGATCGGTGCGGCGTCCGCAGTAATGCGGTCATTGTACCGGTCTGTTGTGGTGAAGAGGGAGCTGAGTCGTAAGGCGAAGCTCTCAATTTACCGGTCGATCTACGTTCCTACCCTCACCTATGGTCATGAACTCTGGATCATGACCGAAAGAATGAGATCGCGGATACAAGCGGCAGAAATGAGTTTCCTCCGCAGAGTGGCTGGGCGCACCCTTAGGGATAGGGTGAGGAGCTCAGTCACCCGGGAGGAGCTCGGAGTAGAGCCGCTGCTCCTCCGCATCGAGAGGAGCCAGTTGAGGTGGCTCGGGCATCTGTTCCGGATGCCTCCTGGACGCCTCCCTGGGGAGGTGTTCCGGGCTTGTCCCACTGGGAGGAGGCCTCGGGGCAGACCCAGGACACGTTGGAGAGACTATGTCTCCCGGCTGGCCTGGGAACGCCTTGGGGTTCCCCCAGAGGAACTGGAGGAGGTGTGCGGGGAGAGGGAGGTCTGGAGTGCTCTGCTCGGACTGCTGCCCCCGCGACCCGGCCCCGGATAAAAGCGGAGGAAGATGGATGGATGGATGGATGGACGACATACATCTCATAGAAAATACAATTTGTGTATAACATCAGGAGGAGACATAGTTGCAGACATGTGATTTTAAGTACAGTTTGTTTCTTTCCACCATACACACCAACGTTCATCACATGAGTAGCTGCATAAAACTCAATCTCGACAATTCCTGATCGTGTTCCTACTATTTTCTTTGAGATACACAAACATTTATGTCCATTAATAGCTGCATAAAAGCTGATCCAGGCATGATCTTAAAATTATGGTGCATGAACATTTACACCTTACATGAACTTAAGAGATCATGGGCAAAGTGAGTCTGGAAGAGGTGAGTTCAGACCCTTTTTAAATGTGGACAAAGTATCAGTGGTTCTGAGTGAGAGGGGGAATGGAAGAGCATAGCGGTCTGGTTGGGGTGTAGCAGTTGATCAAATCTTGTAGATAGCTGAGAGCAGTTCTATTGATGCATTTATAGGCTATAACCCGGGTCTTAAATTTGATCCAGGCAGCTATAGGAAGCCAATGCAGAGAAACGAGTAGAGGAGATATATGGGAACACTTCAGAAAGTCAAACACAACTCGGGCAGCAGCGTTCTGTACCAGCTGTAGAGGTTTGATGGCAGTAGTGGGAAGGCCAGAGTGGAGAGAGTTGCAATAGTCCAGATGGGATGTCACCATGACCTGGACAAGTAGTTGGGCAGAGGCTGTTGTGAGGTATGGCTGGATCCAGCAGGATGTATCTGCAGGTCCGGGTTGTGGCTTCGATGTGCTGAGAGAAAGATTGACTCAAGTCTATCATCACTCCCAGACTCTTAACTAAAGAGGCAGGCAAAATAAGTGGGTTGTCTAGTTTGATCAAGAGATTGTGACAGGAAGACAGGCCAGCTGGGAGGTGTAGGATCTCTGTTTTGGAGAGGTTGAGTTGTAGGTGGTGATCAGACATCCATGCAGAGATGTCTGACAGGCAGGCAGCGATGCGCACAGAAATGCCTGATACTTAAGGTGGAAAGGAGAGGAAGAGCTGGGTATCATCAGCATAGCAGTGGTATTTGAATCCACGGGAGGCAATCACAAGGCCGAGGGAGGAGGTGTAGATTAAGAAGAGCAGAGGGCCCAGTACTGAGCCCTGCGGGACACTGGTTGAGAGAGGCAGAGGAGAAGAACAGGAGCCCCGCTAGACCACTTGATAGGATCTGTTAGGTACTGTAGGACTGGAACCATCTTAGTGCCGTTCCTTTGATCCCCAGCTGAGTAAGAGAGGAGAGTAGAATTTGGTGGTTGACAGTGTCAAATGCTGCAGACAGGTTGAGGAAGATGAGGACTGAGGAGAGGGAGGATGTTCTAGCCACCTGGACAACATCAGATACTGCTAGGTGCGCTGTCTCTGTGGAATGACCAACTTTGAATTCAGACTGATATCCATCGAGGAGATGGTTCCGGGTGAGGAATTCAGATGGTTTATCACAGGCCGCTTGTTCTAGAGTTTTAGACAGGAAGGAGAGGTGGGAGACTGGTCTATAGTTTTGGACTGAGTTAGGACCCAGAGAGGGTTTCTTTACCAGAGGTGAAATGAGAGCAGTTTTGAAGGCAGATGGGAATCAGCCCGAGAAGAGCAAGGAGTTGATTATCTTAGAGATGAAGGTGGAGAGTTGCAGGGAGATGGTGTGTGGGGTGACAATGGGATTGGATCAAGTGAGCAGGTGGTGGCTCTGTGTGACATCAGGAGGTCAAAGATTTCAGATTCAGAGAGCGGCTCGAATTCAGACAGCGTGACTTCGCAAGGAGGTCCAGCGCGAACAGGGCAGGGTGATGCTGAGAACTTGTCTATAATTGCATTAACTTTGTCTCTGAAAAACAAAGCAAAGTCATCAGCAGTAAGAGAAGTAGGAAGGGGCAGCGGAGGACAAAGTAGAGATGAGAAGGTAGCAAAGAGTCTGTGTGGTTTTTTTAGTTGCAGACTATTTTGTTGTGGATGAAGGTTCTTTTAGCTGAGGAGACGGCAGAGTGAAAAGTAGCTAAGAGTTGTTTCTAGACATCCAGGTCAGTGTGAGTCTTGGATTTTCGAAGCGGATAGCACGGCAGAGGCAAAAGAGATTTTAAGTTACGGCGGAAGGTGCCAATGAGTGCAGGAAAAGGAGAAGGATTAGGGGTGAGGCAGGGTTGGAAGGAGATGAAGAAGTGATTAGAGACATGCAGCGGAGTAACGGAGAGGACAGGATAGCCACAGTTATGGGAAAAGACAAGGCAATTTCCTGCTTTGTAAATAACCGGGGACTGGGACAGGGAGAGGTCAAAGGACTGCAGGAGCGATAGGAGGCCGCTTGCATGAATGTCCTTGACGTGCAGGTTGAAATGTTGTCCCCTGAGAGAGAGCGCAACAAGATCTCTAGGTCATCCAGGAAGCAGCAGGGAGGGCCAGGAGGGCAATAAAGAACAACCACAACAAGAGCGATTGGGGCAGTAGTAGAGACAATATGCATTTCAAAGGAGGACAGGTCATATAGGTGGAAAGGGAGAACAAAATATTCCCACCTGGGAGAGATGAGCAGGCCTGTGCCTCCACCTGTGCCGGAGGGATGAAGGGTGTGGGAGAAAGAGTAGTTAGTGGAGAGGACTGCGGGTGTGGCTGTGTTGTCTGGGGTGATCCAGGTTTCAGTTAGGGCCAGGAGGTCCAGTGAGAGATGGGAGGCTTAGGCTGGTATGAAGTCAGCCTTCCTCACAGTAGACTGGCTGTTCCACAGTCCCATGGAGAAATTGAAGCAGGATGGAGGGTTTGACAGGCGAGGATAAACCAGGTTACTGTAGCAGTGGGAGCTTCTGAGTCTCTGGCAGTGGTGTCGCACAGTTTGGTTGCCGTAGACAACTTTGATGTTCAACATGTTTGATGCGTGATCCCTTGCAGAACACGATGGTGATGGCAGGATTCACGTAGTGGCGGAGGCCTCCTTCAGTGGACTCCTGCAGGTAGACTCCCTTGTCTTTGCACCAAGAGGCTGCTGCTGCGGGTCACCAGCTGCTTTTTAGACCAGGCTACATCACGTCAGCTGAGAGTCCTAATCGAAATCGAAATCGCTCCAACAATGGTAACCAAAACAAACGGATGTGATTAATCGATCGACTGAGTCACGCCCACTTTACAGTACGGGACAGAAAATCCTTAGCTATGCATGCGCCCTAACAACCAGCAGATACTGTTCAATAAATAAGTAAACACAACCGACAAGCACACAACACACAACCGATTGCTTGTATTTATCCACACAACTACACAAGAAGAATGCACGTTGGAATAAAGCAGTAGCAACAAATAGATTTACCCGAAACACAACAAACTACAGCAACGGACCTCCAACGGAAAATGCACAATACTTACTTTCATAAACTGTTTCTCCAGCTTTCAGCTGCTAATATCTGAGGGAAACTCAAAGATACTGTCAATTTTAAAACATTTGTCTTAGTTCGGTTTTAAACTTAAACTAATCATTTACCATACACATGAAATTAGTTATTGTAGAATGACAGATGCAGAGATTTATAGATTATGGTAGAACTTTACTAAAACCATTCTAGAATAAGTAGTTATGAGACAGCAATTTCAACATGTTGGTCATGAAATATCAATTTCTTAAAAATGCTTAAATTCTTCCAGGATGAAGAGCAAACTTTTCATCATTTCATAAATACCGTGTATATAAATACATGATCAGCCACAACATTAAAACTACCTGCCTAACATTGTGTAGGTCCCCCTTGTCCCACCAAAACAGCTCTGACTCATCAAGATATGGACTCCACAAGACCTTTGAAGGTCTCCTGTGGTATCTGGCACCAAGATGTTTGCTGCAGATCCTTTAAATCCTGTAAGTTGTGAGGTGGGGTCTCCACTGATCGGACTTGTTTTTCCCACACATCCCACAGATGCTCGATCGGATTGAGATCTGAGGAATTTGGAGGCCAAGTCAACACCTTGAACTCTTTGACATGTTCCTGAAACTATTCCTGAAAGATTTTTGCAGTGTGGCAGGGCGCATTATCCTGCTGAAAGAGGCCACTGCTATCAGGGAATACCGTTGCCATGAAGGGGTGTTGTGGTCTCCAACAATCTTTAGGTAGATGGTACATGTCAAAGTAACATCCACATCAATGCCAGGACCCAAGGTTTCCCAGCAGAACATTGCCCAGAGCATTGCACTGCCTCCGCCAGCTTGCCTTCTTCCCATAGTGCATCCTGCTGCCATCCTTTCCCCAGGTAAATGATGCACAAACACCCGGTCGTCCATATGATCTAAAAGAAAACGTGATTCATCAGATCAGGCCACCTTCTTCCCTTGCTCCATGGTCCAGTTCTGATGCTCATGTGCCCATTCTAGGCACTTTTGGCGGTGGACAGAGGTCGGCATGGGCACTCTGACCGGTCTATGGCTATGCAGACTCAAACACAGAAAGCTACGATGCATTGTGTGTTTTGACACCTTTCTATCATGGCCAGCATTAAGGTTTTCAGTAATTTGTGCTATAGTAGCTCTTCTGTGGGCTCAGACCAAACAGGCTAGCCTTCGCTACCCATGCGTACCAGTAAGCCTTGGGCACCCATGACCTTGTTGCCAGTTCACCGGTTGCCTTACCTTGGACCACTTTTTGTAGGTTACGAACTACTGCATATCAGGAACACGCCACAAGACCTGCCATTCTGGAATACTCTGACCCAGTCGTCTAGCCATAACAATTTGGCCTTTGTCAAAGTCGCTCAGATTCTTACACTTGCCCATTTTTCCTGCTTCCAATACATCACATTCAAGAACTGACTGTTCACTTGCTGTGTAATATATCCCACCCTTTGATAAGTGCCAATGTAATGAGATAATCAATGTTATTCACTTCACCTGTCAGTGGTTCTAATGTTGTGACTGATTGGTGTGTGTGTGTATGTGTATATATGTATATATGTATATAATATATGTATATAAATTAGCTGTATAATCAGTACATATTTGAAAAATGAATAGGAGAATTTTTGGCACTTTGTTGATTATACTGTTATATAGCTACTTTTCACTGGAATGTTGTTCTCCTGTTTTATAGTTTTAATATTTTAATACAGCAAGTTTTATCCAGTGCAGTGCAAAAAGACCATTGGCATTCCTTTGAGGTATTTCTCATCTGAGTATTCTCACATTCAAGACTGTTATCGCAGTATTTTGCAATATTAGCAGGTGTTTCATGAGAAAATTTCCTTCGGCTTATGCTCATTGCCATTTTCATTTCAGCTTTGCTCTACTTGCAATGATATATTTTTTTTTTTTTACATTTACATTTATTTTATTTTTAATCCTCTTTTTGCTGCAAGGGACCTTTCTTAGCAGGCTACTGCTCAGTAAAAGGGACATTTTTTTCTTCTGGGAACTGTCAATGTGGATCTGTCTTCACTGCTACAGCAAAATTTATTCAACCTGAATTTCCACCTGAACCCAAAGTGCCAGCTCTCAATCCAAAAAGTTCATCACAGTCAACAGGAAAGTGATTATTAAGGAAAGCCCTTAATTGCTCTGCTGTCCTCTTCTTCTCTTTCACTGAACACTAATACTAAACCCCAGTGAAATGTGTGTAGTGACCCTTCCTCTCCCAGCTACACGTCAGTGACTAATGTTGCCTTCAGTGGGGGCTTAAATAGATTGACCCTGGAGCGAGGCAGTGCTCCACATGACAGAGCGAGTCAAATATGTGCGCATGCACATACACACACACACACACACACACACACACACACACAATCTGACATAGACTCAGGCAGTGAAAATCGAATTAAAACCCACATCCGATGCGTCCATGCAGTTCGGAGAGTCACTGTGTGTGTGAAGTGTACATACCTACTGTGTGTACGTGTGTGGGGGTACAAGCAGAGTGCATTATATGTCATTAATATTATTACATCAAGTACTGGATATTTAGTCCAGCATCATTTTTTTTTACAGTGATCTGAGGGAATAAATGCAGTGAAATGTCTTTTTTTATTAGGTCTTTGCAGACATTTAAGCAACAGTAAACAAGGAAACATGCAAACAACAAGAACAATAACAATAATTAAAATAGATATGAAAATAACGGTTGCAAGGCAATGCAGTAAACCCGAGAAACCGAATGTTGCTTGCCTTGTTGTCAGTGAAGCGAACTGTAGAGCTGCGTGTTGGAGAGGAGAGGGGGAGGGGTTGGGGTTGAGGAGATGAGGGAGAGAAAGAAAGAAAGAAAGAAAGAAAGAAAGAAAGTGCTCTGTTTACACCGCAGAGAGAGAGAGAGAGAGAGAGAGTGTCACTCACTGCGCTCCACCACTGCACACACAGTACTGTACTCCAGGCTCTCGGAGAGAAAACATATACAGGCTATAGGCTACTGTAGTGACAACGTGCGCTGTAGGCGAAGGAAAAAGAGGGTAGAGCGCGATCCGGAGTTAATAGTGGGACAAAGCTGTGTTCTCCACGCACGAAGTAAATAAAACCGTGCGAGTACACTTAGGGGCATTTCTCTGTCAAGAGAATTAGAAAAAAAAGGGAATAAGTCAAAATAATTCAGCTGTGATTTAGAGGAGTAAAGTTATGTTTGGGATGATCAAGAATTCGCTGTTCGGAAACACGGAGGAGATGCAGTACAAGCTCCTGAGCAGCGAAACGCGGGTACGTAACTATTTTTATTTATTATTATTATTATTATTAGTAGTAGTAGTAGTAGTATTAGTGGTAGTAGTATGATAGGAGTTTCAACAATTGTTCTATTCTTGTATCAGATTACGTGCCCGGTTGAGATTAAGAGCAGAACATGATCACTGCGAATTAATAAATCCTGACTCTAAATTAAGACGCCCACAACTGCCGTAACTTTAATGTTGTAAATACTGAAACATGATGTAGTGGACATTGTGTTTGTATATCCTGTCCCTGCGATGGTGAAAATTTATTTCCTCATATTTTTTATGACGTCTGTCAAGATGCAGCACTGTGTGTACTTACAGCTAAGTGTGAAATATGCGGCTGCAGAAATTTATCCAAAAGTTATGTATTATGAACTAACATTTGCCAACTTTCCAATGTTCTTTGTGATACGAGAATATCGAGTCAGGAAGGAGTAACGGTCAGCCGCGGGAAAGTTCCAGATGGACGGAGCCGCTGTCTTTCTTTCTAATTCGAACGATTATTCACATCAATCAATGATTCTTTGCGCACAAAGTGAGACCCGTGTCACATCTGAGATTAATCAAACTCTTTTTCTTCTTATTAAAAAAAAAGCTCCGCATTTTAACAGAGCACTTTCCCGTTCCGTGCCCTCCGCCATCGTGTTCTCGCTTACACTCCTCCGAAACACACATTTTCACACAAGTTCCTTCCCCGAAAACACAGCGCGCGCACAGGGCGCACGAGCTCCGCGCCAATCCTGCTTTCCTTTCAACTCCTCAACCTTCCCCAAGAGCGGACACATGATAATCACCATATATATATAGTGGAAATATATATATATATATAGTGGAAAATCGTTGCACACTTTCATTCAACATAAATTAATTGATGGGGGAAAAAAATAAACGATCCCTCTCTTTACCCTGCGTTTGACCCTAAATACTGAGATCGAGTGCTGTTCCGTGAAGAAGATCTGGTTTCACGCTCTATTACATAAACTTGGATTTTTACACATTTGCCTATTCCTACATTTGTGCAATGCAGCAATCAATGTATGCATGCCATCATTAAAGAGCACCATAAATGTGTAGTTACTGTCAACTCAGTGTCATATCAGAAAGGCGGTTTTAAAATGAAAAAGAAAGGGAAGGAGGCAAAGTGAGAAGTTAAAATTTAATGGACTTGCTAATATTAGAAGCACCACAATAATTATGTGCTATGTCTAACCAGCATAGACACTGAGTAATTATCTGAAGAAATCACTAGAATTTCAAAGTCAGTGAGACATACATAATAACTGTGACTGCGAAGTGAGCACAGAGCACAGTGTACAATTACTGTTGTTCACAATGGACACTTCAGGGTAATGTGGCTCACAGTGACACACACACACACACAAAGCAAGAGCATCACCCCTAAAACTTTTCTCAAGTGTAAACACTGTAATTAAAAAGACTACAGCCTGCTTAGATTACAGTACACATTACTACTCATTAGTTGTGCTCTTCTCTGTGCATTTATGTACAACACAATGCAAAGCACAGGATAAAAACAATAAGACATGCAGTCTATTAACACACATTTCTGCCATACATAGTGTTCCAAGGAAGAATGTAGTAGTTAAGGAAACCGTCATGTAAGTTAAATGTTGCCCTGGGCAAGTTGGGCTCTACTTCCATAGCATCAAGAAATGTCCTTTACGTTAACTGTTCAAGTGAAATATTTAGCTTTATATTAGAGGGGTACAGAGGGGGGGCGTGGTAGCGCAGCAGGTTTGGCCGGGGCCTGCTCTGTGGTGGGTCTGGGGTTCGAGTCCTGCTTGGGGCGCCTTGCAACTGACTGGTGTCCTTACCTGGGTGCATCCCCTCCCCCTCCAGCCTTTTCGCCCTGTGTTGCTGGGTTAGGCTCCGGTTCACCGCAACCCCAGTTAGAAGAAGCATTTTCAGACTGTGTGTGTGTACAGGTACAAATATACCATATATCTCAGGTAGCCCACTGTGAACAGTGTCCAGTTCAGTCATGTCACTGAGCTGTTCTACCTTATGTTCTCATTACAGCCTTAACATCTGGAGATTGTAGAGTGTTGCACCTGACGTTCTGAGTCTGAGTCACTGGCCATAGCCCTGGGCACGGTGCTTTGCCATGACTTCTCCTCTACAAATACAGTAGCATTAATTGGTTACATAATCGCAGTCTCTGCATGCATTTGTAACACTGCTTTCATTTCTGTGCTTTCATTTCATCACTTTATTTAGCCAAATTAGACACTAGTGAACTCCAAGCTAAGGACAGGAAGTCTATTACTTTGCCCATATACTGGACTGTTTTGCTGTGCAAGACTTGGACACATTGTTTGCGAAATTAAAAATTGTGACTGGTCTTACTATCTTCATTACTTTGTTTCCTTAGGAAGGAATCAATTACGAGGTGCGGAGGTACGAAGCCTCACGGTACGCCTCTGTGAGCACTGAGGGGCGGAGCTTTGACCAAGTAGTGAGCGAGTCTGTGAGGAGGCTCCTCATGTACACAGGAGGGAGCAACGATAGAGGTCAGAGCGAAGGACCCACCCAGCCGGACAGAACCTGAAAAATCTGATCTACCATAAAAGTTTACATTTGTTACCTTGCCCTTTCACGTTGTTTTCACTTTGAATCTGTCCCTTTTCTATTACATCTATGGTCCACACAAAATAGCCATGACTTGCTCTCTTGTTTCTTGCTGGCAGGAGAAGCAATGGGGATGACAGCCCCAATTACCATAACCGTTTTTCCCAAAGACGATGGCGGGTTTTTGCGCCGTTTTGTTGTCGGCCTCTGCCTTCCATCCCGATACCAGAACTCTCCCCCAGCTCCTACAGACACCGCCATCAAGATAGAGGATCGACCCGGCATGACCGTCTATGCACTGTGAGCATTGCTGGTACACCATTGCTTTCACCTGGCTTGTCTAACTTTCTTGATGAAATCACAGACTCACTTCTTGTCTTAACTGTTCCACCTCTATCCTTCTCTCCCTCAGGCAGTTTGGGGGGTTTGCTGGTGAATACGAGTACCGCATTGAAGCATCTCGTCTGACTCGAATTTTGGGTGAGACGGCCCCCTATCAGCGCAAACAGTACTTCTGCTGTAGCTATGACCCCCCCATAAAACCCTACGGCAGACGTAATGAGGTATGGTTTATGCAGGATGAGCCTTAAACAAGAAAGAAGTTTGGTTCAGAAAGGGCTTGTGAGATTCTGGACCCATACACTGTTGCTGGCTTGAAAAATGGCAATTTGAATTGACAGAAGGTTGAAATTCATCATTTTGGGGCAGTAAGAGTTAAATAAATAGTTTTAACATTTGACTGACAATTTAGTGTTCAGCCATTTAGACTACAGATTGTCACTGGCTATATAACAGTAAACATAAAATTAGTACACTAGTTGCACAAACTTAAAGGTAATATACAGCAAACCAAAGCACATGCTGAACTGAATTACTAAAAAAGAAATGAATATAGTATATTCAGAATACAAATCAAAAGTATTTGAAGAAAATACTGTTTAGAAATAAAGCAAAATGAGGGGAAAATAAGGTTGCACATGAGAAATGGGGAATTCTGAAAGTTTAACCACAATGTGAAGTGCATTAGGCTGAGACTATAATTTGCAGTAAAAGAAAGGTGTTTTAAAAAGACATCACACTTGTGACTCAGCTCATAAAAATAAGAGTAAGATATGATTGTGCTTTTCAAGGTTTTTTTTTTTTTTTATTTACATGAATTTCTGCATATCAATTTTAGTCAAGAGTTCAATATATCATTTTAAAATAAGTTGGTATTATGTGTGAAAATTAGCTGCAGTACATATAAAAAATAATGTAATTTAGTATGTTATGATTAGGTAATTAATTCTTGTGTGTAACTTCATATATTACTTCAAAAGGAAACAAGTGATTATATTCACGTTTATTACCACTACTTTTATTTTCCAAAGAACATCAGTACTAAAGAGGGAAAGAAATTACAAATTTTAAAAAAAGTTAGTTCACATAAGAATATAGACTCAGTAAACACTTGAGAATTTAACCTTTACACTCCAATACAGAATTCAGAGATGAAAAAGATTTCATCCATTGCCGTTACCATCAAATCTCATAAGCCGTCAATGATATGCATGCTTAAGTAGTAGCAGAAAATATTGCACAGAAAAACTCACGTCTCTGTTCTCCAGCTACAAAAACAACAAAGCATGATTTCAAAACAAAAGCACAAAAGTAATTTATTGGCAAAATGGAAATGTTAATCTATGTAAAAGCAGCAATTTTATCACAACAAATAAATTTTATTAGGATACAGAGAAAATATTTCAAAAAGCTTTTTTTTTTTTTTAAACTGTATAGACATTTGGTACACTATTCTTTTTTTCTACAAATACCATTATTATTATCTTCAAAAACACAGGCCAGTATATTTCCTCAAAAGTGATTCCTACTTTACATTAACTAAACCAAAGAGAGGAACCCAGGAAGCCATTAAGACACAGGGTTCCTGTTTGTTAGACATTACCATAGACTGGTCCCCATAATATCATGAAACAAAGAAGAGAATATTAATATGCTCCTAGAGATTTTCTTTGATTACAAATGTGAAGCACAGTCCAGTCTGACTGCTGATTAAGACAATATTGTTTTAATTATATTACTCCAAAAACACAAGTTGTTAGTTACACTGCCGTGGTTAGAGGACTGGGACATGTGTGTCAGGAAAGTACCTCTTGTTTCATTTGCCTCAGTTGTTCTTTTTGTCGGGCTGGGGTGTGTATGGTTCATATGGTGGCGGTTGCTCCTTGGAGAGACAGACAGAAAGTAAATGAAGTGGACAAATGTTATACTTACTGACTGACATGTAAAAGTACTGTAGCGGAAAAGAGGCGATTCTCACCATAGGCATGTAGACATTGTGGGGGTTACTGGGATTGTAGTAGGCACTGCCTGCCGCTTCTGCTGCTTTGGGGTTTCCTGGGGTCGAGAGAAAAAGTATGACTAAAACATACAGATGTACATAAACAAATGGATGAGTAGTGAAAATAAAATTATTGCACAGGAGTATCCACAGAATGAGTGAGGAGTGGTTCATGCTTTTCAATATTGCAGAGTCAAAAAACACACTAATGTTCATATGCTGAGCATAAGAGAGAGTGAGTAAATAATGTACATGTGTCCTTGCAGGAGGAAGTGTCAGCATGTTAAATATATAAATTATGTATAGTAAAGCTATAATACCTTAGACCACAAAAGCCATGACATTAGGATAGTCCATGAATAATAAATTGCTATAAATCTGCCACAATCACAAAATTTCACTAGTTAACTATTGAAAAGGTTTAATCAAGTACTGTGTTAATAAATAAAGAGTAGCAGAAAAAAGCAAGTAGGCTACATTTCTCATTACATCAGGGAACTAGTGTAGTTTCAGCTGAAAGGGCATGAGATGCAAACAATGAATACAATGCAACAAGACAAAAAAAAAAAAAAAGTGCAAACTTGATGGTAGCTTTTGTAAAAGCATTAATATGGCATAAACCGAAAACACTAAATTTATAAGCTTGCTATAATGCTAAGAGGAGGAAAAAGTCAGTTGAGTATGTTGTATTAGATACAGTTCTTACTACATGTGATTCAGCACAATTTATTTTGTTTTGTCTGTTTTCTATACATGACTTGACATGTATTGTTTTTGACATCCATGTGGCTTCTGCGACAGCCATTTGACATTCCCGAAAAAGAAGCTTGATTTTCATTTTAAGACAGACGAAATCCGACAGATTCAGTGGTGCAGACATAAGAGACCTGGGGGGGGAGCTGTCCAGTTCTGAGGGGGTCCGGGGTAGGGTGGGGGTGGTGGCATGTACACTGGTGCAGAGGGGTATATTCCTAAAATGAGAAATACAAATGTCACATCGCTATGAAAAAAATCCTGGAAAAAAAAATCTGTATTTGTTGACTGACAGATTCACCACAATTCTCATGTGACTCAAAGATCAGGTATCACACTGTGAAATACTTACATGAATCAAATCTTAGAATAATAATATTAAACAAGTTAATCAATACTTGGTTAAAAAGTGACAATGTACTGTCAGTGTACCTGCAGAGGGTGGAGGAAAGGGGCAGCCCATGTTGCCCTGAGGTGCAGAGGGAGCCCCAGCAAAGCCATTCTGAGGGGGAGGGTATCCATATGGGTAACCGTAAGGACCTGGCGGTGGTCCATATCCATTCATAACTCCTGGAGAGGGATAGCCGAACGAGGGACCCCCATTTTGAGCAGGAGGGGCACGAGATGCTGAAGACATAAAATTTTAATATTACTTGAAATGCAGTCATCTTAAAACTTGCTTATCAGCAACTAAGCACATGTGATGGGCCAAAAAATGTGTACTTTCAGGGTTTTTAAGTTTCAAGGTAAAAATCAGGGTTCTAGGCCCCTCATTGATATTTCAAATGTCTTTGTGGATGACCAGCGGAGCACTGACAAGGGGATACTTTAATACACAGTGATACAAGCAGAGAAAACTCCAACACCCTAAAAAGAGATTTTCAAAAGCCGAATGGGTGAAACTGGGTACAGAAAAGAGCACAAAATCAAAAAGTCACACGGCGCCTACCATTCGTGGCCAGTTTGAAGAGGTGCTGACCCAATTCGATGGCTCCTCCACTTGGGAAAGACATCTTGAAATTGGCTTTGCCCTCCCAACCACCTACAGGAGACATGTTTCACTCAACAGAACTGCAACAGGTCCTCAAAGACGGCAACCCTCCAATGCTGAACGGAGTGACAGGGAGTTTCCTCTACATAGACGCAAAGTTCAATACATGGCAACTGATAAGAACCCATCGAAGACTAAAGACTTCACTAAAATTTAACCTTCAGCACAATTCCACTTTAAAATGGTAAAGAGTAAATTGTGTGAACCAAGAGCACAGACAGATGCGAGAAATAGAGAGACGTACCCCCAGGCTCAGCCAACAAGGTGCCCTTGATGTAGTTGGCAGCAAATACAGGCTGCTCAATGCTGCAGCCCTTCATCAGGTAGTAGGGGAACATGACGGAGCGCAGGGCATCCTTAGCATTGTTGGACACAAACACCATCTGAACACGGGGACGACACAAGGGGTCATTAACAAGGGAGCAAACACATTAAGAATTGTGTGCTTACATGTGGAGGGGGCGCGGTGGCGCAACGGGCTTGGCCGAGTCCCGCTCTCTGGCAGGTCTAGGCCTCGAGTCTCGCTTCGGGTGCCTTCCGACCACCTGGCATTCCCGTCCTGGGTGTGTCCCCTCCCCCTCCAGCCCTACGCCCCGTGTACCGGGTTAGGCTCTGGTTCGCTGCGACCCTGCTCGGGGCAATCGGTTTCAGCCAGTGTGTGTGCGTTTACATGTGAACCCTCCAACTGCTGTGGATTGTTCTTTACCTTTTGCTTACCCTGAGCAGTATATGGCTTTGGGAAAAACATCTGCCAAATGCATAAACGTACAGAGATGTGAGGCCCAATGGATGCGGCTACACGGCACCTCGGAAAGGAGCCGAACCCCTAGTTACCCTGTATGGCGTTAGGTAGACGGTTCCTTTCTTTGTGCCTCTGAGAAGCTCCGTCTTGCTGGTGACATCACTGAAGGACAGCTCCACATCCCTGCCCTCCCTTAGTAGACTGAGAGAGAGCAAAAACATGGTATTAGACAAGTTACAGGCGCTACTGACACCTGTAGGCCTGACTGCTACTTGTAGTCAAGCGCGCCAGTTAGCGCCGCTTTCAGAGCCGACACACCCTTTTTGTTGACAAACTTGCATCAACTTTCACAATGTATTTGGAGGTAATGGCTCATATATCATATGTGGCAGGAATTTGTGAAATACATGAGGCAACATTCTTGTCAACTTCCTTATGGCCCAAAACTTTGCCTCACATCAAGGGCACAGGAGTATCAAACTAAATACATACTGTACCATCTTTGATTCTAAACGTTCATCTGCAGTCTGTCTTTTATGTCAAAACGTTCCTGGACAATAGATGTTATCAAGCTAGGGAAAGTATAAGAATTTTTTTTTTGTTTTTTAAGTGTGGTAAGGGTTTCATTTTACTGAACTGCTTGAGACACCTTTCAAATTCAAAACATTACGCGAGTATCGCATATCTGCATAACCTGGAAAAGGTGGTAAGTATAAGTGAAATGAGAGAAAACACTTAAAAGAGGAATTTTAACAGTTCGCGTGTTCAAAAAAACAGAACATGTCTTGTGTACAGAGTTCGCTTCCCAGAACACTGCGTCACGCGGAGGATTTGACCAGTAGAAACACGATCTCCTCATGATTGACAGCAAATGTATGTCTGAAGAACCAATAAAATCATTGGATCTGAGCTCGAAATGGGTGGGACTTCATTGCATGTCACGCAGCTTCCACAGGTATACTAAATTGTATCGCTTTCCCTACCAAAGTACCGATTTATAAATATTTAAAACACAATTATTTTACCAGATAATGAAGACAAAGACTTTCATAAAATGAAGCTAACCACGGCGACACTATCACCGACTTCACATTTAACTATTTTACATTTTAGCAAACAGAGTTGCTAATCAAAAAGCAAATTCCACAAGTTTGTCATCATGACTGACAGAGCTTGTGTACCGAAGACAACTCACTTCTTATTAGGGCTAAGTTAAGTAAGCAACGTGAGCCACCGACCCAGTTAGCTGTTCTAAGTTCAGTGTAAAAGAAAGAAAAAGGAAGCCCCAGAGTCTGTGTTTGCCTCTTACCACTCGCCATTGTTGATGAGAACACCGCCGTTCTGTGAGTGATTCCGATTGAGAGCCATGTCAGCCTCCTGCCGAAACGGGACCTTTTTTTCGGCGTCTCTTCTGCTCTCGCTCTCGCTCTCTGACATCAACACGCACGACTCCGCAAGCCCCGCCCACAGCCTCTGTGACGTCACAACATCAGAGCTCCCGCCACTCCGGTTCCTCGTGAGGGCTGCGATATCCCCCCTCTACTCTTTCCCTACAATTCAAAAAAAACTTAAAATATTGGTAGAGAAAACTCTTTCATCGCCGTTGCTGCAGTTTTATGTTTATAGTTCTAACTGAATAGGCGGCACAGTGATACAGCGAGCAGCGCTGCTGTCTCAGCGCCTGGGTGGTGAGAAGGTGTTGGGTCGATCCCCACTAAATTGCATTTCTCCTTGTGTCGGTTTCCTCCAGGTGCTCCGGTTTCCTCCCACAGTCCAACGACATGCTGTTCAGGTTCACTCATAGTGTGTTCCGCTGATGTATTTTGATTTTTGATTTGAAAAATTGTACTTCTGCTGAGATGTACGTCACTTTGGACAAAAGCGTCTGCTGAATGAATAAATGTAAATGTATGGATGAGTGACCCAGTGTAAGTAGTGTAAGTCACCTTGGTGAATAAGGTGTATGGGCTGGTAACACTATATAGGGTTCATTGGAAATCACTTGGGAGAAAAGCATCTGTTAAATGAACTAACACAAGTAACGTGCAGTTGTTACTGTCTCTGACATACACTACATTATTTGAAAGGCAGTTTTGAAATTACACAGGAGATCAGTCCGTGTCATAAATGATATTTGGGACAATCTGACACTTAGACAATGAAACCTTTAGAAAGCTTCACCAACAGTACTATTTCCTAGACTTGGTAATTTTCTTATGAATATGTTCAGGAAGTACATGCAAGTTAAACTAGATGTTTAAACCTTAAATATTTTCTGGACATTCTGTTATTGCATGGAGCATTTCTCTGTAACTTCCCCTGCGTCTTGGGTTGCACTAAATTCTGTGGCAATAGGACTGTGAAAAGCACCACACCAGTCGGTATCTACACTACAACTTCCTGTTCATCTCTCAGTCCATCCACATGACCGCCTTCTCTCTCAATCAGTGCTCTCCAAACCAGGTGCAAAGTTGGCAGATTTGCAAGACTGATGAAGAAGGTAACTGAGAAAGTTGGATGACAGTCACATCAGGACATGAGACTTTGGTTCTTACCTCCTGCCTTGATACAAACAAGAAGAGTTGTAGTACTGGAGCATTACTTAAAATAAGACCAACTGCAAAATGTTATTTCTTGAAGAAACCTCCATCAGAATAACTTTTGGGACTGATTATTCAGTGATAGTGTTAGGTTATAAACTTCAAATTTATTTTAAATAAATGGGAAAAAGAAGGGCATCTGGGGAATGAAATAAAAGACTTTATTCATTGCTCAGTAGGGCCTAAATTTCCTCTGTGCTCGGAGCACTGCAATCCTCTGTTTGTCTTCCTCAAACTTCCTCCTCAGCTCTGCAATATCTGAAGGAGGGAAAACACTACCTTTAGAGCCCAAAAACTGCATACACAACATGTAAAAGATAAATGCACACACTAGGACCTTACGCCAACATATTTCCATAAGTCAGGCTTTACAAAACTCACGTTCTCTTTGCGTCTGTCTGTGTTGCCAGGTGTAAAAATTCAAAAGTTCCTTCCTCTTCCGCTTCTTGTCCTCCTTCTGCAGGGCCCTCTGGTTGGCCATCTCACTGTGAGGTCGTGCCTTGCTACCCCGCACACCCCGTGTGACCTTCACCCATCCCTCATCATCCTCTTCTGCCTCCTTCTGCCGTTCAGATTCCTGAAAGAAATGCTGGCAGGTCAATACAACTCACATAGGTGAGTTGTATTACTCACTGAAAAGTAAGAAAATTTGGATAAGCGAATACTTTGGTGGGACAGTTGTTACAAGTTTACACATATAAGGCTGTGTGTTCAGATTCCCCAAGGTGTCCTGTTTTACTCCTGAGCAAGCACAAATATAAGACGGACTGAAACCAACTAACCTCTTCCTTCTTCTGGTCATACCCTTGCATAAAGGTGTCGACTGCTGCTTGAAGTTTCTCTGGATTGATTAATGATTGCCTGTACTGTTGTATCCATTCTAAGCAAAGACAAACAATGGTTTTCATGTATCAGCTGACCAAGCAACACATTTTTGAAAAAACTGAGGATGAGTTCATCACTCACTCTGAATGCCAACTTTGACTGGATGGTTTTCTGTGCTGACGATTAATGGGATGTCACGTGGATGGGATTTTGCTGCCTTCACACCAGATGGGCTTGTAAACACGACATATCCCACACTGAAACCCTGGGAGACAGAGATGAGGGAAGAAATTAAACTATTTATTAAATCCAAAACAACACTACAGAGAGTACTGATGTTCAAAAGTAGGAGAGTATTAACATGCAAGACTCAATCGTATTTACGAGATACCACCTTTGTCAATGCTGGTCTGAAATATTTGGATAGCTTCAGATCTGAGGATTCAGTGGTACCAGGCTTTTCCCTCAGTTCTACTGACTGGACTTTGCCAAATGTTGAAAATAGGTCTTTAATTATTTCCTGAAAAACAAAAGCGTCAGCTATTAACTGACCGAAGGAGAGACAACACTTAATTCAAGAAATATCTGAATTTACACTGGCAACCTACAACTACGAACAACAGTCAGTCTTGCTATGACTCATACCTCAGAGCAGTAAGGTGGAATGTTGAGCACAAACAGTGTCCTGTCCAGCGGTCTGCTTGTGGTCTTCTCAGCCCGTACTCTGTGCTCCTTAACGTAAAGACTGTGCTGGCTGACGCTGTCTGAGCTGTACTTGAGTGGAAGGACTGAGAGCAAGGACAAACAATACAAATTATTATAAATCCACAGACAATTCAATTGTGCTTTAAATGCAAAGTCTCTCCGGGCACTTTGACACATTTATTCTAGGAATGCGAAAAGAGAAACTTTCTGGACTGGGGTACATGCAACTATCCAAGAAACCTTTAACAAAAATGTTGTTTCCTCCCCAACTGTTCTCTTGTTAAATCACAACCCAAAGTCCCTTCTTGATGATGTTAGGGTATGTGGGCTAACTACTCCTACACATTTGGCAAAGAAATGTATTTTTATGCTGTGGTGTGCACGTGAAGTTCCGTCTGTAAACACGTTGAAGGCTGAAGTGTTTAAATTTCTCCTACTTGACAAACATATTTCATTTGCATTACAATTCTAAGGAATTCTGAAATGTCTGGACACCCTTCTGGAAGTTATTAGAAAGTGCTACACGATCATGCCTGTGATAAATTGTAACACTTTGACCTTGATCCCTCTATGTATGTGGACATATTTGCAATTTCTATATATGTACTGTCCCCAGATGTATATTGTTGTGACCTTGCACTCTTCACAAAAGCAAAATTCATTAAAGAAATAAATCCATGGATTTGCAGTATCTATCCATCCATCCATCATCAGCAACCACTTGCCCGGAGCCTAACCCGGCAACACAGGGCGCAAGGCCGACGGGGCGCCAGATGATCCGTTTCCACAGCTGTGCACATCAGTTGAGCATTCCAAGTCATGCACCTTCCTGGTACTACCAGGCAGCGACTCGAAAACCTTCAGGTTACAAATCTACGTCTTTAGCCTCAATACCACCTGCTGTCCCAATGAAAACACTACGCATATCAGACTGTCGGCATTCAGAAGTAAAGTCAGCTGCATCAAAATAACACAACGTGATGACTGTTCACCCAAAAACCTGGATCTTGACAACAAACAACAAAACTGGAAGGACTCCTTCCTTACTTTATAATGTTTAAGATGGCATTTAATAATGTTACTACTCAAAATATCTGGCAACAACAATACAGGACTGTTTGAAGTAACAAAGACTAAGTGTTAAGCGTTTAGAAACATGTTACACATTTAAGTAATATTTTTATTATAACATGATGACACTGGCTGGCTGGGTCAATCAATGGCCGGCTTGAAACAGTATATTTTGTACATTTATAAGCTCCGTCATCTTAATTCTGCACACGTTACAAATACAGAAAGTCAAACAAAATGAAATGGGGATTATGTATTAATTATGGCATTAAAACGCAGACAGTTTTGTAGAGAACAAATGTTAGTACGTAAATTACGTGAAGTACGTCGTAAATGGGCGAAGAGCTTCATAATTCAATCATGTTCTGACCAGTCCTTTCTATCATGAGACTATTTGTTTCCAAAATGAAAAATTTAACTTCATTCATTTCACTGATGTTCCGAGCACCTGAAGTGTAAAACATGAATATGTTTACCTGTAAATCCTCCTGGAATCACCCACGACTGTTCAGCGTGTTTCTTCGCGGAAGGCGCCATTTTCATGCTTTTCCTCGCCTGAGTACAGCGACAGCAGCGCTGACCGCACAAGGAATGTCTACTGCCCCCTAGCGCTCCGGAGAGTCTTCGCGGAAATGACATCTACTGCCCCCTATCGTTCCGGAGGGCCTTCTGCGGATGCTAAAAACCCCCATTGTTTCCTGCGTCCGTAAACCTATAAAACTAGAGCCCGACCAAGGTGGTTATAAAGTACATCGGTTCTGTCAGATATAAATCCACCACTCTGACTAACCACTAAACGCCGTAGCCTTTTGTCCATGGAACAGTTTCACCTTTGATGAATGTTAATTTTAGCCTTTATTTAGCTGATGCCATGGCATTGCTCAAGGCAATTTACCATGACAGTTATTTTTACCTATTAATATAGAAGGGGATCCTTACTCTCTATCTTTGGAGTAATTCAGGGTAAACACTCTCCCACAAAAATGCTCCATCGCAGAACAGGCAATGCAGAGTTTGCATGTTTCCTTTACATTTGTGTAGGTTTCCTACCAAGGACATGACGAAGACAATGATAAACCACTTCTGTACCCTCCCTTACCTTGGAAACCATGTAAGCAGCCACTATTAGTTGACTTCAGCTTGACAGCACTTACCTGTACTTGGCTCAGGAGCACTAAAGTGGGAGGGTGATTTGAAGCAGGGGTGTTCAAATTAAAGCTGTAACCACCGTAGCACCTGCTTTAATGTTCTGGCTCACCGCCCCAGTATTGTCTAAATTTCTGCACGACGGCAAAGAACACATTTTGAAGGAGAAATTAATTTACCGGAGAAGGTGTGAAGTTTGTGAAGACAGTGTATCTGGTGTATGTTTTGGCTTATTCTGATATTATTAAATCCGGGTTGGCGGATCACCAGAAACACATCCGCCACATACTGAAGGAGAAATTAATTTACTGGAGAAAACTGAGTAAAACTGTATTTTTCAGTTTTTCAGACAAAGGAGGTTTCTTTTAAAGATATACAAAACGAACATTAAGAGAGCATTACAATAGAGAGAAGTTGAACTGCAAAGCTATCCACATTAAAACAAGAAATAAACAGAAATAAGAATCAGTATACAGAAACACTTGCTTTCATGTTAAGAAAATCTACACTGTATATCAAAGTACGGTATGTTGTAGGCGAGCAAAGATGTACGCATTTTTGTGCATCAGACTGTTCTGAAAGATGCAGAAATCACATGATTCACAACAGTGTTCAATGTGAACAACTTGAAAACGTGAACCATGCTGTAATCATCAAAGCCTACCCAACAACTGGAATATTCTCTTCCTGTAGACCACACAGGTTTTAAAATAATTATTCTAAGCAGTAAAACACTGAGTAAATCTAAAATTGGTCCATTCTGAAACACATGCTATGTGTTTTCAAACCTATACAAATATAATGCAATTACTGAAACATCAAGAGTACATCACATTTTACGAAATGAATATGCTGTCTATGAGGACTGTAAAGACATGTACGCAAGGAGCCAAGTTTTAATTATGCATTGCTATAGAACTGAATTATCAGTGCTGTCTCAGTTCATTTTCATCAATGTGCACTGGGTGGTATGACTAGATCCCATGTCGCCATGCTGAAAAGGCAGTGTGCAGGATTAACCCATGAGCGTGTGCTTTCCACGTGCACACAATAGTAAACGCACACTGCTATATTTTGATGCAGAAGGCAGTTGACTGAGTGCTGCCAGAGTCTGCCGACGGCACTGGAGTGGACGATTTGAAAAGGGCTTTTAGAATGGTCTGCGGATCAACTTCAGCTGGTGGCTGAGAAGAGTCTGAACGACCACTTAGGCGAGATAGACAAGGAGGAAGCCCCACTTTCTTCACCGCCTCACCTCCACTACTGCCAGGGGTGTCACTCAGCCTTCTAAAAGGAGATGAGCATTAGTCACGACATCCTGTATGTTGCTACAAAATGCATACAGCATTAAAGAACAAAAAAGTTTCAAACGAAATGGGGAAAAAAGCTAAAAGAAAAAGACTCACAGCAAAATTGGCTGATCAGAGCTGATAACATTTCCTTGAATGTGAAGGTTACATTTCATGGGCTGACCTGAGGAAAGGGAGGACAGATAAGAGACTGATGCTGCAGGAACCTCGATCACGGATTTATCTATAGATGTACCGCAAGAGCACACAAACGAGCAATAAATCAAGACTTAAAAGTTACTCCCTTTACAGTGAATGCAGAAATTTACATTAGAGCCCCCTCCCTCATCCATATGAACTAAACACATAAAGATCAAGAAATGCAGTATAAACGTAGGTTCTGATGAGCTCCATCAGCATAGGCATCCCATCTCGGCCACTCACCATCCAGGCAGCGATTGTTGTATTTCCTATAAGCTGTGATGGCATCCTGCTTCCTGACAAACACCACCTCTGCCACACCCACACGGAGGAGACGTGCTCGCTTCAAGGCTCCACACACACAGAAGAGTTCCTGGGGATGTGCAGTCCCACACAAACATAAGATGCACAACCAGTTTCCAGACATCGTACACGTTTGATACTGCTAAACGTAAAGCATTAGAGAAATAACTTCACAATGATATACTCATTTATACAAGAGAGTATTCAGATTTTTTCAATCCAGGGTATATATCTTAATCAAGGGTACTTCTACAGCAGGAGTCCTATTCGAACCAGGACCCTTTGTAAGACATCTGCTCCAACAATTATGCTACTTATTGCTTCATTTCTCCTCCGTATGTCATTAGGAGTTTTTGACAAATGAAAGCATACAGAATTCTTGTTGTAAAATAAATGTTTTTTTGATCAAACATTCTGCTACAAGGACAAATCAGGTTCACATCAAGTAACAGTAGGCAGGAAATTTTTTAACACAATATCATTAATGTGAACTTGTGATAAGTAAGGTATACTTACGACAATATCTTCCTCCGTAACACGAGGGTGAAGATTGTTCACCATCATTTTGGTCCCCTCCAGCGGACTAAATGCTGGCTGTAGAGTAAAGGAGAGAATTTTGATTTGTAATTTGACCTAGAACTGTTACTTTCACATTGTTTGCACTGTTCCTAATGATGTCTTCAACATGTGATGCTGGATTCAAATTTAACGTTTAAATTCACCGCAGAAGACCACATTTGAGGACAAGGACACACCATTGAGGCTGTGAGCTGAGAAGTGGCATCCTCACTATCTGCACTATGCTGGGCTTGGTCAGTGACCAGGGTTCTAGACACCGGTGGCAAGTTAGGAAGCGTGGAACAGGAAGCTGGTGGACTGACACTGGACCTGGGGCCTGCAACAGCCATAGGGGGAGGAGGAGGAGCTGTATAGCTGTCATTCTGGACCACTTTAGTGATGGGAACTGGCAGAGAAAAGGGTGCAGAGCTCAAACCAGCCTGCAAAAAGGGAGGAGGAAGAGGGATATATGTATGTAATGCAGAAACTGATATAGATTAACATTGAAACAGATCTCCCACCCCCATTTCAGAACTCATGTATGAGAGTGATTATTGGTGAAAAGTGCCTACAATACGATGTAGATGAACATCGAGCACAGACTTTTGAAGATTAAAAATGGAGAAATGTTACACATTAACACTCACCTGTTTCTGCAGAGCACCACCAGACATTGTGATCTTCATCTGTTTACTGGGAGTGATGTTATCTTCACTTGACAGACACTGGATTAAATTACAGCAAAGGACATTCATGCTCACACAAACTGCTCCAAAAGTTGAGTTTGTCAAGGCAATTATATTAAAATCCATAAAACAAAAACTGCACTCGCCTGCGTGCTGCTACTGGGAACACAAACACAGGCACCAGTTGTTATTTCCATCGGCCTCTGCTGGAGAGACAGAAGCAATCCACAGAAAAAGATGTGAGATGAAACAGATATTTAAACCCCTCACAGCAGCATTCGACCATTTCTCAAGAAAGCTGTCAAGCAGCCAGGATAACAGCAAGCAAGTGCAACCAAAATACTATTAGCACAACCAAATTACTATTACTCTGCTGTTAATAACGGCAAGGATATGTTAGCTGATACACATCAATAGTAGTATAGCTTTCCTGTACACCAATTTAATTGGTACTGCTATTTTGATGTTTTTTAATATGTTCAAACTTCATCGCTGTTTTGTCTCTACTATATTGTATGTATGCTGCTGTAACCTCATGCAGATTTCTTTTGAATTACAAAGTTCTCAATTCATGCATTCAACACAATCTCAATGAAGCAAATCTCCAAACATAAACAGCCATTCTCATTACATTAAATTATATTTTTAAAAAAGCTGTTGTCATACCCACGCAGTTCAGGGTCAAGTACAGTGGGGGTCACAAGAATTATTGAGCAACAGCACTTTGTTCTACCTGGACAGTCTTGGTGATCTTGAGCAAAGACAGAGGCCCTGTGCTTGGTGCAACTGCAATGCTCCTCTTGAGGCTCAGCCTTTCACGTGCATCCATCCCTTGTTCAGATCCACCTGCTTGCTGTAATGCTGCTTCCATTTCTGAATTTAATCCCTGAAGGCGTGTGGAGCGATTCACACTTGGAAAAGATTTCTTTGCGCCGCTGTTGTTGCTGTGCATCCGCTTTGTGTTTGCCTGTAGATTTACTTGTAAGATGTCCTGTATCAGTGACTGAGCAGTGTTACATAACTGTTTTTGCCCTTGTTGTTTACGAGAGTTGATCATCTGTCTGGCATCTTGAACGGCTCCTCCTACCAAACGGCTTCGAAGTCTAAAGAGGGTGTCTTTCTGGGTGAGTTTCTCTCTTGCATCTTTCACTGGGAAAACTACAGAAAAGACAAAATTTGCAAGATGCCAACACCAAGGTGCTAATGTACTGCAGTGACAAGCAGGTAATTTTATTAACAGGTTATTTATGTAACTAATTGCATTATGTCAATGAAAGAGTGGATGCTGAATACATGTGGTACCCTGACACACATGAAATGCTGTAGCTCTTACCTGTTCTTCCACTACCCAGTCTCTGTCTGACGTCAGACACCCTGATCTTCTCTCGGGCGTCAAAAGTCCCACCCATAAATACTGTACTTCTGTGAAATCTGAAAAAAAAAAAAGCAACCCTCTGATCAAAGTTGCACAATCCTGTAATTAAAAGCATCTCCAACACAACAAAACATCACACTGAAAACTGAACTGAAAATATTTTATATGCGGGAATATTTATTTTTTACATGTACATGTACGTATTCATTTAGCAGACACTTTTCTTCAAAGCGACATACATCTCATAGAAAATACAATTTGTGCATTACATTACTAGAGAGAGACTTGGATGCAGAAGCATGATTCTTAAGTAGTCAGTTTGTTTCTTTCCACTATATGAACCACTATATGTACATCATACAAGTAGCTGCATAAAACTTTATCCTAATATCATATTATTATGTAATAATAAATTAATAATATAATATGCAAACTGCCCACACACTAAGGGAAAATTAGGTAAAAAATAGCATCACTGTTGGACCTGATATCTCACAAAGGTTCCTGGTTCGAACGGGACTCCTGCTGAAAAAGTTCCCCTGATAAAAATACTTATCCTGAACGGAAAAAAATAAGAATACTGTGTTGTATAAATGGGTATATCATAGCAAAGTTATTTCTCTAATATTTTAAGTGGCCTTGGGCAAAGAAGTCAGGTAAACATGGTAGCACAGCGGCACAGCGAGTAGCGCTGCTGTCTCACAGCGCCTGCGTGGTGCAGGTGGAAGTGCGTTTGATCCCCACTCAGTCTGTGTGGAGTTTGCATGTTCTCCCTGTGTATGCATGGGTTTCCTCTGGGTGCTCTGGTTTCCTCCCACACTCCAAAGACATGCTGTTCAGGTTCTCCCATAGTGTGTGAGCGACAGAGAGAGTGTGTGTGTTCCACTGATGTATGGATGAGTGACCCATTGTAAGTAGTGTATCTAGCAATGTAAGTCACCCTGGTGAATAAGGTTTGTGGGCTGATAACACTACACAGAGTTCACTGGAAGCCAAAGTGTCTGTTAGATGTAAACAATAACTGGACATCTTGCCATTCATCTCTGGAGCCTCCTGTACTTTGGGAGTCATTCTGCTAGAAATTACTTCATATCATAGTATGAACTTGGATTTGCTGTTGCATTTTTTCAAATTGCCCATGTTGTCAATTTCAGACGCTCGCAGATGTATAGATATTTTTTTACAGTCAATGAGTGGAGAAAAGTGACACACTAGTCTGCTGCTGCTGGCGGTGGAACAACACCGTGACCGTTGACAACGTTGTACTAGTTTACTACTACTAGTCTACTGCGGAACAATATTTTTTAATTAATCCAACGGATACCGTGAAAATATTCAGAGTTCGCAACGAGCAGATAAAACGAATACATTATGATCTGATACCTGTTCTGGGTTACTCTAATATTAGTAAAGCCGCGTCGGCGGATCACTTCGTCCGTAGACCCGTCCGCCATCTTGGTCTTCTGACGGAACAATACAAGTGGTGTTTAACACCTCAGGCGCCGCGCAGTGATTAGAGGCGTATGTCGTCACGGACAATGTTGGCACACTTGCTTGCTAGTATTTTCGTTGGAAAAAATGCACATTTACAGGTTACATTTTAAATTTGAATATTGCAGTGTTGGCACATTGGGTTTTGTACAGCATGAGAATAGTTTGAGGCATGAATAATCCCAGACACTTTGAGGCGCGTTTGACGCAGCAAAAGCGCCGATTAAGACGTAAGTAACGCCACCCTCCCCGTGCTTCATTCAATTGACAGTGATTGTGTTTGCATGTTTTCTACAGAGTAGTAATAATGAAATACTGGTTATTCAATGGGTGGAACTTTCGAGTCTCTGTGTAAATGTGACAGGACCCTTACAAAAGAAAGGGGTCCGTGGGTCAGAAGCACAAAGGAGCCCTGTCGTATGTAAAGTGACCAACAAAAGTAATGGACATGTCTAAAACACTACTGATGTGTGACATGCACCTGGATATGAATGTAAAGGAAAATGATGGGCGACTAACTCCCATTTGTTGCTTCATGCATAAAATAGAATAAACGTAAGCATACTATGAACAGCCGACTGGAGACCAATCCAACATCTGCCAAAACCCAGCAAACCACAGATTGCCCAGTTCAGTGGTTGCTCCACAATTGAATTGCCAGATCCAGGTCAATCTTTGCACACTTGTCTACTTACCATACATGTATTAAGCTTAATATCCTCCTCTTCATTGTGTGGCATCATCATAACTGTGCTGTGTGACACATACAAGGTGGCAGTGAGCTCTATGAGCTATTGTGGAAATTAATTGTGCTTGTGGCAATTCTGTTCCCGTGTGGGGGTTAGCCAGCACTTTCAACTTGTACTTACTGAAACTGTTCTTTGGATTATTTTCTTCTGTTACAACACGATGCTTGTGCCCCAAGAACAGCTTTCGGGACCTCCGTAATGTGCCAAGGGTCCTGCCTAGCTTAGAAGTACATATTCTATGCTTTGCATGAATGTACTGCCTACTGAATGTTTTGGTTGTTGAACTGGCAATGACACTTTTTCTATGCAGCACTTTGCAGAATACTCAAAATCATATAAGCATTATTTTTAAATTATTCTCTGTGATCCTGGCCTGTAAACCTGTACATTTTGTGCGCGTGCAAATGCATAATATTCATATGGCGTAAGTTAGAATTCACAGGAGTTGACAACTTTTATAACAATAATGATCACAATATAAAAAAAAAATTCCATGCTAAAAAAATAAACAAAAAGACTTTATATAGAACTTTTCTGTACATAGTTCTATTGTAGAAATCTTCCCTGCGGTGTGTAACAAATCCCACCAGTTTTCAGAAAACTCACTAACATCCCTTAAATTCACCACCCAATATCTTGTTTTAATCTCCACTATTCTTACTCTTCTAACAGCATTTCAGTAACTTCCCCTCTTCGAAAAAATTATACCCCCCCGTACCTCATTTAGTACATATTCACACAAACTTTGCTTCTGTACCACTTCTGCACTCTTGTCTGAAGGTAGGGCTTTGTTACAGGCGATTCCCACACACCACAGCCACCTTAGAGCTCCCCTGATTCTCTCTCCTCTGAACTAGAAAGCCTGTTTCTCTCAAGTGACAGCGACCGCTCTTTGCCTCGATCAAAGTCTCTTCCTCTAGGAAACTCTAGTGAGTGTGATTCTTCTCGCTGCCAGGCCACACTCTCCTTGAGCCACTCTCGTCCCCCTGGTCCTTGTCCCTCCTCTCCACTCTCCAGCGGCAGTGGCTTCTGCCTTTCTCTCAGGTGTGGAGATCTGTCTCTGGAGGACCTAAAAATAGCAAGGTTGCATCAGAAAACAACACCCAAGTGACACTTACGATTCTAAAATAAAAACAAAAATTAACACCACTGAACAATCAAAGAATCTGAATAGCTTGATATTATTCATACAAACTACTTCAAACCAAATTTTTACTAGTCACACAGGTAAAAATAAAATGTACCCAACTTGTTAATGGAACAAATCGAGTGAAATGAAAAGTTGCCTTCTGTTTTTCTGTTAATATCCTGGTAAGGCAGTAACAGTGAGTGCATTACACAGTTTCCGCAATAAATGGGGACTACCCAAAACAAGATGAAGTGCATACCTCTTCTTCTTGCTCTTATGGGAGTAGGAGTGTGAGTGAGAGTGGGAGTGTGAGCGTGAGCGATGCCTGTTCTTGTGCCTGTGTCGCCTCTCACGCTCTCTGTCCCGCTCCCTGTCACGCTCCCCTCCTTCCTCGCGGGAACGAGAAGGGCGATGTCGTCTGCTGTGGTGAGAGGAGGAGCTTCTGCTGTCCCTATGGGGGAAAGAGTAGACATTGCCTTCAAAAAAAAAACTGACTTTGAATTATACTGCATGTTTCTGATGCCTTTGTTTCTTATATCATCAAAGTAAAACACAATTATTGTAAAATAAACTATTACTTAAATACAATGTTAATTGATGTAAAAAACTAAATTCAAAAATTTTATCATCTAAGTACATTAGAAAATCACAATCATTAAAGAGCCATTAGCACACATGTAATTGAAAATGCTGGTATATAAGCAATAGCTAAGTGGACCACAAATCTGTAACCCGTGCCTCTGAGCTCTTTCCGTCATTATACCAGTACTCCTTGATTTGTGACCAACCGGACTTACATCAGCCATCCCGTTAACCTTATTATATTATTTTTTAATCCTGATGTTTGCTCATAATGGGTAACAACATCCGATCCATCTGCACACTATAACGTCGGGCTGGCCACAGTGATGCAAAGTTATTGTTTAAGTCTCAGTTAGCGTTTGGGTGTCTACCGGCAATTGCATTTTATTACAAAACTCTGATGAACATAGGTTTTTTTTTTTTCCCCCACCATATGAACCAAACTGCACTTAAGTATCACGTATTTGCATGTAAGTTTCTCTTCCTGCTAATGTAATGCACACGTATTTTCTATGAGATGTAAGTTGCTTTGGAGAAAAGCATCTGCTAAATGAATAAATCAGAATCAGAAAGTTTTATTGGCCAGTGTGGTTCTAGGTGCCTCCAGTATTTACAGACAAACAGCTGACAGAGAATTACAGAATGACTAAATAATAACATATTTACAGAGTATACAAACATAAGAGTATAAATAGTAGTATAAATACTAAAAAAAGTAAATAATTAAATTACCAAAAGTGGTTGGATAATGTTGCACTGACAGGACACCTATAGAGGAGTGTTAACTGTTCATGACAGTTTTTATAATAAATGTAAACTCATTGTTTTTGATTGCTTTCAAGTCACTTTTTCAAGTTAAAAATAACTACCTGTAAAAGTGAGTGTTCTGGTGGTACAGAAAAGAATGTAGAAGAGTAATTTAGAAATGAAAGCACAATAGTGCAGCATGAAAATACTGCATTTAGATTATTATTCTAAATACTCTATAAAAGTATTTTAGCATGAATGATGAGTGAAATTAGTGAAAAAATAGGAAAGCCCTTTAATAAAATATAGCATTGATATGTAATAATTGTTTATATATCCATGGTGTATATAATCAGTACAAGGGGATTTGTAACTTACTACATGGTTGCCAGAACAGAAGCCTATTGTATATTGAGGTCTATCTGTACTTCAACCAACTGAAGTTGTAGAGGCAAAATCCCTCTCATAACCAATGAGATCTGTTTAAACTGAAATTGTGTTTTGTTTCTCAATAAAACTTTATCTATCATGGCAGCTACATAGACAAAAGGTTACCATTTCAGTTTTATAGAAATCAGGCTGATTTTGCGGGGCTTGTGCCTCCCTCTAGGACAATAGCAGAGGAAACCGATACATTTACATATTTAGCTGATGCTTTTCTCCAAAGCGACTTTAGAATGTTAAGCTAATTAGAATTATCTATCCATTTATACAGCTGGGTAATTTTTACCAGAACAATTTTAGGGTAAATACCTTGCTCAAAGCTACTAAAGCTGAAGGTGAGATTAGAACCTGTAACCTTCAGGTCCAAAGGCAGCAGCTCTAACCACTACACTAGCAGCTACCCAAATACCCAATTGCATGTATCCAAATACAATTTGTCATAAGTTGCTCAGTAACCATCTGTACTCACGGCTTATTCCACAGTGACAATATTCCAAAACCTTACCTCTTTCTTTCCCTCTCTCTCTCTTCCCGCTCTCGTTCCCGCTCTCGCTCCCATTCCTTCTCTTTCTGTTCCTCTCTGTCACGCTCCTCCCGTCTCCGGAGTCTCATTTTCTCCTGCTTTTCAGCAACCATTTTCTTTTTATGAGAAGGACAACATCATTAGGTGCTTTTAATAAAGAAAGCATACAGAATTCTTGTACAATAAATGTATTTTTGTAAATTCTTAAACTTTTTTTTTTTTTAATCAACGATGCAGTTCCACGCCGGCAGTTAAACCTCAAAAGTTTTATTCTTTAGCTATTCTTTTATTCTTTATCAATCCATCTTCAATATATTCTTGTGAAATACAGGGAGCTTATCCCAGAACCACAGACAGGGTACACCCTGGACAGGACACCAGTCCATCATAGATGATTGCACAACTATGATAATAGAATTTGCTGATGGCCTTATGCAATGTAACAAATATGAAACTGACTTACACAGCTGGATGTTTTAATGAACAATACAGGGTAAGTCATTTGAGCAGCAGAGGTAGCTGTAATTCTTTGTCCTTAACCATGTTATTTCTTCCTCCCTATAACATTTGTATTTAGTTTGTCATTGCATTCAGTTTCTTTACTCAGCAATCACGTCAATCAGCCTTTTGTGTTTCTCAGAGCTGCAGAGATTCAGTGAAAAATACTGTTCATCCGATTTATTTATTTGATTTGGTACTATGTACTATTAACATTACTACCCTTTTTGCTGACATCCTTGCCCAAGAATTACAATGTTAGACAATTAACGTTATAATGAGGTACACATTTATACAGAAAGATATTTTTACCATATCAATTTATAGTAAATACTTTGATCGAGGAAACTACAGCAGCTCACACCAGGAACATTCACAGTATAACTATGGCAGTCGATGTAGAAAAGTAGAATAAGAAATCATGAGTGCAATCTCCCTTTTCCCCCCTTTCACTCCTCTCTCACCCTCAGTTTCTCCAACTTCTCACGGATCTCAATGAAGCCCAGGTGAAGTTTCCCTCCAAAATGGTCAGCAAGGCGACGGTCATTATCATGAAGACCAAGGTAGGCAGAACAGACTTCACAGACTCTGAGCTTCTGCTGCTGGAAACTGGAAGCTGGCATTGAATTCCTGTATATATCCTATTTATTAACACAGATACAGAAATATAGATGTTACGTTCACAGAAAGACAATGCAACATATTCTTCTTCTTCATCTATGTAAATGCACAACTTCCAAGCTTTTCTAATTATAAGAATCAATATCCTGCTTTCACCATTAATTTAGTAATACGATTAATAGTATGACATGAAAAGAAATTGACATCACAGGTAAAATAAATGTTCCGATCAAAACCACAATACCAACACTCCGGCAAGTTCTGGTTGGAATAAACCTTCACCTCTGCTTCTCTTTTCAAGGCCCGTGTTTTCTCCACCTTCTCCAGCAACTGCTGTGCCTCTTCCACATTCCCCTCCACTCCCAACTGTTCTGCTTTTGCCAGCAGCTTCCCAATCTCTTCGTTGAGCTCGTGCACCCGCTCTGCCTGGAGACAGGAACAGGAAAAAAGAACACTGACTTATAGACCAGAAACAAAATCTCAGAGTGAGAGACTGCCTACTGCACCTACATGCAAATGAGGAAAACAGAAGGAAATATTTATAGCAAACAAATCTGCAGTAATAAAACTGTGTATTTAAAAAAGAAGAGGAACAAGAGCAACACCTTTGCTGCAACCTCCGAACTGATCTCCTCTTGTGTTTCAGCCAGGCGTTTCTTAGCCAGCTCCGTCCTCCGGTCACAGTCCGCAATGAAGGACTGCAGGTGCTCTGTAGCCTGAAACACAGACGTAAGAAGATAGATCAGGTACATCAAGAAAATCACATATAAAAGAGGTGCAGAGGGACAAGGTAGCTGTGACAGACTTACATAACATCACAACAGAATGATGAGGGACATTACATGAATAGCCAAAGGAAAGAGACTTACATCAAGCTCAAAAAAATACTCCTTCTGCTTGGAGGCAATCTCATAGTCAGCCCTGAGGGCCAGGTCATGAATCTTCATACACTCGCCCAAGTCCATTCGCTGTGTTATGAAAACATCGAAATAAGGTAAACTTCTCTGACTAACAAGTCATATAGTGTATACCTTATAAATGCTGTCATGTTACTTACTAAGCTCTAGCTTTTGAGTGTTCAGGGTAACCATTAAATCATGTCAGTATGCACAGAGCTTAATGTAACACAGTATGGGATTCACACTGAATTATCAGAACAGTATGATATAATGTTTTATGATGGAATATACAGATTATATGAGCAATATCAATTGTTAAATAAATAATAAATTGGTGCTGAAGAGACGCATGGCCTACAGTATACTTACCGTGCCGGACAGAATGTCATGAGGACAGGACTCCAGCAGGTGACTCTTGCACACCCTCTCGTCTGTGAACTTTATTCTCTGCCGCATGCTGTCCCCTGGAAGCAAACACACAGCATACTGATTTGCAAATCGTGTCACGTTTTCACTCGTATTATTTTGAAGTGAATGATTTTTTCCCCGAGGTGCAAGTGTAATTTAACCCTGTCTGTGAGAGTACTGCCAGTGCAACTACTGGTTTCTGAATTGTAACAAGAAAGTCTCAGTTGTAGCTAAATATTTGTGTAGTTTTTGCTAAGTTTGGGTGCCCAATACTGAACAAGCTGTAACTCCACTGCCTAATTTCAGTATTCATGTAATGAGTCACCCAGAACTCAGGATCATAAACCAAATAATGAGAATATTAGTCTATAATTAGATCACTCTGGCTTTCCAGTCTAGAATAGTGCGAAATACTGCTCCGCTTCCTTCTGGATCATGTCATTCAACTATCGCTCCAACCTGCACTTAACAAACAAATGCACGGAATAAAGTTCAATTCCACATCAGAGCTGTCAAACACAGATCGTTTGAAAACGAAGTCAGTGACATACGCAAAAAGCATGATGAAACACAAACTAGCGCAACACTTTTGCAAATCGAAGCGTCACTTGAAAACGCAGCTGCAATTAGAGACATTACTTTTTTTTATTATTAAATTTAAAAAAAAAAGCATGACGTCTGTAACGTGTCTAGCTAGTAGTGGCACCTGTCTGCCACACGTGTGCAGGCAGGGAGGGAGGGCCGCTTCAGCCCGACTCAGTCAGTGAAGCCCCGCTAAGCCTAAGGCTAGCTGTTCAGCAACACTCAGTCTCAAAGTCACACATTCCCTTTGGAACTTAAGCTGCGGGAGGAGAGAGACCATTTCATTTCGCTCTAACAGACAGAGCACGTCTCGGTGCAGTAGTGTCTGCCACCGAACTCACCGTCTCTTCCGGTGCCCATCAGCTGGTCCAGCATGGCCCGCATTTGCGCCTGAGCCGACATCTTCCCCGCGTCTGCGTCTCCGTCTCACTGTCGGACTAACTGTGACTGTAAGCCCGGGAGCACGAGCCCCGAGCACGAGCCCCGAGCACGAGCCCTGAGCACGCGCCCACTCGACTCGCGCAGCGACAGCCCGAACGCGACAGGCCTATCCTATGCTTCGCCGAGGCTAACTTTCCGGCTAAGACTGAGGCGAACTTCTTCTTGAGATTCCCTGGCTTGAAATCCCTCTCAGTGTCACCGGAGTTAAAACTACTGACAGTTCAGATATCCCTCTCCTTATCTGTTAGTATTAATCCTATGTGTATGTATTAATTAATCGTCCGTTATCTTCTGGGTCTGTCTGATGATAGTACCGAACGGCTAGGTTGCTAGCAATAATATCAAAAGTTTTTTGCTCTTTTACGTAAAACGCACGTTTTTATTTTATTTATTATTCACTTTTAATTCGCACACCGGTTATGTACGAATTATTTCAGTTGTAATTCGCATTTTTCAGCCCTATATCGCTTGGCTTCCTCTCCTCCAGAGCGCGCTCTGCTCGCTCTCCGAGCCTCTATCCCTTCCTGGCTCGAGGAAGCTCCGCGCGCTCGCTGACTCCGTGTACATTTACGTCATCATCATTCCTCATTATCATGTAGCCTCGCATTTGTACGCGATGTTTTCATTCATTCCTCTCTGCAGGTTTTTCAACCCCACATAATTTCTGCTGGTATTTTAAGAATATGATTAGACCTCTTCATGATTTATTGTTACCGAAATGGAAAAATAAATTTAATCTGAAAACGTCATGTACGTAATTGTGTAATTTGACCTGTATGACTTGATTTTTTTTTTTTTGGTATGTTATGTTTTTAGTTTCATTAGATTAGTATTCCTTGTTGTTGTGCGCCTATTATAACCTGCTTCGATGACGTATATAACAGGGGCTGCCTTGACATTTCACTTAAGGGGAACAATTTCAGCGCTGTATATACACAATATCTGAAAGTACAGTAATAAATAATGAAAAGAGAGAAAAGCGGTTGCTCTGTAGTCAGCTGTGTACTTCTAAATGTGTCCAGGAACATTAGTCCGTGATCCACGCCACACTGACTGTACAAAAAAGTGCTGCCACATGACAAATGTCATGATTTGTGCTGGGTAGTGTCGTTAAAACTACATGTTGTTCTGCTTGAAAGACATTTGTGATTAATAAAACAGCATGCGGGCTTTTTATTCTTTTGCAGACGTTGCTGAATATGTTAAATCGCTACAAGCAAGCCCGGTGTAAAACGATCTGTTGAAGCACAATGGGGGGGCGAGTCAGAATGTCAGCCAGGGGTTAAACAGGCCTGGCTTTCAGCCTTTGACTTGAATCAGCTGTCAGTGTGGGACACCAGGTCCCCCTGTGTGGTATTTCTGTTCCCTTGTTGCACATGGGTCCCCCACAACACCTACTTTATAAACATTTAGGATTAGTTTATGTCAGCAACCTACACTCATGACTTCTTGCCTTTCTTCCAAATTGTAACGACAATAGAAAATGGCGTCAAATTTGTATGCTGACATTCTGCACATAACTCCATGTAACATGAAAGCAAAGCGGTCATTTAGCATTGACTAGAATTTTGGGAAACAAGTAAGTATAAGAATTTAGTAACGTTCAAGTAGTCCTAAAATGTGATATACACTGTATTTCCCTATTAAACACTATGTCATACATCCAGCTTGTTTAACTACGGTAGCAGAAAAAATACGCGGAACAGGGCAAATTCTCGCTTAAACGTCACATAACCAACACAGAAACAATGAAAGGCATTTCTCTGCTTGTCTTATATTAACAGTACAATAAAAGCAGAGAAATGTAATAATAATGCCTGTAATAATCCACTTCCCTAGAAGCTATGAAAATTATCACAAATACTGTGTACACCCTAGACTAGCTGTGGACGCTGTATAGTATAGGCAGTAAGTCTGTTACACTTCGAGAAATGGGACAGGATTTAAAAGAAAAAAAAAATAACGAACTGTGTGGAAAGTAAACCGCTGAAGTAGGTGAGGAACACTTTCTCGTGCGCGCGCACACAATTGCTCTCTCTCTCCCTAACACACACACACAAACAGACAGACAGTGAGAGTCGCTCTTTCCCTCTAACACGCACACAAAACCGCAGGAGTCGTTATAAAGTGATGCCGCTGAACCGCCAGGGCAGCCGCGCGCACGCGCGCAGTAACTACGTGTCCCAGAACGCGCTGACAGCGAGCTCTGCGTGAGCCGAATCTGCCCTTCATGGCAAACTGAATCCCGCTCTCGGCGATCGGATGACATCGGGCAACTTGTAACGTCAGCCTGCGCTGTGTGCACGATGGCCGCCGCCTTGTCCCGAGCCCTCAAGCTGCCCGGTAAGATGGAGGAGGAGCGGCCGGGCCCGTTCCTGGTTCGGCCCCGGTCCGGTTCGGTTCTCCCATCGGCATCGCCGTTCTCTCCCCCCTGCCTCGCTTCCCTTCCCGTTAGCTTGTCGTGCGCCCGCAAGAGTCGCTAATTGATCCGATGAACACGCGCGGCACTTCGTTACTATCGTGGCGGTTGGTTTCCTAAAGCAGCCGTTCTCGTCGCTATCCAATGATGAGGAGATTATTGACGCTAACATGCCGTACATGTTCGTTAGCCTCCCTTCCCGCCTGCCCTGTGGCGTAGCTTTACTGTGTTAAGATCGTAGTAATCGTGGTTACCCTCCCGACTACAGGGCACGCGTTACTGGCTATATTTTACAACAGGGTTCACAGCTGCAGTGTAAACATGTACAGCGCGCAGTATTTGTGTTATTTCAGCTTCCAGCACATCATGATCATCATCATCATCATCATCATGACATGATATATGTTAGCGGATAGAAAGAGGAACGGAGAGTCGCCCTCAAAGCACAGACAGATACGCCGTTTCCCTTCCTTTCCCCTTCCATCTGGCTCATGACAAAAATAAATAAAAAAAAAAAAAAAAAAAACTAGGCTACCCGGTGTCTCTGTATGTTCCCAATAAAACACGTTTCACAGATGTTATTTTCGTCCCTTTTTCGGTCTTGCTGCCTCTTTATGTGTTAAATCCCGAAATCATCATGTGTCCCTGGAACTGAAATATACCGAGACGATTTTTATTGAAGTCGATCAACTGTTTCTGAATGCGGGGCTGTTTTGTGTCTCCAAGAACTTTTCGGTGTCGCGTGAATATGCTGCGCTGTGTTCGCTCACCTGGACAGGTAAAAAGGGCTCCGAACTGGGGGAGTACGATCCCCTCACCCAGGCCGACAGCGAGGAAGAGAGCGAGGAAGACGACCTGGTCCTCAATTACCCCCGCAATGGGCTCGGCAGGGGAAACTGCATGGGTGCGGGCGCGGGCCCGGCCGAGCTTCTGGGCAGCAGGGCTGGAAGGCTGGTGGAGGAGGAGGAGGATGAAGTGGATGAAGACGAAGATGAATGGAGAGATCGGTATCCCAGCAAAGCCCGACAGGACAGGGATGAGCTGAAGACCAGGCAGTACTGGAGCCAGAGGGAGAGTAGCAGAGATGCCGGGATCGAGGATAGGGGCTGCGCCAGGTCCGGCGGTGACTCTGGCCTCCGCCTGGACCCGGCATCTGACCCGGAGGCAAAGAGGGTCCGGATGCGCGGGGCAGTCCGGACGGCATTTTTCTTGGTGCCCCTCTGCTGTGCTGTGCTTCTGGTTCTGCTGTGTGCTTTTCTGCTGCCCTGCCAGCAGGGGGAGCTAGACAAAAGACCCCAGTGGGAAACGGGGATGGGTGAAATAGGTGAGTGACGCCACTTTGCCTTCCCGCACGTACTGATGGGATTACGCTGTATTGGGACTCGCTTCGAAGAGAAGTGTGTACTTGTCCGCATGCAGCCGCTGCAGTGAGCGCTGCCAGAGAGCGTTTCCAGAAGCTAAAGGGTTACTTAAGACTGTGTCGGTACTGCCCTGGTCATCACAGTGTAGGAACTTTAAAAGTACACAAAACAGTACGTTAATAGTTGTCCCCTACAGGAAGCAACTTGCCGCCGCTTGGATTATGGGATGTCGACAATGACACTGTTGAAGATGTATTGGTATCGGTCATTCAGCCAACTAATGACAGCCTGCTTCCAGGCTCCCAAGGCAACAACAAAGGTACTTCTTCGACTGGTTTGGTGAACTCTTTTGTATGGTACGCTGCATCTGCTGACAAAGAGGATATCTATACTAAGCGAATATTATGTTTCCCAGTGCTGTTGTGCTGCGGTGAACTCCATGTTATTTATTAAATCTGGTATGCCGCTCCAGTGAAAGGCAGCTGCCAAACACTACAGGTATAAACTGATTGGTCTCACGTTCTCCCCCCTTGTCTCTCTGCCAGAGTACAGTGTGGCCGCACTGTCTGCTGTCAGTGGAAAGGTGCTCTGGAAGACGGCCCTTAAAGAGGCCACAGTGTGCATACAGTGTGGCCTACGACCCCAGGCACGCCCTGCGATCCCTGCGCACAGAGCTTTCCTCCAGCGCCACTCGGCTCCAACAGCACTGGGGAGGGGTAGCGGGCCAGTTTGTCTCCTCATCGGATCGGCCCATATCACCGCGGTTGATGGCTCCACTGGTTAGAATGCAGCTTTAAATTGCATAATTTATATACAGTTTATAATATAATTAGGGTTAGTCCTCCTCTAAGGGAAGTTTACTGACCCCAGACTAAGTGTCAGTTAGGGTTAGAGCATAAAACCTGTAAATTTCAATGACACACTCGACATCCAAGAGTTTTCGCTGCATTTGTCGTTGAATTCAATAATACAATAATACACATTTGCATTGCCACCTGATCTCATCCCAGTCCTTTCTTATTGTAAAATTAAACTCTCATAGGACAGTGATACACAAAAATAACTGGTGAATAGCCTCTTCTGAGGCTACCCAAAAAACTGGTCCCCTTTGCAATCTTTGTATGATGAAAGGATCACAAGTTCTTACATCATGTCCTTTTTTCTACAGCACTTTCAGCATTAACTCCACTTACTATTTGTAATGTTATGCTGCAGTACATGTCTATTAACGTGTTCCCCCATTACCAGGTAAGACACTGTGGACTGTAGCGCCTGGAGAGATAGTGTCGAAAGCAGTATCTGTACCTGATCTCACAAGAGACTCCATTCCTGATCTCCTCATTGCCACCCTACCGGCAGACCAGGTGAGGCCATGGAATTGCTGCTTTCACATCTTTGGGCATTGTAATATTCAGATGATTTCTATAGCCATCACCTGAGTTTACTTTAAGGTTAAAGGCCTTAAAACCAGAACATTTCAGACACAGTGCATTTAGTCATTTCAGGGTTTTCTTCTCGCATCATGCAGCTGCAGAGAACACGCCGCTAAAATATTGCACTGTATTATTGTGCTCTGCATGCTGTTTTCCACTATTGACAACTTTTTCTATACTAGACTCACTTTGCATGCATTTTCTGCTCAATTATTGCATTGTTATCCTGTTAAATGTATTGCCATGTACAATACTAACAACCATTTTTGTCTCAGGTGTCTGATCTCACACTGCTCCTACTCTCAGGGGTGTCTGGTGCACCAATTGGGCACCCCGTAACCTTTAACCTCACTGCGCAAGGCAAACTGATTGGCCCTGAACTGCATGTCACTAGGCAGGGAGCGTACTACATTCTGTTTGGACTGGGTGAGGAAGTCCTCTGGGTTTGCTTTTCAGATTAGGTCATCATGTGTTGGAACAAAATAATTTTCTTCGGCATCAAATTTGCAGTATTCGTTTATCAGAGTAAATGTACATTTTAAATGATATTCAGTGTAAAGTGGGTCAAAATGCTATAGAGCCAGTGCATCTGAAAAGTTTGCAGTGGCAGTTTAATGTTTATGATTTTTGGATGATTTCCACCCTCAGGAACCGTGGAAGCTGCCTGGCTGATGGACATCTACACACAGGCAACAGCCAGCGCAGCCAGTCGGGCGAAGGTGTCACCCACGGTAAAGCTGAAGGATCCCATCTGGGAAGCAATGAGGAAACCAAACTCCTCTGTCATACACATTTCCAGGTAGAAAATGCTCTCTTTGCATACTAGGTGTTTCTCCAACTAAACCATAGCCAGGGTTTAATTCTTCTCTCTTTGCTGGAGGTTTTATGTAAACATTTGATTCTTGTTAGAATTGTGACATCTGAACTCAAAAGCAACCAATTTCAATGTGTACCTGAACAAAGTGGGGAAACTTGAGACTTTTAAGTACATAAAAGAATTTTACCCTCAAGAACCAGCAAGCTGACACTTTTACTCCAATACAGTGTCCATTTACCTGCTACTCCACTAAGAGACCCACTTCTCCATCAGAGAGTACATAGCAGCTGGGACTTATAAATATGCTCACACTTTGAGCTGATCAGTTACTCTGAGAATTGCATAGAAACTTTTATGTGGAACAGATAAATATGACACGCCTACTTGCCCTATACCTGCGAGAAAAGTTTCTAGTGGGCTGTAATCTCACAATGCTCTCTTATGGTAGTCCTAACACAATTTGAAATGTCAAGCGTATTCAGTAAAACATCTAATCTATGGTGTTCTTATAAAATGGTAAATATCACAGGGTGTCACTACAGCTGATGGGTGTCTCAGAATTGCACCTGTTTTCTGCTTTGCGTTATCAGCAGCACTGAGCAAGTGGACTTCTTCCTGCCCCTGGTGGCAGGACTGTGCAACAACCACAACAACCTCGACCCCTTGTCCAGCCTAAACTCCAGCAACAGTGACTGGGTTCTAGTCTCGGGGGCTAGCAAGCTGTCAGTGCTCAAAGAACGGGACGCACATGTGGTTTGGACAGTCAGCTCGGCGGCCATACGCAGGTGAAGCAGAGGACAGAGCGACAGGGATTGCAGTGACACAGGGGCTGCATGAATGGGCACAAAAACAGAGTAAAGCGGTCTTGTGAAACCCAGCTAGAGGAAGTTAGAATTCAAAGGTTAATTTTTCTTCCATGTATTAATCTGTTCCAGTCGTCCAACCCCTGGACATTTCAATGGAGATGGAATCCCAGACATCCTTATCCAACAGTTGGTATCCCCCAGCGTAAAAAAGGTGCCACTCAATTCTCCATGAAAGCGTTTTATCGCATGTACTGCATGTAATACCAAAATATACTGGCCAAATAGCCTCCGTGTGTATTTTTTTGAGGTCATCGTAATGATGGCAGACCTGTACATACCACTCATCTTTCAGATCCAGATTATTGATGGCGGAAATGGACGCGTCCTGTGGGAGGCAGAATTTGTGTGTCCGCATTCAGTTTTGGAGGGATCCTCACTTCTTACTACATCCGGGCTCTCTGTTTTTCTGTTCTGGGCTGGCGACCCCCAATCTGCTAAGAACCTCACGAAAACAACAGTTAGTAGGCTTGTGCGTTCCTAAACTGAAAATGGATTGTTCAGTGTGAAAGCTTTATAAATGTACAAAGTATGCAGTCAGTGTTGACACTGTAAGTACCTTAGTTCCTTAACCACTATGCTATCACTTGACATTAGAGGTTAGAATAGGTGTGATGTCAATAATGTATGAAATCGTACAGTGGATATAATAAATTTTAACTAATTTCTGATCTATAGGGGTCCCCAGCTGATTCACTAACTGATCCAGTTCTCCAGAGACTATACCTGCTACACCCTACCTATCCCACAATCCTTTTGGAGCTCACAAGTACAACTGACACCATACTCACATCTGCAAGTAAGCAATTCACAAAACTGATCTCGTTATGATCTCAAATCATCTTAATCTTGTGCATCGCTCTCATCAAGTTATGCCTCTCACTCTCTTCTTCTCCCTCTCATTCTTTCTCAATCAGTCAGTTACCAGGAGCAGCAGAAAGATGCCTCCTACTTCACCATCTCCTCTCGTCGTAGCCAAGAGGGTCTTAGGCAGGGCTCCCAGGTGATCAGGAGCATGAGCCTGAGAGCGTCAATCGCAGAGAGCCAAATCTGGAGGCTCAGCGATGCCGGAAAAGCAGGCACCCCAATCAGACCTGGGGATTTTGAGTTAAACAAGTTTTTCAGACAGCTGGCCTTTCGACACTATGAGGTAAAAGAAAAGAAAGTGCTTAAAAGATAGGAGGATGCTGGCGGAGCACTAGAAGATTGCTGATGGAGGAGCTGAGATGTAGGTCGTGTCCTGTTTTATATGTAGTAATTGCAACTTCACTGCTGCCCAGATGAAAACAAGTAAGCACTGATGAGAGAAAAATGTTGCTGACATTTGTTGTACATAGTAAACAAAGGCTGGTTCTGAAGGAATTCCAGAATCTTCCTGGAGCAGCATGTACTTGAAGACCAGAGGTGACCAAACACATGGAAACCTGTAATTGAAAGGACACCACTAAGTTGCTCTCAGCCACAAAGTGGTTGGCAGTCTTTTTCATTTTCTAAATTGACTTTTTTTTTTTTTGTCCAGAAAATGTGATTTGTTTGCTTCATAGAAATGCATAGAGAAATAATAGTATGATTGTTAGAAATGGAAATGCACTTGATTTTATGTTTTTACCTCATAGCAGTAAATACTCCTAGAAACAAAAAACATTAGTTTACAGAGACAACACTGGTTTTGTGAACATAAACATTTCATTGTGAGGACGAGACTGTCGTTGCACAGAAAGCACAACAATGCATGTTTTTGTTGCACACATTATGCCTATGAATAGTTTCCGTCACCTTTAGTACATATCATCCATTATGTGTCAGCAACCTAGCTTTTCCGTGGTACAAATTTGAAACCGTGACTTGAAACACGAGCTGAAGCATGCATTGCCTGGGGTGTCCGCGCACACTTTCTTTGTGCTCTCCTGTGTGTTCCTGCCTTGAACAAATGCAAAGGTGTGCAACTTATCAAACTCATAGGTTTGTATAGTATTTATGTTTTAAGTAAAGTAAGTGTAACTCATTTCTGGAGAATTGACAAAGCGCAGTGGAAAAAGGTGATGCAAAGTTAAAATGCTCGTGGTTAGTGTGAGGCCTGCAGGGCCGCTGTGGAAAAGAGGGAACTGCACTGAGCAATGACAAACCTGTTGGTTCACACGTTCATGAAATAAAAGCACTGGCTTCAAACTGCTTAATTATGTGGTGCGTGCAAACCTTTTCCTTTTAACTTTATTGATTCTAGGTACGTGTTTGGAATGTAAACAGTACACCTGTTTGTACATATTGATTATAACACAATGGAGTAAACAATGTCTGTGACCACTGACAATAATAAACCATGGTTTAGACCACTGTAAAGTGTGTAAATGTAAACTGTGTGTCTTTGGTAGTTATTCAGCTTGTCATGAGATATGCACTATAATTACTGTCTGATTTTAATTTAAAAAAAAAAAAAAAAAAAAAAAATCTACATGAGTAAACTACCCAGAACCTCCGAGAACCTTCAGCGGTTCACCGGCGTCGTTCTGGCTTCAAATACAGCTGTGGGCGTGGCCTGCTCCGTAAGGGTCCGCCTACTGACGAGACGCAAATATTACGTAGTTTACGTGTATTGCTATGGCACCGCCCTTACGTACGCTGCGTCGTGTTCCCCGGTTTAGTTCTAGGGAGTTCAGTTTAAACGAAAGATGGCGTCGATTGTGGCTCGCTGCTGTCGAGTCGCGGCTCTGAGGAAGAGCGGCGTTTGGAGTAGCGGCGCGGGACCAAAATGTCCAAACCTGAGTCAGTGTCGAAACGCAGTGGTCACACCTTCCGGCGCCGTTCTACCAAAGCCTGTAAAAGTAAGTGCGATATATAAATATGTTGTTGTCGAGGAGCGAAGCCGCGTGTTGTTGGAGGATGTTTCAGGAAAAAACAGCTCTGCAGAACGCCCGTTTTCTCAGAACGCACAATGAATGACAGGCAAAGACAGGAGTGGATATGTAAACAGACGAATTAAGTAACGATTGCGCATCGTGTCACTAGTAAATACCGCAACCGCAGGTGGACAGCGGTCGTTTTGAACATATTCATTAGTTGTTCATAAATTCGTGTCTGTTTTTGTGACGTTGCAGAAAAAAAAAAGCATGTTTAATTCATTGTGTGCTCGAAACAACGTAAACAATGAATGATATAAATAATTCATCTTCTTGCTGTATTTATCGCCGACTCACTCACTGTAACTTGTGTAAGTTGTAGACGGACAAAATAAAATAAAGCAAAATATAACTGCAGAGTGGTTTAACTGCTCCTCTAAGTAGGGCAAAATTATTTAGTAAGAGAATCCAACAGCTGGCAGAAAATATTTGTGCACCTGGTGTCACGGTCACAGGGCAAGTAGCCCTCCGCCCCCCTCGGCGGAAGGACACAAGTTTGTGGAGACGCTCTCTGTCTGCGTGCAGCAAGCGTCAAAGTCAACATTTTCAACTGGATGGCACTTGGCAGCCAAGTGCAGGGTGTGTCCTGTTTGTCCCGTCTGCTACTTTTTTCCACACCCGTCACACATCCTTCATCCTCTCTTTCGCTCAGACCTCCTTCGGCCTTCTCCGGATCACGGTGGTGGTGCTTCCTTTCCTCTATGTGGGCACTCTCATCAGCAAGAACTTTGCAGCCCTTCTAGAGGAACACGACATCTTTGTCCCCGAGGACGACGATGACGACGACTAAGGTGTAAACGGTACGGAGAGTGCCGCCTTGGCCGCTTTACCGTGGTGCTTGAAAAGTTGCTGGACCTGTGTGATGTGACTAGATGAACTAATGTTTTCTTCAGTTAATAGTTCACAGGAAAACTTTTGTTTTGTATTTTTCCTCCTTCCACCTTCAGCAGGTGCTTAAAGAATGACATTAAACACTGGATAGCAAGAGTGGAGACTGAAGACGACTTTGAAACGCAATGATGAACAACACCTCTGTCTGCCCTTAATGTCTCCAAAGTTCTCTGTTTCCATTTTATTCAGTTACATCCTCTGATTTTTTTGCCAATAGGCAACGTGAGGCTAACCCTCTGTCCTGTCTTCACTCGTTTGCATGTATAGAGTGTTCAATAAAAAAAATGCTGTGGTAGCCAGAGTTGTGATTTACTTGAATATTAAAACTTGTTAGGGAATAAAATTTAGAATAAACCATTAAAGGCAAACAATAGTAGCTTGCAAAGATTTAGATAAAATGTATTTTGTAAAACAAGACATGTCATATTCCTGATGCAATGATGGCACTGTAGTATTTTGCTGACACCTAGTGATACTACACCAGTGTTTGAGCTGTTTTTTTTTTTGTTTTATATCAGCAGCTAAGGGATGGAGCTAAATTATATTAAGACAAATCACTTAATACAGCACATTTGTAAAGAAAATATTTTGCCATATTTTTTCATATTAATATTTTGTTTGGCTTACTTGTTAGCCACATCTTAAAGTAGTTAATGTCAATTCAGGTGTACTATGGAAGGCCCCTCCTGGGATCCAAATTAACTGTCAGCCCATCTTACACAAATATTTCAGTAAGGATTTGTAGAAATGTCTTTGATAGCATTTCAAGCTCCTGTAAAACACATAGTTGCACCTACAAGATGGAACAACAGCCACAAACTAGAAAATGGAAAATACTGTACATGTTCATAATAAAAGTCTCACACAAAAGAATCATGTGTCAAGTATGTATTTACAGTTCCACAATAGTCACCTTCAGTGTTTCCCATATAGGAAGGATTAGAGATCTGTTCATGGATCATGGCCTGCATAAAATTTGGAAAGGAAGTCAGTAGGACGTGGCGTCTCGGTCTCATGGAAGTAGCGCATGATATGAGTCTTCTGTTTCCAGACATTTATAGTCTCCTGTAACTCCATCTTGCCCTGAGAGGAAGTGATGAAGGATAATGAAAAGTGCAGGGACTAACAGTGACATTCTTACAGTATTCTATTAATACTCATTTAATATTAGGACACATGAGCTTGGCTTTTTGATATTCAAAAAAATGTCCAAAACAAAAAACACCTGTTAGCAGAAATCAGTTTGAAACCTCAAAAACTTGAATAAGCCAGTTCAGTCTATAAAAACTTGACACATTTATTCATTTCACAGATGCTTTTCTCCAAAGCGACTTACAACGGATACTATGTAGTGTTATTAACCCACACACCTTACTCACCAAGGTGACTTACACTGGGTCACTCATCCATACATCAGAGGAACACACACACTATGGGGGAATCTGAACAGCATGTCTTGGGAGTGTGGGAGGAAACCAGAGCAAACGCCACACAGACCGAGTGGGTGTCAAACCCACATCCTCTTGCACCACCTGGGCACTGTGCCACCCACTTAAAGAGGAAATTGGTTCACCTTAATAACTAGCATGTCGATGACTCGGGGGTCCGTGACGTGCTTGTTCTTGTTAAACATCTCTCGGACTTTGTCGCGACCCTGGCGAACAGAAATGTCCAGCTGGAACAGAGCCACTGCGGAAGGCAGCCAAGAGCACATCAATTTACCACATCACACTGCACACAGTGACAGGAACATGGTATTACTCAGCACACCGTAAGGTCAGCCAACCCCAACTACACGTAACAAGAAACTAAACAGATTAAGGCGGAAAACTAGACGTTGGTTCTGGGACCAGTGGAGCCCCATAGTGTCACATCCAATCTCTGACACTGAACATGTGAAAAGGCTCATTTTAAAAGTGGTTAGTTTTTAAACAGGCAAAAAACATACACCTCTGAAGACTACCTGTGATCAATTCAGTGTCTCAAACAACCCACAGATGAAGAGACCTGTGTCCATGGTATTTACATTACTTAATTTAGCTGATGCTTTCCTCCAAAGCAATCTGCAGTGTTAAGATACTTACAAGCTGGATCATTTTACTGGAGCAATTTAGGTACACTGCTGAAGAAGGCACTACAGCTGGAGGTGAGATTTAAACCTGCAACCTTTGGGCAGCAGCTCTAACCGCTACACTTAGTACTAGCTGTCCTCGTGAATAACAATGATTGGGTATAAACAGGGTGCATGATGATGTCTAACGAGAACACACACACACGCCCTCATCATGTAATGTCCTAACACCTATAGAATGTTGCGCTGATGTTGCACTAACTTCCCTCGTGAGGTACATTCCGTAACACCGCCTGCCTGGGTAACGACGCTAACTGTTAATAAGTGTTTTGCCCATTTAGCTCCTCAGCACAGCAGCTGGCTGCTTCACGACCTTGAGTACCGTGTGTGAACTGAACGGAGCGGCTCTTTCACTCAGCGCTGCTCTACACACCTGTGTTGGGCACCTCTCGGTACCAGGCTCGGTAAAGCTCCCGAACGCGGCGTTTCGCCTCATCCAGGTCGCGGCTGAAAATGGGCTTTACTACTTTGACTGCAGCAGAAGTCCCTCGGGTTGCAGCGGCCGAGGCCATATTTGCCGTCCAGTTCCGATATTCTCGCGAGATCCCGTCCTTTTTTCGTAATCTCTTGGTTTACGCACCAGCACCCTCTGCTGCCGCGGCGGGTTCATTGGTCATTACCCTCAGTGTCCACGGCATGAAGAATGTGGTAAAAAAGGTGTGAGAAAGAGAGAGCCGGCGCGCGGACAGTAGTAAATGTAAGGCAGTTGAAGGATCGATCATAATGGCGATTCTGCGTGGTGGTTTGGCTCTTCGTGTGCGGAGGCTGAAACCGCCACTTGCCACTTTTTTTTTGAAAGTACAAGGAACTTGCACACAAGTTAAATGTGAGGTAAACCAGTTATGTCTTGTGAAATATTAAAATCAGCACAGGGTTTTTCCATCATTAAAAACATTGCTTTTAAATATTTGGGCAAAACCAGCTCTTCAGGGAGAGGAATATTACACCAGACATGTACTGAAAAACCATCTATTCTGAATCCAAACATGCTCAATACTCAGTAGATATTAAGACAGCTTTCCCCACACATAGTGGTATTTTGTTTGTGACAGAGCAGAGGAAGCATAGGCACAGAAACAAGGCGCAACTAAACCCCTGTCCTCACACTCCAGCAGAGGCCTCAACATTTCCAAGTGAAATGATCAATGCACAAAACCCTAAAAATAAAGCTTTATTAAGGAAAATAATAAGCCTTAAAGTTTGCTGGACATACATGGAGGAGCAATAAATGCACATCTGAGTCACAGTTGGTGGTGTGTTTCTGCACCGATACCGAACATCCTCATTTGACGCCTCCTGCTCTGCTGCGTGTCATGGACATGGCCCTCGTTTCTAGAATATTTAAACGCACACAAAAAAAAAGAGGCGCAGCAGTGGATCGGTAAAGCCCTCTTATCAAGTATAGAGAAATTCTACAGTAAAAACAAATGTACAAATGTTAAACAATTTCAAGACTTTACATATTGTAAAATACTCATCCAGTGACTACATCACACAACATTCATTCACATATTTACATAATTTCATAGAAGAAACAAGTCTGATAAACCTCAGCGGACATGCAAGACTCCCCTACAAAACACAACAACCACAAAGTCCTTTATTAAACTATACATTTATCTATGTATTGGGGAAAATCTACAAGCAGTTGGTAAAATACCCACTTATATTACTCTAACACAAACAAGTGAAGATGAACAGTGCAGATTCATATTTGGATGACCCAGTGTAGCTCAGCCAATGTAAGCTTTCATTGCTTCCTGGCTGATAGTTCCTTATTCTTTATCTTTGCTCTTGTTTAATCTTCTGATAGTGATGTTTGGTTAAAATTAGCCCATCTTAAAGGATGAGCTGCTGCAGTGCCAAGAAAAGTAAAGTAGAGGAAGAAAAAAAAAAAAAAAAAAAAAAAAGCTACTGACAAATTTTGCACCACATGTGTAATTTCTGCATCTCCGTACACCAGTTGTCTTGTTCCAGTTTCAGAAAGAGCAACAGTAGTTGGATCAGAGGTGAGGACCAAAGGAGAGAGAGACATGCCTGTCTTGGTTGAAGAAGGGTTGAGAATATTGTAATAAAAATATTCTTTCATGCTCTTCTCCTGGAAGCTCTGAGCTAAACCAATCTGACTTTGCTATAAATCAGATTTTTGAGTAAGAGTTGTCCCTCATCCTAGCCTATCCCATGCGCACTTGTCCATCCTCCTACCCCACCCCCTCTCCAGATGTCAGTGGTCCAGGCTGTTCCCAAGCTGCTGGCCCTCCTGCAGGGCAGCCATGGCCAATCTAAGGTGTTCCCGTAGAGCCTCCACCTCCCGCTCGCTACGGCTCTTCATCATGCTCAGCTCAGAGTGCACCTCCTTATAGCGCTCACAGGCAGCCTGCTTCTCCTAGATGGGGGGCAGAGCAGGTGAGTTTGTCAATCTGTCATGTAATTATTATGCTTAGCAATGCTTTTATTCAGAACTGCTTCTTTTTTTACCAATCCACTGCCAGTGTATTCAGGAGCATTTCATTTTCAAGGTCACAGTTTACACAGCCAGGTCATACATGTGGTCTTTATCACTCTGGTGACAAGTGCAAACACCCAGGAACAAATACAGTGAGCGAGTACCTTGTTGAGAGACTGCAGCTCATCCCTCAGGCAGCAGATCTCCTTGTGAAGGTACTGCACCTCATTCTCTTTCATTCTCAACAGCACCTGGAATCATAGCACCACAGCCATCACCCCAAACAATTCATTTGGAAATAACTTACTCAAAAAAAGAGATTGTGGAATATATCTACACACTGAGGACTGAATAAAATGCAGTGACCATGCATGAGGGCCAGGTGGCAGCATTCATGTGGCACATCTCTGAATTACAAATAAGCACAACTTATGCTTAGAAATTCCACATTGCTCATCTGTTAACAGGAAGAAAGAGGAAGCTGTGAAGACAGTGACTTGGAGAGGAGACAAAATCCATCAACTTTTGATTGTCTGAATAAATTGACATCTTGTAAATAAAACCAAAACATCCGAGACTCTTCACATTAGCAAAGAAAAAAAAAATAAATTTAAAAAAAAAAAATTAACCACAGCTGAGTCTAGCCGTTAGTCCAAGAGGGACTCCACTTAGCAAAGGTGATCAGACAGACGATTCACAGGAACCCGCTGGTCTCTCTCTCACCCTGTAATTCTGTTATTGAATATGCTTATTTGCAATGGACCAAACACAAAAGCTGGCAGCGGGTTCAAGCTTCATTCACATTTTGGCAGTCCAGTGTATTTTCTTGGTCACAAAAGAGAAAATCCTACTTGAACTCATGCCATTTTTACATTTTTGACTTAAAGAAAACAGTGGTTAAATTTTGAAGCTCTGCCTAACTGCTACTGTGTGATCATCAATGACTAGGCTAAATATGTGAACACAGTCTTTGTACCACTTGTCTTGAAAAAGTAAATAAATTTATACAGTGTTTTTAGCTAACATAATATAGGTCACACAAAAGTAGCCTCCTGAAATTAGGTCATTTCAGTTTATTTGCTCTGTAGGTGCCATTATTGCCACTATGTCTCTTATCCTTCAATGACCTCCCTTCTGTTAACACACACTATTAGAAATGTTTCCCTCATTTCTCTTCAAAACTGACCTCTAGTTCACAGGAATTTTGTTCACGATTGTTCTTCCCACATCCCTGAACTGTCACAAGGGAGCCCAAGCGACTTATCTCTTCAGTCAGACGAGACTGCAGCTCCTGAAAGAAACAGGTACACCAGTTCACAATCAGGAACTGCAGCAGTTAAAACTGAAAATCAACATCAAGATGTGTATCACTTTACAAAGAAAGGATTGTAATGAAGTGCTTAACATTTAATAAAATCCCAAAAGATGTATAATAAACTTAATTTTCCAATTCTTTAATTATGACTATCAACCTTTAAGTTACCCTCAGGTGGAGAGTACATTGTCTGTATAATGCACCTCATAATGACCACCACGTCCAAGTATCCTGACTGTCAGCCCAGGACATGGCCTGATTCCACACAAGAACGTATACTGTCACTCCTCCTTTACCTGGTTCTCCTTGCGCAGCTGCTCTATCTCCTGCTCTCTGCAGCTCATCTCCCGCTCCCTCTCCCCATTGCTCTTCATGGCCCGGTTCAACTCCAAGCACTTCTGCGAGTACCTTTCAGACAAGCCTTCCAGCTCCCTCTGCAATGCCTGCCACTCCGATCTTACACAAAAGCAAAGAAATGCAGCAAGAGGTAAAGTGGTTAAAAACCAGAACTCAGCTAAAAACGTAAACCTGCAAGGTATCCAAGTCTCTTTGGATAAAGAGTCAGCTAAACAGCCGAAGTAAATTAAAATAAACAGAAAGAGCGTAGGCAGGGTTAGGACTGCTCAGATTGTTTGGTCTGGACTTTAAGCACATTCTTAAGAAAGGGGGAGGGGAAGGGTATCCACAATATGCAATTAGTGGACTAAAAAAAGTTAAAGCAAATGAACACAGTACATTTTAGCAGCTCCAAATATAATCATGTGACTTCAACACAAAGTGGAATTCAGTCAAAGGTCTGCACATTTCCTGCAGGAATATGTTATTACATATTATGTCTTTGATCTTGTAATCTATGTTCCCAAACATGCGCTGCACAAATTGGCAGCCTGTGTGCTCTCTAGACCTTCCAGCAAAAGAAAGCTGTTATTTCACAGTATAAATGCATTTCTCCTTCAAAGTCTTCTAAGGCAGAAGCACAACACTGAACTCTACTATGGAAAGTAGAGCAGGTGGTATCAGTGACCAAAGATAGCTGAACCTTGGCTGCTTAAGTCCTAAGAATTCTCTTGAGAAAAGTATAATAACCTTAACTGCTGCAGTAAAATATCCAGTTTTATACATTAAGAAAATTGTTGGCCATGTTTCAGAATAATATTTAGAGTGACCTTAGACTGCCATCTGTCAGAAATGCAGTGTTGGTCAATGCTGAAGGAAATACTAAGGAACAAAACATTTCATCTTCTACTTAAGTACTGGCCCCTTCACAGTGCCAGGACCCTCTGCAGGAGGCATGTTGACAAAGCACCTACTCCTCACACCAATGCTGGACAGCTCTGCTGTTTATCCTGAGAAATGGAAGAGCAGAGGCAGGAAACTGCTAGGGACTCACTGCTGCTGTCTCTGCAGCACCTCTGTGTCAGTAACTCCTTCTCCTCCACCTAATCTTCTGATCCTCTCCAACTCTTGTTCCATCTCCTCTCGGTGGGCTTTCTTCAACACCTCCATTGCTGTCGCAAAGTGGGACAATGAGTGCAGGAAAGCAAGACAGCAAAAAAAAAAAAAAAAAAAAAAAAAGACACTTCAAACTACACTGCGCCTTAATTTCATAAGGGTTGCTGTCAGCACTACTGACAATGTTGCAATGGTATTGCTTTTACTGCTGTGTCCCTTTGACAGTAAAGTGTCACTCAAACTTCCTTTCACACCCGCTGCACCATTCTCACCCACACTCACTTAAATAATTCTTTCCCATCCCTCCTTACTTGAATAAAAGCTTTATTTGAACAAGTAAAACTTAGGTTGCTAGACTGGTAAGAGACACAGGAAAATACTCCTTTTGTTGTTGAGACATTTTACAACAATGAGCAAGACACTTTGTTTTACCCTGAGCAGTGGCTTGGGTCTCCTCTCGCAGCAGCCTGTCCCGCTCTAACTCCAGCTCCCGTACCTCCCGATCATGACGCCTCTGTAGCTCTGCCAGTGCTTGGTGATGGGCTCTCTCCATGGCTTCCAAGCTGCGGATGCAAGGGGCCCCTGACCCTCCATGACACCCCCCCTTTACTCCCACCCCCCCTTCTCTTCCCCCATTCTGCAACCGGTCCAGCTGTTGCCTCAGAGACGCCACCTGAGAGATAAAGAGAGGGAATAGGGTAAAGCACACCACAAGGGGATGGGGGTCAGTTGAATGACAATCCTAGCAAAACAGGTTCAGCAGATCCAGCATACCCCCTCCACACTACTTCCCCAATGAGCAACGGCACAGCAGATTTATGGACTATTTCGAATTTAATAACTGGTTAATTTAAGTCCATCCGCTTTCAGTATTCATCCAGTAAAAGCTGTGGTTGAAAGCTTTGCCACACTCAGGAGTGTGAAGAACCACTTCTAAGCAGCCTCTGATAAACACAGGTAAGCTGCACCACCACCCATGTCAAAACCTTCAGCCACACAAAAAGCATCATGCATCAGCAACTCTGATAGCATCTTGTTAATTTGCAGTTTGCAAATTAAAAATCTGCTTCACTCACTACCTCCCTCTGTAGCGTCTCACTGGCTGACTGGCCTCCTATGGAGCCAATCAGGGGTAGTGAGCTCATCTTTTTCAGCGAAAGCTTCTCCAACTCTGCCCACTTTTTCTCAATCTCCTCTTCCAGTCGCTGCTTCTGTTCAGATGTTGGGGCGACACCCTTCTCTCTGCTCTGACCTTCCCCTGGCACCCTCAAAGAGCTGTGCTGCATGCCAACGGCCTCCCCCACAGGCGCCAGCTCCACATAGTCAAACCGGTGAGGGGCGGCAGCAGCAGAAGGGGTGGGTGTGACACCTGACCTGGGGTCATTAAGCCCCTGCCAGGAAGGGTTGTGGCGAGATGAAGGCGTGCGAGCGAGGGAGTGGGAATGGTCACTGCTGTTGTCTGGCAGCCTAACAGATAGTGAGGGAAAGAATGAAAGAGGGAGACCACTGATTGGTAGGGAAGCCATTTCCAAAAGAGTACACAGTGATTCACTGTAAGCGGTGACTCACTGTGTAAAGTAACACATAAAGCATGGCCAGTCTCAACTCTGTACAGTCCGCCACAAGGGAATGTGGTGGGTACGTGCATACGTACGCACCATGCAAGATATCAACAGTTCACACAACTTACTGTGTGACATCAGGAGAGCTGATGGGCCGCACGCTTTTCCTCAGAACTTCGATCCAGTTCCTCCTGATCCCCGCAGTCATTGCTGAGAGGGTGAATACCGCATTCATTGTCTGAGGGACAAAGCGAGATGAAGGAACTAAGCCCAGACAAAAACACACCACAAACATATGCCAGTCACAGCAGTGAGAGAGAAGCCAAAACACTGAAGTTATAGCAAAGATCAAGGAGGAAGGGGGGGGGGGGGGGGACTGCCTGCACTACCCCAAACACATAGGGTAACATGAACATACACTTAGACATCTATGAGCATAAGTTTTAAGAACATAAGTCAGAAGATGTTAAAAGCACCAAATCTACACTGAACCAACCATGCATTTAACATATCAAAAAAATATTTAGCTAACTCAGATACAGAGACACTGACAACCCCTTGAAAAAGCTGAAATTATAGACACACCTGTATTTGGAAGCCATAGTTCTTCTCAACATCAAACTCAGATACTTTCACACAGGTCCTCAAGTCAATCTCCCCATCCAATTCATCCTTCTGTTGAAAAGGTAACAGTCAGGATTTAAGTGCATTCCACAGGTGATAAGGACATTCTTTAACAATGTCCCCATTGCCATTTTCTTTAATATTAATTTTAATTATAAAATACAAAAAAAAAAAAAAAACATTATAGCAGCATATTAACTGGGAAAATGTACCATAGGCAAGCAAGAGGCAATACGTGCCAGTGCAAATGTAGCGTGTCAAGACGACATGAAAACAAGTATTAAGTCAAAGTGGTGTAAACATATGACAGACCAAATCACCTCCTCTGCTGCTGAATCTCTGTAGTATTTCAACCCAGCATCTGTCAGCACAAACCAGTGCTTCTTCCACTGCAACAGAGAGGATGCAAAACAAAGTTAATTCTGCACCCCACCCTGCCAAACAGGCAGCAGTTCACACTGGAAAACTCACGTGTACCCCACACACAGGCTAACATGACTGATTTAAGAACTTTTACATGCTTACCAGTAATACAAACCACTACAGCAAATATAAAAATTAATTTGTAGATGCATTGCAAAAAAACTGACAAACTGATCAGTAGCCATACATGCTGCTGAATTAAATCTTAATTATTCACCAAACCACAGGTTTCAGAAAACCATACATCATAACTGTGACGCTTAAGACACACCTAGATATTGGTACAGTAACACATGAATATCCTATACCCATCAGTGACAGAGACTCTAGCTAGGGTATAAGAGTGATATTTTAAGTGCAAGAGCTGAAGAATCTGAATCTCCATGTCTGAAACATCAGTTCCTACAAAGGCACACCAATCTATATAAATCCCTCGCCCAGTACCTCTCCGTTTTCATCAAGTTTTGACATCCATCCCTTCTTGAAGTTGAGGAGGTCCGGCTGCTTGTGTAAGAAAGAAAGCGAGTGAGAATTTGGTAAAGTAAAACAATCAGGCAGGAGTGTGAGGCTTCTAGCATTAGCAAGGTTTAGCGTAGATGACATTACAGAAATTTTACTTCCTTTTCAGTATTTCCCTCTACATTATGTGGGAAACTCATTAGAATTAATTGTTGGACAGCAGAGCAAGTTAACCAGAAATCTCACTATAGTTTGCACACAGTTCATGGACTGGGGGAAAGCTGGTAGTGTAGTGGTAAAGCTGCTGCCTTTGGACACTTGAGCAAGGTACTTACCCTAAACTGTTGCAGTAAAATTACCCAACTGTATAAATGAGTAAATAACTGTAAGTAACTTAAGATTGTAAGTCGCTTTGAAGAAAAAGTATCAGGTGAATGAATACAACTAAATGAAGAAGTGGATCTGCTTGGAGACATGTTTCTTTAACTGGCTATTATCGTGTGTTTGTGTACGTCTGCGTGCAGGAAGAGACAGAAGGGGAGATAACAGCGACGTGTAAAATACAACAGGAAACACCCAATGTGTCACCAAAAAGGTGTGGGGTGGTCAAACAATCAGCACTAAAACAGGAATAGAGCAAAACACAAATGCAAAAGACCAAGAGAAGCAGTATGAGCTCCCCCGACAGCCGGTTCAGATTACATTCCTTAACTCTGTTTTATCTACTTTACCTCTAGAGCACAACCCCACCCCCATGAGAGAGAGACTGCACTACTTGATGAATTCTTTGGGCCATTGGGGATGTGTACATCAGCTGTTATACCACAGGCTGTAAAAAGTGATCTAAAATGCATGAAGTGCATTAAATCAGATCTAAATAGCCCTGGTTATCTGCAGAATTGTATGACTTGTGCTATGCCACACACTGGCATCCAAGGAAGGCCTGAGAACAGCAGGCTTTTGCCAACCGCTCTGAACGAGCAGCAGCAGCGGAGCTGAAAAGATGGACACTTAGATTTGTTAGCATGACAGTGTCTTCGTGCACTCCAGGCTGCCAGACTTCACAACTCGGCACACAGCCGCCCGTGCTGTGGACCCCCAGTAAAGGCCCGTTCGAGGAGCCCGGAGAGACACGCGTGTCCTGAGCAGCAGCAGCAACAGGATGAGCCATGAGGCATGACGAGCGCGCTCGCGCTGGACACACGGCACGCGCGCCCCTCGCGCGGAAACTAAGCGCTCCGAACACGAGTTCAAACAAGTCCGCCAGCGCATGGACACGAGACGGGGGGGACGGGGTTTCGCACCACGACACGACGGCAAGTGAACCGCACGAAACAGGCACAGACAGTCACGGACACACCCACAGCAACAGCCTAACCCCGAACACACTCCACCACCCGAATAAAGTTAAAGTAGGCACGAAACGAAGAAAGCAACGGGCAAAGGAAAGGCGGCGGGCATGCGGGGCGCGCTGGCGGAGCTCCCGAGTCCCGGGACGGCACGGGACAGGCAGCTCTCCGCGACAGCTCAAAACTCGACAGTCGAATTTACTTACCGTCATGTCGGCGCGTCCGAAGCAGATTGGTGTAAGAGGAGCAGACAGGAATTAAACAACCGCAGGCAGCTATATGTATGTTGGACAGCTAACTAAACTCTGTGCAGTTATTAACGACGTAAACCGTGACAACACCAGCGCGGCTTCTGACTCACTGTGTCTCTTGTTACATACAGTGTAGCGACACAAAACCTGCTGCTGCCCAACAACGTTGTGACATTAACATCCGCATGTTTTTCCTGTCCGCTTAAGTCCTTAATGAAAGTGAGTAATTTGTCTATAATTAAAATGCAGCTCCGAAAATATTAAGGTCGGGGTCCGAACGGACCGTCGAGGCTTTTTAAAGCGACGTCCAACTGTCCGCTTTGGAAACTTGGTGAAAGTTGAGCGCACGAGCGCGGTCGCGCGACTTGTTACTTCCTGGGCGGGTCCGCCGCCTCTGCGCGTAAAGGCAGGCGCGCGAGCGAGCGCGAGCTGAGAGGCCCGCGGGGCGCGCGCGAGCGAGCGCGAGCTGAGAGGCCCGCGGGGCGCGCGCGAAGGGCGAAATGAGAAGGGAGGTGTTCGCTCCTCACCGCGAATCTCGCGTTATGCGAACGAGCATTGATTAATCGCTGTAATTCCAGAAACGAGTTGAAACATTCTGGAGTGTGAGCACAGCCTTATTGTGAATTAATGTAAAAGTGACTATGGGTTTACAAACAAATCAAGCCGCAAACAGACAAAATTGCTTGTAAATTGCGGAACTGGTATATTTCGTTATGCAGCTACTCGTCGTGTGATGAACATAGTGCAGTTTGTTTCTTTTCACTTTGCAGCAAAGAATCACACGTCTGCATCTATCATGACAGACATGTCTCTCTTTCTCCTAATGTAATGCACACATTGTATTTTCTATGAGATGTACGTCGCTTTGGAGAAAAGTGTCTGCCAAATGAATGTAAATGTATTTGTACGTTCATGACATTCACGACATTCACTCAATTCCTTCATTAAAATTAGTCCCAATTTTTTCACTCAGTCAGTGCCAATTTTACATATTCAACCACATACCCAAAAAGGATAACATATAATCTTTTGACAACTTCTTGCTAGACATGATTTGACATGTTCAGTTTTACCACATACACGTGGTGTTGTAAATTCCAGACAAGTGTATCTGATCTGTTTCTGAAACTAACTTCAGAACCCTGATGTATTACCTCTGGACTTGCACATATCAATATTAATTTGCAATTAAAAGAGTCATTTACAGATACAGTAGCTTTACATTTAAATGCATAATTTAATTCCACAACTTCCGGCCTAACCGGACACCTCTGTTGGGGATTTGTATCGTTACACCGCTCACAAATATTTGTACAATGACATTAAAATAATGACAGCGGGAAGGCCTGCTTGCCTTTTCAACTGTAGTTCCTCGGACTGTCTCTTCCTGGAAGCTGGAATAAAAATGTCCAGCTGGTCTGTCTGTCTCTGACATCTGTATTTTCACAACATTACAGTTCATGAATACATAGAGATATTATACATTACATTTTACCAGTATAAAATTATTGAAATGGCACTGGGACAAAAAAGTAAAGCAGAAAGACAGGACAGGCATAAATATTAAATTGAGAGTGAGAATTTCCTCATCAACTGACCTGTGCCTGTGTGTGTCTAGGTCGAGATCTAAGCTGGCCCTTCCAGGGGTTGGCTTCTTCTCGAGATGGACTGCTTGACCTCTTTAAATAGTGAAATAAAATTAAATGGCCCTTTATTCTTTCAGGACATTTACAGTCGTATGAATAAGAAAGTTCATCGTTCTTCAGTTCCGTGGCATATATATCGGGGCATAACAAAAAAATCATCTGATCCTTACCATCTCGTCCCAAAATTTGGTGAACCTCACCTCAAGTGACACCATATAACAGATTCCACCATGTCATTATTTATTTAACAAAAAGTATGCCAACATACAGAAGCCATGTGTGGAAAACTAAATATAGCCCACAATTCAGTTGCTTGGAAAACCACCTTTAGCAGTAATAACTTGAAGCAATCATTTTCTGCATTATTTTATCAGCCTTGCAGTATTCTGGAGGAATTTTGACCCAGTTTTGGCAAAGCTGTAGCAGTCAGACAGATGGTCTCACATTTGTCTCTAGAATACTTTCACATAAAGAGGAGTTCATGGTCGACACATATGCAAGGTATCCAGGTCTTGTGGCTGCAAAACAAGCCCAAATCATTGTCCTTCCACCACCGTACTTGACGATAGGTATGAGGTGTTGACGTGGTGATATGCCGTGTTTGGTTTTTGCCAAACATCTCCATTTTGGACATTGTTCCAGAAACCTTGTGATTTGTTCAGATGCAGTTTTGCAAACCTAAGCCCTGCTGCCATGTTCTTTTTTGGAGAGAAGTGTCTCTCTCTGGGCTACCCTTTGATGAAAGCCATACTTGTCAAATAATTTACATTTGTTCATTTAGCTGATGCTTTTCTCCAAAGTGACGTATACTGTTGAGGTTACAATTATTCACCCATTTGTACAGCTGGGTAATTTTACTGGAGCAATTCAGGGTAAGTACCTTACTAAAGAGTACTACAGCCGGAGGAGGGGATCAAACTTATAATCTTTGGGTCCAGAGGCAGTAGCTATAACTACTACACTACCAGCTGTCCCCTAATAAGGAATAAATAATGACAGTGATATCTTATGTGTTGTCTGTTATGAAACTAGATTTTTGTAATTATAGATGTTAGTGAGGACCAAAGGATTGTTGAATTGAAGGAGGTTGTACTTTCTTTTTCCCTAACTGTAAGTGGTATGAGAATACAAAATGTACAGTTACTGTGCTAAAACTAATGGATTTAGGTTCTTGGGTTCACTGCATTGTTACATCCAAAACAATACAAACTGTCCTGTACGTAAGGTAATAACAAAACTTTAATAAACATCCTGTCAAATGAGAGATTGTGACCTCCTGAATTTCACTGCATGCACCCAACCCAGCATTGTTTATTTTGTGAAGCACTGCACTGTAGCCTGAAGGACCCGTGGATATCTGTGTCTGAGTACACACAAACTGGTTGTGCTAAACACACCTGTGTATGGAGAGAGCTGGTCGACTGGGTTCGAGAAAGCTGTCCTGTGTCTCTTGCCTGATGCTGCTGCTGGTCATTCTCTCTGCCACTGCCTCTCCCTCGGTCACCTAATCCATGCCACTCCCTGTAGATGTCCTTTACTTGGGAGTGACTTAAAGAATAACAAATAGAGGGGTATTGTACTTTAAACATACACGGAAGTTAACACTGCTTAAAAAGACAATAAAAACATTCTTTATTGATCAATATATGGGTTTTACCACTTGTAATATTTCAATACAAGGCTTCATGTATCTCTTTTACATTATAACTTTCTTCCTCTTTTCATTTGCATGTCACTATGTCTACATTCTTTGTTTTTGCATACTCTCCTTTCAATTCTATCCCCTTTCTGATGCAATGGTAAAGCATCACATACTACTAGTCCTGTAGTTCTCCCTCTGCCATAATACCAAGATCACCACTTACCTTGCTGGTTTGTAGAGCTCCTCCTTCCCTGGGGTTTGTCTCTGAGTTTTTACAAAATGCTCTGGTCCCTCCCTCTCATATATGGTCTTGACCTTTGGAAGGTCAGCCATTAGGGCATACTCCTCTTTGTTCAGTACTGAGACTCCAGAGACATGGCTAGATTCAGACTCCAGAGAACTCTGGGAGGAGGTGTGCCTTTGCATCTGAGGGGATGGACTCCGGTTCTGATGAGAGGATGGCTGGAACTCTGGGGAGGGGCTCCGGACCTCTGGGCGCTGCCGAATGCTGCTGCTCCTGTTGATGGCGGCTTCTGAGGAGACAGTCCTGGATTTTCGTGAACACACGTTGAGATGGTGATCCTGGGTCAGCCTCCTGGATGGGGAAGGACTACGAGAAAGGACAGGGCTAATGAGAGAGTGAGAGGAGCTCCGCCAGGAGCTTGGAGAGAGGGATGACTGAGAAGTCTTGTTTAGTTTGTAGAGCACTGAGTCTGATGTGGGTGTACTGTCTGAAGCTTTCCTCTGGAAAGACTGGGTTTTATCATGAGCTCTCCTGGAAGGAGAAGAACTACGACTGTTATACCCTGTACTTTTCACAAGAGAGGATGGAGTTGGTGCACCATAGCCTCTCCTAGAGGGAGAGGGACTCCTGCTGTCGTGACTTCGAGCACTGCTTGGGGGTTTTGACTCAGCTCTACACAATGATGACTGAGTGGGTGTGTTGTACACTGTCCTGGTTGGGGAGGGGCTACGAAGGTCACAGCCACCAGAAAATTTGTTTGAGTGTTTGTTTTGCAAAAAGGATTGATTTGGGGCTCCATTACTGCTCCTGGAGGGTGAAGAACTACAACCTTCGTGTGCTCTTGTACTGGTGGAACTAACTGTCTCAGATTTGCGAAGCAGTGATTGGCTTGGACTGTCATATCCCCTCCTCGAAGGGGAGGTACAATGCTTGTTAAGAGCATAACTATTAGTTAAGGTTTTTGTGTCAGTTTTACACAAAAAAGACTGGCTTGGTCTTTCATATCCTCTTCTTGAGGGGGAGGAGCCACGACTGCCCCAAGAATAACTATTTGTAGAAGTTTTTGTATCAGTTTTGCACAGGAGGGACTGGTTAGGCATTTCATAGCCTCTCCTTGAGGGGGAGGAGTCATGGCTGCTAAGCCCACGAGCACTGGTCACATTCACTCTTGTTTGGCGTAGGGAGCTTTTCAGAGTTCCAAAGGAGTCTGATTGTGAATAGGAGCCAATTGTGTGAGAAATTGTTCTAAGATTCTTTTGGAAGCCTCCTGAATCCAGAACTTGTCCATATGAGTTTTGTGTTGGGGGTCTGGACCCTTGACTGGAACCCTGTGAAAAGTCAAAACTCCGTCTGTGAGATGAGCTCGACAACTCGGCTTGTTTGAAAGGGGAGGGCGTGTGGCATGGAGAAGAGGAGCGAGAGAAAGAAGAACCTTGTCTCTGAGAAGCACTGAAATGTCCTCTCTGCTGATGGGAGGAAGAGTAAGATGGACCAGGGCCTCTGGAGTAGGAACCATCATAGCTCCGGTGCAGGGAGGAACTTAGGGATTCAGCTTGCTTAAAAGGTGTGGGGCTTAAGCTTCTCTGTCCATGATAGTCAAACGTTTGGCTGTAATTGGATTCTGAGCATCCAGAAGGCAGGGAATTGTCCTGAGGTGGACCACATTGTTGCTTCTCCAAGCTCCGCCTTTGGGAGGGCACACCAAGGTCAGGGTTTCGAAAGGGAATGGCAGCTTTCAGTTCTGGACTGTGATGGCTGGGCAGCGGTCTGCCTGTTTCAAAATGCCGGTGAGGAGGAGGGGGACTTTTCTCTCTGATGGAGCGAACACCCCCTGCCCTACCTAGAGAATGGTAGCTACTTTCATGGTCTCTATTTTCCTTGAATCCTGTATAAGTGAACAGAACAGAAAAGTGTTTAAAGGACAGGGGACACAAGAAAACGTGTAGTCAAACTAAAATCCAGCAGACAAACCTGCGTGACTGGAGAACCCATCCCTGCCCCTGGCCTCCTCCATCCAACCTCTGGGGTTTGGTCTGTGTGGAGGCGGGTCCAGACGGGTCATGGTGCGGTCAAGTGTTCTTTTTTTATGAGGTGAATAGTCCTCCTCCTGGCTGATTGAGTCACTGAGCCCAGAGCAGTCAGATGGATCCTGAGTGCTGGCCAGTTTGGGGGGATGGCAAGAGCAATTGGGAAGACAGTCACATTAGATGGTACATTAAGAGGAAAACCCACATGGGATTGAGAAAGTTTTGGGGAATATACGAAACAGAAAAGGAATATGAGAATTATTTAAATGAGGAATAAGGAATTTGCGGATAGAGAGAATGGTCAAATTGCAAAAACTCTACAGTAGAGTGTCAGCCAAGCAATATTCAAGGAAATAACTTGAGAACTGAAGACACTGGAAGGTAAATATTAAGACCAACATAAGCAGATACGAGCTGTTTTCTTAATCTTTTGTATTTTGTTTACTTCAGTAACTCAAGTACAGACTCAAGGTAGTAGGTTTCACCTTTCTGTGCTGTCGTCTTCGTTGCAGATATACAGCTCACAGTCAGGGCTCAGTATGCACAGGGAACTCTCCTCATAGTGGAGCTGATCCCTGGTCACATCGCAGTGGGTGCTCACCAGTGACAGGCCATCAGAATCATCCTAAAGCACCCAAGGAGGGAAACTGTAGGCTATATAAATCTACTATCCCCAGAAAAATGAAGCAAATTTGGAGAAGACTGTTAGTGTTCCTTTATGAAGATCTTTTAAATTACCATAAATCCAACATTCAGTGGTGAAATGATGATGCCAAGAAACCCAAGCAAATAAAATATAAGCAATTAAACTGTTAGGAACTCAGAAAGCTTCAGAAGTTTGTTCATAACCAGCCGAATCAGTTCCACAATGGCATCAACATCAATATACACGCACAGATCATCATATAAAGCAATGAATTTACATCTAAAAAAACTTAACTTACTTAATGACAGCAAGAGGTTGGGGATTCCCTCTGCAAATCCATCGCCTGGTTAGAGACCTCATATATATGAGGCACACAAGGTGTCTTTTGTCCGTACCTGTCTTCTCTCTCTGTCCCTAGATTAGGGTTACATGGCCGTAACCCAACCTAGCTAGAGGGTGTACTCATGATTATTTAATTAGTGTTTTTTCTAAAATTTGTCCATGATCTCTCATCTAAATCCTTTATTCTTTATCTGAAATGGACAGCATTTCATCTAAATTCTTAATTTGTGTCTCAACATATTGAGAATTGACAAGCAAATGCTAGTTCAATTGCACACCCTCCTTGAAATCATGACACAGCAAGAAAGCATTTAAAAAAAAAAAAAACTTTTGAATGTCCAACAAAAAAAATGAAAGGACAGAGTAGGCTAAAGTGCAACAGACAAACATTTTAACTACTATGGAAAACATGACACTCGATTAGATTTTTTTTTCGTTCTAAGTAGTTTTGCTGTCAAACAGGAAAGTATCATCATTTATGAAAAAAAAAAAATAACACAAAATAAGCGAAGCGTTTAGGAGTAAATGAATTTGAACCATCATTCCCTGTACGTGTGGATGCTGTCTCGTCATATTACATTACTACTCCCAAAACGGCTGTAAGTGATCCATTCACATTAATTTGTAATGAGAGCACACACAGCTCTCTACCCTCTCATGTTTTTGCACAATTGTCTAATGACCCAAGGACATTATAATATTCACTCTGCATATAAGCCAAGTCCAAGGTTCTATAATACAGTCCTGTAGACTTTAAACTATCCTTTACAAATACAAGAAATTCTTCCATATATTTTTGTTGTCAGTGTCAAACTTGGTGCACCCAGCTCTGCAGTGGTTCATCAAGCAGAACAACTGAGAGCCTCTGACTCACCTGTGGTGGCGTGTTGGAGTGCAGGTGTCTCATTCGCAGGCAGGAGAGACAACGAGAAGGGTCAAAGACGTTGGGCTGGAACTTGCGACAGTAGAAATCTTCACTGGCTAGGGGCATGGCTCATTGGAATGGTGCAAAAACTTACTCATTGCCTTTTTTGACTTCTTAAGCAGGGACCTGGGATGTAACATGTAGCCAAGTGGACAGAAAAGGAGTAGTGGAACATACTGCAGCACATAACAGTAAAATATAGAAGTTCACACAATTCACATTTATAGTGAAAAAGAATATTGATACCCTACAATTTGTCCAAACCATCCAGAAGTATAAGACAGGAAAACACACACTGCACATATCATACAATACAACAACGAATAAACAACACATCCAGAACCATTTAATGAATTCAACTCGCAGCTGAATTTCATATTCGACTAAAAAGAATGAGGTATTTTAGCAGTACCTGCTGTACAAAGCACCCTCCGTCAACACCAATCCATTTTGACACAGAAAATATACTCTTGACACAGGGTCCCTTCAGGAGGGTATTTGAATCCCCCCAGCAGCTCTATAGTCCCATTGGCTGCTGTAACAATGGGTGAATCTCAGGCTCCCTGGGCAGCCATGCTGGCTCTGCCTGCAGCCACACCAAATACATGAACTTGCATCACAGAGCCAAAATGGTCTCAGTAGCCTGACAGTTCCATGCTTCTGAGGTGTATTAAATATCATCAGCTTTAGAAAACAAGATGGACTGCACAGATGGCATGTACAACGTCAAATTAGCCTACACAATAAACACAGTTGAATGATAGGTCTGAAACAAATAGGAAACCATTGAAGGTTTGTGAAACTTGAAAAGGTACTTTTTCAGTGATTATATTTGATGTATTGTACTAAAAATTAAAACAAAGTCTGTAAAATACTTTACACCATAACTTACAACACTTTCTAAACAAATATATTACAGTATTCAAAATGCGAACTAATGTTTGGACATAAAACACATCATTACATCATCTTTTTTCAGCTTAAGATATCTCATGCTCCACTAATAGATTCAATTTAGCTGAAGACCGATCTTGTTTTTATTTAATGTTGGATGTTCATATGTATACAAAACATTGAGTAAAAAGTTACAAAAGAGAGAAACCACCACAGAGACAAAAAGCTTTACATTATACCACATCAGTATGGTCAGGCTGGACCAAATGTTCCCATACACTTGTTTTATTAAGAGGACTGTTATGAGGTGGCCAAAGACAATCATTCAATCCAGATGCAGGACTGATCATATACAACCGGCAATATTTTTAGGCAACTTGGCTCTGAAGTGACAATCTTCTTTCCCATGTCAGTACCTAAACGGCAATTCACAACTGCTCTGGAACTTGAACCAACATAAACTGAAAACCCACATAAGACCACCTCCACTTTCATTCCTGCTGATGAATCTTCTTCCCCGTTTGCCTGCGTCTCTGTCTCTTGCTCGTCCTCCCCAGTCTTGATTTCCTCTCAGTGGCACCAGACTTCCCGTCAGGCGCCCTACCCCTTCCTGTCCTCCCCTGCCCCTTCTCCCACTTCGTCCCTTTTTTCTTCCATTGTTTGGTACGAGCGTGGAGGGAAGCGGTCAGTGCAGATAATCTAGGAAATGAAAAAAATAAACAAGTGAGGTATTTAAGATATAGTTAGAAGCAGGAATGCTACACAGCAAAACCTGTGTTGTCTATTGAGTGTAGCCAGTACACATGAATCACTGATATACAATAAATAAGGTTACCAAGCCCTCAAAAGAATTACTTTTCCTATGTATGGTGTAAGAAATATACCTTTGATGCTTCAATAATGTGTTTACCTACATTTCCCAAATGAATAAATCCACAGATCATGTTTTATATATAAATAAAAAATAAAAACAGTATTTACCTGTATCTGACACTTTTCTGCAAAGCACTTAGTGTGTGCAATTTAGTCATTTACCCAATTACGTAAATGGATAAGCTTTACTGGAGTACTTCAGGGTAAGTACCTTGGTCAGGGTGGGATTTTAACCTGGAACCTCAAAGGCAGCAGCTCTAACAGGTACACCACCTGCTGCCCCAATATTTATATATTAAACGTACATAGCATGAAGAAGTGCAATTTATATCAGTTTTAGATTTGACATTACTTTGTCTACAATGCATGACCTGCGATAATATATTCCCAAAATAAAGGATACAGATGAAGAAGAGTGATGTAGTGAATTAATTATTCAGATAATGACAATGAGATCATTTTTACACCTTAGTTTCCTAATTCTGACTACATAATAATAATACAATGTTCATACTTTTTGGATATAATTGGCTCTCCAGCTTTCTTTGGCACTGTGCTCACTTCCTCATTCTTCTCATCTTCACTGTCATCTGTTGCCTGGAGAAAACCAAAACAAGTCAAGACAATGGCTCTGTTCAAAAATTTTGAAAATCCTAAAATATAACTGTGCAGTGCCATGTCCTTGTCTGGCTCACAACTTGACTGAGTAATAATCATCCCATTTGTTTAGTATGAGAGTAAAGTACCTGAGTGTCAACTGGTTCCAAGCGACTAGCCCCTGTAAGGTCAAGGTCATTGATGGTTGTCACGGTGACAGTGTGATTTGGGTAATCATACTGTAATGACTCTGTTGTGCTAGTTATCGCATCCTCCAACTCATCTGCCTCTTCTGGGTAGAAATATTACAAAAAAAACAGGGTTAGACAAAGTTTCCCTTTCAGAGAATTGATTCAAAGAGTGACTGTCCCCAAGTATAAATCCATTAAATAGTGGCATTGTTCTTTAATAACCAGCTCTTACCAAGAGCTTCCTTTCTTTCCTTAAGCATCTTCATATACTCCTTATGTCTCTGAAAGGAAAGAGAATAAATGTATTTTCTGCACACACTCTCACTTTACAGTTCATTTAATTACACTTCATACCTTACCTCCTCTCTAACTTTCTTCTGTTCCTCCTTCAGCTTGTTCTTGATCTCCTCCACCGCTGCTTTCCTCCTCTCCATCTTCCGCTTGTGGAATCCTGTAAGAAATTCACTGCAGGGAGAGCTTTATATCAGCTTATGGAGCAAGCTTAAAGCGTGACCTTGTGCTCTATGTAATACACACACACACACATTTTCAGAACCGCTTGTCCCTTACGGGGTCACGGGGAACCGGAGCCTACCCGGCAACACAGGGCGTAAGGCCGGAGGGGGAAGGGGACACACCCAGGACGGGACGCCAGGCCGCCGCAAGGCACCCCAAGCGGGACTTGAACCCCAGACCCACTAGAGAGCAGGACTGCGGTCCAACCCACTGCGCCACCGCACCCCCGCTCTATGTAATAGTTATGATCTATTGCAGAAACAAAAAGTTTGCTAAACAGAGCTGAAAATCACCACATTACTCATGTACATGAGTACATTCAGAGGTGTTATGCTCAATATTACAACCAAGTGGGCAATCTGATTGAAAATAATGTGGTTCCTGTCAGGTAACAGTACATTAAGTCACCACAATGTGTTACCATTTAAATAAGCATGTTTAAAAGAAATGTAGCTCACTGTACCAGGCAGATAAGTAGACTTCACCGCCTCTTATTACAACTATTTAAAAAGTCCCTTATGTTGTCAGGCATTAATCACTATGAAAATTAGCTACAGTGTATGTCCTGCATGTAATGTGATTTATTTTACCCATGTGACATACACTTTTTGCAACTGAAACATGACAGACGTGCATGTTGTGATGTAAAGTGAGTGACTGTGCAGGGTACATCTGAAGGTGCTCAAGGTAGTAATCACCGCGCATGCGCACAACATGTTGGTAAGGCGTCCCGTAAGAACTCCTTTACTGTCAGGACACTTGTTTAAAATGGCAAGAACCATCTCACACGTGTAAGAAAAAGTCCCACACTGTTCAATCAATGGTGTAGAATTAAGCTCCATCTATAGTTCAAGTATGACTGACACTAACATGTAAAAAAATATTGTTAAACATGTAATAGCACAAAACACCAAATGTTTTCTATTATATCAAGTATGGTATTCATGCTACTGAAATACACAAGTCAAGTGTGAAGTGTGCGATCCGATCATCTGGCATTAGATTTCTTTTTCAACACGCAGAAATTCCGTGCATGATGGACTTACTTTCGAGACGATTCGTTGAACGTAACAATGCACTTATTTTCCCTCCTCTTTCCTCCCGGTTTTGATTTGCCCTTTTTTGCCATTCTTGTATAACAAGCGATTCCCCGAAAATTTCCACGTGCAGTTCTGTTTGGGAACCACTCACTTCCGGTTTATGTGCGTTTCGTATTCCAGTCCGGCTTGGAAATATGACGAACAGCAAACTTAGATCCTAGTGTTCTGTGAAACTCTACAAGAACCTTGTCTTCGGCGATTTCTAGCGGAAATCATAGAATAATGTTCAATACTGCAGATGTGACAGAGGATGAATAGTTTTTTTCACACCCAATTAGAGCAGAGGAATTAAAATGTAGCTTATACACTAGCATCTGCTGCGTGAATTGCAGCGATGTCCATAATGATGTATTAGCTCAGAACTGATGGCAGAACTTCAGAATCAGAATCAGAATCAGAACGAGCTTTATTGCCAAGTATGTTCACACATACAAGGAATTTGTCTTGGTGACAGGAACTTCCACAGCACAGACAGAATGACAGTGACAAGACAGATGAGAAGATAGAGTATGTGAATAAGGGATGAAAATATATAAAAATATACAGTACCCAATATTATATACAAAAATTACCACTAGTTACAAATGCAAGGGAGTGTGAGTAAGAGATATGATGTGACAAAAAGTTATAAATATAAATAGCATTATGTATTGCACTGGTTTACTCTCTAGGGGGGGGATTTAGCTGTTCATGAGGTAGATGGCTTGGGGAAAGAAACTTTTCTTGTGTCTGGCTGTCCTGGTGCTCAGTGCTCTGTAGCGCCGGCCAGCTGGCAAGGGTTTGAAGAGGAGGTGGCCTGGATGCGAGGGGTCTAGAATGATTTTGCTAGCCCTTTTACTGACTCTGGACGAGTGCAGTTCTTGGAGAGCTGGGGGGGATGTGCCGATGATTCTTCCAGCAGTCCGAACTATCTGCTGTAGTCTTCTGATGTCTGACTTCGTAGCTGAGCCGAACCAGGCAGTTATAGAGGTGCAGAGGACAGACTCGATAACTGCGGAGTAAAATTGCATCAGCAGCCTCTGCGGCAGATTGAACTTCCTCAGCTGGCGAAGGAAGTACAATCTCTGCTGGGCCTTCGTCACAATGGAGTCTATGTGGAACTCCCACTTCAGGCCCTGTGAGATGGTGGTGCCCAGGAACCTGAATGACTCCACTGTTGCCACAGTGCTGTTCATGATGGTGAGTGGGGATAATGCTGGGGTCTTTCTTCTAAAGTCCACAATCATCTCCACCGTTTCAGCCAGCTCTTTACCCTCCTGTCTGTAAGCAGAATCGTCACCATCCCGGATGAGGCCAACGAGTGTGGTGTCGTCTGCAAACTTCAGGAGCCTGACAGAGAGGTCTTTTGCGGTGCAGTTGTTGATGTACAGGGAGAAGAGTAGTGGGGAGAGCACACATCCCTGGGGGGCGCCAGTACTGATTGTGCGAGTATTGGATGAGAATTTTCCCAGCCTCACTATCTGCTGCCTGTCTGTCAGAAAGTTGGTGATCCACCGACAGATGGAGGCGGGCACAGATAGTTGGGTTAATTTGGACAAGAGGAAGTGTGGGATGATGGTGTTGAAGGCTGAGCTGAAGTCCACGAACAGGATTCTCGCATAAGTTTCAAGCTTGCTCTGAAAGTTGCTCGGACATGCACGATTGTCCATAAATCCCACTGTACCTCAAATTAAACTGGTTCAGAGCCTTCCTGAAAAGCATAGGTACATGAAAAACTAACAAACGCACACTTTTGACCTGGCCGAAGACTTCAAAAAGCAGGATCCCATAAGTCCTTTAGGTGTTAACCATTAATGGGGGCAGACAGGTTTTTAACAATGCCTAAATTCCCTGCAAAACAGCAGATTAAAAGGGGAAGCTATTCCACAGAACATGTAAAAAAAGGGAAGGAGGTCAGACAGGCAGTGCAGACATGTAGCAACAGGAATGAATCTCAGTAGTGAGATAAGGGATGGCACTTTATCAGGTACGGGGCAGGATTTAAATGCTGCCACAGTTGGATAAATACAGTGTCCAATGGGCCATCTGATGCTTTGTTTTTATAGGAATATATACTGTTTATATAACCATGGCATGCCATACTACATGATGGGGCCATTTTGGTGACATTAAGGGGTTACTGTAATGAAATTTTACAATGTGTGGTGATTCACCAATTGACATTAAAAAACTGACACACTGTCCACTGTAATTTTTTTATTAAAAACAAAATCCAAATAAACACAGAAGCCAGAAATAAAATATTGAAAAAATAAAACATTTATACATTGCACTAAAATCAAAAAGTTCACTGTAGCACAACACTAAGATCATGACGCAAACTAGATGTAACCAAGGATTCAAGTGACTGTAGATTTTAATTTTAATACACTGATCATTGGGTAGCTAGTAGCTTCCAAAAAAAGAATTTAGCTTAAGCAGGAGGGGTTGAAGTTTGCTTAACATTGCTCTCTCATTCTAAACCCCAAGAAAAAGTACATTTACCAGATTAAGCTCAAGATGTAAATCTTACAAGGCTGCTACTTGGAGCACCTGTGAGCTCTCCAGCTACCAGAAATGCCCATATGTGGCAGCACCAGACCCATCAGCAATGCAATTTTGCTCCCCTTTTTTTTTTTTTTTTTTTTTTTTTTAAATATCTGTAAATTTTTCTCTTTCCCAATGTTTTCTCCTGCAGAAGGCTATTTAAATGCATGTAATTGGACCACATTCATTTTATTTTGTGTTCACTTGGTTGCATTTAAACTACAAAACTCCAGAATGAACATCTTGCACTGTTCTCTTGGAATTCAACTTTGGGTGACAGAAATAAAATTATTGTACAATAGCAATTAAAATATTAAAGTAATAATAAAAACACTCCGTGAGCCAGAAGAAACCCCCAAAATACAAGCTATGGGGGAAGCAAATACATAAAACTAACCTACAGCCTTTAAAGCTTCAGTATTCCTCATCCCCTCCAGCCTTTTATATGGATGTGAAATTCATGTGTAGGTGGTTGTGAATATGGCTGACTAGTTCCCTTTCTTGATGGTAAACCAAGCACTAACCCCATGAGTATATTTGCTGTTAGCAGCCATTTTCCCCACTCCTTGCAAAATGGAACTGCATTTCATCTTGTTGCTAAAAATGTCATGAAATAGTACTTTGCTAGTGCTCCACACCCTCAGACTCCAGAGATCTCATGGAAATTCTCCAAGAAAAGACTTGTCTGCCTTGCTATGTACATATATACATACAAAGACACGTGGAATTACTGTGGATGTGCCTGTGTGAATTATGGAAAATTGAAAGCTGCTACTTGGGCATTGACTGAAGTCACTATATAAAACTGACGTTTCACATTGCTAGCCAATTACTACAGTTCTACTATTTGTCTATGCAGAGGTCTGCTGAAGTACAGTACACAAAAGCACAATTTCAACTCTTTACAGTAGATCCTGTATTAAATTTGCACAGTACTGTACTGCGGTACAGGACACAAACTACACATCAGTGAGGTAGGTATATACAGGTACTGTACTGTGTACGGGATTGTTAAGTATAGGTTCTGTTCTGCACTATTTAATTATCGCATCACATTGTCCTTTGTACACCGCAGGATAAACTGCTTTGCTGCACTGAAGCTACCATCTCGTGGCCTGGGATCATCCACTTGCTGAGACCTTTGCCAGTCGTACTCCAGTGTGATAGCAGAACAATTAGAAAAACAGACAGACATGAAACACAAAGGGCAATAGCTGGCACACTGTAGTCCCCTAGCCTCTGTTAATCGTTCTCAGCATATGTACAGTGACGCACATACACAGCGCCATGAGGACAGACGTGGGAAGGCTGCACGTGACCTCGCAGGCAGCATCAGTGCGCGAATCGAAAGAATAAATACTGTTAGCATGTAGCATCTTCAGGCCTGCACCAATGCCCAGCGCAATGCTACATGCTGTCCAGAGAACTAAAGGTGCCCGTTAACCCGTGGTCCCACCAGCGGCCCTACTGAAAATGTCCACTGTCAGGTTACACCCAGAGCTATGTAAATATGCGTGAAAAATATACATGTCAGTGTGACATGGAAACATGGAAATGGTGTGGTGTACTGAAAATAACTGTACTCTCCAGAAGTAAGGATACGAGAGAATGCAAAGCCTTCATTGTGAGAACTACTTTATGCCTGTCCTCTTCCGTGTCAGCATGATGCCACCGATTTTGTGAGAGCACACATGGAAAGGTGTTTCTGCGTGTATATGTATGTGGGGCAGTGGCTTGAAAGGGGGCTGCAGGACCCCGTCAGGAGGCAGCGATGGTGGTGCCACCCCCCAGCCGGAGCAGAATCTGCTGGCAGTCCTGCACAGAACGGCGGTCACCCACGCGCTCCAGAGCGCGTCTGGCTTCGGCCAACAGACGGGCACGTTGTCCCGGAGGCGTGAGAAGTGGTAGAGGCAAGTGGCGGCAAGCTAGCAGAATGGCATGGGCCCTCTCCCGCTCTCCTAGCACACAGTCACCTTCTGTTGGGTTTGAGCAAACATGTAAATAGTCTCATAAGCAAAAGTTTTTTTTTTTTTGTCAGAGATGCATTTTCATGATTTATATTGTTCAGTAATACTTAACCTTCTAACTGCTGTTTTATACAACAACAACAACAACAACAACAATAATAATAATGCCTTGTAGTATGAGATTTAGACATTCATTTTTTCCTCATACCCTTTGTGTTTCCAGGATTGTGACTCCGCCTCCGCAAGGTGTGCTCCAGAAGTTGGTGTGTGCGTGTGGGGCTGGCCCCTGCCATCAGCCTTACCGTTGTCTCATGCAAGAACACCTGGGTAGGGGCAAAGGTTCACAAAGGTTTTTCCCAGCCATACCAGCAGTAGCCACATGTCTCATTGCATTAAATCATCGAGTTTATATTCAATTAGCATAAAATTTTATCCAAGCGGGTTTGCAGTTCTGGTCGTTCAAAGCTGATACTGCACAAAGCACAAGGGGAAGCTACTCCTGGGCTCTCAGCTGAACACTGAGTCATTAGTGGCTCTTCTTTATTGACTGTTTGTATTAAGAGAAGCAAAGCAATGACGTTTTAATTATGTAATATGGGAACAAGATAAAAATTAAGGCCGACTGCATGTTACAGCATCAACGGCAAATGCCCCAATTAATCGTGGTACTGACAATGCCAGCAAACAAATTCTGCCGTACCTTATACTGTGCCTGTCTATAGCACTGGCCCAGCTTCCGCAAGGAACTCAGGTCCCTCTGGAACCCAGCCAATTGGGAGCTGGGGGCGGGACCAGGTTCTCCATTAGCACCCCCTCCTCGCTGCCATAGGTTGGTCCTCAGGGTCAGCAAGAGGTCACACACGAGAAGCTCCACCCCCTTGAGTTTGCACAAATGGAGCAGAATATTAGTTATTTAAGGACTGTCAAATGAGTGTGACTCAGTTAGGAACTGTTGGCCTGCTTGAACTTTGGTGGCTGTGGGGTGTGGGTGGTGGGGGGGGGGCGTGGTGTGCGGTGTGTGCAGCATTTCAGGAGGCCTCTGTACTGCACTGAAGGCACATTGCACCGGGCTGAGGATCATGCAATGCAACTACAATGCACCACAGCCACCCCCCCGGACCGCGAAGTCACTGCCCCTTTTGCCATCCGGCCGAAAGCTACAGCGTAAGAGAGCAGGCTGCACAGGGTAGGCATAGTAGGTGTAGCAGCTTGGCCAAGCGTACCTTGTCAAGCCAGTTGTCAGACTGGTCAGGGGGCACTGAGACACTGGCATGGAGGTGGCTGCTGGAGCGCTCACAAAGAGCCAAAGAGCCTGTTGTTGCCTCAGACTTCTGGGAAGACAGGCTGACCTGTACGGCTCGGCACAGCTGCAGCACGGCCTTAGGCAGCGGGTGGCTGCAACAGAAGGAACCATCACCTAACTTCCTGACATAAAGTACAATAAATTAGGCACTGCATCAGTGTCTGTGTTTGGGTCCAAAGGTGTCAATGTGTGTACACTAACATGGCGGGATGTCTGTAACTGTGATGCACGTGCATATGTGTGTACTGGAGGTTACTGACTCTAACATGTGCAGGGCCCGGGGCATGCGCTCTGCCTCAGCCAGCAATGATCGGACTGCCACGTCATCACCCTGCAACCAGCGCACCGCGGCCTTCAGGACCAGGGTCCACCAGCGACACACGGGGTCTCCCACTGCGCAGGGGAGGGACAGTGATGCACAAGTCAGCATGGCGTAAGAAGGAAGACAGAGAAGCACTGTGGACCACAGTCAGCAAAGTGTGTGGATATTAATAGCGGTATACACAGAAAACTTATGTAACCAACACAATGTTGGACTATGCATAGGAGATGAAATCAAGCTAGCAAAGAAAATTGCAATTTAATAGAACTAAGTTGGTATTATCCATTTAAAATGTACAACAAGTGTACAGTATCATTGTATCATGGTGTTGGAAGACACATTATGGTAGACAGCTGATACTGATTATCCTGGGTATCCACGTACCTGACGCTGTGGTGGGATTGGCTGGAGGAGGGAAAGGAGGGGCAGGGGTAGGAGACTCCTCTGTGCAGCTGTTTAGCAACTGGATAAACTCCAAGGCACTGGAGAACTCTCTGTGTACAGCGATGAATGACAATTCAGTAGCACATAGACACATTCAAAATACATGCTGTCTCTGAAAGAGGACACAGAAGAGTCTCGTACCCGGCATCGTCCTTGCACTTGTTGGCCTCTATGCTGGCATGTGGCTGGATTAGTGAATGCACTGCTCTTTCCAGCAGCTTCTCGCAGAAGCAGCGGTGCAGCTGGGCAATGGGCTCGGCTGGAGAGATCAAGAAAGACAGAGAATGTTATTGGCCCATGCAGCCTGGGATCTTTCTGGAACAGTATTAAATTTTTATCAAGTTTATGGAGCATGTGCAAACCGTGACATTATAGCGGACTGACTGCAAAGGCAAAAAGTGGATACCCTACTGACACATTCAAAGACAGAGTGGGTTAGTGGTCAGGAGAAAAGGTTTTACCTGGGTCCCTCTGAGAAGTGTAGACCCCGTCTCGGATCCCAGATTTCACTGACCAATCACAGCTCAGGAAGAACTGCCTGGCCAGTGGCATGAAAAGCCAACGCAACCAATCGGGGGGCTGTCTGGAATCTGACTGACAGGCCACGCTCTCAGCACAACTCAGCAGGTAGCCCTGGATTTGAAGGAGCAGAGAAGTGTGGACTGAAAAGCTGCAGGATAAATATTTAAAAGATAAACCATTTGGAAAGTGACCCTGACAAATCTGCCAGCCAACATTCACTATTGGTGGCAACCAAAGAATAAGATGATAGGAAGGAAAGACAGCAGAACACAAAGACAATGACAGACAACAAGTCAAGGGTGAGGAAGAAATAGTGGAAGGTGGGACACAGAGAGAGGGCTAAGATCTTACCGGCAGGTAGGAGAGGTGGTGTCCCAGTGTGGTTCGGAGTGCAATTGCCGCTGTGACATAGATCTCGGCTTGCTGTGCTGGGGGCACCTTCCCCTGGGCGCTTTCACTCAGGTTCACTGCACTGAGGGACAGGGACAAGCCCCATAAGCTGCTATGCTGGGGTAGCTTTCCTGCACAAAGAGAAGGAGGTTCACACTGTTTAAACAAGGTTAAGGGGTCAAGCCCAGGTAGTACATCTGTCTCTGCATCTAGTTCTATGTAGAAATATGTCACTAAATGGCAATTTCACAAAACAATTCCCTTAGTAATGTTTATGAAGTCAAAGGCCATATAACACTGGTACTTTTAGAGCACCTAAACTGTGGAAAAGTCTACCTGTTACTGTGAGAAATGCCCCATCTGTCTGTCTTCGAATCCAGACTAAAGACTTACATGTTTACTCAGGCATTCCACCTCAAAATGTAATTCCACTTGGCTGTGTTTGTTTTTCCCACCTCTTCACCAATGCAAATTACTAACTATTTTTTCTTGTTGAGCATTGTTGCCCTACGCAAGACCTGAGAAGGCCGGCTGGCCGGCCAGCGGTCACAGACACACCCCCATGCCACCTGAAGATGATGACCAACTGCCATGATGGACAAGACATACCATGCTGAGCTGAGGATTCAAGATACCATACAGCAACAATATCATTATTACTTGTAAACTGCCTTAGAACTGTTACTTAATCTAGAACGCCCAGGATGGCTTGAACCCCCAGAGGTTTTTTTTCCCTCCCTCAATTTTCAGTTGGGAGTTTTTGTTCCTTTCTTCCATGGCCAGTAGGCTTACTTGTAACTCTATAAAAGTACTATATTATTATAGTCGGTAGTCAACTGTCTTCTATGTGATACATTTGTTTTTCTTGCCTTATGCCTGTGTTAAAGTGCTGTGTGTCACTGCATGAGAAGAGCTTGATAAAAATAAATTGAAAGGCCTCCGTATTGTGAATTAACTAATTAACAGAAACTGGCTGTTATGCAAGCAAATCTGATCTGGTTTGAGCTTTGGCCACCGCTAGGCACAGGTGCAGTAGCGGTGACAAAAGGTAATGACAAACTGGTAAAGAACATGGAAGAGATATGGTAGCTGCACGCTAAAATCACCTGTGAGCTGTAGCTGGCTAAGCTTCTGATAGACCAGGGCTGCGTCCCGGGAGCTCGTCTGAGACTCCTCTTCCTTGTGACGCCCACCGATCTGCCGCACCAGCCAGCCCAGGGGGGTAGGACGATGCAGGCAGTAACGAATAAGATTCCAGGAGAGGGAGCAAACTAGGTCAAAACGAGTTTCTGGGATAGCCCTGGACAAGACAGATAAGCAAGTCTGTAGGCTAGTGGCTGCAGCAGCATAATCACCCTGAAGAAGAAAAGGGGGAGGAAAAAATAAGATTGTAATCAATACAAAATGGACAAGGTGAGACCACAGGACAAATGTACCTTGTAATGTCAGAAAAAAGGCATTCAAAATCCCTAGAATATGTCCCACCTTTCCCACACAAAGTAGAAACAGAAGGGAGGCACAATAGACTCCCAGGTAAATTTTTCTCCCACTTACCCGCAGCAGCTGAAGGTCAGCCTGTTTGCGGTGTCTCCAGAAGCAGACAGACTTGGGCGAATGGAGGGGGGTGACGGGTTCCCACAGGTACAGGACTCTCACACAGCCCCACACAGCCCCCACACCGCTCAGCACCCACATGCTCACCCAGGGCAGCAGCCACCAAAGCCACACCACTGGAGGAGGGGCACAAAGGCACATGGGTTAAGGTGAAGTGTTTCATATGTTCCCGACACTGAGGCCTGTGTCTTCTATGGCCAACAACAAGGTATCCATCTATTCCAATGCTAAATGTTGGTAGAAATTATATTTGCTTCCAAAAGTCCAAGGTGTTAAAAATACTCACTTCATTTCTATGCGTAATAAATCCATAAGGGAGTGTCAGAATCTAATAGTGTCTGGTTCTTTGCCTAGACTGTTCATAGGGGATCCATTTAACAGTAGATTGAAGTCTTAACAGGTAGTTGGAGATGTGGTGTTGCTAAAATCATATATCTTTTGCTAACAGTGGGAGTGGGAATGATTTCTGGGAAAGGCTTGAGTTATTCAGCTGTGATGGTCTACACCCCAACTGAAGGGTTTCCTTTATGCCATCTCAGAACCTGGCCAGTAAGATATATAATTAACTTTGAAAATTTTAGAGAAGACTGTAGTTTCCCAAATTGTAAAATACCTTAAATTATCATATGTTTCAGTCTGGTTTCCACCATGGGCATAACACTGAAATGGTTCTAACCCATGATGTTAATGATATTCTTATGTGACGCTGATCATACCTCAGTTATTGTGGTGTTGGACTTGAGCTGCATTTTAATACTGTTGACTATAGTATCCTATTCAGAAGCCTTGATTACAGTACCTGGTTGGACTAACGGGCACTGCTCTGAAGCGGTTCCGTTCCTATTCATCCAAATGCCAACATTTTGTGCAAAAATCTGATAACTGCATCCTTTAGTCCTTGTCTGTGGTTGAATAGGGTGTGCCTCATGGTTCCAACCTGGGTCTGTTATTGTTTTCACTCTATGCTACCCACTACATAACCCATTACATGTGGTGTCTTTAGCAAATTGATGTACTGATATAAAACTATGGATGAGTAATTTTTTTTAGTCTCTCAGTGTGGATAAACTTGTAGTGGACGGTGTTACTGCAACCCTAAACACAATCACATCAGTAAGCTTTTAATACTCACGGATTGAGTTTTAAGTGTATGGAATGTGTAATGAAACATTTGGGTGTTTTATTGAACATAAACCTGTCATTTCTGTCCCATGTTGCTACACTGACTAGGTTGTGTTTCCTTCAGTTGAGAAATATAGCTAAACTAAGGCAATTTTTATATAGGCAGGATGTTGACAATCAGATTCATGCTTTTGTTTTGAGCAGGATGGACTACTGCAATACTCTTATTGGGCTAGAGATACAAGACTACAAAAAGGCTACAGTTAATAAAGAATGCTGCTGCCAGAACAGTTACAAGAACTAGGAAGTACAACCATATAACACTGGTTCACAAATCACCGCATCAGCTTTCGGTTAAGTTTAGAGAAGTTCATAAAATCCTACTTTTGACATTTTAGACAGTTAATGGCATTGCTCCACCTTGCCTTAGTGAGATCGCTGATCCAGAACACTGTCTTTGCTCATCGAATGTGGGTTACCTTAAAGTACCTGTGATTAATATGGCTTCAGTAGGAGGGCGTGCCTATAGCTATAGAGCTCCAGGATTGCCCCATCTGTCTCAGCTTTTAAATCCAGGCAAAAAAAACTCATCTATTCGCTTTGGCAAATCCATCATTACTGACAAGATTCCTGTTTGCTGTATCTCTATGTGTTGTCTTTTAGTATGATACACTTTAATGTTATGTTGTCAGTTACTAACCCTCTCTTTTGTTGAGCATCATTATTGCTCTGACAAGACCTGCCACGACACCAGCATTCCATGTCAATGGAAGGTGAAAACTGCAAGCCATGGCCAAAACCAGCATATCAGAATATCAGATCATTAACTGATTAGTTTCTAGTGACTGCACTAACTTTAGAAATGCCTGTATAAGTTTGCTTAAGTGTTTTTCAATATACAATGTCTGGCTACTGGCACTCAGACACTGAGGTTTTTCTCCCTCCCTTGCCTTTTTGTTGTAAGTTTTTAATGTTTTCCTTTCCTGCACTGCCACTTGGCTTAAGTTATAGCTTCAACCAGTTAGTTATTGTAGTAATTTAATGTGTAACTAACCTTTTATCCATTATGTCTCCTGATCCTTTGTTCAGTGCTGTGTATTACTATATAAGAGCACTCTATAAAAATTAGTTTAAATGAATGTATATGTGTGTATATATATATATAAATACAGACAGACATACATACATACACACACACAGAGCATACATGTATAGTGCACAAAAATATGAAACGTCGGTAACAATGGATTTTCAGAACAACTTACAATACCTCCCCCATACAGTCTGTTGTTCCAAGCATTAACTGTATTACCATCTTATTAACATCTTAGTAACAGAACAACTAATACTACCCCATGGTGCTTGTTACTCAAACCATAGCACATAACATAGAAATCCTTACCAAAGCTTTGTGTCTGACCAGAGAAGCCGAGCACTGTTCTGGAAGCCCCATGTCCGGTCCCCGGCCCAGTCCACTCAGGTCCACCTTGTGCTTCTGGTCCAAGGAGTGAGGGCAGGGGGTTCAGGGACAAGCAGAGGAAGGTGAGGGCACAGAGGAGGATGCGGGAGCGGTCCATCACTCCCACAGAGGCAGGAGAGTCTGGTTCGCTTTTAACCTGTAGAATCAAGAGGGCACTGTCACTCCTCCACTAAATTACCAGTGTTATTTCTCATCATGTATTGAGGCTGTTTTGGGCCATAGAGACCTTTCATGTCAGGTGTACATATTTTTCTAACAAACCCTACCTGCTCATGCTCCAGCAGGGGGCTCCCAGGCTCCGAGTCGATGCAATACGGTGAGAACTGGTGAGGGGATCCTGAGCCCGAGTCCGAGGCTGGTGGTGACATAATCACCACCTCTGACTTTATCTCCATGTCCTCAGACAGGCACACTGACTCTGGAACAGACGAGAGGGGACAGTCAGTATGGCCTCAACAAACACTCCAACATAACATACTGTTCTGTGTATTGTTAGATAACAGCCTGGTAGAAACCAGGTGGCCAGACTCTTCTGAGAGTAGACAACAGCTATTCATTCCAAAGAGAACTACTGGCTGGTTAAATGTGGATTGTGAAAATCTCTGTACACTTCAGAGTCAACATGACAGAAGACCCAGGCTCAGGGTCCTTGAACTCACTGTTCTTCTGATTGGCCATCTTGAGGGCCAGGTTCTCCTGTCGCAGTTTGTGGTTGGCATGTTGCAGGTACTTGATGTAGTCAATAGCTTTACGAAGCACTCCCGACTTGTGCATCTACACAGTAAACATACACATTAGTTAATTAAGCACAACTACAATGCACCCACTTGTTAGCTTGGCACAACTATTCATAACAGGCAACATTTGCATTAAATCACATGAATGTAAAATGAGCTATTACAGTTACTATAGAGAATAAACACATGGTTATCCCAAAAACACCAACTGAATGGTGATTTAAGTCACTTTAAGATCAGTCTTCCAAAAATTACTGGCTCTTCTCTGACACCAACCCCCCCAATGACACACCTTGGCATCACTGCCCATCACCAGGTCCCTCAGTTCCAAGATCTTGTCATTGATGGAGGATCGATATCTCTTCTCAATGATATTGTGAGTGGTCCTCCTTTCACCCTCCTTCATGCCTGGCGCGGGTCCTACACCCAGTCCAGGCCCTTGGTCCACACTTGTCCTGCCGCTGGTTCCACTGACTGAGGCTCCAGATGGCAGCTGCTTGATCGGCAGTTTGTCTCCACCCCCCATCATGACTGGGACAGTGGTAAGAATGTTACCACCCATCAAAGTCTACAAAAACACAAAGACAAAACGTTAGACCAAATGCAGAAGACAGAAATATTACACCGGACGAATGACAACGGCCTATAACAAATTAAAGGAATGAGAGACAAGCACACAGACATAGCCAGACAGTTGGGGAGGACAAGCATAACTGAAAGCAGAGAAACAAAAAGGGGAGAGCAGGTCCTACCGGCACTTGTAGAGCTGTTGTCTGGATGGGCGTGGTCAGAGTCGTGATTCCGGCAGGATTCTGCACAGTGGACAGGACCTGGGTCCCATCAGGTTTCAAAGTAGTCAACACCAGGGAATCAGTCTTCAGGATCTGGGGCTGGTGCACCAAAACCTTCACACACAGATACAGAAATATGGTACATAACCACACAGTGGAAAAGAAGCACAGGGTTTACAACCATTTAACAAAACACACAAGTAGAGGAATACGTCAGCAACGTAGATTCGAGAAGTGTGAATATGTCAGATTGGTTTAACACAACATGTGGCAGTTCGCTCACTAATGTGCAAACACACAAGAAATACAATGACATTTAGGCCACAGAACCAGAGTTGTACTAACAGGGACTTGTTGCACTTGCTGTGACACAGTGTGTACCGTTGTGGGCGCTGTGGAGAGAGTCTGTATGGTCTGGCCAGCCGGTGTCAGGACACGTTGGTGCTGTATGGCCACTGGCTGTACCTGCGGTGATGTCACAATACTCTGCATCTGTGGTTGGAGAACTGCAGAAGCAGGAGAGCACACATTTATAATACAATGAAGAAAGCCAAAATCATTCGTGAGCGGCGATAAAATGAGTCAGGTTTTTTTTAATACAAACAGCATTCACATAAATATAAATTACAACAGTTTCCAAGTGTCTTGGAATCCTATGAGAAATGATAAAGACATGGCAGAGAACAATGGAAAGTAAGTTCATTAGCTGTTAAAAGAGACAGCCTCAGCTTACCTTGGAAGCTGGGAGTTGGGCTCTGGTGACAGATGACTGAGTTCTGGATGAATCGAGACGGAGAGGCACTCGTGAGGGTGGGGGCAAACATGACGGTGGGGGCCTGCGTCTGCACCGGCAGGGGCTGTCCATGGGCCTGCATGGGGAAGCCCGGAGCCTGGACACCAAGGGTCTGCACCGTGGGGACCGCTGCGCTCTGCACCTGGACGGACTGAGCTTGGGGCTGCGGTGGTGGTGCCACCTGCTGGACGGGCTGGGGTCGGGGCTGGAGAGGGGGCGGAACCCGGGTCTGGGCTTGGGTGGGGGACAACGCCTGCACGGGCGTTTGAGGTGGTGTCAGGGGAGGGGCTGCAGGAGCGAGGGCGGCCAGGGACGTCGGGGAGCTTTCGGAGGATGGATGACAGCCTGCGGCGTTTGGGAGCGAAGCTGAAGACATCTGTTCTTCAAAAAGATCAGGGAAGTCGCCCACTTGGTTGCTGACAAACTGCAGCATCTCTGTAGGCAGAGAAGGGTAATGCCAGGGACATCAGCCATAGATTTTCTAGATAAACAGTCCAGAATAGTCTTGATACAGTGTAGCCCACATTAATACCCCATGTACTGAACTGTGCCTCAAAATATACTGTATTTAATGAAATACTTAGTAAACAACTTACTGTTTAATGTTAGAAACAACTGAGATCTACAATTTACTGTACATTCTGGGATAATCTATTGAAATACGTAGAAAACGTGCACGAGTAACATAAATAATGAGGATGTACCTTCAAAACACGGAAAATAATTTTTGCTTTAGTTCCTTTTCGCCTTATTATTTCACTTTAACTGCCTTAAACACAGTTTCTTGACTGAAACTATTGACAAGATTTTAAAAAAAACATTTGACTTGGCTCCTTCAGTATTAAATACACACACACACAGGCTGAAACTGCTTGTCCCAAGCGAGGTCGCGGCAAACCGGTGCCTAACCATGCAACACAGGGCGGAAAGCCAAAGTGGGAAGGGACACACCCAGGATCGGACGTCAGTCCATCACAAGGCATCCCAAGCAGGACCTGAACCCCAGACACACGAGAGAGCAGGACTCGGCCAAACCCGCTGTGCCACCACGCCCCATATTAAATATAGAAGGAGACAATATTAAACCTCAACCCCAATTTTGTTATGGAAGGTAGGCTGAGTACTGGTACACCTTTGGAAAGGAAATGCATTTTATTGTCACTCCCTTATTATCCTATTTCTGCTGGAAAAGTTAACATTTGATTTGCACAATAATTTGAATGAATCCTGAAAGATATGGTCATCTCTTCACAACTTTTTAGAGTGCTACATAAGAACCTCTACTATAGGTTGTAACCTTATACCCTGGTGTTATGTACTCATTTGCAATTTTTTTTTTTTTGCATACTATTTTCATCTCTAGTGTTGTGACCCAGTGCTGTTCTGCTGTTAATTCATTCAATTAATATGCTCTTTGTGTGCGTTTGTGTGTGAGAGAGAGAAAGATGAAGGAACCGAGGCACAGTTTCCAGCCCACAGGACCGAAGCAACTCAAGGGCAGAGACCTGGTTTAACGTCTTGTTCTTCACACAATGATCAGCTTTCAGGAACACCGAGAAAGTCCCTCGGAGTCAGACTCCATGGCGCTGGTTCCAGCTCATTTAGCCCAGTGACAACACCCATAGCTGTCTGATCATTGCACAAGCTGTTCTCCATGTTTCCAATGGCACCGCTTCTATCAAAATAAATTCGCAAAACTAATATTTTTCACTTACTGAAACGTTCCGAAACAATCAGCTCTTACAGGTGCATTTAATATAATTTACATTTATATATTTATCAGATGCTTTTCTCCAAAGCAACTTCCAGCAAACTCTACATAGCGTTATCAGCCCACACACCTTATTCACCAAGGTAAATTACACTGCTAGATACACTACTTACACTGGGTCACTCATCCATACACGAGTGGAACACACTCTCTGTCACTCACACACTATGGGGGAACCTGAACAGCATGTCTTTGGACTGAGAGGAAACCAGAGCATGCAAAAAACATGCAAACTCCACAGAGACTGAGCGGGGATCAAACCCACACCCTTTCGCTCCACCCAGGCGCTGTGAGACAGCAGCGCTACTTGCTGTGCCACTGGCCAAATTTCATCTGTACATTTACAAGTCTGATCGCAATCAAAATTATTTAGAGAAATTCTTACCATTTTTATTATTACTTATTCTGATGTGGAATTCCATTTCAAAGTTATACTAAAAAAATAACATGGCCTCCGTAAAACCTTAAAAAGATATTTAAAACTGAACATCGTGCTAAACAGAAATTTACCAATGCAGTCAGTGTGGTTACATTCACCTGGACTGTGGACAAATAAAAATTTGGACTTTCAAAGTAGACCAGTACTCACATCAAAGTTATAATATCTCAAAGATGTAAACATTGCTGTGAACAGGAGGATGTATTTAATATGGCCGCAGAAATTACTACCAGCTGGAGACAAACATGCTTCGAATACAAGTATGTCAATGAGCTGTGAGGAAGACCAATTATGCCATATGCTTTTGTTGTGGATATTTAAATTAGATTTAAATTGTCAATAATACAATTTAAATTAAGATAAAAATCAATTCTAAATAAACATTAAATTAAAAAAATGAGGTTAAAATCACCGTTGGAAGCCTACTGCATCTCTATTTATCAGCACTTGTCTCACAAAACAGAAGACTGCAAAAAAATGGAAATACCTGTTTTATTATATGATTTATTTCAATCGCACCGATTATGTTTCTGTGTGAAAAAGACGTCAGTCTGTGGGGTTACCTGGCAAAAGCACATGCTGCGGTCAGTGTGGGAAGCTCAGAGCTTTGGCTACAAAAACTGCAGCCTTGAGCTCACCACGTTCAGCGCTTTGAATGGGTCAAGGTCACCATCACAACAGAAAACCTTCATTGCATGAACGAACAAACACACACACACGCGGGCCAAAAATGCTTGCTGCGTGAGGATTTCTGAGACCACACGTCCTGCCCAGGTTGATTGTTTTCAATCTAAACCATTTCCTGCCACCTCTCACAAATCACCGTCCTGCTCGTATTGTGTATACACAGCAGACGCTGACATTCAGGAAAAAAATATCGAGATAGCCATCAACCGTATCCAGCACATTCAGACATACAGAAGCACGCGGGACAAAGGCACAGCGCTGTACCCCTCACCGGGGATTTCACAGAGAACAGCTTATGTAACAACACCGCAGTCATTCGGTCAGGAAGCAGATGAGGAAGAACCGCCTGCATACAGTTTTGAAGAACAAGTTCACAGAGTCCACAGTATAGAAAAAAAACGCTAATATTAAACAACACTGCTTATTTTTGGTTTTTAAAACATACCCAGTGCCAAGTGTGTCACATCTCCGAGATATCAATCCTTAAATCTAAAACACTTCCAACAAGGACATTCTGTTGTGTCCCTTTTCCCTACTCTGATTCTCTATTTTCAGAGCCCTGGTCTATCTTCACCTATGCCCCGCCCCCCGTGAACACACTCGGGTTTAAATGTTAACAGATAACCTCACACACACGTTGGCCGAAGCCGCCGCTCACGAGCGGGGTCACGGCAAGCCGGAGCCTAACCCGGCAACACAGGGCGCAAGGCCGGAGGGGGAGGGGACGCACCCAGGACGGGACGCCAGTCCATCGCAAGGCACCCCAAGCGGAACTCGAACCCGAGACCAACCAGACAGCAGGACCTGGCCAAACCCGCTGCGCCACTGCACCCCCCCCCCCCCCCCCCCAATAGACAACCTCCTAATTCTCAAAGGAACAGGATACGCCTCAAAATACGTCACTGATGTTACACGCAGGAATCCTATTGGCAAACCTCCTTCCTGTACATTTGCCACTGTAAGGAATGACATAAGAGCCCCTGCTACACTTGAAGCCACCTGCCTGGTCTTTGTCACACTACGATGGCCATGTGCTTTCACTGTGTCGTGTCCACCTCAAGCACCTATTTCAGAAGGAAAGGCAGGGGAGCTGACAAAAATAAGAGCGAGGCGGTGCAGGCAGCACACTTCTCCGGGCAGAACAACATGCGAATGCCTCCTCCTCACATCTCAGAACCTCGGGGAGGGGGTAACGGGGAGACATTTGTCGATGGAGCGCTACTGGCGGGGGGACAGTCTAGTCTAGGCTAGTTTTTGTAACATCACTCAATAAGTCAGGAACAAAATGAGACATTTACAGGTAAATATCCACAACTTCACAGCAAGTTTACAAATCAGTGTCTGTGTTTTTAGGGGGGTGCGGTGGCGCAGTGGGTTGGACCGCAGTCCTGCTCTCCAGTGGGTCTGGGGTTCAAGTCCCGCTTGGGGTGCCTTGCGGCGGACTGGCGTCCCGTCCTGGGTGTGTCCCCTTCCCCCTCCGGCCTTACGCCCTGTGTTGCCGGGTAGGCTCCGGTTCCCCGTGACCCCGTAAGGGACAAGCGGTTCTGAAAATGTGTGTGTGTGTGTGCGTGTCTGTGTTTTTCTGTCGTGTCCAAGAAAACAGGGGCAGCTGCTGGTATAGCACAGTGGTTAGAGCTGCTGCCTTTGGACCCAAAGGTCGGAGGTCCGAATCTCACCTCCAGCTGAGAAAAGGCAACTAGTACCCTAATTTTTGATGACCCAGCTGTATAAATGGGTAAACAAATTGTAAGCTTATAACTGTAATACAGAGTAACTGCAACTTGCTTTTGGAAAAGCGTGAGCTAAGTGAACAAATGAAAATTATATTTAAGGGTGAAAAGCGGGTAGCTACACCAGCCAGGCACTATAATTAACTAACCACTTAAGGCAGCCGGGCCCGTAGCTGTACTACACACCGGAGCGACACGTTACCACCACGAGATTACCGGTTAGCTGCGCGACACGTGACGTCATGACACTTGACTACGGGATTTCCGCTGCTGTTCGTAACATGGACGTCTCTGTGTAGGCGTTTGCACTCTCTCGCCCGCAAACTGCTTCACGTACGGGGTCACACACAGAAAGAACCAACGTGTTAACAATTTAATGCATTAATAATGTACTCGGGTCACGCAATTTACCATGAACGGCGACCAGCGCAAGTGACTCCCATGGATGGAGTCTGGAGGAAAGGCAGCGAGAGAGAGAGAGGACAGCTGACTGTCGCGGACACACAGACACACAGTATCCTGAATGTAGCCCGGCGTTACGGAATGCTGTGCACGCGCTCTTATCGGCTGTCAACTAAACAAGTCGAGTCACCCTCACCTCGACGCGAAAGCAGTCGGATCTCTTCGACCAGCAACAATTCAATTGAATGTTGCTGAACATAGTACTCACCATCGATGTCACCCAGGGTGAACTCATCTCCCAGTTCTGACAATGTCGGGTCCATGTTGTCCATAGTAGATAAGTACTCCCCACCGTCCATCCTCGGCACTCGAGTCCCGGAGCAAACGGGATATTATTTACCCTTACCGCGAGTTAAATAAAATCCGAAGACCTTCCGCTCTAATTTTATGGACCAAATCTAGATTTATCAACAAACTGTTAGTATGGTAAGTCGGTGAAAATGAGTAAAATTACTCAAAATGCCCCGAAGAGCCTTTCATGGCTACTGTTACAGCCATTTAGAAATTAAAGTCAGCCATATTGTTTTCCACTCATTACGTCATTTACAAACACACCAGGGGAACAAGGGGAATTTTTGATTGGTGAAACCCTGGCTGTTGATGTCCTGAGACCAGGTACCATCGTCCAATCGAAATGCTCTCCACGCCGTGGTCTGATAGTACGTCATTGATCAGAAGCCTCATTGTAATTTGAATAGATCACGCCCCTAAATAAGAACCCCGTCCAAAGACAATGCGGAGATGGCGACCGAATTTTAATATTAATTATAGCAGCTTGCAACGACGCCGCGGCGGCGTGGTGTTTGATTTATAGTCCGGTAAAGTGTATTACGTTATTTACTGTCCTGGGAATTTCCCCATGAAAATTCTAGTTAAAAAAGTTAAAACATGAGCCCGAACGAAAACAAATCTAAGCACAAATGTAAGTACTGTGGAAAGCACAGATTTATCATAACAGAAAAGCGCATTATAAAAATAACGAAAATGTATGTATAATTTTTTTTTTTCAGAACCGCTTGTCCCATACGGGGTCGCGGAGCCAACCCGGTAACACAGGGCGTAGGGCCGGAGACACACCCAGGACAGGACGCTAGTCCGTCACAAGGCACCCCAAGGGGGACTCGAACCCCAGACCCACCGGAGAGCAGGACTGTGGTCCAACCCACTGCGCCACCGCACCCCCACTGTATGTATAATTAATTATATATAACTGTAAAAATTACATTTTTGACCTTGCGTGTTGGATTATAAACGAAACCAATTTGCATCTTACGTTTTAAATATACAACCACAAGGGTGACAAAAATAACTTTCCAGGAAAAGGACATCCAGAACTGCTTTTGCAGAGGTTCTGTATATTTAATAAATTTTCAAAATTAAACATTAATGTCATCAAACTCAAAAACTTGCTATAGCACATGCACAATAAATTGTATACAATATTATTGTGTCAGTTAATTTTATCAAGTGAGAAAACAAAAATCTAAAGAATTCTCCGAAAATAATAGGCGGCACAGCGAGCAGCTTTGCTGTCTCACAGCGCCTGAGGGGTTCGAGAGAACGTGGGTTCGATCCCTGCTTAGTCTGTGTGGAGTTTGCATGTTCTCCCCGTGTCTGCGTGGGTTTCCTCCCACAGTCCCAGGACATGCTGTTCAGATTCCCCCATAGTGTGTGAGTATGTTCCTCTGATGTATGGATGAGTGACTCCTTGTAAGTAGTGTCTCTTGCAGCATAAGTCACCACAGTGAATAAGGTGTGTGGGCTGACAACACTACATAGAGTTCATTGGAAGTCACTTTGGAGAATAGCATCTGCTAAGTCAATAAATGTAATAGCAATGCTTCAGACAGACTGCCCTTCCAGCACATATCTGAAACAGGCTATAAACTACAGCAGGGGTGTCAAACTCAATCACAGAAGGGGCCAATTATTCAACAGTTTAAAAATGACTGATTTAAACAGAAATGTGAATTTGAACAGCCAGACTACAATACACACACACACACACATTTTCAGAACCGCTTGTCCCATACGGGGTCACGGGGAACCGGAGCCTACCCGGTAACACAGGGCGTAAGGCCAGAGGGGGAGGGGACACACCCAGGACGGGACGCCAGTCCGTCGCAAGGCACCCCAAGCGGGACTCGAACCCCAGACCCACGGGAGAGCAGGACTGCGGTCCAACCCACTGTGCCACCGCACCCCGCCAGACTACAATAACTTTTCTCAAAAAAAAAAAAAATTCATTAACAATACCTTCAAGCAAAATGAGAATATTTCAAATATGAACAAGCTGATGGAAAATTTGCAAATCTTTCAAATAAAACTGTGTTTTGATTTCAGGAAAAGTACACACACACACACACACACTTTCAGAACCGCTTGTCCCATACGGAGTGGCGGGGAACCAGAGCCTACCCGGTAACAGAGGGCGTAAGGCCAGAGGGGGAGGGGACACACCCAGGACGGGACGCCAGTCCGTCGCAAGGCACCCCAAGCAGGACTTGAACCCCAGACCCACTCGAGAGCAGGACTGTGGTCCAACCCACTGCGCCACCGCACCCCTTCATTCAAACATTAAACATTAAATACAACATTTTACAACTATCAAACATCACACATCATCAAATTACCAACATCCTAATCAGTGACAAACATTAAACAGACTTCTTACACATCAAACACATATCCAACGAAAACTGTTTAACATTATATACCACATACAGTAGCACACAGGGAAACGTTAAAACCCTTGTGCTAAAATTATGCTGACGAGTTTGCTCTCTCGTGCCATTTTGTCCGAGCCAGATGCTTGGCATCTTTTCTTGGCTGCAAGTTCATTCATGTTTGGGGATAGGTTCTGAGCTGTGGAAACTCTCAGGATAGAGTGGAGGTGTGCATCAGTGAGACGACTTCTGCGTGCGGTTCATCTTCATCACAGAGAAAAGTTGCTCACACAGGTATGTACCACCAAACATGCAGAGCATTCGAGCAGCTTGTAGGCTGAATTGGGGCATCATTTCGGGGATGAACCGGGGGGAACTGTGCGGGCCCTACAGAGTCATACTTTGCCTTAAGTGTGCCGTTACACTGGAACTCTATCAGCTCCATCTGGATGTTTACAGGTGCTTTCTCCACGTCAACTGCAATGGATTACTGAGCAGTCCAAAATTGAATTTCTGCACTTCAAAGTCAGCAAAGCACCGTGTGAACTCTATGCGGCGTGCTCAGTTTATCAGTAAAATGCGCAGTTGGGAACACAGCGGTGGAGACTTGGTTTGTGATTGTTTGGCAACAGGGAAAGTGACCCAAGTTTCCTTGCTGCATCTGAGTCTCCCACAGCCGCAGCTTAGCTTGAAAAGCTGTCACTGCATCATATGTGTCCGTGATCACACGGTCCCGTCCCTGAAGCTGGAGGCTTAGCGCAGTGAGATGCTTACATATGTCACACAGAAACGCTAACTCACACAGCCACTTTTCATCCCGCAGCACTGTGGAGCCTTTTCCTTTACTTTCCATGAACTGACAGATTTCCTCCCGCAACTTGAAAAATCTGTTGAGCACTTTTCCTCGACTTAGCCATCACACCTCTGTGTGATATGGGGCATCACCAAGTTCAGAATGTATTTCCTCCAGAAAAGACTTAAACTGACGGTGATTTAAACCTTTGGCTCTTATATAGTTAACTGTCTGTGTTACTGTGCTCATTACACGTTCCATCTTCAAGGCTTTGCCGCATAGTGTTTCCTGGTGTATGATGCAGTGATGTGCTGTCAGCTCACCTGTGCAGTTCTCACTCTGCATCTTCTCTCACATCCTTCCCACTAATCCACTTTTCCCCACACATCGCAGGTGCTCCATCTGTCGTCAGTCCCGTAAGTTTGTCCCAGGGCAGTTTCATGTCATTTACACATTTAGATACTTCTTCAAATATGTCTTTTCCCATGGTAGTGCCATGCATTGATTTAATACCCAAAAGTTCCTCTGTAACGCATAAACTGGAGTCCACTCCACGGATAAAGATTGTCAGCTGTGCAGTGTCAATCGTGTCAGTGCTCTCATCCACAGCAAGGGAATATGCAATGAAGTCTTTTTCCTTTTCCATCAGCTGTGCTTGTAAATCAGTGGCAAGCTCACATATCCGATCAGCAACAGTATTTCTGCTTAGGCTTACATTTAAAAATGCTTACTTTTTGCCTGGACACAAGACGTCGCACACTTTAATCATGCAGCGCTTCAAAAACTCCCCCTCGGTAAATGGCCGGGCTGATTTGGCTATCTCTTCTGCCACTATAAAACTAGCTTTCACAGCAGCTTCACTTTGTGATTTTGCTTTTGTGAACATATTCTGCCGTGACATCAGACTCTTTTTAAACTCTTCTACGTTCTGTAGCTTCTGCTGTGCGTCCAGGTTTTTGTACTTGTCCCGATGTTTCGTCTCATAGTGCCGTCTTATGTTATATTCTTTAATTACAGCCACATTAGCTTCGCAAACAAGGCACACAGGTTTACCTCCAGTGTCAACAAACAGGTACTCTGCCTCCCACCTGCTTTGAAAGCCCCTTTGGCCGTTTTTTGGGCGGCTAGCTTAAATGTCACTGTATAGGCACTGACCCATGCATTCACTGCTGACCACTGATGAGTGTGTCATTAAAGCAGCAGGAAGGAGGGGCTGGCGCTCACAGCTGTTCGCTGCGCAGCAGATGTTGCAGTGCATTGTGGGATTTGTAGTATGAGTGGAGTGAGTGCGATTTACTGGTGGGCCATTAATAATAGACATACGAAATTATCTCGCGGGCCGGATATAATTGTATCACAGGCCGGATGTGGCCCACGGGCCTTGAGTTTGACATGTCTGAACTACAGTATTACATACAGCATCCTGTCTTTTAATGAACTGAAAATATTTGGGGGAAAAATTATCTGCTGCATCCTGTTACAGAATATACATAGGTTTTCATATAAGATCGGTTTAGTATTATAAGATGTTTGGGAATATTTCAAAGATGCCCAAAGGTAAACACTTGTTCACAATGAACAATGAACATAAGCTATTTAAATAACTGATGCGTGCTCATTCTGGCATTCACGGCAACTTGCTTAAAATGATTTTCTGGGTTAGATGGAACAAACTGATTACTAAATGCTTGTCATGGAAAAAATAACAAAGACATTTATGGGTGGCATGGTGGCACAGCACCTGGGTGGAGTGAGAGGACATGGGTTTGATCCTTGTTCAGTCTGTGTGGAGTCTGCATTTTCTCCCCGTGTCTGTGGGTTTCCTCTAGGTGCTCTGGTTTCTTCCCACAGTCCAAAGACATGCTGTTCACGTTCACCCATAGTGTGTGAGTGACAGAGAGAGTGTGTTCCACTGATGTATGGATCAGTGACCCATTGTAAGTAGTGTATCTAGCAGTGTAAGTCACCTTGGTGAATAAGGCGTGTGGGCTGACAACACTGCATAGAGTACATTGGAAATCACTTTGGAGAAAAGTGTCTGATGAATAAATGTAAATTTATTAGTACAGTACTTAGTACCTATGTTAGCTCTGTAAAGTTTTGCAATACTGGATATAAAATGAACATGCAACAAAACTGTGCAAAAAATTTTGAAAGCACGACAATATTTTAAAAATACTGGTATATTGCTTGCACTTTCAATCACTTCATAATAACTTAATGATATCTGAAACAGCAAATTTCCTACTGTTATTAAATATTTTTAATTATTTTACATTTTTCATACTGATTTCTCAGTATATTATAGTGAATGACTTTTTCCACACTAGATATCTGCACCAGAATGGTAAAAACAGGATTAAGCAGAACAATTCTGCAAAGTGTAATTATAATCTGAATATAACAAAATAGTCATTCAAAATGAATCACCTTTCTTTTACTGATTCTATATGTCTTCACTGTTTGTTCCAGTAGATCTCGTAGCACATCTTATCGGAACAGCTGCTGTCTGAGGAGCCTGTCCTCTGTCGGACCCGTTCCTTTACTACCTTAACCACGAGGCTGCCCGCCAGTGCTATGCCTGCAGCCGCCCTCCCCATGTCCACCACACTTGTTATGATGCGTGCCATTGCCCCTGCCGTCTCCAGGTTCCTTGTCACAGCCCCACCGGATGCCACTATGCTCGTCCCCACTGCTCTGTCAGCACCAACAATCTGGACCACTGGACATGTCGCAATCCCTTCGGCCACAGGTGTTCCTGCAGTCTGCAGGGATGCTGAGACACTTTCCACAGTGGCCACTGTCTGTTGGCCCACACTCCCCACTGACCCAGCAGTCTGTGGCATGGCACAGTTTGCTACCCCTGCTGCCACACCTGTGGCCTCTGCCCCCAAAACTCCTGTGGAACCTGCAGCTGTACCCTCCAGAACAGCACCTAGGGCCACTCCGGCTCCAAGAGCTCCACCCACCCCAGCTGCCACTCCCACTGCTGCTGCTCCTATTATTCCCACCTGCCCCAGTGCCTCCTTAGCAGCCTCTTTTGGAGTGCCAGCCTCTGCCCCAGCCAGGGCACCCACAGAGCCACCCAGAACCACTCCTGTGGCTGCCCCAATGGCCACTGCAGTCTTTGCTGCTGCAGCAGATGCTATTGCCCCAACTGCGTTTCCCACCCCAAGCCCTCCTGTCACAGAAACTCCCGCCAACTGCCCCGCAGCCAGTCCTACAGCATTCCCAATCACTGTCGCCCCCGCAGCCGCAGCTAGGGGAGCAGCTGCCCCAAATACTGCCCCCACTGCCACCCCCGTGATACCTGCCGTCACTATGATTTTCACCTTCTCCAAGACTTTCTCTGAGACGACAGCCTCCTTCCTGAACCTTCTCAGAGCAGAGCGGAAGGACTCCTTTTGGCTTGTTTTCCCCTTTCCTCCTCTTTTCCTGTTCCACTCCTCCTCCCATCTCTCTGACCGGTCTCTCAGCTGATTCCAAGAAGCTTCATCTGATGTTCCTCCTTGTCCTGCACCATCCTCCAAACCATTTGAATTCCTCCCCATATACCGTTTCCTTACTGTGGCCTGCTTCTCCTCTTCTCTGCCATCCAGCTGACTCTTGGGACCACTAGCTTTAAGATTGTATTTCCTCCTCTTGGCCAAATTTGTTTCTCCATCTGTCAGTTCTGCCTCCTCACTCACCACAGCCCCTTGTTCCTCCATAAGTCTCTCCTGCTCCTCTCTGATGGTAGCCTCCACCTCATGGAACATGTAGTTGGTGTAGCATCTGTCACCATTTTCTTCTACCATCCTGTGCACCTTCTCCAACAGAGTTCTAACCTGGTTACGATCTTCAGGGTTTCTGTTGTTCAAGACATGGTACCTGCCCCCACACCTCTCCAGCAGTGACCTAAGATCCTCTGGGGCTGTGTCTTCCAAGTACTCCTCAATACCCCTCTCTTCCAGGTCATCGCCCCTTGTGAACACAATCATAGTGTAGTCAGTAATTGCTCTCTCCCCAAAAATCTGGACCATCTCTCCGACAACCCTTGCCTCATCCTTTGTGTATCGTCCCAGCTGGATCACTAAGAGGAAGACATGGGGACCTGGAGATAGTAACAGCACACATTTTGCAATTTCCTCTCGGATCTGCTCCGCATCAAAACGAGTATCTCCAAATCCTGGCATATCCACAACCACCACCCTTCTCCATCTTCCATCAGATTTCTCTTCCTCCTCATCTTCCACCAGGTCCAGGCTGCCCTGCTCACAAGTCTGGGTCACAGAGCTGGCACTGAGCTCCGAGCGGAAGCGTTTACAACCAAGAATGGTGTTGCCCGTGGCGCTCTTCCCAGAGCCAGTCTTGCCAATAAGAACCAGTCTAAGCTCCGACATTATGGACTTGTTATCATCCTCTTTGTTGCTCTCATTTCCATCTGTTATGGTACTCTTGTCCATCTCTGCTTTGCTTGATTATCTGCAGAAAAAAATAAAAGGGGGTGAAAACAATATGGAAACAGATACATTCAACTTACAAACACAAATGGGACCAGAAGTTTATTAGTAAATTTGTTTTTCCAGGAGGGGGGGGCGCAGTGGCGCGGTGGCGCAGTAGGTTGGACCGGGTCCTGCTCTCCGGTGGGTCTGGGGTTCAAATCCTGCTTGGGGTGCCTTGCGACGGACTGGCGTCCCATCCTGGGTGTGTCCCCCTCCCCTGCCAGCCCCATGCCCTGTGTTGCCGGATTAGGCTCCGGTTCCCCGCGACCCCATATGGGACAAGTGGTTCAGAAAGTGTGTGTGTGTGTGTTTTTCCCATTACTTCAAGCTCACTTTTACCACTAAGTCACAATCAAAAGCTACAGAATAGACATCTCTCATTTTTTTTTCATGGGATAGGTCCTGCAAAACCTTAGATAAAGCAATCATAAAGAAAAAAATACTGTTTCATTTTCACATTTCCATCTCAAAGAAATGCTTATCCAGTGCAGGAATGCAGTGGTCCAGATTCTATGCTGGAAATCCTGGGTATGAGACAGTACGTACTGGATGACGTGCTATTGAAATGCTGTGTAACATTTTTATTATGTATTATTAAATTCAAGATAAGTGTATGCTTAATAAAAAATACACAATTTCAATAAGCTGTTAATAATCCTAGAATGGTGAGCAATTCGTTATAAATGAATGACCCACGTTCATCAGCTTCATTATCTTTATTATTTATAATTTTCTTTATTATCTTTATTATTAAAAATACAAGTAGGATTTGATTTATTTATGGTCATGGATATTGGTGTACTAAATAAAAATACTTTTTAAAACTAATTTTAACACTGATTTCTGAGTGACATTAAAATGAAAGCTAATTTTAAACGACTGAACATAAAATTACGATATCTCCATAAACTCTTGTTGACCGACTCATCCCAAAAACGTGTGCAACATTTGTCATCGCCAATACCCATAAACATCAAACAGGACCTGTAAACACCATGGAAGTGAGTTGAATTAATGTGATACTATATTTGTGTTTCTGGTCTGCCTGAGGGTGTTTTACCGCCAAGTGATTGCTGAACATGATGGAAGAAACGCAGGTCGCTCATGCCAAGCAGCAGACAGAAATGTCAGTAAATACAACTCAGATGAAAATACATTCAGCAAACAAAGTATATGCATGTAAAGTGTATGTGTGTGTGTGCATGTTGTACTGTATGCTGCAACTGAGTAGAATTTCCCACTGGATTTAATACATTCCCTCCATCCATCCATCCATCCATTCATTCACTCATCCATTCAGTCAGTCAGTCAAAACAATCAAGCAAAACGTGTTCTGATGTTTGAAAATTCGGTACTACAGCGTTAGTAATAGAAGGACACGGTGCAGATTTATAGTGTAATACCTTGCGGTATTATTTGTTGATTGTTGTCGCGTTCATGTGTTTTCTTCTGTTGGGTTGCTTCCTGTTCTGAATGCGTGTGACGTAGGCGGTGTGGGAGTGCGCATGAGCGAGCGACAGACTGCAGGGGGAGTTGTGTGCGGGCTTGGATTTTTAGACTTGTTCTTGAAAGTGTTATTGTGGCTGGTTGTGGACAAGACAGCTGCCTGTCCTGATGAGAACCTTAATAAACCCCAGTACTTTTGGAATTTCCCCTACTCATTCGAGTTACTACAGTATTTACTACTGAGGCTGACAATAACAAATAAGCCGGCTCACGCTTGTCAGACTAAAGTGCATACAGTATTGGGTTCGTACACTGTGCAACTTAATATTTATCAGTTACATAACATGGTCATTTTCACTATCAGTTCAGGGTAAGCATGCTGCATGGGTGTTTTGATTGCAAGCTGCGACGATTCTAGAGAGGCAAACGAGTCTTTATACAAAATAAGTCGAGTCTTATACAAAAATAACTCAGTAGAGGCAACTCTGTACCGGTGACGCTGGAACTAGATGTTTTGGAAGGTTAGCTACACAGGCTAATTCACGAGTTCACTGTTTGCGAAAGGACGCCATGATGTTTTGTTTCCCCGCTTTCGAATCTAGTACCGGTTGATCATGTCTGCCTGTACAAAACTTCTCAAAACGTCCATACAGCTTTAAATGCATCACGTACCGCCTGTACGATGTTTACCACTTGCTCGCTGGCGAACTCACCTGCTTTACTTCAGCTTAATCTCTGACTTTTCACGCGTCGTGAGCAGCTGCACGGATAGCAGCGCTGTCTGTCACTATGAGCGGTGCGGAGGGCAATGAACGTTCCCGAATGTTCCGGCCTCTTGGCCCAAACAGTGTGTGTGTCTCATCATGGCACTGAGTTTGGATACACAATGCACAACACAACCAAACTTCGAGTGAGAAAACATGCAAATAACTACTGTTCTAGTTTATTCTGCTGGTAGCGACACTAAGTTACAGCTTAGCAACAGCAAACATACCGCTGTGATTCTTATTTATTTACCCTCAGTAGCGCTGCTTATCGCTTCAAAACATTGTCCGAATGAGGCACAAGCTTAGAATATTTTAAGAATTACTGTAAGGGAAGTAAATGCGAGAATCAGATGAAAAATGCGTTGTTGAAATGTCAAATTTGTGACAGAACTCTCTGCGAGAGAAGTGGATTCATTGGAAACTTTACACTGGTATTGAACAGAATAATATCAGCAATATAATTCTGCTTTTTATTGTTCGGCTTTAAATGTTCGATGTTAAAAGTTTAGTTCTTCAATCTCGGAGGCATTTTCTACACACTGAACGCAATTACTGGTTTTCCCCCTTGATCTCAGTTAATTTCTTACTGATAAAATCGCGGATAATTTCAAAGCATCACATTGGCAAACGTTGGGGAGAATGTTGATTGTTGTTACCTCTACTAACTCTTTGTGTAGAACTCTGTATTCCTGTATCCTCCAGCACCCAAAGACCTGTCAGGCCGCTGATCTGTAAATATGTACCGTGTTCTTGACACCCTCATAAAATGTATAGTAATTAACTAGGAGTTACCGCTCTGAGGAACAACTGAAGGGGAAATGCTGAAAAACAAAATAAATGCCACATTTGCTGTCTATATTGTCCCTTTCCCTGAAATAGTGTCCCACTGCAGTCTTGCGCAGCAGGTGCTACAACGCTTAACAAGTAATTAAACACAGAAAATGACTACATTTAGTAAAAATGTACCTGCCACAGTTTTCTGAGGCCAGGGCTGAAAGCCTCTTATATTTCTTTACCTCTTTACACGGCTCTCTACTTAATAGAAACAAGATTAACTATATTATTCGAGGCCACTACAGCAGAGCCTTTCGCGGGCCTTGCACAAGTTCTTGTTCGTGACCTTTAACAGAACAGCTTAAATAAATGATTGATAAACCTAAATTTTATACATTTCCACCACTAAAGAGCAATAGGCTATTCATTCATTGTGATGACTGAGTAACTGAAATTCCCAGGCACTTCCTTAATTTACTTTGAAACCTTTCAGGAATTTGGGTTGTGATTTATGCAAATGATGAGACATCAGCTACAGTTAATTTAGCAGGAATTGAATCAGGTTAATTAATTACATTGCCACTTCACATAAAACCCACAAGGGTTCAAGGACCTAAATTGATAATCACATAAAAACACATCCAAAATATTGGATGGATGGATGGATGGAAGGAAGTGTAGGGCCTTCCTGAGCATGCATCCATCCTATCTCAGCAGCAAAGGAGCAGGTGGCCAGAAACGAAGGATGCTCAGAGGGTCTGCTTTGAGACCGCTTACTGGGACTCCCTTTGTGATCCACAAGGAGAGGACATCGATGGATGGACTGTGCGGCAGAGCACAACTTCTTTGTGGACACCAGCACTGTGAACTGCTTCCCTAACAATAACCTCTGGGTCACACATGAACAGAACACTCTGTTTAATCACAAAAACAGAGCCTTTAGGGCAGGTGACATGGATGAGGTAAAGCACGTACAGAATGAACTGAGGATGAGATTTTGGCAGGTAAAAGGTCAGCTACAGGAGGACGGTGGAGAAGGTTGCAAAACTGTCTAACCTTACAATGCAAGTAGTCCCCTCAGATGGCCGCTGGCCTGTACCACCTTGCTGATCACCTTACCACAGTCCAGAGACAAAAGAATAAGTCCTTCTGAGGGAAAGAGCTCCTTAGTTTGTTCCTTACAAATCAGTGTGGAAATCTAGGAAAACAACTACTACCATGTAACTTGAACACATAAGAAAATACAGTTTATTTCAGAAACTGACTGCAATTCTGCTTTTAAGTTATGAAATGAGGGCTTTCATGTCAATTGCTACATATCTAATTTCCATTTGCATGATTAATAATACTGAACACATCTATACTGTAGTTGTCCAGTAATTTTCTTCCATCATTCTCCACAAGTTAATCATGAAAGCTGGCCCAGCAGTGTGGCTGGATTCCCTGGTGGCAGTCACACAGAGATGGGCACTGAATAAACTCAATGATTCCCATCCTCTGCATGCCACCTTGGTCAAATGTCATTTCTACCAACAGTCATTGGCCTCTACAATGAGGGCTCATGCTGCAGGAGGGGTGACCTCTTAGTGACTGAGCAGCACTAGGGAGCTCTGTCATCTCAATACACCATGCATCACCTCACTTCACCCAGCCCTCTGTGTAACTGCAATAAATTATTGCTCTTGTATTTATGTATTTATCTCTGTTGTGTCACTGTATGTATGTATGTATATATGTCATCTGTGCGTGTATGTATGCTGAATATTGCATGACACTGCAACTGAGTGGAATTTCCTTCTAGGATTAATAAAGTTTAATAAATTTTGTTCAATTATGCATACAAAAGATTCATGCAAAGAAATTACTTTGAAGACTGCCGGTATTGCTAGGTCTACTTACTGACAATACTGTCTGCTGTTTAAAGATACTGTTTCATTTTAGGTTATACTTTTTAGAATGTTCAGTGTGAAAGCCAGTCAGTTGTTGTTTTATGTATTGTGTTGTCACAATTCATAATTCTGTTCATTACTTCTTCATTCCACTGAATGACAAGTGGTTTGGAAAACCTTTAACATAAACAGCTTTTAATGTTTTTCTTCCAAGTCATAAACAGAAAACTATTTAAACTACATATATTTAAATCTTTAAATACATTATTTTAACTAAAATATACTTCCACATTTTCCTGATTAAATTATATCACTGTGCTGCAATATGCACTTACAATTTAATATGAAAGTTGACTTTTTAAACATGAATAAAACCCACATTCAAAAAAACCAATGCAGCACATACCATAAAAGCTCTCAATTTGGTTTGATGGATTTTTACAATTCATAAAATGTGTTTTAATATAGCACTACATGTTCAACACCAAGATATGGAAAGTATTGACATGTACAAATAATGAAAGATCAAGAACCCAGCTAGTTCGGAAATATCAGATGAACTACACTGCAACTGACCACCTGAAAACACTAGAAAACTAAAAGAAATTACTGAGGAGAAAGTCAATCAGAACATTCCAGTACCTACCTGTGGACATTATGCATATCAGCAAATGGCAGTGAGGTACTCCACTGAGTTATATTACAATTTTCAAATAAATTCTTGTTCCAAATGTCCTTAAACATCACAGACTGCTGATCATTGTTATGCAGCGATTATTTGGCTTCCAGCAAATACTTTACTGCAGAGAAATGACCAGTGGTCAGTAATGATTAAGGACACAGGAGAGGACATGGTGTGAAAGGCAGCTAGGTTTGACGCAACACCTTCTTCCATCCTAACACATTACAGAAGGAGCAGTTTATTATTTTCAGCCAGGAGTAATTTGGTAAGTTAATGTGTGTAATACTAAAATTACAGAAAAGAAAATGAAAAATATATCCACCAAAATAGTTCAGTATTCATCAGTTGGTACAAGTGGCAACATTAACTATGTCCATATGTACAATTTTTGTTTTTAATTAAGGCTAAAGCTAAATTTAAAAAAACTAAAACCAGAAATTTCATTTTATAATCCCACAATATAGTATTTTTTTAAATGAAAATTACTTTTATCAAAACAAACCAAACAATTATTGTCCCACAAAATAATTATGTAATCTTCTCCCTCTTAAGCTTAATCACCCCTTTTGCTACTAAAAGAGTAACAGTCTTTTCTTTTTGAGTAATTATATATTTTTCAGTGGTTCACCCCACTTTCCTCTGGAGCCCCATATCTTTTCTCTGTCCAGCAACTACGCACCTTATCTGCCCCCTCAACTGCTCTCCTGTCTCATGGGTTTCTTCCCTGTCACTGTCTCCAGTACCTATTACTCCTGCTGCCACTCCTTTTTCCCTCACAAAAAGTCCAGAAAGCCCTTGGGAGGCCCTGCAACCCCATGAATGTGCACTCGGGAGAGAAGGTCTTCCTCTATCCCCAGTCCCCAGTCCCTGTCAGGGTCACGGTGCTATAGCTCAGTGCGGGAGCGAGAGATTCGAGGTCCCTTCCTGATCTCTTTCCTCTTCTCCTCCTTCCTCCGCCGTTTCTCCTCCTCCCGCATGATTTTCCGAAATGCCTCTGCGGTGTGCAGCATCTGATCAGAGACATTCGGGTACAGTGGGCAGAGGGATCGAGGGTGAACAACATAAAAGAGAAAGAGATGACTAAAAGTAAAAGGGAAATGTAACAAATTTATGGAAAATAAAGTAAAGCACTAGACATTCAGGTAGAAACCAGGGTGTGCCTTTATCTTACATCGTCTCTCTCAGTGCGGTATGGGTTGATGAAGTCTGGCGACTTCTCCGTAATTCCTAACTCCTGTGACATCTGGCAGGGAAGATAACAAAAGACAAAGAAGATGTAAAAACAAGGTAACACCTGACAGAGCAGTTTTTCAGGAAATTAGTTAATCAGCATCAGATTCCCATAGGCACGGTACACACTGTGCCTAGTGTCTTCCAACGAGAGAAAACATTTAAAAAGCAGAAAAAATAAGGAAAATAATAATGAAGATTGGGACACTTAACGTAACTAAAACTTCAAAAATTACATTTCTGAAAAACATGAAAATTCAGCTTCTCCGTCAACTGTGTGGTTCGGCATTAGAATAGTATGAAGTGCAGCATATCAGCCTACCTAACTTGACTGGCATTTACCCTTCCTTTTTCACATTTCCAAGTGAAAGTGTCGGGCCTACAAACACGGCGGTGCAGATGGCGAAGGAAACAATCTAACTGTACTTAAGAATCACATCTGCAGCTATGTCTTTTTCCTAATGTAATGCACAAACTGTGTTTCCTATGACAGGTACGTCGCTTTGGTGAAAAGCATCTGCTAAATGCATAAATGTAAATGTAAACACCAAAATCCAACCCTTCCAGGTTATAACCTGGAAACTGCATGTTCCGATCTCATGAGATGTGACAAAGATACTTAAGCTGAATTGCTCAACAAAATATCCTGATATCTACTATCGACAATGATTTACCCATTTTATAGCTGTGTCTTTTTTTACTGGAGCAATTTAGTGTAAATAACTGGCTCGAATACTAGAGTTGGAGGTGGGATTCGAATCCGGGTCCTTCGAGCATGGCTGTTCCATCCGCTGCGCTGCTTGATGCCTTCTTCTGCAACAAATATACCTCTCAAGTCCACTGTGTAAGTTGAAGTGCAGCCTTAAATAGTGTCTCATCCAATCCCAGTCCATCCCTCCCCAAGATCAGCCCCCAGTTTCTCCTAATAGTCCCATAAGCCTCCCAGTCTCACCAGCGTGAGGACATGTTGGTGAGCCCCCCCGGCAAAAACACCCGTCAGGTTGCAGAAGCGCAGCCCCCAGCGTAGCAGGCCGCCCCAGTCGGCGTTGCGGTCATAGTAGTGGTGCACGATGCGTGGGAATCGCAGTGCCACATCCCCAAAGAAGGCCGTGTTTTCCACCACATGGGAATATGCTGGAGGAGGGGGAGACACACGGTTACATCGCACAGCCACGACAACTCAGATCTGTGCCACAGCCCACAGACACTCAGCAGAGGAGGAAAAACAGTTTACAGAAAGAAAAGGTGCATTGTGGGCCGGAGAGTGTTGAAAGTTCGCTATGTGTTCTGACCTTCTTTGACTTTGTCGTCCAAGGGGAAGGGGTCATCAGGCTGCAAGTTGGCTGCCATGAGGACAGCTCTGGAGTCCTCCAGCACCTTGGGGAACAGGCACACATTTATATACACACACACACACACACACACACACACACACACACACACACAGTCTGAAATCGCTCGTCCCAAGTGGGGTCGTGGCAAACCGGAACCTAACCCAGCAACACAGAGGGAGGAGACAGACCCAGAAAAGGATGCCAGTCTGTCGCAAGGCACCCCAAGCGGCACTCGAACCCCAGCCCCACCAGAGAGCAGGATGTGGCCAAACCCGCTGCACCACTGCGCCCCCCATTGTCATAAACACTCCTAGTTAATAGAGGTGTGCAGATCCTGTACAGCTGTTTCACAGCAGTGAACACTCCCAACACCTGTGAGTGTTTTGCCCATGGTCTCATGATCATTTTTTCACCTTGCACTGCACAATATTATTCATACCATCTGCTATTGAACTACAAGCAGTGCTTTTGGTCTGCCAACTTTTTTGTAAAGAATATTGCCTCTGGAGTACGTGTGAGTACCTTCATCAGTCAACACAAAATACCAGAGATCACACTGTTAAGCACCAGAGTAAACTCTCAAGTTTGGCCTTCCAGGGAACAGCATCATTACAAGCTCATTTACACAGTGTACCAAGCACTGAGCATGTGGCCCAAGTGAACACACTCCACCTTGAACAGCCCCTTCAGCATGATGTCAATGATCTTGTACTGCTGGTTGATGTCATTCAGCTCCACCAGGTTCTTCAGGGCGTTCAGCTGGTCCTTCCTCTTAGTCTCAAACAGACGCTTGTCTAGTGGAGGAAATTAAGGAACAGTGGCTTCTAGCACATGTGCAAGTACACACACACACACACACACACACACACACACACACACACACACACACACACACACACACAGAGACAGGCTGAACACCAACAAACACACACAAAATGCACAACAACATATACAGAGGCCAGTGATGTACAGGCAAAGGTTACCTACACACAGCCGCTTAAATTTTGGCTTCACTCTGGAGACCCACAACTTCTTTATCCCCTCTACATTGGTATCAAGTCACAACCACTGACAGAAGTCTCCTTCTGTATTATGCCATTTACTTCCCTCAGCACGATCTCAGAAAAAAAGTGAAAATGATTAAAACAGAGCCTGCAGAGAGTTGGCTGACATAGACCATGCAACCAAAGAAGGCTTTAATGGGCAAATAAAACCTTCTAATGAAGAAGAGATTGAGCCTCTGGCCTCCCATTCCACTGCCACCTTCGGTGGAAGAGATGAGAGACATTTGGCCAAAAGATATCTGGTCAGCTGAGCTATGTAAATGCTATGAAAGCTCCTTATGACTCAATGAGTGGTATGCAAGCTAAACTGACAAACCTGGATGAGCTGGATGCTCTCAATACCTCGCTAGAGAAACCCTCCTTCTTCATTGCGGCTATGGAAATTAAACTTGCCAATTTAACCGATTGCATGAACAGCTCGAAAATGACATCGTTGGGATCGAACACTCGATCTTGAGGATTTGGTCAAATCGCAAACTGAATCAATAGCCACCCTGAAGCAAAAAGCTGACCTGTACCAGGAAACTACACAAAGTAGAGCATAAAATCCACCACTACAATCTCTGAATTAAGGGAATGCTTGAGAATGATGAAAGAAAAATTCCTCTCAAACCATTTCTACAAAAAAAAAAACGACATTCCTGGGTGGGACAGTTAGCTGATTTGCCTCTTACTGAGATAGATTTCGCGTAATGACTTCCCAGCCACACTCATCATCCCAATGTCTGTCCGAGGAGCATTCGGGGTTGATTTCCATGAATCTGTCGAAGAAAACGTCAAAAAAAAAAAAAGCCGCACTTTCAACACTTCTACTCTGCAATTCTACCCTGATCTGAAAGCTGAAAGTATGAAGAGAAAATACAAACCCTTCGTCGAAAGTATGCAAAATGTACGGCGAAGCGTCTACACGAAGGGAAGACGCTCTGTTTCAACCACCCGGCAAATCTGAAAAGCTGAGATTGGTTCATACAGGGATTTGATAGAGCTCAATTACTTTATGTTCTGTTTTTCTTTGGTCTCCATTCTCGTTTGTTTCTTGAGTTCTGCTGTGCTTTTTATTGTTCTGGGAGGAGACTCCCTATTCATTATTTCTACAGCAGGTCCTGAAGCAAAGGTACAGCTAGGGATGTTTAGAGTTCAGAGTCAGGAGGGTGATCCTTGCCTGGCAGCTGTAAATAAAGAGGTGGCAGACCAGCTCTCTGAGGGAGGGTGGTGGACTGACGGGAGTTATTGTCTGGACATTTGTTCTGGATTCCATGGTTTGGTATCCCTCTCGCCTCGTTTTACTTTGCTGGGTCACATGTTCCAGCTCTTGCTGTTCTGATAATATTACAGACTGTATAACTCGGGTTACATTCTTGTTTTACAGTACAGTTATTTGAGTTTCCATTTAAAATAACTAACTGTGATGTTAAGATAATTAAAATGAGGAGAATTGGGATATGTTCTAATATTTTGAAAAACAGGAGATTGATCTACTCGATGGTCGAACGTTAACATTTAATCTGTATGATAATTCATACAAAAGTTGGACATGTCTTTGGTTAGTGGACTTGTCAGACACTGGTCATTGATCATATATTCAAAATATTACACTTTTGCCCTTGTGCTTTGTATATGGAAATGTATTAATACAAGTTGCCATTTCTGTTTATACGTTACTGTGATCCAATGTTGCTGCGCTGCTAATAAAAAAAAAAAAAAAAAAACTGCCGTAACACTTGACACAAATGCAGAGCACAGACAGACAGACACACACACACAAACTGACCTTCTTCAGTAAATATAAAGAACTGAAGATGGGCTTTGGAGGGACTCATACAAGTTAGGAAAAGTGCAGCAAATGTCTGGGTTTGAGAACTACAGCAGTTCTTTGGTCAGCAACGGACTGGTTTTCACAGCACGCCCTCAAGAGAGTGGATGGATGCACACTGATACTGGTGCTTAGTTTACTTATTTGTACTAGTAGTTCAATGATTGCCCTGTGATGTACTGATCTAAGGTCCGGGATATACCCCATCTCACCCTCTATGCTTCTGCAATCGGCTCCAGCCCACCATGACCCTGTGTTGCATGAAAGAAATAACAGTGTCTTGCTTGAAGGTACTACACCAAATCCACTTTCTTGGGACAAAGACTAACAACCTTCAGATTACAAGTTATTGTTTTTAACTTGTACACTACCTGCAGGACATGAATGGGAAGCTTCCCAAACCCCAGTCGCCTTCATACACACAGATGCACACGCCAGCTCTCACCACCCTACACACTAACACACAACGGCACAGAACAGCACACACGAGTGCCCCATCACACACACTGACAAGACCGGCCATCGAGGCTGTCAGATACAGATCTCCAGGTTGGCATCATGTCTTTGTCGATGGGTCTCGGAGTCCGCCAGGGAGGAGGGGAGGGCTGGCCAGAACAGAACCAGCAAGGTGCACACTGGGAGCATGGCCTGTTGGGAAGGTGGTACACAAGCACAAGTGAGCAGACAGCTTGGCTAAGGATGTTCAAGTTCAACATTCGGCACCTCCGAAAGATCTCTGACACAACGGCGGTAAACATTATTTGTGCCAATTCGGCTGCCTGCACCACAGTTCAAAAGGACTTCAGACTTACAACATCAACTGTTCGCGACAAAAGCAACATAATTAGACTAAACACTTATCCATGGTATTATGAGTCCATACATTAGAAATACCTCTTGTCCTGCACCCTGTACCAACATATTCATGAATAAAACCACCACACAAATGCACATGTATTTGACAACAATTAAAACTGTAAAAATTATTAGAAATGTACATTTTCCATACAGCTGTTCTCTAACCAACCATTTGCTCCCCCTCCATCACTGACTCACCCTGCTGATCTGACGACTCACAGCAACCTCTCTGTCCCGCAACCGTGGAACTACTTAGCACCTTGTAAAGACAAGAAATGGATATGCAGATTTATTTAAAAACTAAAAATAGTCCTACCATTAATAAATATTAGATGAGCTCCAGTTTTAAGAAGCATTAATAGGAAAACAAAGGTGCTGAGAAGGGGAAGGCGCCACTGCTAAAACCTGTATGTATTATTTAGTAGGGACCCCAGCAATAATACTGAAGGGAAGAGACTGGTGGGGGAATCAGAGAGATGAGTGGCCCTGGGGGAAACTGACAGCCTTTCTGCTGAATATTTCATCTCCTTCAGCTCAGAGACAATGGGGTGAGGCTAACAGAGTGAGCTGCAGAGGGGAAGAGAAGGAGCACAGCTGGATCATAGTTTAAAACAGTTTCAGAAACAAATTTTACTTACAGCAGAAGAACCAGTTGGTGCACATTTTATACCGTTTTTTAAAAAAAATTTTTTTTAATTAGCGGGGGGGTGGGGGTGGCGCAGTGGGTTGGACCGGGTCCTGCTCTCTGGTGGGTCTGGGTTTCATGTCCCACTTGGGGTGCCTTGCCAAGTCCTGGGTGTGTCCCCTCCCCTTCCGGCCTTACGCCCTCTGTTACCGGGTAGGCTCCGGTTCCCCGCGACCCCCTATGGGACAAGCGGTTCAGAAAATGTGTGTGTGTGTGTGTAGTAGAATCACAACCTGGCTGTTAATGTGCCATAAAAGATATCTGTATGAGTCAGGCGACTGTTCGGCACAATAAGATTCAACAGAATTAAACACTCGCGTGACATAAACTTTGAAACGAGCGCTTCACGGCGAACAAATCCAGGAATTATCACAGAGACTGGGAGACACCTTCAATAGAAAATAACACATCTTTGAAAAATAAGGTAAAAATAAACAGGAGGCAGGTAGACAGCTACGTTTGTTTTGAGGCAATATAGATGAGGACATTGTTCTTAATCTTCTAAGAGCACGCTGCTGTGCTAAGGTTCTGAAATCTCTGCTGGGACCAGAACCTCCTTGAGGAGCCAACATTAAAACACTTCCCAGTTACAGGTGTAAGAAGTCAATTTTCCTGCTGGACTATTACAGACAGAAACACATGGCTCATCAAGTATAAAGTAGTCACACTTGCACCTGCACAGTACACCTCCATCAGTATCACACCCCCCGCCGTGCCCCATCGCTGGGTGGTCTCATCACTTAACCAGCCTTGATACCACAACCCCCTCGAGCTGCACGTGTTTCACCTGCTGATACTCACAAGAGTGTGTGTCTCTGTGTGTGTGTGTGTGTGTGGTCCAGAGTGTTGCAGATGTTCAGCACAGGCCAACGTGGAACAGGCAGCACACACACACAGCCAGGGGTCATGACATCAGAACTGTACACACGATGACATGTGGCGAGAGGTGCCGTGCTGGTGTTAAAGTTCACCTGCAGGATCTTGACTGACTGACTGACTGACTGACTGACAGCTGAACGTACAAACAAATTAACCAACCCCCCCCCCCAAAAGCTAATACACTCAGATTTTATCACAGAAGAAGCGATGCAGCTACAGACATCTTCCTTCACCCCACAGCCCCTCGCACCGGCGAGCACAGAAGAATTAAAATCCGTTTTAAGTAAAATTTAAAAAAAAAAACACACACACAGCCGAAGCAGCGCACATGCAGACGAGTTGCTGTGACTGCGAAAGCGTGTAGGCAACGGTCTAAAAATAGCCCGCTAACGCAGCTCGCGCCGAGGCGCAATGTCAACCGCTTCCCCCAGACACAGAGCGCTTCTATACAAACCGACCGATCAATCGATCGACCGACCGCTTCAGCAGTAACGGTTCGCTCACCTTCCGCAGCAGCTGAAAGAGACAGGGAGAGAGCGACGAGGAGGGAACCGCGAGCGGCTGCAAAGGAGCTGCAGGAGAAAGCAGTGCATGTGCGCGTTAATGCCGCGAAGAATTCTCAGGTGAGCGCGCTGCGCTTCCCACCATCATTTACATGCGGGTCCCTCCTCCTCCACTCCGCCGGCGCCACGCTCCCAGCGGCCCGCCGATCGGGCGAATGACAGCCGGCGACTCCAACCGGGAACCGCGTGACGAATCGATGTTTCCGCCCGGGGGGGATTGATCGACACACCAAGTGAACACTCCAACACGCCCGCCGGAAGCATTTGAGCAACACACAGGGGAAAGTGTAAGCGGAGAAAAAAACGTATAAAGTCTTCACACTGTATTGTGCTGCTGTTGTCAAACTGCTTTACTTTGAAAGCAGTGTCTGGCTGTGATTTAAATTTTATTATGGTTTAAGTAAAGAGGGGCAGCAGATGGTGTAGTGACCAAAGCTGTTTTCCTTAATCTGAAGGTTTCTGCTTCAACTCCCTCTCCTGTTCAATTCTAAATACCCTGGAGCAAGAAGGTGCTTATTCTGAATAGATACTATAAGACTGTCTACAGGGGTAAATAAAATGTATTATCAAACATTTCAAGTTGCCTTGAACAAATTTGTCAAGTAAAGACCAACAGATTGTGACTGATTTCATAACATCTCTGTGAACACAATCTTTTATTAAGTGGAAGTATGTATATTTAAGAAACCCTCATACAGTCTAGTATTGTTTAAGTTTGTTTCTTCAAAATTTTGCTGGATCATAGAGATATATGAACAAAGTAACAGCATTTCCCCCCAAAACAACAAGTAAGGCCAAAAACTAAAAGAAGCTTTGTTGGAAACCACTGCTCTGTATGCTCCGCCTCACAATCTGTCTGTCATCACACTGAAGTCAGACCAGCAGACAGAAAGCTCCCCGACATGTCTGACGCAGTGAAGGTCAAGGAGACACAGAGGTTTCAGTGGCTGCCGTTTGTATCACTACCAGCCTACCGATGACCAGAGCCCCTGAGGAGAGGCAATAAGACAAATACAAAGGACAAAACTGCAGCAGAAATGTCTGTATAACTGCAGTTCAAAATCTAACAACAAAGACATTAAACTGAAACAGAGATTCTAACAGAGTACATGAGAACATCACATAAAGACAGCATAACGCCAAGTGAAATGCAGGGATACAGTATCCTGTCATGCAGTACGTTGTCCACAGGCAGTGACTTCAGTGAGTCCAGCAGGGCCTGAGCCCTACCTATGAGCTCCACAGAGAGCCAACAACAGCAGTTCCCCTGCATCTGCAAGCAGAGAACAGATGGACAAAATAGGTCATGAGTCTGTGAGTGAAGGCAGAATACTGGACCCAGCATGAGGCAAGGACACCTCTGGTCCTCCAGAGCTCAATAGCGTGCTGCTACGCTCCAGTTCAACTCTCCATGTACTCAACTGAAATTGTTGTTTTGGACTGTGAGGCACGTCGCCTGGTGATTCACGTTCAGGTGGTCTGGTAAATTAAGTGTATGAAAACTCCATGTGTGCAGCTCTTGAGGACCTGGGGCTGCTAAAATGTCAGATCAGATACAGGCACCCCCAAGACAGCCAGGAGGTTACTGTATATTAATGCTATCATTAGGACCACCATGTCCAAACAGCTGGAGGATCACTCTGGTCACACCAGCTGAATATGTAATTACTTTTCTAACTTTGTGTGTTAGGAGCATATTTGGAAAATATGCGATTTTTTATTTTTTGTTTTGTCCCCACACAACATCTGTCAGATGTAGATGAAAGTTGGTTTCCAACTATGCTTCTCTGTGTGTTCCCTAGATACATTAGCATGACTGCTGGTTGAAGAAGGAGCTTTCCTTTTATTGCAGACACAAAATCACCTGTCAATCAAGATCAGTCAAGATCTGTGGCTGAAATGTTACCACACCTCACACTGGATTTCTACAGCAGTTTATTGAGGCTCCTGTTTAAAGCCATCCTGTCCCCAGGTCTGTTCCTGTCATTTTCTAAACTGAGGGCACGGCAACCCTGACAAACTGCAGCTGTACCACATTAAAAAGGAACCTGGCATATCTGCAGTACTCTCCAGTTTCTCAGAAGAAATTCAGAGCAGACACTATACACATTGATCACAGCTCTGTTTTGGCAAGTATTCGTTTGAAACTAATTCACACTTTAGGGTATGTGTTGGTTTACCTTAGTGTTGTATTTGTCTGCCTGTTCCAGAGTATACTTGTGCAAGACAAAGTAATGGGCCACCCCTCGTGTAGATTTTTTTAGACATTTACCTCTGTGTAGGACTAGTTCAGGGGTGTAACTGGGTGCCTGTTTTGGAGGAGCACCTGTGTGGTGGACTATTTTGGGGGTTTATCGTTATGCACATGGTACCTCTGTGAGGAGCTGTTTCAGAGCTTGTGCTTCACTGCCTCCCAACTCCTTCACTCCTTTCTTCTCCACCACATCCAGCAGCTGGCCCAGGTCAGCCTCACTCAACACATTCTCACCACCGTACCGCACCAGCTGTAACCATAGCAATACACAGAATCCTTAATTTAGCTGCTTTCTAGTGTATTGTTCAGCTTGCCTAAGAGCATTTGCAATACAAGTGAGGAGTTAAGATAATTGCATAACAAGATGAAAACAGCAAGAGGAAAGAAGAAGGTTTTACAGTTTTGTTATTCAGTCTTTTGTGTTGTTCAGACACTGATTTGTCACTGATATTGCGAGAGAGGTGAAGAACAGGGCACATGTCTCTTAAACAGTATTTTCAGTGCAGCCCTCTCTACTGCATAGCCTTAAGGGAGTGAGTAAATGAGTGCATCAATAATAAATTAAATGTGTGTCTGACTCATCAGTGGTCAAATCCAGTCTTTGAATGGGCCTCACCAGGGTAAACAGAGCCAGGATAGCAGGGTGCAGGAAGGAACTCTCCTCAGAGCCCAGTAGGGAGTACAGCAAGAAGCGATTCCATGGCTGGCACACCACGTGCTGCCCTGTGGGTGGTGTGTGTTAATGTGCACAAACATGTCATGCATAACCTGCTACAAAGTTACTCACAAAAGAAGTATTCTGTCTGAAACTGAGGGGGACTGCACCTGTGAGGGAGCTCCTTCTGTACAGGAAGCCAAGCAGAGACCCCATGCAGCTCACCGACATGCTCAGCAGAAACTCTTGCTTCTGATGGAGGGTGGGGATGATGGGAATTCAAGTAAGACAGGAACAATTGTGTGTGGGGTGGGGTTAGGCAGAGAGTGTAAAGTGCAAGTTCATACTGTTCTTTGGACAATATGAGAAATTTTAAAAGTAGGTCAGATGGGTAAACACAGGCAGCTATTGGGATTTTGACTCTGAATGCGGAGGAAATGCAGTTATATTACCAGCATGGTGTAGCCTAGAACTCTGGACCAGGCAGTGGTGATGAAATCCAAAAAAGAGCATGGAGCAGCAATGAAGACTGCGTGCTCAAAGAATATACAATTTATTATTACTATGCAACTGGTCATATCAAATTTAAAGAAAGTAATAACTCTCTGCAAAGTGTGAGGGTGTAAACACCCCTACCCATCTCTGTTCTCTCATCTGTACCCCCACCATTATGTGCTCACCTGCAACAGCAGGCCTTGAAGGGCCACCAGGAGGCATCGTGCCCTATGGAACCCCAGTGGGTGCAGCGCTGCTTCCTCGTTCTCTAGGGGGCGCTGTGCTGTGAGACCACTGGTCAATGTCAGCAGGGGGGATTGGAAGTCCAAGTCCAGTAGAGTCTGCAGCAGTTTGAGAGAACTGGCTGGAGGTGGTGAGTGAAGATGGATGTGGGTGGAATAGAGACACACAGCAGTGGACAAATGTAATTATATCTATTGTAAGATTATAGGTTCCTTCCAAAACTACAAAGAAATGAGAATTTAATATCAAGTGGAACACCCTGATAAAAAAGAGGGAGAAGCAGCAGGATTACACATTATACTGACAGCCTTAAAAATAGTTGCCAACTAATAAAAAAATGCCTTTTTGATTCTTCTAGGTTCAAGAGTGAAATGTGTAAATGCAAACTCTTGCTATACTTCAGCGTTCTGTGGGTGCTGTACCTAGCAAAAGGCCAGGTGTCTCTCTCTTTTTAAAAGTGAGAATCCACACAATCTCATTGAGATTCAGAGAGATGCTTTTCTGAACCTGGAAATGAAATGAACAGAAGTTCCATTAAAAGCTGAACTTAAAAGACATTACTGTTCAAGAAGAACCTCAACTTGCATGAAGGATGATAGAACCCCTCTACATTCCCAGGTGAGACTAAAACTAATTTGCAGGTACACACCTGTGGAAAGGAAGCATTCCAAAGTGTGAGGAGGGAGGACAAGAGCAGACGGGCACAGCATAGCAGAGACGAGGTGAGTGGGGCACAGGAGGTAGAGCAGGGAGATGGGCTGAGTGCTGCTTGCAGTTGCTCCACCAGCCCAGAGTTGCATAGAAGGAAAGACACAGCTAAGAGAAGGAAGGAGACTTATGCATTTTCATCAGAAAGGAAGGGAGCTGGAAACAGCCAAACAACAGTGTAAGGAACACAGTTCATGCTGGGCCTGTATATTTAAGTGTATGCATTTGTATTTGAGTGCACCACGCAGGGGTGCGGACCACACCCACCTCCTAGATTATTGGCCGTACCCGATTAAGAGACAAGAGTCATGTGCACCCACAGCTTTTAAATGGATGGACTGCGCAGGGCAGTCATTCCACTGCAGAATAATGACCAGATAGTCTTAACATGGTTACAAATAAAAGCTTCTTTTTGTGTTTGATTGTGTGTGTTGCATGTTTTATATGTAAATAAAATCCATTTCACCTCATACTTGTTCACTCCCCAAACCCAGGACACCCCAGCTTACCACATCAAGTTTACTGTACATATTTGTATGCATGTGTAAACTGTGCCTGTCTGCTACTTTCTGATGCACTTTGGCATACCTATCAAGAGCGTGTCAGAAATGGGAAAATCTTCGTATTAAACGGTTACATTTTGAGCAGTTTTTCCACTCCTATTATATATGTGTGCTTTTTTCCAGTGTGGGCTGCATTTGGTTTCAGGGTTTTTATGCGTGCTATATTCCACACAGCTCGACCACATCCCACTCGCACCTCTATCAGCGCAGTGTGCGGGTGACAGGCTCAGGCAGCAGTACAAGTAGTTGAAGGCCGGCAGCAGTGACTCGGCATTGGAGGGTTTCAGCTTTCCAGTTAGGTTGCTCACTGAGCAAGCACATCGTACACCATTTGAGTATAAGCAAAGAAAGAAAGATACAAAAAACATAGGTCAAGCAGTGCAAACGCCAACCAGTCCTGTAACGTGTAGTCCGTTACAAATCAACATAATATTGTTGGGACTTACCGTGGAAAAGTAGCTTGAAGTCTACGCTGTCCATTTCTGTGTTTGCATCATTGCTGGTCTTTATCAGACACAGCAGTTGCAACACCATTGACAGCAGTTTGGGTTCTGGAAAAACCATAAAGTCATTCCAGATTAGACTGGCATAAGTACAGAAATTCAATTTCAGTTTTTTCAATTTATTTTTACAGAGCACTCTTCTCACACAGTGGCATAAAGTGATGAACAAAGGATCAGGGGCATAATACAAATAAATGGTTGGCTATACACTATACATTAAATTATTACAATAGCTATGTAATTTTTAAAGCTGTAAGTAAGCCTATTGGCCGCAAAGAAAAAGAACAAAAAAAATTCCCAACCGAAAGGCAAGGGAGAAAAAACCTCCATGGGTCTAAGTACCAGTGATTGCCCACCCATCTTGGGCATTTGAGAATTTAAAAAAGACTTTTAAGTCAATTTACAGATATTTATAACTAGAAATGCAGTGTTTGCTAGGGCATCTCCCACCTCCTGACACTTCACTACTCTCTACTGCCAGTCTCTGGAGGACCTGCAGCAGCCGGGGCCGCAGGTGGTCTGAGACGGAGGCATTACACCGGGGATGCCCTCGCAGGAACTCCCTCAGAACTCCCAGGGCCCTGTGCGCCAGTTGTGACTCTCTGGTGCACATGATGCCCTGTTTATTGCAGAAATGAAATCAGAACAGAGAACTGCACCTGACAGCATGGTATGGCATGTATGTAGTTTATAACTGTACAGTTTGCTGCAGCTACAGTAGATTAAGTAAGTAAGTAAGTATAGTGTAGTCTAGCACACTATACACTACAGTGTAAGAGATTATAGAGTAGCTGTGCTACAGTAGAGCAGCACTATTTTCTACTTTATCCACTTGACGTTACGTTGGGATTTCCAAAGTAATCTTTTTAGGAAGGGTGAAATATGAAGAACCGATCTGAAATTAAATGAATTTCCTCACCAGTAGGGTGAGAACAGCAGCCATATTTTTCTCTAACAAACACAAGAGAACCGTGACATCAGAGTCCTGGTTTGGTTCTGAGGACTGCAGCACCTCTGTCTTGCTTCCTGCCCCCTGCACAGGGCTTATATAACTCCCATTTGTGAGCCACAGCTCCAGAGCACTAGGCCCAAAGCTGTCAGCCAGCTCTGGGTAGTGGAAGATGAAGTACAGCAGTGCTGAATGGTGAGTATAGAGGGACAGGAACCCAGGGGGGCAGGACATTATCTGGCTGATGCAGCTGAGAGTAGACTGGAAGGTGAATCCAAGGTGAAGAGACAAAGAACTAATTAACAGAGCACAGCACAGAGACAGAGTAATTAATTATGAATCACTAAAAGTTAGCTAATGCTTTGCCAAATTGTTACATATACACTTTACCCACATATATAGCTAGATACTTTACTAAAGCAATACCGGTTAAGTGCCTAGACAAAGGACACAACAGGAAGGTCGCTTTCTCAGACACTTGCAGTCTAATGGCAACAAGACCAGTGCTTTATACTACCTGCTACCCTACTACACACATCCATAAAGTTATGGAGTGATGAGCAGTACAGGATGTGGTGGTGGCAGTAGCAGAAGTGTTACCCTGTCGAGGGTTGGACTCTGGTCCTGTGTGACAGACAGCAGGTAGAGGGCTGCTCGCCGCACGCACAGGGGAGGGGGGTCATCTCCCTGCTCCTGCACTGAGCGCAACACAAACACTGTGCCAGAGAACACAGTGGCATCTGGGAGTAACCTGCGCACACAACAGATAAACAGAAATATATAGTTTGTGCAACATGCCACACTTCACTATTTCCATAAATATAACAGTTATTACTTTGTCTGGTAAGTACTGCATTATACAACATTACTTTTATATTTTACTTTCAATAGGCATTGGGAAGACACCATGTTGAATCCTCATGCTAAATTTATATGTTAAACTTATGTGGTAAATAAAACAATAAACAAACACTCGGCTGACTTATTGTGTAAAAAAGTAAGTACAAGAAAATGCAACATGCCAAGTCAATATGCCAAGTATGGAAGGATTAGGGTTCCTTAATATAAGGCTGTTGTTCTGTAACGACATTGCTCCAAAGCATACTTCTAAGCTATGCAAAAGCTATTTGGTGAAGAAACAGGAAACCAGAGTCCTGTCTTTGATGGACTGGTTGGCACAATGGAGGACTCTTTGATGGATGTAAAGTCTTATGCACAGAGCAGTTACATGAAATAAAAATAATGTTACAACATTGTCAATGTATTAACTATCATTTCTGATCAAATTAATGATACCCTGTTGAATAAAAGTATACATTTCTATCAAAAACATGCAAATCTATGAACATTGACTTCATGACATTTTTTTACTGTAAATAGCTGACTCCATGGCATGGTTTCCATAATTTCCACACATCTATATGTACCAAAATGGTCTAACTGGGTGGCAAGGAACTATTTTAATTTCTCGCATATTGACATTTGCTTTTACATTGTTCTCACCGTATAAGGTTTCCAATGCACTGCATGTGTAAATGGCAGTAATGGTTGTTAATTCTCAGTCCCTCTTGAAGAAGTAATATAAAAAGCACATCTTGCATGGAGAACAGTGTTTTTCTGTATATCCTGGATCTTTTACTTTTTGTTGTGTTCCAGTTGTTTTTGTCCATGGCAGAAAGTCTGCAGGTTGAAAGTTACTCTCCCTCCCTATTTAGCATCCTTGCTTTCTAAATTATCCTTATTTCTGACGTGTCAAGTTAGTTATTTTAAAACATTGTAATGCATTGCAATTTGGGAAGTACATTGCAGAGGTGATACAATGAACATGGAACAAAGAGATGCACAGGGTATTCTCACATAGCCAACAAATGAAACAGGAATTTGTGACTGGGACTTGAACAAGGAGGTGCGATGGAACACCGGAATGGAACACAGGACCTGAACAGGAGCACAAAGGGCTGGTATAGACAGGATAGAAACTATGGACTGGAATATAAGCAACTACGGAACAGGACTTGGATAACTGGTAAGCAAATAAGGTTTAACAGAATGGCAGGAAACGTAGCAGAAAACTGATCAAGAGTCCACAATCTTGCCTCAGTGATTTCTTCCTTCTATAACTGTTTGATTATCGTATTGTGAACAGGTGCAGAAGTTTGGATTATTGGAACTGAGTGGCACCTCCTATGGTCATTAGGGGTATTGTCCCTATGGGTCATGACACAGAACTTGCAAGTGTTCACCACCAGAAAAGAATGCACAGAAACTGATTCACCTCATTCCTAAGAACTGCTTAGCTGTTTATAAAGCTAGATACTTTTGGCTGAATTCAGGTTAAGTATATCATTAAGGGTTCAACTGCAAGATCCACTGAGCCATACCTGTCTCCATGTCGCAGAGCCAGATGGAGCAGTATGAGCATGCAGTACTGTGTGGTTCTGAGCCGTGTTACTGCGGAACCAGAATCTCTGGGACCCAGGACCTCGCGCAGTAAGGAAGGCCATTGTGATGGGTGGATGCAGAGTGAAGGCAGACATTGCCGGATAAGCTCCTCACTCTCCTCATGGTCTAAAGCAGTAGAGCAAATGGGGGAGAGACAGAGAGAGAAATAGAGAGGGAAAAAAGCAAAGCCCGCCTGAGAAACACAAAGTAAGAGTAACATTTGTGTTTATTCACATAAATGGTCAATGAGAAAAAATGCACACAAGACTCAAATATCAGAGTAAAATAAAACTCTACAAGCACAAAAAAGCCCTTCATTCATGTAGTTACATATTCCTCTTTACACATGGCCCTCTCACGTATTACTGTGTGATAGACACAGATGCATGCTGGCCATCAGCTTCTACCTTTTTGAGGGGCGGTTTCAGCAGCATCCAACTGGGACAGCAAACATGCACTCAGCTTCTGAAGAAAATCACTGCAGGCTCCATTCAGAGTCAGGTTCCTGAGGGAGAGCAAGGTTAATAAAAACTCAATGCATAAATAAAATAAAAGCATCTTCATAGAGCGTCATGGAATTGAGCAGAAAATGCATCCATCTGCATCACTCCAAGTAGTAAATTACATGTCAATAAAATGTAATTTTTGTTGTTTACTAGAATGATAAGAGTGGACAGCAAATCCTGGGTACCCATTTCATTTGAGACCTGTCCTATCTTTCCAATGACCTTTTCCCAGGAGACAGACAGGACAGTAGATGTGGCATATACTGCTTGCTCTAAACTTCTGTCACCTTACCTGTTCCCTGCACAAAAGGAAGCCTTGTGTTCCAAAGCCATCCCAAAGAATCCAGAAGATGCTTGAGAGATTGTTAAAGAAAAACAAAATCAGTCAGTAATGAAATATGACATTCATCATGTCATGAAATCTGGATGTTGGCTTGTCAAAGAAACAAATTAAAATTGAGACTTGCTAACCGTCCCCTTCTCACAGGATCTGTATGACCTCAAATGTCCATTTGTCCCACACAGCATCAGACCCTGAGTATATGCCCCATGCCCTTGTGCTTTCCTCACCAAGTTTGGTGGAAAAGTGAGGCATCAGAGAAGGCAGGAGGGAGAACTGGCTAGAAAGGATGGAGAAGAAAAACTGTAGAATGGAAGCACTGGGTGCCCTCTCACAGTGCCGCTGTGCAGAAAAACAGCAATAAATAGAGAAGCGAGACGAACAAGAGACAGAGACATACCAATGAGCTTCACACAGCCATTCACTTTCAGTTCAATTTATTTTATAAAGTGTTCTCAGCGGAATGACAGAGAGCAACATTCTATTAAGATTCGCTTGAAGAAATGCAGGAAACCTTGTTTACATGAGGCTCAAGTAGTACAGCAAGACAGGAGGAGTGGTCATCACTGTTGTTACATGTGATATTGTTGATTCTCCATCATGGACAAGATGGACACTGACAGGGTGACTTGTAACAGACAGATGAAAATTGTCCAGTAAGGGACTCACAGTGATGGTCGGGATGCAGACAGTATCACAGCACTGCAGCAGGTGGAGGCAGAAAGACTCCAAGGTGTCGTCTTGGCTCTTCTGATCTGGTGCTGTGTACGCATTCTCTACCAGCTCAGGATGGCCTGTACACTCTTCTGCCAACCTTTGGTGAGAAAACAAAAATCAGCACACCGCCACTGCTACAGCAAGTATAAAGTGTCGGTACAGTAGAGTGTGAAACCACATGTAATGTGCAATATAGCTCATAGCACAACTTCCAAGGTTTGGGTCTGCAATACATTTTAACTTCTATTTTCATCCACAAATAGCCTGATAACACGTTTAACACATGTACAGTCAACATGAATATATAACATCAGGGGCTATAGCACACTGCAGCTATAGTTTTGCACTGTGAACTACTGACCTACAGGCCCCCTGAAAGCAGATGAGAGCCTGCAGCAGGAACGCCTCTGCTTTGGAGGACTGGCTGCGTGACTCTGCTCTCTTCTGGGTTTGCTGCTGGAGAGATGAAAACTGCTAGTCAGAACACACGAGCACATGTTATATTTGACATCAGGTTTTTTTTCACTTTATATTCTTTTAAAGAAAGGGATAAACATGAAGTAAACAAGAAGACACACACATACACACAGACTCACTGCAGCCCGGCGGTATGCTGTGGTGGGCAAGGGCAATTCGGTACACTTGTCAATCACAGCCCACACCAACTTCTTCAGCTCTTTGTACTGCACAGGGTTGGACTGATGGTTCAGCCTGGAGTCACATGTACACCACAGTGAAAGAAGCAGTGCTCTTGAGACCATGTCTGTGAACATGGAAAACCCACTTTTCTTATTATTTTCCACTACTGTTTCCTCTGCAAATGATGTACAGCATTTTCTAATTTTTCATTCAGTGAAGCTCGCTTTGTGTTTACTTATGTACCCTGCTGAAGCACAGTTTTATGGGACTGTCTTGGTACCTGAGCAAAGCTGTAGCTGTAGAGGCAGCCTGTATTGCCACTCTCAGGCAAGGAGAGGCAATGCCTCCTAGCAGAACCTCCACTGCCCCGGCAAAACTTGGGCCACTGGGGAACAGACCCACACCAACAGGTTGCCTAGAAGAGCAAAGACATTCTGTAAATAATTCTGTAAGAATAAAAGAGTCCTTTATTTGTCATTACCATTACCAGCTCCTGCTTCTACCCCTCTTCTGCCCTACCTTTCCAGGATTGTAGCAAGCAACAGCAGGCCCTGCTTCTGAACCTCCACATTGTTCAGGGTGAGCACCTCTTTAAGGCTGTGGACCAAGGACTCAATACCTGTGAGATGCATAAGTGATCACGTGACTCAGCACAATCTGCTGTCAGCATCACAAAGACATCAGCATGAAGGAGTGCAATCTTAGCAATGCACATGTAAATGTGCTCAATGAGACTTATTAATAACTTGCAAATGAAGAATTCTCGCTGCCCCTTCTGCCCTCACCATAAACAGAGTGGCACTGGGAGAAGAAGAGCACATCTTCTGCCAAGAGCAACAAGCAGCTGTACACCGACCACAGGAGCGCCTCACTACGGCTGCAGAGACGCTCAAACAGGAACTCTGGCCCAAGCCACAGGATGGGAAAGGGGAGATGCAGGGTGATATGCAAATTTAAGTCACTTATCAGTCACATTTACTGACTCAGGCAGCTTTCTACACTTCATAAAGCTTTATATTTACAGAAGCAGCCTTGCACAAGAATAAAACAGCAATCTTTCACCGCTCCTTTACTTGCTGGTGAAGACTTAAAGGAAAGGAGGGAGGTCTGAGGAGAGTTTTACGCTACAGACAGGAAGAGTCAGATTGATGTGGAAGGGAAGGAAACTGGTGGTGACCACTCAAGGCATGAGACAGAGGTTGTTGGCTAATGAGGATATTGTGAGAGATGTTCCATAAAGGCACAAGATTAGCCTGAAGCAGTGAGAGAGGAGACAGAGAGAGGGAGCTGGACAGAGTGACTCTGCATTCAGTTGGGTATTTTCGCTGTGCTGTGACCACTTGGGAACGACAGAGGAGGACTCACCAGGTATGTCAGCATGGATGAAAGCTGGACAGTACTGGCTGGGTGAGTGCACTATTATGGAAGCAATGCACTGAGCGCTGGCCACCTGCAAGGTCTCATCTCCACTTAGCAGTAGCTACGTCACGTCAAAATGAACACACAAACATTTCCTTGTTTACATGTCACTGTGGGAACTGACTTCCCCAAAATATCTCTTACCATACCGTGGTAAAATTTTGTTTAGAGGGCAACACAATTACAAAAGCCATTTAGGTTGTGGAGATGTCACAGGAATCCTGTTTTTCAGGATTTACAATCAGTGTGACATTTTCCACCAAATTGTCGCCATAAAGTTAGCCAAAAACATACACACCCAAACACTCTTGCAGGTATGAGAAGCAAGGGGATGAGCATTTTTCTTGTATGTACATATATTTATGGCAGGTCAACCATTCCATAAATATACATACTCTAAGAGGTGTAACAGTCAATTCCAAAAACAGTCTGATTTCTGTCTGAACCTCCTTCTGTCTGAACTGCTTGAGACATCAAAAAGTGGCAAAAACGATCTTTCTAGGAGATATACAAGTATAAACAGCAGTGGAAGTACAGAAAGTAGATGTCCTGGAGCTTGATACTGTGCTGACCTTTTTGAGGACAAGGGGTAAAGAACAGCGTTCCACAGCAAGCTCAGTGTTGCACTGGGAGTCAATGTTGATGCTCAGCGGGAAGTCCTGATCAGCAGGACAATTCATCAACACAGAGACCACCTCGCTCATTTTCAGGAACTCCTTCAGGAACCCTGTCACACGCAACCCAGGGCAGCCTTTTTATTGTCACACACAGGCCAGGTTGTGTGTGTATACTCATACAAACAGGAGTACTGCCTACCTTAATAGAGACACATTCACAGGGAAAAAGGTGTAGAAATACCTTAAGCAGGTTCAAACCTACAGAGTGTAATAAATTAACTGGTACAGTACCAGTCAAAAGTTTGAGTACACCCGGGCAGAATTTATACTGGACAAACTGTAAAGAAAAGTAAAAACGAAGCAACGCAAAAATGGCCTACATTTCTGGGAAATGTTGCAGAAGAACTGGGAAGACGTGTTGGCTGATCTCGTACTGAAACTTGTGAAATTAATGGCTCTTGAAAAAAGCTAGTTTCCAGCCAGCTTGCTCAGACTTTGGACTGGTTCTGTGTGTCTTTTACTGATGGTAGGGCACTTCCTTGGCACTTCTGCTTTTCAGTTCACTTTTCCTCTCAACTTTTTCACTTAGCCCCACTGTCCTACCTAGGCAATTGATGATGAGCTGGGGGGAGCAGGCATGATGCAGGGTGTGCAGCAGCAGAGCACAAAGTCTGTCCCGTAGTGATGTAGGCACGACCTGTGAAACCCCGGCGCACCTCCACACCTTTCGGAACACGTAGAACACTGATGACTTTACCGCCTCGTCGGGAGAGAGGAGTGCCATGCTCAGATTCTCCAGGAGGGTCACTGTGTTGGGCCATAGAAGTGGGGTGGAGTGGAGGGAAAATGTGTTAGCAGTTCAAAAAACTGTCCAACATAATTAATGAAGCAACTGAGATGGCTGAAACTCCACAGATTTAGCATGCCATGTCAGCTCAGAAGTGATGGATTCTTGATGATGGAACAGGAAATGAGAAGTACTGAGAATAACCAAACACTGCTCCACTATTAAAAAAATAAATCACAGAAGTGGGTGAGTAGATCTTCCTGTGTATGCATGTGTGACAGGGAGACAAAAAGTAGAAAAAGAGAATATGAAAAATGTATGAATGAAAGAGAAGTTCTAACATGACAAAAATAGCAAACAGGCAAAAAGTGGAGGCCAAAAAACTGGAGATCCTGTGCGCAGGCAAAAGCTTCCTGTTTGTAAGAAAAGGGCTGAAAGACCCCTTGTCTGTGCCTGCAGCAGGTTAGTGCAACAGTTTCCGTTCTAACGCCACGCAACAGGTACATGCCGACCCTCGAGCTTACCCACATATAGAGACAGACTGACAGACACACACTCGCACATGCGCAAGCAAACACAAACCACAAACTCTCTCAGACAAACTTCACACACGCACACACACACACACTGGCTGAAGTTGCTTGTCCCTAGTGGGGTCGCAGCAAGCTGGAGCCTAACCCGGCAACACAGGGCGCAAGGCTGGGGGGGAGGGGACACACTCAGAATGGGATGCCAGTCAGTCACAAGGCACCCCAAGCAGGACTCAAACCCCAGACCCGCCGGAGAGCAGGACCCGGCCAAGCCCGCTGCATCACCGCACCCCCCAACTTAACCACAAAGACACATAAAAATCTTTATCAGACAATAAAATTTAAGCTTTTCCTTCTCACTGGCACTGTGCTCTGCTTTTGTATGCTAATAAATGAAAAACTTGACTCTTGCTGGACTCACACGGGGCCCCTTACCATGAACGGTGGCAAGGCTTTGGGGCAAGGCAGGCACAGAATCCAGCAGCTTCCCCAGGAAGTTGAATGTTGGCAGAAACCCCTCCATGCTGGTCTGATCTCTCAGCTGGAAAAAGACGTGACTGAGTGTTAAGAAGAGTAAATCAACAGCATTTCACCACAAGAGGCGTTCAAGTTGTTCATTGTCTACACTTTATTTCAAGGCATTCATTTATGTTTAACTACCTTTCTTATTAGCATCTAATCATAAAAAACAAACGCAGTAAATATGAATATTATTAATATTTCTACAAGTGAACCACCATATCACCACACTGCTCTCATCTGACCCCAGAACCTTCTCATTTTGCCTCCTTTCCCACTTCCCTTAGGTTCACACAAACCACACTGGTACGCACCATCATTTCCCACAACTGGCTGGACAGTTTTCTTTGACTGGCATACCCATTGCGAAGACAAAAAACAGATAACAAGGCTGCAAGCACTGATGTGATGAAACTGAGCGCAGTATATAATTTGCACTGCTTTTTATACCATTAATACACATAAAACCATTTGTCGGAGTTTTGTCTCACTTGGGTTTTAATCTTGTCCAGCACATACTGCACAAACTCGTCACTCTGCAGTTCCAGCAGCAACGGAATCAGCACTGAAACATATGCATGTGTTATATAATGGTAATAATAATAATAATAATAATAAGAAGAAGAAGAAGAAGAAGAATGTGTGGATGTGCATGGCTTCCTTTACCATGTATAATCTGTTCCAGAATGGCCGGGTCCTTCATGGTGTGAAGCATTCCTGCACACAAAGTGGCTTTAAACTAATGGAACGTGCTGGATGAAATGACACAAGTCGCTCACTGTAAGAATGAACAAAGCCTTTCCATTTGTGTAATACTATACCGTGAGGTACTGTGTTTATATACTGTCAGCAATCTGTAATGACTGAGAACGGTCGGTGAATGTCTATCAGTATTCATAAGAAAAAAGCCCTGATGTGCACCACACTAAATGTCAGTGCACAACAAAGCAGTGCTTGTACTCCACAAGCAATGACTGTGAGCATCTCTCCACCTTTGCTCCCGGGAAGTCCTCACCCAGCAGAGAGTCCACAAGGCGCTGGCAGACCTTGTAATCCCGCAGGAGCAGCTCTCGCAGTGCCCCCGGACGACCCTTCAACAGCGCGCTGATGCCACGCAGGGCCGCGGCCTTCCTCACTGACTGCAAGCGACAGGGGAGGACACAGTGCTTCCATTAGTGCTGGAAAAGAACCGAAATACTGTAGGAAAAACTGTACCAATATAACACATAAAGTGGATGACTAGTGGCATAGCGAGTAGCGCTGCTGTCTCACAGTGCTGGGGTGGTGTGAGAGGAAGTGGGTTCGATCCCCGCTCAGTCTGTGGAGTTTGTATGTTCGTCATGTACCTGTGTGGGTTTCCTCTGGGTGCTCTGGTTTCCCCCCATAGTCCAAAGATATGCTGTTCAAGGGTATTGTGATTATAAGTCACCCATAGTGTGGGAGTGTGACAGAATGTGTGTTCCACTGATGTTTGGATGAATGACCCATTGTAAGTAGTGTATCTAGCAGTGTAAATCACCTTGGTATATGGTGTGTGGGCTGATAACACTACATAGAGTTCATTGGAAGTTGCTTTGAAGAAAAGTGTCTGCTAAATGAAATGTAAAAACCAAATCCCTGAAGATTCTCTGTCTTTGTTAACAGAGCTACTTATGAAAAATTAACTCGGTATTAAAGTAAACTGTTCAAGCTCGAAATGTACTTCATGTCGGAGGAAATGACTGCGTTTCTTTGCCTGTGTGTGTCCTTTCTCTACCCTTTTCCGGTGCCTGAGTGAGGTAGTTGGCCGCGCGCTCACCGACACGTCCCGCCGCTCCATCATTTCCACGAGGCAGGCTGCGCATACGAGCGCGCCTTGGCCGTCTGCCAGGGCCACGCGGCCGCACCAGCGCGGGTCATGACTGCGGTGAAGCTTCTCGTGAACAACGTCCAGGGCCGACATAATGGCTTAATAACCGCAGTCGTTCACCTGTCGCTGCAGAGAACGCAGTTAAGCGTTGTTTACCGTTTCAAGAAACAAATCAGCCAGTGTTTTCAGCGCTTATCCGTTTTGAAAAAACGCAGTTTACGCAACTGCACGGCTAGTACAGCGTGACAATGAAATTATTGTTATTATAATATAAAAACCTTGTAATATACCTGTATTAGTTTTGGACGTATTTGAAAACCCCTCAAATAAAAGGCTGGCTAGCACATTATTTACTTACATGAAGAGGAATAAATAATTCCTTTCGGAATTTCACAGTTTACTGAGCATCACGGGGCAGCTTTGGCGGGAACTGATGTGACCAATAGGAGCGGAGCTAAAGCTATTGCGTTCAGAAGGCCACAAACAGATAGCATCTAAAATCCACTTACTTGCACAAAATCTACCATTACTATATTGCTCAGTCAGTAATTAAAAAGTCTTGTCTCTGAGCACAAGTTATGCCTTTAAGTGCACAAAACCACAATTACTGCATTGTCTTATATGTCAGACAGTAATGACTCATCTCCCTCTCCACACTCCAAATGTCATCAGTTTTGAAACTATGTCCAACCTTAAACTGTCAGATTAGGATGTTTGTTCCCCTACCATTATCTAATTTGAGCTTTTGTGGTGTAGGCTGTACAGGTAGCACACTAAGTAGTGCTGCTGTCTCACAGCACCTGCATGGTGCTAGAGGACATAGGTTCAATTCCCTGTTCACTCTGTGTGAAGTTTGCATGTTCTGCATGGATTTCCTCCCACAGTCTGAAGACCTGCTGTGTAAGTTCTCCTGTAGTGTGTGAGTGATAGAGAGTATACTTTGCTCTTTTGGGCAACCTATGTATGTAGCAGCTCATGTCCATCATGAATGCAGTAAGAGCTGCAGTGACAGCAGCTGTTTGAATTAGTTTGTGTTCATAGCAACTGCGGTGTGACGTTAGAGAAATGGTTGGTTGGGGACGCTTCTGGTACATCCAAACCAAAGCGACGTGCTCTTCATGCACGTTTGAACAGTCACGCACACAAATGCATGCACACCTACACTTGTGATTACATTTAACCCACTTTGCAGAAGTACACTTGCCTTCATCATGGGCTCGTATTTTGGTGAGACAATTGAAACCACAGGTTAAACTGACATATTTACATTTCCCCTACAAAGCACAAGTCATACAAGAGATCTAAGAAAGGTTTAAAACAATGTGTTAAAAAGTAGAGTTTAGGTGGGATATTTTTTACTGAAGTTAAGGTAAACCATGAAGAACATACCTGTAATTCATAAATGATAAAAATAAATAAAAAAGTAAATTTAATAACGGTATTGCTCAGACGTCTTCACATGCAAATCACAAAATCCCATCAGAACTTTTATTGTCATTTCTAGTTAAGACATTTCTATTGTCTTAACAGCTGATTGGTATTGTGAAGTGCATCTCTATAAACACTTATTTTCCAGCACATGGCAACCACTGATTTGTCTAAAACGAGACTCAAACAGTGAGATGCTCACATCCGGTTTTCTTGGCAAGTTCTTACTCATTTGTTAAAAAAAAGGCTGCAGTCATAAACAGTTTGCTGTGAGATTTAAAAGAAAGCATCTATCGTAATGATGTGGAAAGAAGTAACTCCAGTATTGTGCAACATGTACTGTGCAGAAAAGACTCTGAGGTGAAGATCTTCCAACGGTGGAGGGAAACTGCAGGTCAGACATAACTTGCTGTAGCGCCACTACAAGGGCTCCTGTTTGCTGACCAATAAATGAGTACATAAAAAAATTAAATGGGCATGAACTGCTCTGTGTACATCATGTCATATCTCACAATACAACTTTTGAGTCTGAGTTTTTTTTTTTTTTTCGTTTTCAGAGCTAAATTCATCCTCAGCCTTGACAATCTTGACATCATTTGCATGAAGAGTCATGTGGTATTTTTTCACACGCAGCAGATAGCTTAAGTTTTTTCTGTTGACAGTTCTCTAGATAAACTGGACAGAGCTGGTAAGGGAGAGAGAGAGAAAGAGATGGAAAGAGTCGCAGAAGGTGTGGGGAGAGGGTGGTAGATGTCAAAGAAATGCTTGGTGCCTTAATTCGGTGTTTAAAAAGCCTGCTTATTATTTGTTTTCTTGCTGCTGATCTGAACTCTCACCATGGTGGAATACAATGAAGGCAAGACTTGAAAAATGTCAAGCAATAGCAAGATATTCATCAAGTCACCTGTTCAAAAGTCATGGAATAATTGTTTCATCAGATCTCCCCAAGGCACCCAGTCACTTTTGGATTCATTGCGGCACAAAGCACAGAAGGAACTGGTATGTAGCCAAGTACTGACAGCATTTGTCTCTTTTATTTGTCTGGATAATGTAGTTTACTTATCTTTTAACAGTGGTTGAAAGACCGTAATGTTCATATATATTTACATCTTTGGATCTGAAACAGCTCTTAATGTTCATCATTCATTTGTTGCTCTCCAAAGACTTTAATATAACCAAGTTCTAAACAACAGGAACATTTTAAAATAATAACTACAATTTCTACAATTTTTAGTGGACCGTGGTAGATCACACGTTATCAAAAAGATTAAAGGAGTAAATTGTGAGAGCGGCCTTTAACTTAATTCTTTAGAAACTAATGGGGGGAAAAGGTTGTGACTGAAAAAAAGAGCGTTTGTGGTATCTGAGTCACTTATGGTCAAAAAGAAATGCATGCATTTATCAAACCAGCTTGCAAGCACTGTAAGCAAGTCGGTGCTTTGTATGTGCTCTGGACTGGTAAAATAGAGTAGTGTGCACCCATATCGAGAATTGCACACGATCACACACACGGCAGTTTAAGATCCAGAATTAATATAAGCATTCAGGCAGTGAAATGACAAAGTAGGTTGCTGTAAGGATCGATACATGCGGAGTCAGTACTTTCAAAACCACATGTGAGAGAATGTTGTTCTCCTATGGCTTTCTTATGTCTTAAACAAGAAACCAAACAATTTTTAGCCTGTTTAGACACATTCTCTTTGCTTCTCTCTTCTGTTCTACTTTCATTGGACATAAAGAGCCCAAATTTTAGAAGGCACATAATACGTCAAAAGTTTCTCTTACTCTCCCCACATAACCACAAATTTTGTCAAAAATTCTGCTTTAAAAATAAGATTTTTTTAAAAAAAAATATTTACAAAGAGCTAGGGGGTGTGGTGGCGCAGTGGGTTGGACCACAGTCCTTCTCTCCCCTGGGTCAGGGGTTCGAGTCCCGCTTGGGGTGCCTTGAGATGGACTGGCGTCCTGTCCTGGGTGTGTCCCCTCCCCCTCCGGCCTTACGCCCTGTGTTGCTGGGTAGGCTCCGGTTCCCCACGACCCTGTATGGGACAAGCAGTTCTGAAAGTGTGTGTGTGTGTGTGTGTGTGTGGGTGTATTTACAAAGAAAATGGGATTCTAAGAGAGGTATGTGATAAATAATTAAAACTGTATTTTTTAGCATGAATAGAATACAGAACAAGTGGATGTTATAAGGTTATTTTAATACATTATTCATACTTTGAATAATAGATTGACAGAACATACCTGCAAAACAATATTTTAAAAAGATAGACAGACAAAAAAGAAAACTATGCAGAAACAGCCACGGGGAGTTTCCATGTACAATCTTTTATTGGTTTTCTTTTCGTGTTATGAGCATTCTAAAACATGAATAGTATATTACCTTAGTATTTAAATATAGAAACCTCAGTACTGATGGTTACTGCATAAAAGTGAATAACGTTTAAAAACCATAACGAATTTCAGTTGTTTTGGTAGTCGTCGTATGATTATAAATAATTACCTGCAAGATCTCTACCAGCTGTCTCAACAGACATTTCAAACAACTGATGTGATGTTGCTAAAAGTAAATTTTCTCTTTATGGTCTCTTACAATCCCATTCTACAAAAGGCAAAATCTTCCCAATCATGCTTTTCTCTCACCTGATTTCTTTTTCCTTAGGACAGAATGGACTGCCAGCAGTAGGACACGCTACTGTGCTGGTTTTCCTCTCCAAACGCAACTGTTTCCTGCAGTTCCTTATCTTAGGCCATCACCACTTTCCACAAGTTCCTAATGTCCTTGAGAAACCCACCACTGAGACGGCGTTCCCTGGGGTCTGTCTCCCCTAAACGTCTCTACAGGAACCTATCCGTCAGGCTAAGGGGTGGGGAGTCTCTAAGCAGTGGAGATTCTGAGCCACCTAGACACCCCAACAAGGCTGCTCCCGCCGTAAGAACATACGAAACTTTTTACCCTCAGCTGTTTTACAGTTTATTTTGACTGGGTTCTACAAAACTGAATTAGAGCTGAGCATTAAAATATATGTATAGATAGATCTTTAATTGTTCTGCAAGTCAAAGGTGATCTGATGCACATAGTTCATGTCTCTGTGCAGTAAATTCCAAAAGCAGGCACATGCTGTTAGACACTGTCGAGTTCATCCGTGCCATCTTTCAACACCTCACCCCTTCTCTCTCAGTACAAGAACCTATGGGAGGCGGTGGAGAATGAGGACACACTGGCCGTAAAGAGCCTGCTATCCAAGGACAGGGAATATGAAAGAGGAATGGGGAGAGGGGAGAGGAAGGGGAGTGAATCAGAGGAGCAGGCGAGTGAAGTGAACATGTTGAGCGAGGAGGGCCTGGTCCCGCTTGACGTGGCCATTCTCACGCAGAATTCTACACTGCTCCGTGTTCTCATGAAGGCTGGAGGCAGACACAACCCCCACGGTGAGTGTGACATGCACTGCTACTCTTTGAGAGTCACTGAAAATGATTACTCTTCGTATACTGTGAGCACAGCACATGGATTTACACTGTTTCTGAGGCTGGGCTAGCTGGATGGAACATAAAATTAAAGAAGGAAAACAGATAGGCCAAAGGTTACGAAAAAGGATTGTGACAAAATTGGGGAAGATTCATTTGTCAGAGGAACCATGCTTGTCTAACCCTTGCAAAGTATAACCCAAAATGCTACAGTGAAGTATGTACCCATATAACTGGATCTCAGCTGTAAGCTTCATAGGTCACATAAAGGGTAATAAAACCACTTGTCAGTGGTGTCTCCCACGCAAAAGAAAAATATTTCCACCTCTCTCTCGCTCTTTCTTTTTGCCTTTCTCAGTCAATCATCCTTCTGAGTGGGCAAAAAAGCTGGATGCCTTGGTGGATCTGGCAGGGGACCAAGTGCAGAAATGGAGAGAGACAATGCTGGAGAGGGCAGGGGCAGGGCCTGGGGTGGGGCTACAATGGCAGGCTGAAGCCCAGAGGCAGCTACGCATATGGACAGTCCGCCGACAGCTCTACTACAGGATGCGGGACAGCTTCCGTCGCACAGGTAGCCCCACCAGTTCCGGCCCACTGACGTGCTGAGGAGCCGCCAACTTTGCACCACTCCAGTGTACCTGTTTGCCTGACTCACATATATTGATTCTCATCGTTCTTGGATTTTATCTGTGATCAGTCCGACTAAATGAGACATTGTGATTGGATATTCTGTGCTGGGCACTTGACCCAGCAGCATCAGTTTCTTTCAACTTGACTCCTCCAAGACCCTGTTTATCCAGTAAATATTCCTTGTGTTCCTCTTTTTCCCAGTTCTTCCAGGTCCTCCAAGCTCAGTGTCTTTGGTAGTGAGCAGCGCCAGCTCGCTGACTGTGTCTTTCAAAGAACCAACCATTAACACCATGGGCCTAGTCACTTGCTACAGAGGTGAGTGTGTAACACACAGGAGAGGGTCCCTATTTAGCATCTGAAATAGCATCAACTACCATTTAGTAAAACCTACTACTGCATAAATTATGCATTTATTCAAAAACAAATGTATCAGTAAAAATGACGATACAGTTAACATACTTCAGGAATTTTAGCAATGGTCAAAAATCTTAGGGAAGAAGTAGCATGGTGATAAAAGAAAGTAAAGCCAACAAGCATCCTGCTGTGTAAATGAGCTAAAGAGAAGACCCCTGAGCTATTTAAGTTTTTGGATTTAAGAATTAGTTAAGCTACAAAACTGATGATGTCAATCAAACTTCACTTTTCTTGTACACATAAGAGCTTGTATAGCACTGCTTGGTCTAACTTCAGCCACTGGAGTTTTTTTGGTGACTATATGCACACCATTCAATCATAAACACAGCATCTTAGCAAGTACTCATTTGAATAACCATCTAGTCAACAATGTACATAGTACATACTACGTGTGAAAATATATCGTGTTCCTACTTTCCTTTTGACAGTGGAGTGGAGTACCTCGCCTAGCTTCCAACCAATTTGTGGATCCGACTTGGTCTTGAACACCAAGAACCTGACTTACACCATCACTGGTCTAGAATCTGTAAGAGGGCATGTAGATCATGACAATGCAATATTAAAATGTGTCCATGTGTTGAGGTCTGAACTTACCAAAGGATTTTCATTTATATGTCTCAGGGGGTGCGCTACTGTGTCCGAGCGAGTGCTTACAATGTGAAGGGATGGGGTCCGGCTCAGGGTTCCAGGCCTGTCAGCATTGCCCCCTCCAGTAAGTGAGTGTAACTGTAGTCCACCTACAAAAAGGAATCCTGGGGACCGTCTTCCCCAGGCATATACTAACTGCTCACTAGCTCTATACCCCCCTCTGCAGGCTGGAGCGAGTGCAGTGGCGTGAGGCTGCGGAACAGGAATCAGGTAGCAGGAGTGATGAGACTGCTGGAGCAGATCAGAGAACCACAGTACAGGGGATATTGTGCAGGTAGTGTTATGCCTGTAGTGCAGTACATGTGGCATATCGCCAGTTACATAATGTATTTATAATACTGCCGTATTGCCAGCTGCATTATGTATGTCTACACTGTTTTATAATACAGCTAAAATTTCACATGTTCACTTCACATCCAGTGGCTTGACATAACCTTGTGTGTTTCTGAATAGAGTATGATACCGACATATTATTTAATAATTAGAAAAATATTCTCAAAATCTGAATTGTACCCTGTATAGTCCTCCATCAGCCTGCTCACCTCTTTCCCTTTTGTTAGTTTCTATCCCAGTTCCAGCCCCCATGGTTTGTTCTTTTTTGTCCTTTTTCCTCCAGAGAGCTCTAGACAGCAAGGACCCAGTAAGCGTGTTTCTTTTTCTCGCGGACTCAAGCACCTCTTCCACACAACAGTCAAGTTTGTCAGCCTTCTACAGAGGTAAGAGGAGCAAGATGAACAATTCTTGTCCTGGCCATAATGCCTACAATCTATCCATAAATTTCAATGCTTTTAACAAGCATCCTGACGTCCTGGAAATCATTAAACTTTGTATGCAGTAATGACCCTTGATGTCATTTGCTATTATTACAGTACATATACTGAAGTTATATACTATTTTGCTATTTAGCGAGTGACTTGCATGATTTAAACTTATGGTTAAAAAATTGATAACAACCTAGATTCAGAGTTGTGTTTGCCCAAGTAAATATGTTTAATTTATTTTTCACTTATGAAACTTACTAAAAATGATTAATATTAAATTCACACACACACACACACACACACACACACACACACACACACATATTGACTGAGACCCCTTGTCCCAAGTGGGGTCACGGCGAACCAGAGCCTAACCCTGCAACACAGGGCGCAAGGCTGGAGGGGGAGGGGACACACCCAGGACAGGACGCCAGTCCATGGCAAGGCACCCCAAGCAGGACTCGAACCCCAGACCCACCAGAAAGCAGGACCCTTTAGTTTAATAATTAAGTTTAATATTATCTCGGGGGTGCGGTGGCGCAGTGGGTTGGACCACAGTCCTGCTCTCCGGTGGGTCTGGGGTTCGAGTCCCGCTTGGGGTGCCTTGCGACGGACTGGCGTCCCGTCCTGGGTGTGTCCCCTCCCCCTCCGGCCTTACGCCCTGTGTTACCGGGTTGGCTCCGGTTCCCCGTGACCCCGTATGGGACGAGCGGTTCTGAAAATGTGTGTGTGTGTGTGTGTGTGTGTGTGTGTGTGTGTGTGTGTGTGTGTGTGTGTGTGTGTGTGTGTGTGTGTGTGTGTGTGTGTGTATTATCTCAGGTGGGTCAGGGATTTGAGTCTTGCTTGAGGCATCCTATCCTGGGTGTGTCCCCTCCCCTTCCAGCCTTGCGTCTTGTGCTGCCGGGTTAGGCTCCAGTTCTACGCAACCCTGCTCGGGACAAGCGATTTCAGCCAGTGTGTGTGCATGTGTGTATTAAATGAAATTCCTAAGCTAATTTACTTTCAAAATATGATGATTAAGTACATAAATTGGGTAATAACTTACTGGAATAAATACGGTTTTGTTAATTTTAAGACAGAAAATGAACAAATTTGCTAATGTTTTACTATTGCAAGTCATTAATTTCATTTAACTAATTTAAAAATGACTGAATACAGAGTTTACGTGTCAGAATTGATATTATTCAAATGGTATGATTTAGTCATTCAACAGCTCAAAAATAACTGACTAAGACATCAGGTAGAACAAAAACCAACATACACAAGGGATGTCTTTGGTTGCTCCTGTTTTAGTGTTCTTTTTTGCCGTGCACATCACATTCTTGCACTTTTTGTCCTTTTTTAGGGGTGTGTACCTAGCATCTGTGTTCTACCATAAGGAGAATATCCTGTTAACTCCCAATGATCAGATCCCTTTGGTTGAGATCCAAAATTGTTCAACTTCCATCACTCAGGACTTCCAGTGGGTTGCAAAGGTCTGCTTTAAAATTGTGAATTTACTACTTAAGGAAGAATTTACCAATGTTTTTATTTATCCATCTTTACTTTAGGTTGAGTGTCAGTATTCTTCTCCATTCATTGTAATGTACAATCTTTTTTGTCGCAAGTCAGTTTTCCTTAGCGACTACTCTTGGCTGTCATAATGGTAACTGAGTTCTTGCACTTGGACTCACTTTCTCCTACAGTTGTCCTGTGCGTGGCAGCGGGTACCAGGTCTACAGCAAGCGCTCTCCTCCTCACTGTCATCATCCTCCTCCCTTCTCCAGAGTCGGCACAACATCCTTCAGGCAGTGGAACACCTACAGGTACAACCACAAACAAGCAGAAAACATATGATTCTGTCTATGGTGGGTGGTGTGAGTCATGGTGGTTCTCTCTCTCTGCCTTCTTCTCAGTCCTCCCTTGGGACACTGGATTTAGGGCAGTTGTACTATGAGCCTCTGAAAGACAGACAAGGGAATGTCCTGCTAGTGACCCTGAGGGAGTGCTCACCCCCCATCCAGCCTGTAAATCCTTTGCTTCGCTGGGCTCCTCTGTCCTGCCTGGAAAGGAGCAGGTGTGGGGCTATCCTGCTGCCTGAACCCACAGTCATGGAGGCTCTGACTGAGAATCTCAAGGTGAACAGCTGACTTCATTGTCTAGCACATGCATAAGGTCAACTTGGACTTTCAGATGAGATACGTTGTGTTGTCAGTATAACCTTAGGTGCTTTCAACTTTATATTTCACCTGTTCATAACCCTTTTCTAAAAGGTAGACCACCTCATTCGACTTGAAGTGACACATCTATTGTCTATGCTTTTACTTACTACATAGTGGAGATTATTAGTGGGTGTTATTTTTACCTCTCCCTTTATCCAGTGTAAACTTTGTGTGAGGGGTTGTTGTCCTCTTCACCAATAGCACTTACTCTGCTAGGCTGCTTTGCTCCCTCTGTTAGCACAGTATGTTATCACATCCCCTTCACACTTATCACCATATTAATCTTATTCCTTTCCTTCTCCCTACAGGAGAAACTCTCCTATCATAGACGTAGTCTGCAGCAAGCTCATGCTGGTCTCTATGTGGGTATACTGAAGCTGTGCAGCTCAGTGGAGCAGATCCGAGTTCTGGTTCCACAGAAACTGCCCAACCTCTTGTGCCACACTAGGATCCGGCATAACCCTCACGTCACCCGGTAATTTGCCCTAGAACTTGTTTTAGTTAAGTCCATCCATCCATCCATCTTCCTCCGCTTTTATCCGGGGCCGGGTCGCGGGGGCAGCAGTCCGAGCAGAGTACTCCAGACCTCCCTCTCCCCGCACACCTCCTCCAGTTCCTCTGGGGGAACCCCAAGGCGTTCCCAGGCCAGCCGGGAGACATAGTCTCTCCAACGTGTCCTGGGTCTGCCCCGAGGCCTCCTCCCAGTGGGACAAGCCCGGAGCACCTCCCCAGGGAGGCGTCCAGGAGGCATCCGGAACAGATGCCCGAGCCACCTCAACTGGCTCCTCTCGATGCGGAGGAGCAGCGGCTCTACTCCGAGCTCCTCCCGGGTGACTGAGCTCCTCACCCTATCCCTAAGGGTGCGCCCAGCCACTCTGCGGAGGAAACTCATTTCTGCCGCTTGTATCCGCGATCTCATTCTTTCGGTCATGATCCAGAGTTCATGACCATAGGTGAGGGTAGGAACGTAGATCGACCGGTAAATTGAGAGCTTCGCCTTACGACTCAGCTCCCTCTTCACCACAACAGACCGGTACAATGACCGCATTACTGCAGACGCCGCACCGATCCGTCTGTCGACCTGCCGCTCCATTTTTCCCTCACTCGTGAACAAGACCCCAAGATACTTAAACTCCTCCACTTGAGGGAGCAACTCCCCCCTAACCCGGAGGGAGCAATCCACCTTTTTCCGACTGAGAACCATGGCCTCGGATTTGGAGGTGCTGATTCTCATCCCCGCCGCTTCGCACTCGGCTGCAAACCTCCCCAGTGCACGCTGCAAGTCTTGACTTGATGAAGCCAACAGGACCACATCGTCCGCAAAAAGCAGAGACGAGATCTCGCGGCCACCAAAACAGACACCCTCCGTTCCCTGACTGCGCCTAGAAATTCTGTCCATAAAAATAATGAACAGAATCGGTGACAAAGGGCAGCCCTGGCGGAGTCCAACATGCACCGGGAACAGGTCTGACTTACTGCCGGCAATGCGAACCAAGCTCCTGCTCCGGTCATACAGGGAACGAACAGCCCGTAGCAACGAGCCCCGAACCCCATAATCCCGAAGCACCCCCCACAGGATGCCACGAGGGACACGGTCGAATGCCTTCTCCAGGTCCACAAAACACATATGGACTGGTTGGGCAAACTCCCACGAACCCTCCAACACCCTAGTGAGGGTATAGAGCTGGTCCAGTGTTCCACGGCCAGGGCGAAAACCGCATTGCTCCTCCTGGATCCGAGGTTCGACTATCGGTCGGATTCTCCTTTCCAGTACCCTGGCATAGACTTTCCCAGGGAGGCTAAGGAGTGTGATCCCCCTGTAGTTGGAACACAATCTCCGGTCCCCCTTCTTAAAAAGAGGGACCACCACCCCGGTCTGCCAGTCCAGAGGCACCGTTCCCGAACTCCACGCGATGCTGCAGAGGCGTGTCAGCCAAGACAGCCCCACAACATCCAGAGACTTGAGAAACTCGGGGCGGATCTCATCCACCCCCGGAGCCTTGCCACCGAGGAGTTTTTTGACTACCTCAGCAACTTCAGCCAGGGTAATGGACGAGTCCCCCTCCGAGTCCCCAGCCTCAGCTTCCTCTACGGAAGGCGTGTCGGAGGGATTGAGGAGATCCTCAAAGTACTCCTTCCACCGCCCGAGAACATCCTCAGCTGAGGTCAGCAGCGCACCACTTCCACTGTAAACAGTGTTCGTGGAACACCGCTTCCCCCCTCTGAGTCGCCGGACGGTTTGCCAGAATCTCTTTGAGGCCGACCGAAAGTCTTCCTCCATGGCCTCACCGAACTCCTCCCAAGCCCGAGTTTTTGCCGCGGCGACTGCCAGAGCCGCGCTCCGTTTGGCCCGTCGGTACCCGTCAGCTGCTTCAGGAGTCCCATGAGCCAGCCAGGCCCGATAGAACTCCTTCTTCAGCTTGACGGCATCCCTTACTTCCGGTGTCCACCACCGTGTTCGGGGATTGCCGCCGCGACAGGCACCGGAGACCTTATGGCCGCAGCTCCGAACAGCCGCACCGACAATGGAGGAGCGGAACATAGTCCATTCAGACTCAATGTCCCCCACCTCCCTCGGGACCTGGTTGAAGCTCTGTCGGAGGTGGGAGTTGAAGACCTCTCTGACAGGGGCCTCCGCCAAACGTTCCCAACAGACCCTCACTATGCGTTTGGGCCTGCCAGGTCTGTCCAGCTTTTTCCCCCGCCATCGAATCCAACTCACCACCAGGTGGTGATCAGTTGACAGCTCAGCCCCTCTCTTCACCCGAGTGTCCAAGACATATGGCCGAAGGTCAGAAGAAACGACTACAAAGTCGATCATCGACCTCCGACCTAGGGTGTCCTGGTGCCAAGTGCACTGGTGGACACCCTTATGCATGAACATGGTGTTCGTTATGGATAAACCGCGACTAGCACAGAAATCCAATAACAACTCACCGCTCGGGTTCAGATCAGGGAGGCCGTTCCTCCCAATCACGCCCCTCCAGGTATCACTGTCGCTGCCCACGTGGGCGTTAAAGTCCCCCAGTAGAACGACAGAGTCCCCAGTGGGAGCGCTTTCCAGCACGCCCCCCAGGGACTCTAAAAAGGCCGGGTACTCTACACTGCCGCTAGGCGCATAAGCACAAACGACAGTGAGAGACCGTTCCCTGACCCGAAGGCGTAGGGAGATGACCCTCTCATTCACCGGGGTAGACTCCAACACATGGCGGCTGAACTGGGGGGCTATTAATAAGCCCACACCAGCCCGCCGCCTCTCACCTTGGGCAACGCCAGAATAGTGGAGAGTCCACCCTCGATCGAGTAGAGTGGTTCCAGAACCCAAGCTGTGAGTGGAAGTGAGCCCGACTATATCTAGACGGTATCTCTCAACTTCCCGCACCAGCTCAGGCTCCTTCCCCGCCAGTGAGGTGACATTCCAAGTCCCAAAAACCAGAGTTGGCGCCCGAGGTTTGGGTCGGCCGGGCACTCGGCCCCGACCACCGCCCAAATCACAACGCACCGGCCCCTTATGGTTTCTCCGGCAGGTGGTGAGCCCACCGAAGTTTAGTTAAGTCAATAAGTAAAAAATGGTAACAATCAAATTATTATAATTATACAATGATTATAATTGTACAAAGCAACTTACACAGGATATAGATGTTGCACACTACCAATTATAAGGCTGGATATTTAAAATGATACAACACAAGGGTACGACAGCAGCCCCAATCACAGAAACTAAATTTGCATGTAGTCAATTAATTTAAATCCAGCTTTTTGAGTACAGATGCTTTCTGGCCATTGCTTCACATTTATTCATTTAGCTAATGCTTTTCTCCAAAGCAACATACAATGTTAAATTACTAACAACTATTGACCCATTTATACAGCTGGGTAATATTACTGGAGCCACTTAAGGTAAACACTTTGCTCAAGGGTACTATAGCAAGAGGTGAGAACTGAACCCATGCCCTTTGGAGCCAAAGGCAGTTGTACTGACCACTATGCAACCAGCTGTCCCTTTGTACTCATCAATCCTCTACAAATTTGAAACACCGTGGTTTTAGAATAAGAATTATTGTTCAGTAATAATACAATAATGACAATTGTCATTACTGCAGTTATTTGCCTGGGAGCAATTATCTGAATTTCTAAGTGTCCTAAAAATTATTGCTATACTCAGGGAAGAATGGGAGTGGCTGCACAACCTCAGTGCGATTGACACCGGTGGGAGCACCTCAGCAGACCAGGAACCTAATGGAACAGAGAGTGCTGGACCAAGGGATTTTGCGAGGGCACTAAGATCTGCCATCACTCACCTGTTAACAAAGCTCAGCATCCCCATCCACAGGGTATAGTATAGCTAAATTGTTATTTGTCGCCATGCTTTCAAATAGCATGACTTTCATAGATGTTGGGTGTCATATTTTAATGTTGCTTAGATTTACATTTATTTAGCTAACACTTTTCTCCAATACAGTTTACAATGTTAAACTACTTCAATGATTTACCTATTTATACAGCTGGGTAATTTTTACTGACACAATTTATGCAAAGTACCTAGCCCAAGGGTACTGCAGCAGGAAGTGGCATTTGAACCAGGGTTTTGGTGGTTAAAAATCACTGGATGAGCTTACACCAGTTGTAGCTTCACTTCAAAAGAAAAGTATATCTTTCTGCGCTACACCATTGATTACTCTGACTAGACTACTACAAAGTTTAGTGAATAGTACTATAACATTAATGATTAATAACAATCGTAATTTGTTAATAAGATGTATACAAAACTTCCCTCTGTTGCACATCCTCTTCCTCTTTTATGTCCCACACCTCCCTCCTGATTCCTGTACACTGTCCTCTGTCCCAAACAGGCATGTGAGTACCGTGTATATACACAAGAGCTGTTGCAAATCAGGGAAGATGTATCTCTCCTGCTGCTACTCCCCCCCAGTGAAGACTTCAGTGCCAGTCCCAGAGTCGAAGAAGGAACAAGGGATGCAGGCCTCACAGTGCCACTACAGAGCTTTGAGATGGGTAACAACTAATTAAAAACTAGGCAATAATAATAGTAACCAACAATAATAATGTAACAGCAAGGTAGTATGATGAGGCCCAAATCTGGATCTGAAATTTAATTAAACTTTCAGGAATTAGGAATTATTAATGTAGTAATAACATGTAATAAATAAGACAATCAACTTTTGTTTATTCAATGTATTGATTTGTGTTGGTGAGAATTATTTTTCAGTTTTCTGAGTTTTTGGGGTTGTGAGGATATTTATGAAGTATTTATTAATAAATATATATCTAACATATCTTTCTAGCAACACAGTTTAACATTATGTAAACATATTATCATGTGATAAAAATAAACTATTATTAAATCTTTAATCCTGCTGATTATTTCCATTTCCTACCTCCTTGTATTTAGTGCATTTCTGGGCCTATGAGCGTGACTTCCTCTCCCACTACTGTCAAGCATGGGTGCTGCTGGAACTAGATGCCCTGCTTTCCCAGCAAGCGCTGCGGGAGGCTCTGGACAGCAAGGAGATTAAGGAAGCAAAGGAACGCCTTGCTCATGTCAGTCAGCTTTTACAGGTGGGATCCAAGTTGCCCTGTCTACTTTGTATTGTATTAGGGCCACACAATATAGTATATACACAACTTGTATTTCGGTGTGGTATTATTCTACACATGATTGTGTGTGAATCACTATCTACATGTAGATATGTCAAAAACAGTACACACTGGATTGCAAGTGAGGACACTGATATGCATACCTAGATTTACCTTTGCTGACATTTGTACATCTGCTCTACTGTTGCTTCATCAGGCGCTTGATGCATTGTGGAGGGAGATGCGTTGGATCACAGATGCTCTGCAATGTGTCCGGTCCAAGCACAGCACTAGAGCAGCACCATTGGCAGTGGTCATGGGAGCAGAGTTGCCTATGCAGTCAGTCAATCAGCAGGAAATTAATGGGCAAAAGGCCGACAAAGGAGATGGGAGTGTGAGCCCAAGGCCCTGCGCTTTGCCTACTTGTGTGCAGAGAGCAGCACAAGGTAAAGAGTACAATGAGAAAGTACATTAAATGGCACAGTTATTGCCACTCTAGTGTGTTAGTTTAACATCTCTGTCCCTCCTTCCAACGAAGCTTCATATCAAGCTTGTGTCACGGTTGTATTAAGCTTGCTGTCTGAATAGACTTTCACAGTGAGATCTTAGTAAGGCATCCAAAGATGCCTTCTCAGTTTCTCTTTGCTAAAGAAAGGCGGTTAGTGATGTGACTCTCCTACTTCCATTCAAGTTCTTCAGTTTTTCTCATTACACTTGAGCCTTCACTGTTCTTTTTTATTCCTTCTCTCTTCCCCCTTCAGCGAAAATGGGCATCTCTAAGTCGGGTGCCTTCAGCAGAACCCAAACTGCTGCTGGGTCAGCAGATGGTGCTAGAGACACTCTGGATGGCCAGAGATGCTCCAGGGAAGATCAAGAACTGGCCAGTGGTGGGGAGGGTCCCTTGGTGCAATCAAGCACAGCCCCCAAGACTTACACAAGGTTCTCATCCCAAAGCCTGGGGCAACCAGGAAACTGCAGTGAGCCACTTGGAGATCTGTGCATCCATGGAACCCTGCCTGGTATAAACACAGGCCTCTTCTCTCAGTTAGGGAAACAGGATAGCAACAACAGTGACTTGACGTCTGGAATAAGAGATGCTTTTGATGGGTTCATCCTGGACACAAATAAGGGTAACATTTTTAACGGCTTTGGAGAATCCAGATTTAGGGACCACTATCCTGACCTTCAAAAACAAAGAAACCAATACCTTGATCAGCACAGTCCATCTACAAACCAAATTGCTGGCAGTAAGGCTTCAAGAGACAGACCCAACCAAGGGCCAGTTCTGGAGTTTGACAATAATGGATTCTGGGAGGATTTTGAGAGAGCAACAGTGCAAACCAGCAGGAGCCATGGTCTGCCAGCCAGGAGTCTGGTGGAGTGGGTGAGCTCTTCCTCAGAGCAGCCCTGAAATGAGGTCTTTGATGAACACAGTTACAGTATAATTGAAATATGGGTCAGTTGTACAAAGAAAGAAAGAATATTATTGCATCTGTGATTATCTAAATGGAATTTAAACACGAAGAACAAGAGTTTAAACAAGAAAAAGTGCACCTGACCAGCACTCCTGGAAAATATTACATGTAGTCCAGTTGTAAGTCGTATTTCTGTACAAATGCATGAAGTAAATATAATTTCTCCTTTATGACAGAACAGACCTTGTCACTGAAAAGATTCATGTAACTGAATTGGTGTGATGTGGATGCAGAGTTGAGGAACTGAGGTTTTGGGCCTAATTTTACCCCGATTTTTATCTGCTTCTGCTGGAAGTGCTCTTCACTGGATCTTTTTTATTCAGGATACATACTTTTCTTGAAGTGTATGCCTATGCCTATTATATTATGAGTGCATAATATTGTATACGCTTCAAAATTCATGTACTCTGTAATACTTCTTGTGGCAAAATTTTGTTCTTTTAACATCTAGCTCTTGTTATGGGGCTGGGGTATTTAAGTTAGCCATCTAAGCACCTAAAAATATATACACAATCTAGTGAATGAATTTAGGATGTAAACTGAATGTTAAATTATGTATTAAAATAATGTATTATTAAATATTTATTCACAGGTACAAACAGATTATCCGTGATGTTATGTGCGAAAACCTCTATGCAAACTGCTGGTATCCAAACCTTATTCACTGCAATAAATTATTGCTTAAATAGAAAACTAATTTTAACTGGCACAAAGCGTATTGTGTACTCTCAAATTTTATTTATATTTGTGTCTGAGGAGAATTTGCATCATGAGGCGCTAGATGAGCGTGACTGGGTTATGCTGCTGATTTATGGACTTCAATCCACATAAAGGCTGGTCAGACAGAGGAAACGGACGTTATAAGTAGAGATTTGAATGGTTTCGAAGTCAGAAAGTGGCTCCCGGGTGACATCTGACTCAGCTGAATTGCCCGTTTGTCCGGACGGGAGGGCGGCCATTGCCGGCTGCCGCGCTGAGGAAAAGCTTCTCCTGCAACAGCGCGTGACGGAGCGGAGCACGAGCGCAAACGAGACCTCATTATTTCACCGCGGAGAGTGGCTTGAAATTCCCGAGTGACGAAAAGGGGGATTTAAGTGAACCGCTGAACGTGTTATAAGCTTTGAATCGAAGGTGCTTCGTCAGCTGACAGTAGATACAGATGGCGTCGCGGGAGCGCGGAGCAGTAGTCGCAGCCGGTGAGTGGAGCGGAGCGTCTCGAGAGCACCGTGACCGTACAACGACACCGCGGCATCGCACCGCGGTACAGTATCGCCTCATGTCATGTACACTGCTCTGTCAGTGCCAATAGCAGCTCATACACACTGGTTAATCAGTACCAAATCAGATCATTCACACTGGTTCATCAATACCCAGAATAAGGCCATACACTCTGGTTGATCAGATCAGTACCCAAAATCGGCTCATAGGCACTGATTCTTCAATGCTCAGAACTGCCTCATACACACTGGTTCATCAGTACTACAGGTATCAGCTCATTCACACATTTATCAATACTCAATATTTATATTGGCTCATGCACACTCCTTCATTAATACTCATTTTTTCATTTAGCTGATGCTTTTCTGCAACGTGTTTTACAATGTTTCACTCATTTATACAGTTGGATCATTTTTACATTTACATTTATTCATTTGGCAGACACTTTTCTCCAAAGCGACGTACATCTCACAGGAAATACAATGTGTGCATTACATGATTAGCAGAAAGAGAGACTTGGATGTAGATGTGTGATTCTTAAGTACAGTTAGTTTGTTACTTTCTACTGTATGAACCAATGTACATCACACGTGTAGCTGGATAAAACTTTATCCGAATAGCGCTGATTCCTAATCACCTTCCTAGCTAATATTTTTTCTATATATATATAAACATTTACGTTACATTACAGGAGTAACTGTGTAAAGGTTTATCCATTGGTTAACAGGCATGAGCTCAAAGTTATAGTGTATGAACATTTACACATTACTACATAAACTTAAGAGATCATGGGCGAAGTGAGTCAGGAAGAGGTGAGTTAAGATCCTTTTTAAATGTGAACAGAGGTTCAGCAGTTCTGAGTGAGAGGGGGAGGTCATTCCACCACAATGGAGCCAGAATCGAGAACCTCCATGCCTTACCTTTCGTGCGTGGGACCACCAAGCGGGCAAAATGTGGAAGAGTGGAACAGTCTGGTTAGGGTGTAGCGAATGATCAAGTCCTATAGATAGCTGAGAGCAGTTCTATTGATGCATTTGTAGGTCAAAACCAGGGTCTTAAATTTGATCTGGGCAGCTATAGAAAGCCAGTCGAGAGAGACAAGGAGGGGAGATACATGGGAACACTTCGGCAAGTGAAACACAGCTCGAACAGCAGCGTTCTGTATCAGGTGTAGAGGTTTGATGGCAGTAGCTGGAAGGCCAGACAGAAGAGAGTTACAGCAGTCCAGACGGGATATCACCATGGCCTGAACAAGTAGTTGCACAGAGTCCGTTGTGAGATGAGGACGGATTCTGCGAATGTTATGCAGGATGTATCTTCAGGTCCAGGTTGTGGCTTCGATGTACTGAGAGAAAGATAGACTTGAGTTGATCATCACCCCCAGACTCTTAGCTGAGGAGGTAGGCAAGATCAGTGAGTTCTCCAGTTTGATCAAGAGATCACGACAGGAAGACAGGCCAGCTGGGAGGTGTAGGATCCCTGTTTTGGAGAGGTTGAGTCATAGGTGGTGGTCAGACATCCATGCAGAGATATCCAACAGGCAGACAGTGATGCGTGCAGAAATGTCTGATGCGCCAGGTGGAAAAGAGAGGAAGAGCTGGGTCTCATCAGCGTAGGAGTGGTAGTTGAATCCATGGGGGAGGCTATGACAGGGCCGAGGGAACAGGTGTAGATCGAGACGAGTAGAGGGCCCAGTACAGAGTCCTGCGAGACTCCAGTTAAAAGAGGCAGAGGAGAAGAACGGGGGCCCTGCTAGACCACTTGGTAGGATCTGTTTGATAGGTATGACTCAAACCATTTTAGTGCTGTTCCTTTGATGACAAGCAGCCTAAGAGAGGAGACTAGAATCCGGGGGTTGACAGTGCTGAATGCTGCAGACAGGTCGAGGAGGATGAGGACCGAGAAGAGAGAGGCCACTCTAGCTGACTGGAGAGCATCAGACACTACCAGGAGTGCCGTCTCCGTGGAGTGACCAACTTTGAATCCAGACTGATATCCATCGAGGGGATGGTTCTGGGTGAGGAATTCAGATAGTTGATCACCGGCTGCCTGCTCTAAAGTTTTTGACAGAAAAGGGAGGAGGGAGACTGGCCTGTAGTTTTGGACTGAGTCAGGATCCAGAAAAGGTTTTTTTTTTTTTTTTTCTTTTTAACCAGAGGTGAAATGAGGGCAGTTATGAAGACATATGGGAAGCAGCCAGAGGAGAGCAAGGAATTGATGATCTTGGAGATGAAGGTGGAGAGTTGCAGGAAGATGGTCTGTAGGAGTGTCAAACAATTTTTGCTAGAGCAATTTAGAGTAAGGTTGCTATAGCAGGAGATGGGATATGATGCCATCAGTTTTTGCAACTAGAGAGAGTAGCTCTAAACAACAGGCCACATGCTGCCCAAAGAGCTCTCTTGTTCATCAATACCCAAAGTTGGCTCATATACACATTGACTTATATGCACTGATCCATGAAAACACAAAATCAGCCCTTCCCAAGAGAACACATTTCTTACTTGTGATGAGTTGAAATGCATGTGTAAACTGGAGTACATAATGATACTGTGAGGCTGAGGTGAGGCTGTAAAAGAAACTGTGCTGTCAGTAACATGTCAATATTTGTGTGTGGGGGTTTTTCCTTGGTATAATGTAAGCAAACTGAAAATGTGGAATTAATGATGACAAATCTCATTGTGCTTTCAACACCCAAGGAGCTCCAGCTGAGAGAAGCCAGCCTGAGCTAAGGCTGGTTCTGCTAGGAAAGACTGGCTCGGGGAAGAGCTCCTCAGGAAACACCATCCTGGGCAGAGAGGCGTTCAAAGTGGACATCTCCCCCAGGTCTGTGACCAGCCAGTGCGAGAGGCAGAGTGGCAAAGTAGCAGGGAGGTGTGTCACTGTCATCGACACCCCGGGCTTCTTCGACACCCAGCTCTCCAGTAGTGAGGTGGTGGAGGAGATGTGCCAATGCGTGATTCTATCCTCACCAGGACCTCACGCATTTTTGGTGGCACTTCAAGTGGGGAGGTTCACCCAGGAAGAGAAAGATGCCCTGGAGTGGATTGAAATGACATTCGGGGAAAGGGCCTTGATGTACACAATAGTGCTGTTTACTTGGGGGGACCAGCTGAGGGGAAAATCCATCATGGAGTTCTTGGAGGAGAGTCAGGAGCTCAATGAGTTTACTCAACGCTGCCGGGGTGGGTATCACATTTTCAACAATGCGGCACCATGCAAGCAGGACCAGGTGATGGAGCTGCTGGAGAAGGTAGAGCGGATGGTGCTGGAGAATGGGAATAGCTGCTACACCAACCATATGCTCCAGGAGGCTGAGCATGCAATAAGGGAGGCTCAAGAGAGGATCCTACAAGAGAGAAGCAAGGAGGTATGCTTGCAAAAGGATGAGGATGAGGATGAGGACAAGGTACAGAAGAACCAAGAAGGAGATCTCGAGAGGGAGCTGGAGGACAGAAGAAAGGAGGAGGAGAAAGCCCGGAGGAAAGCGGAAAGACTGTTCTGGTGTGAACTGGTCACCGCCATGGGGAAGGGGGCAGCTGAAGGGGCTGGAGTTATTGGCAAGGGGAAGAGCCCCAAAAAAGCTAAGGTGGTGCAGCGTGCAGCCGCCCTCGCAGCTTCGCCCCTGTCCCTGACATCAGCAGCCAAGGTGGTAGGAGGTGCTGTGAGGGAAGGCAGCAAGGTCCTTTACAAGCACCGCAAAAGCCTCCTGCGCTGAGTGGAGGGGTGTTGCAACACAGGATAGGGTCTTTGCACAACAGTCCCCATTATCTTCAACACGACAAATACAGCAAACTGTATGCATTTGGCAAATTTTTCACCTTGTCACGGACACAGCAGGCACAGAACTTACCGAGGTATGTGTGTTGGACACATTCCATTTTAAAATCCTTGCTTACTACAGCAGCAGACCATCAAGCTTTTTGAGAAAAAAAACACACCTTTTTTATTCTGTTAAACAGCAATTTCAGTGTCAAGAAGAAATTTATTCAAGTGGAAGAAAAGGTGAGAATAGATTGTGGGAATTTATAGGGGAAGATTTATGAAAAATATTTTAGAAGTAAATATTTTATTGCTGCTGTAATTCTTTATTGGCTGCATTTGAGTGTATAATTAATTGGGAAAATGTACTTTGATGTACAGTTACAAATAAATTTTAACACAATTATAATGAAAGAATTTCACTGGATTCTTCAAAGAATTGTCTCATAATATAAGCTACAGCATTTTCTGGAACTGCATTCCACTCTGGATAAAAATTAGGCGGCTTTGATTTTAATTCTGTGTAAGCTACACCACATAGGATGATGTAGTTAATGTTCAAATGCCACTGGGCTGTAGAGTCATGTTGGCAGCAGGCAGCACTGTGACAAGGGCTGCTGAAGAATATCCTGCTCTATAAATAGATGAAACACAGTAAAATTGTGTATTTAACATTGTCACCCTGGATAAAGGTGTTGCCAAAATAAAGGTTAATAATAAACTTTATTAAGTCATTGCAGAATTTGAATATTGAAACACAGTGTTTCACTGGTACAAACCACTGGGTAATATGTAAACCATGAGGAGGAGTAACAGTATAATATGACACATACAATAATGTCAGTATGCATAATATGAAATGTGATCCATCTAACCTGAGAAACATTTGGTACATTTTAATGAATTTATACAGAAAAAAAAATTTTTTATAACAGTACTGACAGAGCAAACAAACCCTCTTGTATAGTAAATGGACATGTCACATCAACCATAAAAGTGCCTAAATAATTTTAAATGTAAAAGTAGTGATGTATCATGTAGAGGTACAGCAAAAAAACATCCCATCATACAGAAAGCCATTAAAACTACAATATTAAGATAACAGTACCTTACTATTAAAGGCCTCAGTCTTTTTTTTTTTTTTTTAAAATCACAGCACTCTATTGCACCGAAATGTAACAGATCCCTTACTCTTGAACAGAATATTTGTTCTCAGACAGACATAGAAGTTTGTGCTCAGACCAAAGCATACCTGCAAACCAATGCTGATAATGCTGAGCATATTTAGACTGCAATCCATTTCTGGCATGGCCAAATGACTGGAAAACAGAGCTGGAGGGAAGGAGCACATCTTCACACTGACACAGGTAGACTCAGCTTGCTGCTGCCCCTTAGTACTGTGGAAAGGGGAGAAAATTCATTCAGAAATGCTCTTTTTCTTCTAATACATTTAAGCAAAGAAACTGATAGATGAAACAGAAAAAAAAAATCATTGTGAAGATCTGAAGATGACTGCTTTCCTTCTTCACTAGTACTGTTTTTGCCCTTGCATCAGCACTTACCCTTAGTAATGTAGAGGTAGAAGAAGTCACAGTAGAAAACTGTCTGCACCACACCGGCGACCACGGCAATCTGGTCGAAGAACTCCTCCATGTGGTAGCGCCACACCCAGTTGGCCAGGTACAGGGCTCGGTACAAGCCCAGGAAGAACAGGTAGTGCATGGTGATTGACTCTGCCTCCCCAGTTTTGGTGATCATGAAGAGCTGTGGGAGGATGGCCACCGACTCCAGATAGATGGAGAACGTCCACAGGACCTGCACAACAAGGAGTGAAACTCTTTTTATTGTTTCTTTTACCTTGCCCATAGATAACACAGCAACAGGTGAAAATATGTATGATTCTTTTAGCCATCTGTCTCTTACTTCTAACGGAGTAAAGGCATAGTTTTTCAGGAAAGAGAGTCCTGCTACAGGGACCAGGAGGAACTCCACACGGAAAGAGTCACTCTTGGAGTCGTAGGTGCTCCGAAAGCGAAGGTAGATCAGATAAACGGTGGAATAGGCCAGGACCAGGAACACAACCTAAAGGGAGACAGTTGTATGACATACACAGATATACAATACATATTAAAAGCGACACATATAATAACTGATGACTTAATATTAAGGGATCAGAAAATAAAATGACAAATAAATCAATCTCATGTACTGCAACTGATGAAGCAAGTGTGCTTTCTTCATTTAAATTTCTGCACCGCATTTGTACTTTTACACATTTGCCCTATAACCACTGGACACCGGACAGGGCATTCCATTGTTCATTGTCTCTTCTACAGGAACCTACGATATGAACAACACATAAACATGTCAAAGGGTAAAGTATGGCTTCAAACCTTCATGAATGTGTTGTAGATGGAGATGAAGCTGGTGAACAGGTCCAGGTACCTGGTGGTGAAAACCAAGGCAAACAGCACCTGGCTCTTCCCAGATATTCCTGTGGACACACATACTCTTGACTTACTCATGTGTATCTACACAAAGCTGCTGGGGAGGTTCTTTCCTTAAGCTGTACTTCTCTTGTGGCCAGAAGATCAGCATGTCCTGACTACTTGCATTTATTCGTTTAGCTTTTCTCCAAAGTGATGTGCGATGGTTGTTAATTAGTATCTAACTGACTTACAATAGCAGATGCAATAAACTCCCAACAATCAGTCACCCGTTTATGGAGAAGAGCAATGTAACACACACTACGGGCAATTTAGAGACACCTATTGACCTGAAACACACGTTTGAACCGGTGTGAGGTTGAGTACTCCCTACAAGGAATGCTGGTTCCTCACTGGGCAATAACACAGATTCACAAACAGGAAATGGTCAGCAGATCACCTAAAACATGTCTTTGGGTTGTGGGAGGAGACCCATGGAAACACCCAAGAGGCCGAGCCAGATCTAAACCCAGACGCTAGGTGGTACCAGTGCTACTCGCTGAGCCACTGAGGAGTTAAACATCCTACATTCTTCCATCAAGTATATGCCAAGTTAAAATATTCCAAGGTGTAATCTGTTTTTAAAGAAGACCAAAATACAGAAATGTACTGGCTGGCAGCTATAGAGCGTGAACCCTAGGGTGGGGTCAGAGGTCATCTCTTAGGTCACGGGACCTGCCACGTCAGATCCGGGCCACCTGAGTTTGTAATAAGAAGAGGCACTTCTGTCAAAGTAATTGGCTGCTTTACCGTTTACTCAGCTGTGTCACATAGTAGGACTTTACTTTCAAACGCGGCCCTACAGCCCGCATGTTTAGGCTAAAGACACATTTCAAAACGGTGTACTCAAGAAAAGCAAAACTTTAAAAAAAAAAAAAAAAACGCTTCCTGAAGAGTATCGTACACGGACTCAATGAAAGCGAAAGGTGCCACTCTGCCGCACTTGCAACGTCTTTCAATTCTTGCACCGCTTTTTTCGCGCGCGCTCATCTCGCGCTCGCCTCCTCCATCGCCGACAGCGTGGGAAGCGAGCGCGCGTCCGAGCCGCGGTTTCAATTCACACGCACCTGCGCAGGACTGGGACCTCCAGATCTTCAGGAAAAGCAGCACGATGGCCACCACATGCGACAGGTCGCCCGCGATGCGAAACACGTTCATTTCGGTACAGCCTGCGCTCGACAAAAGTACGATACTAGTTTTATTACTGACAAAGAACAGGGAAAACAACAAACTCAACGAGCGCTACTCCTTAGCCTCCTCCCCGTGAAAACAACTTGCACTGTATAACTATGTATGTATGTGTGTGGTGGGGTGCGCGCGCAAATAAAAAAAAGACTCGGCACGTTCACGTCAGCAGCTAACTCTCGAGTTCTGCAGCAAGGTCTAGATAGACTGAAGACGATGACAGCAACGGCTCCGAGTTCCGCATTCCTGCACAGCCACAGACCGCCCCCTGTGTGCTATTATGTTTGAAGAACAACGCTCGTCCCACTGCGTAGCTATGGTGCGAACAGTGGACGTGGCCACTTTTCCCCAGCAGTCCGTGGTTTTTAAAAAAAAAAAAAAAAAAAAAAAGTCGGCCGACATGTAAATGAATCGGTGAGCGACTTAAAGGGAAACATCTGGAAATTCCTTTCTACACTGGATAAATTTACCTTTGTGTCTCACCACGGATGGAACAAAAAGATTTGTACAAAATGAAATGTACCAAAAACAGATTGCACAAATAACGTGAACACCATCAATTATCCTACATTTACCTGACAACTTCGTTAATATTTATAAATTAGGCCTGCGACAACAAGCGTGCAAATGAAAGTAGAAACAACTACGTGCACGTTCAGTTATGAGTGATTTTCCGGAAACTTCCGACACGGAACACTAGATGTCGCTAACGTGTGATTAATGCAGTTCACGCCTGCCGATTTATTTCAGTATCATTAGCACTTATTCAGAGACCAGTTTCTTAAAGATACATCACGATTTCTTACGTCACCATGTACCGTAAGTGTCATGATGTAATACAGCACAAATCGTGACTGTTTTCCTTACAGCATCTTCAGTGATACCTGTACTATGCAACAAAATGTAACCTTATGCAGTAAGCACAAATGTTGATAATCCCCAAATTTTATGTCCATGGGACAGAGAGAGAGTGAATCTCAGACTTCAGTCCTGTGCATCGCCACCATCTCCTAGCGTGAAAAATAACTAACGCAACATTTCAATATTAATTTAATTCTATACATCCGTCAACTGTTTGTTGTGGTCAGGGAGATCCGGAGCCCATCCCACAATCTCTGGGCCCGAGGCTGAGGGTGGATAGTCTATCGTAGGGAAGCCATGCACTCGCGCACTCGCTCACTCACCCACCCATTGACACACTAAGGTCAACTGAGCATCACCAATCCACCTGAACTGCATGTCTTTGGACTGTGGGGGCAACCAGAGCACCTGACGAAAACCCACATAAACAGGGAGAACATGCAAACACCACACAGACTGAGCTGGATTCAAACCTATACCCAAACAGCTCAGGCACTATGACAAAGCAGCACTACTTGCTGCACCACTGTGACGCCCACCTTTATTCTAATCTGCAGTAAATCCTCTTTCTGAAAGACCTCAGGTTTGGGATATTATCCCAAGCTATATTTATTTGTAGTCTCCATCACTTCTAGCCTGTCTTCAGCTACAAGTACCTGTCTCCAATGCAAGACAGATGTCGTTTAGTACTTCTTGTGTACTGTAGGTTGCAATCTCCACACTTCTCCTAGATTCTCTTTAGATCACTCTAATGTTCACTGCAACTTCCTTTCTCTCCTTGGACCATGAGTTACGGCTCAAACCTATTAAATACCTGACATACTTTCCAAAATTAATCACCCTCTCACTTTGTCCTACCCACAGCCTTTGATCCCCCCCCCCAGATTCCTGTTTCCATGCTCTGTTGGCATCATAAGATGTTGGCACGTGTCACCTCCGTCGCTCTGTGGCACTTTCACTTACTGTGCCAAATAGAAAATCTTCACCAGTGTCCTAGCGCTAGTTCCTGGCTTATCCACAGTATTCAAAAGGAGTCTTGGCTTTTGAGACCTCTGCACAGGTTAGCATCTGCCTGCCCTAACTGAAGCATGCAATCAATATAGGGATAGCACGTGAGCATCTCCGAGATGTATGTCGCTTTGGAGAAAAGCATCTGCTAAATGAATAAATATAAATTTAAATGTAATACAAATAACATGTGGCTTCAAGGTTAACAGGGATGGAAAATATTGGTACAGCTGACCCTTCCATTATCTCTTTGCATGTGTTTGTGTTTTGTCCCTTCTTCATTATCATACATTTGCTACTAGTACTCAAGCAGTTTCTCATCCAATTTCTTCCTCTCTCCATTATAGACCCGGTTGAGGCCCACATTGTTCAACTTTAGACTTGTTGATTATTGCACATGTCCCTTCTTGGTGTATTTATTCCTGTGTAACGTCACAACTTCTGATATGTTTTTTCTTCACTCCTATTTAACAGTATTTGTTTTGTTTAATTTTATAACTTGATTCTGATCCCATATTGTATTTTGTTTGTTTTGTCTTGATGCAAATAGTTTGTACATAGTTTCTCAAAATTATTTTTGTGCTTTCATTATGCTTTCAGCTGCTGCTCATTATATTAAATCATACACTTTGTTCCACAGTTAAACCAGACTGAATGCACTGTGTAAATAAATTTATAACTGTGGGAATACACCCCTGAGTACATGATTTGCCCCAGAATTAACCTCTGAAATGATTTGCACCATGCTAGTGCTGTAGCAGTGGTCCATGCAGGTTTGGAAAGCTTATATGATGAAAGCTGGTTGGTGGCTGCATTAGTTTTAGGTAAAAAAAATCTGAAAAGCATGAGATCTTACCAGTTAGTGCTGCTGAGTGCTATGAAGTGGGCATCACATGCTTTTTTGGAAAGATAGAAGTTGCAGTGACAAATATCGCACTTTAAACCTTTATCTGTTCACTCTTTCAATAAAAAGAGCAGAAGAGGAAAAGCACCAGGAATGTTGGGGGGGTTGCTTGGCAACACGGGGTGCGCGAGAAATAGAGCTGGAAATGCACAGGTGCAGCACTGACCGATGCCCTTATCAAGGTGTGCCAGTCGAAAGGTCATGGGAACTAATCTCACACTCAGGCAGATTAGGCGCTATTAATAAATGCGCAGGTAGGCCTGGGTCATCCTTTCACCTGGGAGACTGGCCTGTCTAGGGATGACCACTGTCTCCAGCCCTTGACCTCCTCCCTCCACTTCCACCTCCAACTACCCATATTCTTTGTATTGGCGTTAACGTCTCATGATAAACCTTAAAATCTGCTCAACTGTCTCACACACATACACACCCTCATTTACATTTACATTTATTCATTTAGCAGACACTTTTGTCCAAAGTGACGTACATCTCAGCAAAAGTACAATTTATGCATTACATTGAGAGAAGGAGACATAGCTGCAGACATGAAAGTCTCAAGCAAACCTCACTTACTGTGAGTATTTTAAAGTTTTTTTTTGCTTTAGTTCCATTAATCTATTTTCAATCTTTTTCATTCTGTCCAGGTCACAGTAATCCAGATCCAAATCCAGGAGTGAAGCAAGATACACCTGTCCATTGCAGGACACTCACACATCAAGAGTAATGCTAAGAAACAATGCATTTGGAATTGAGAGAAGTTCTAGTCTCTTTTTCTTCTTTCCCCTCTTTTTTTTCTACTCCAGGTATAAACTCCCTGTGTGACTGAAATGCTGTCCCTGGTCTGTCAGTCGACTGCTGGCTGTGCCCCTCATCTCTGTGTCTAACCCTGAACTGCTATCGGACTTTCCCATTACCCTGCCTTAACAGTGTGCCAGGATTTGCCAGTATTATTCCTAAGCCCCGCATCTCACTTTGTGGCACCTCAGAACCAAAAATTTCCCAAGGCCTCCATTCCAGACCTTTCCCACTGTGTGTCATACTTATGTCATTTAAGAATAAAGTTTTAAAGATTTCCTCAGACTTTATTCAGGACATGTTACAGGATTTTACCGCATCCTTCTCAAATGTCTATCCGCCACATTCAGGTGGATCAAAATAATTTTTTGTCCTGGCTTCTTCCTCCTGCATGAATGTACTGACCCATCATCAGTTTAAATCTGTTTTAATAAGAAGCTAGAGTTGTTTAAGGGGGCATGGTGATGCAGTGGGTTTGGCTAGGTCCTGCTCTTTGATGGGTCTGGGATTCAAGTCCTGCTTGGGGTATCTTGCCATGGACTGACATTCTGTCCTGGGTGTGTTCCCTCCAGCCTTGCGCCCTGTGTTACCGGGTTAGGCTCTGGGTTGCCGTGACCCTCCTCCCCTCGGGACGAGCAGTTTCAGACTGTGTGTCTAGAGTTGTTTATCCATCCATTCATGTTCTTTAAACACTTGTCAGGGTCATGGAGGTCTGGAGCCTATCCTGGAATGACCGGGCACAAGGCTGACGGGATACACACTGGACGGGACACCTATCCATCACAGGGCAAACACACACACACACACACACACACACACACACACACACACACACACACACACACACACACACACACATTTTCAGAACCGCTTGTCCCATACGGGGTCACGGGGAACCGGAGCCTAACCCGGCAACCCAGGGCGTAAGGCCAGAAGGGGAGGGGACACACCCAGGACGGGACGCCAGTCCGTCGCAAGGCACCCCAAGCGGGACTCGAACCCCAGACCCACCGAAGAACAGGACAGCGGTCCAACCCACTGCGCCACCGCACCCCCTCCACATACACACATTAAGGGCAATTTAGCATCACCAATCCACCTGACCTGCATGTCTTTTGGACTGTGGGAGGAAATGGGAGCACGCAAAGGAAACCCACAGACACCCTGAGAGAACATGCAAGTTCTACACAGAGTGAGTCAGAGTCAAACCTTTAAGTGGTTTGTCTCCCTTTATGCATTTGGAAGCTCAATGACTTAAGACATGAGAATACTTTACTAAGGTGAAAAAAAAAATGTCACATGCCTATTAGAAGACACTTTTCTCCAAAGCAACTTTCAACAAACTCTATGCAGTGTTATCAGCTCACACACCTTATTCACCAAGGTGACTTACACTGCTAGACACTACTTACAATGGGTCCCTCATCCATACATGAGTGGAACACACTCTCTCTGTCACTCACACACTATGGGGAAACCTGAACAGCAGGTCTTTGGACTGCAGGAGGAAACCAATGCAAACACAAGGAGAATATGCAAACTCTACACAGACTGAGCAAGGATTGAACCCACATCCTCTTGCACCACACAGGTGCTGTGAGACAGCAGTGCCACTTGCTGTGCCACCACACCGCCCAACGCACAGATGTGCACATAAACATGGACGTACTGGCTGCCATATAGGGTGATGATTATGACTGATGATTATGGTTATGACATGCACTGCCATGTAGGGTGATGGGTAGCGTAGTGTTAAGAACATGGACCTAAAACCTGAAGGGTTTTGATTTAAGTCCCACTGCCAGCTGGTGTCAGGCCAAATGCTGAAAGTTGTTTCTGATAAAAGTATTGGAAAGGAATTAAAAGTAACAATAATGATCATCATAAAAATATAAATAACCAGAAATATGTATTTTTTAGAACAGAACGCTTAAAAGTATTCATTCAAAAACATTTTCATGAAACAAACAGTGTTACATAGAACAGGCCACCATCTGTCTCAGAACGGATATGAAACTGGAGACAATCAGCAAGGGCCAAGGTGCCTAATGCCCAAGAGCACAATCACAGACAGTAGGAAATCAAACAGCACCGCAACAAGTGATGTACACATGTAGTCAAAGACAGACTCAGTGAAGCTGACAGGCTCTCCCGCCCTCTCTCTCACTCACGCACACTCACACTCACACACACACGCGCGCGCGCGCGCGCTTCAAGAACACGTTCAGTATCAGGTGCGCGCGCCCTGCAGGAGAGCGCGCGCGACAGGAGGGATTACAGTGTGAAAGAAGAACTGGAGGTAGGAGGTGTCGAAGGATAGGAAAGAATTTTGGGGAAAAGGAGAAGAGGATGAAAATAAAGAGTAAACGGAGCCAGTAGGGAGGGAAGTTTGGGGTAAAAGGGGACTTTCTTCGACGCTCCGGGGAAATCTTAGCCGAGAGGGGCAACATGATGGCTCGAGACACGATGTTCTTCTAACTGGAGTCGGATTTTGCATGACATGTGCAGTGAAGTTATAGACTCTGAATATTTGTTACAGAAAGGATACAAACGATAACCTGCAATTAAAAGCCCACCCAAGCTGTGGAGAAACTGTTTTTGGCAAAAGAGAGGTAAGCGCACTTGTTTTGCTTTTTTTTTCTCTTTGTTTGTCCAGGAAAAAAAGCTGCTTCTCGCTTTAAGTGCTTTTTCCTTCCTAAAAAGGTTTTTCCATCACTAACTTTGACGTACAGTGTGTGAAGGAACCCGCGTTTCGAGCGCACGAACAAGCGCCTGTGCTGCTGTGTGCCGCACTGAGGCGAACTGAGGCGAATTTGAGACGAACTGAGGCGAATTTGAGACGAACTGAGGCGAATTTGAGGCGGACTGAGGCGAACTGCTGTTCCCTTCGCGCGCGCTTCGGCGACACAAACATTTGCGACACTTTTCATTCGCTTCTCCTAGTAGTGAGTCTGAGTGGCCGCATGTTTTAAAGAGTTCACACTGACGTGAGAAATGCAGCTCCAGCGGGAAAATTAACCCAAAAGTACACGATGAACTAGTTACTAGGCGTCTCCTGAAGATGCGTCGACGGTATATTATAACAGTACAGCCTGTACTACAGGAGTCATACAACGGAGCGATGGGGAATTAATAATTAGTCTGAGGGAAAATATAAGAAGAATGAAGATGAAGTGAAAGAACTTCTCAAGGAGAGCAGCAAGAAAAGGAAACAGCAGAAGAATGAGGTGGAAAGAGAGAGAGAAATCAGAGAAAACAGAAGGAAGTAAAGAAAATGTGAGTAAAAAAGTAAAAGTAGCAGAGGGAGGAGTGTGGGTCCGGACCCATCAGTGAATGTTTCGATGGATGGATGTGTCAGTCTGCTGGAGCCCGGCCGTCGCTCTTGTTTTAATAAAACATCGCAATATCGACAGCACTTTCAGAAAGCCAGGCATTATTTGCAATATTATTGTCATCTGACGCCTTTATCGAAGAACACGGTGCAGTAAATGAGCCATTTATAGCGCAGGCCAGGTGTCCACGGTGCATCCATTCCAAGTCCTGAGCTCCATGGAGCTACGCAGAGCAGGGCTGAGCATTCAAACTGACAACCTGAAGATTAGAAAAGCAGTCTAAACCCTCCTCCATCTGCTGTCCGAAAGTACAATGGTGTTTAATTGATACATTTCTAATAATCGATACGTGTGGATGTAGTATCTGTCAACCATCAACTGCATGGAGGACAACAGTGACAGGACCTACTTTACAGACACTTTCCAACATAAGAAATGATATATTTCCTTAGCATCAAAAACAGATAAAGAAAAACAATAACAAAAAGAACAGATCATACAGGTACCTAAATGGGGTGGCTTTTTCATGCAGTAACAACACAGGCAGGACATGGGGATGTATCCTTTAGGGTCCAAACAAACCTGTGCTCCACAAACTTGTATATAACTCTGTTGAGTACTACTTCTAATGTTTTTGGTCCTTGCAACACTTGACCAAAAGAAGTTTAGAACCTGGATGTGAAAACAGTTCAGAATTCATGTAAAATGAGTTACCACAACTTAAAAATTGCATTTAGCGGACACCTTTATCCAAGCCGACTCACAATGCTAAATACGCTCTACTAAGCTACTTACAAGTATTTACCCACCTGCACAGCAAAGCAAGATGACACATTCACACATTAAGGACAATTTAGATTTCATAATTCAGCTGAAACACATGTCTTTAGACTGTGGGAGGGAAGCCATGAGAACACAAAGAGAACATGAAAACTCTGCACGGACACAGCTGAGTTTGAACCAAAGTCCAAACCCACATGTAGGAGCAGTGAGGCTTTATCGGCAGTGTCCCTATCCTGCTCTATTACATTTAAAGGCACATGGTTATCATATAGGGAATGAATCAGTGGATCCATTTATTTAAATCAATTTATTGCACAAATTACTGAAAGAGTGTGTTTATTATTTGCTCAGCCACAGCTAAGAATATATCATTCAGGAAAACAAGGATAGTTGTAAAGAATTTGATTTATACAGACCACAACTAAACACATGCCGAACACTGTTTGGACTGATGGATTTTTTTCCCCTTGGTATTTTTTGGTGAAATAGTTTCTAATAACTTTCTAAGGGTAGTTATAAGAAGCAAAGGCGATCAGACACACTCAACAGTATTCCATGTATTCAGCGATACCTATACTTGGTAAATCTATGTAAAGGCATAAAGAGATTTGGTACCACGTGTCTGGGATCTGAGGACCAATGAAGACTGTCATCAGCTGGTCATGAGGAGCAGTGATTGAGCAGTTCTCATGGTGACCAAAAGCTCATCAGAGCTCAAGTTACAGTACAAGGACTAACAAAAGTGGTATAGACAGAGGGACTTCTGCCTCTCATTCTAGTTTTACTCATGTTTCAGCACCATGGACAGCACTGGGTTGTAACCCACTAAAACTTTTAAGTTGCCAGTAAAAACAACAAAGATGAACATAGTATAAATAGGAAAGGCACTATTAACACACTCAAGCCTATGTTTTCCTGCATACACGTTTACACATACACCACACGACAACTTTTCAGCCTGTTGTCCACACAAGACATACATGAAATACATCCGTAAAGTCTGATTCATTGTAGTTTTGACCATTTTCAAGAATTGCAGATTTTGTTTCTTGAAATGGTAAACAAACCTAAATTAGTATTCCTAACTAGCTTCAGAGTTTTCGCTGAGAATTAAGTACTGGTATTTGGCTCTTGGTAGAGAGCTGGTGGAAGATTGAAGCTGTTCGCTGGAATATTTGATGGAAAATCAAACCTAGATTATTAAGTGAATGCAGTAAAAGTCTGCAAAGAATATTAAACTCCTGACAGGTTGGTGGGGACTACCTACTCTTTTATTAGACTGACTGATTACCTTTTCCACCCACTTATACACAGTTGCTCTGCCTGTATTCTTTGAATGGCAACAAGAAGAATAGGCTCATTTATCAAAGAATCCAAAATTTGGGATCCAGGTCATGCTGGCAATATGCCTGTTACTTTCAAACACTTGTTACAGGCAGACCATTCAAGATCTGTCAACATGTGTGACTAACAATTTAATACAGCAGTATTGTTCACCCTATATTGCGCTTTGATGAAAGTGTCTTGTCAGTTTGTTACACTACTGTAAACCAACTGCCTTTGGATCACTCATGTCCCAGGTGTGATATAAAGAAAGGGTGATGGGTAGACCCAAAATCTATTTGTTCAGCTACCAGAGATCTTCCAATTAGACATCATTAATAGATGAAAGTTTGTGGATGCCTGCATTACAGTATTTTAAGTTGTTGCTCACAAATTATATATGTGTAACATGTCCTATTCAAACACTGTCCATATAGGAGCACATTGTTAATTACCATAGGAATGATTTCTGAGGACTCATTTTAAGAACCAATGCAACTGCAATGGGGGGTTGCGGTGGCGCAGCGGGCTTGGCCGGGTCCCATTCTCTGGCGGGTGTGAGGTTTGGGTCCTTGTTGGGGTGCCTTGTGATAGACTGGCATTGCATCCTGGGTGTGTCCCCTCCCCCTCCAGCCTTTGGCCCTGTGTTGCCAGGTTAGGCTCTGGTTTGCAGCAACCCCGCTCGGGACAAACAGTCTCAGACTGTGTGTGTGCGTGTAATTGTAATGAGTAAAGCAAAACTGACTGTGAAAAAAACAAGTTGATCAATACATTTTTCTTTGATAATCCTTGTGAACATAGTAAATGCTTTTGTTTGTGATGTGAACGTATTACATAACCACTGTCTTGTCAATAAACGTCTATTCAAATTCAAGCCATATGTTTAAAAACAGCACAGGTATTTTTGTGAGAGTAGGTGGATGTACAAATTCAGGATACCTGTCAGTCATAACAGTAATTTGGGAGCATTTGTGACAATCTGTATGACTCCCCGATGTGAACATTTAGAAGGTGCCTGGAAATGAAGTGAAGGCTTTCTTTAGGTTATCACTATGTGAAGTAGGGAAATGTACTGCTCAGATGATCTTCCCATACTCCATTCTGTTTAACCAGAATATTCTTAATGCCACTGGAATGGAGATGAGCATAAATTTAAAAGTTCAAAATAAAAGTTTTTTTCAAAGCCTTTTTTGATAACATTAATGACATATACTGTTATCATAAATATACACCACTGCCATATTAAAGATATTCATCATAAATAGTTTAAATGGTTATTAAAATTCAGTTTTTGCCACAGAGTTTTTAACTGATGGTTAAACTTCATTAACCCTCAGATTCAGTGGTGCAAGGTAGTTTTATATGCAGTACCTTTTATGTGTTTTTAGGATATTTTCAGAATCAGAACGAGCTTTATTGCCAAGTATGTTCACACATACAAGGAATTTGTCTTGGTGACAGAGACAGAATGACAGTGACAAGACACAGATGAGAAGATAGAATATGCGAATAAAGGATAAAAAAATAGATAAAAATATTAAGTACACAATATACAAAAAATAGTCACTAGACATTATATGTATGTACAGGTATGTTCTATACAAATGCAAGGGAATGTGAGTAAGACATATGATGTGATAAATAGATTTTTTATATAGCTTTAACTTCATAGAAGATTTACTGTTGTTATTTCCAATTTAGCTTTAAAGCCCAGTTAATGGTGTCCTATATTATAAGAAGGTCTAGTGATGATTTTCTGCCTTTCAAAGATTGGTGAGTTTTCTAGTGCCGAAAAAAAATCAGAAGTTTTTCTCCATGGTAAACATCTCTTTGCTGTGTCAGTGGCTAGTATATGATCAACTTGTTGTATTAATGCTTCTGAAAGGTGATATCGCTGGTGATATAGCAACGATGCTTTGATGATGTAGCAACTATATACAATATGAATTTAGAGGAACAGACTAGATGAGAGCGTTCATTGCTCACAGAAGTCAAAACATTAAGTAATATCACTGACACTCTAGTAAACATATCTGGACGTGAACAAAAAGTGTCAATATTTATAACACTGTACAACTATTGTAAAAGTGCTTAATGTAAGCCAGATCCTGGTGAGAACACCATAGTTTGCCGTCAGGGAAATCACAATACATAACATATAAATAAATACTTAACATAAATACATAACATATTCCTGTTTTAATGCAAGTGTTTTATGAGGAACTCTGACAGTAGAATCCGTGTAACTTTTCCATATACTGAATTTCCTCTTTTTACCTGATCTCAGTAACGTGCAGTTCACTATGCACCACAAACACCCATCATGTGGAAAAACACAACTCCCTCGTGTCACTTTGCTCACCACTATTTCATGGTTCGGCTTTCATGAGGGATAAGGTAGTTAGTGCATCATCCATTTTCTATGGGTACGTGTTATAGCGGAGCTCCTACACTATCAGCCGGTATAGCCTAGACACAAAGTTTAACAAGTAAAGAACGCTGACAGACTCGGCCTTCAATTCCATAAATAATTGTGCTCATTTTTACCCCCACCGTAAGCTACAGCCACCAATGCTACATGACACCGCACTGTTCTAATGGGATAAGGGTTAGAGGGCAAGTATAGGTCTAATCTAGCTATCCTTACACTCCTCCCTCCCTTACTCCCTCTCTGTAATTTTAGATTTGAAGGGACTATCTAAACAAAGTTACTTGATTGAGAACTTTAATATCACTGCAGCCTGGAGATTAAGAAACTATTAATCTGTAATTTAAGGGATTCCAAATTTAGGATGGCATTACCAGCCATAAACATACACTTACACACAAACTTCTTCCTTAAGCGATTAAGGAGCCCTTGCTCTTGTGTAACATATGTTTCTTGGATTTCTTCTTCAAACTTTTTTCTATCTATCCAGTTAAAACTCCCTAGTCAAATGCGTGAGAACACACACTTTACTTAATCTTTCTTTTCCCTGTGTGCTGTGATTATCAGCTGTTAAATGTGACTCTACAGTTATTTTCATTTGAGTCATACTTAATATCTGGTCATGTGACCCCTATCTTTGTCCTTGTGACTCACTCCCAAGTATACCTCACTGCTTCCCTTGGCCATAATGCATCTCTAGTTCCTCTGTTTTCTCCTTCTCTCCAGCACACCCACACATGACAAAGTCCTACAGATACTGCTAACTTCAAACAATTACTGCCAAATATTTATGCAGTATCCATGGTATGGCAATTAGCAGAAAGCACAATAATACCATTAGGAACAGTGTGAGGCTCTGAGTGGTTTCCTGTCAGAGTCCTGGTGGTCCAGGAACGATGGTAAGTCACCCTCCTCTGGTACCAGATTGTTTATTTTTCCCACAGTTAATTTTTAGAGGCAAAATCTCAGGTGTCTGCAAGAGAAAGAATGTTGTGCTTCTGAGGCAAACTCTTTAGAATACAAAAGGCCACAAATGAACAGAAAAAGTAGCTGCTACATCAGATCAAGTGTTACATAACATTATATATTTGTAAGTGCTTTGTAAAAGTAATGTACTCAGAGACTTGTGGAAGATTAGTTTTCAAGGGCTATAGATACGAAATAAGGCAGAAAACTAAAACTTAACACAAAAGCTAGCTGACTGATATTATCTATGTAAAACTGCGAGATGTGGCTGGACAACAGGGCTTCCATTCCAGCCATCTGCCTTAACCATCTGAATATATCGGCACTAGTTAATAATTAACACAGTCAGTACTGTCTTTGTTCACGGGGACATTTCACTAAACAGCTAAATTCTGAGCTTACTGCATATGAGGTCATTACCTCCATCTGATGTCATCATGTTCTGATTCTGGTCAGTGATGACACTAGATTACATACATTGACAGGAGTATTCCGACATGTTTTTTTATTTCAGCAGTGGTTTGTATAACTTATAAGCATTTGCATTAGCAATGTAAGGTTCCTGAGAAACTCTCAACACCTACGCTGCTGTCTCCGTTTTTGTTTGGCCACTTTGAACATTATCAGGCCTAATTAGACCACAAACAAAGCCATTTTGCTACCATGGTCTGATCCTTTGCATTGTAGTTAGATGTTCAATAGCATGCTGAGGGACTGAATGTTGTCTGAATGGACATTAGCACAGAAATTTTCAAGCAAAGAAGAGATTTATTTTATTGCTACAAAAATACAAAAGGTTAGCTAAGCATTAAGCTAAGAGTACACAAAATGGGAATTGTTTCCTTTTGGACAGTGACTCTAGAACCACTTTTGCACATAAATTAATATTGATTTTATATTTGGACAGCAGATTAGGATAAATTGGAGTACGAGGCCAAAAGTATGTGGACTCGGGGACCTGAACAGTGTACTCTAACACCTATAAGCAATTTAAATCATATACATGAACGATGCTGAGCGTGTTATGACCACAGAGCCATTTTCAAGTTGTGCCAAGCAGAATTTAGCATGATAAACAGGAGTGTTTCTGTTTTGGTGTTTGCCCTGGTCAGAATAATATGCAAGTCAAACAGAGTCATCAACCAGAGCATTAGCTGTAATCTGGGAGTATTGTTGTAAATGGGTATTATACAGTGCGGGAACAGCACTACAGTACATTTTATCACCTTAATATGTTGCTGGTATCACTCCTGAAAGACACAAAGTATATAGCAAGAGTTGACTGTGGTAGAAAAAGTCATGACAGTATTATTATCTTTCAATCAGTCCTCACTGGGGTGTCCAGCTGTTTCTGTAAGCAAAACTTAAGCCTGACCAGCGCTTGAAATTAAAATAGTATCAGAGACAGTGCTTTGGTGTCCGCAGGAGAGAACAGAATTACCTTGAGCCTGGAAGCTTGTGTGATTTATGGGTATTATGATGTAAGGATAAGAGGGATTTTTTTTTAAATTACACAATGATTTGAGGGTGGAAACAATACTGAATCCATCCCTTATAATGTGACATTGCCTGCTAAGGTAAAACTAATAAAGGTTGAAAAAGGCAAGTGTTATTGTCTTTTGATGGTCCATATCTTACGGTGTACCTTACAATTTCAGGAAACATGCTGACACCATTTAAGCCTATTTAAGTTCTATAGGTTATATCATCTGACTGTTTTCCACTTAAAAAAGATCATTGCATCACACGTGTTTTGTTTAAAAGCCCTTTTCATGCTTTCCAAGTATAAAATTGTGTTCTGAATTGTATACCTAAATCCTGAAATGCAGTGTAGTTTAGGATGTGGGAATGATTCTACTAGTTGAGAACCCTTACAGCACCAACATGAAGTGATGCTGTTGTAATGGGGATAACTGGATTCGTGATCTCATAGTGCTGGACAGTCTCCTGGAGGGATACAGCCTGTTAGACCTTTCCTGCTCTGTTACTTGATAAAACACATGATAAAAAGAAAGTAACATTAACTTTGTATATTGTCATTACTTACATATTTTTCATTCAGGAAATGCTTTGACACGAACTGGCCCTTTTGCACTTCTGAAACTATGTGTGTTATCCATTTGTGCTCATGCTTACAACTTTACAAATATCAGAGTCATCACACAATTTTTCACTTCAGTGGCACACATAAACAAACACATACATTTGTGTTTCTGTCTGAGGGGATTTCACACTGGCTCCCATTTCAACCCAATAAATGCAAAGAAAGAAACTGTATAATAGACAAGTTTTCGCAGTTGTTTTTAAGGCTGACTAAACTCAGGCATTTTGTATTGTGGGAACATCCCCCAGCATTCATTTTTTAAAGCTTAGTACCTTGGTATAGTATATGAAAACAAAAACACAACCACAAATACACAAAAGGAAACACACACAAACTGCTCTGGCCACATGGTCGCTGTAAACACGCGAGTACCCAGTAGAGTTAATCCAGCATCACTGACTCTATGAAGTGGCTTTAGAGGCCTCTATCCCCCTGCTGTCATTTCTAGCAGCCAGCTGGGGTCAGACACAGTGGAGTGAGTGTGTGTATATATATATATTTTACTCACAAGGCATCCCCACATGGCCAAATTTGAGATATCCAGGCCCATAAGGCAGTGTGTGGTGATTAGCGGTTATTCTAAGGCACATGGAGGTGAAGGAAGACATGCTGACTAAGGAACATTCATCAGATGGGTAAAATGGAAAGTGAGACTGCAACAGGACAGAAAATGCAAGTAATCATACACATACACAAGCACTCAAACAAGAACACACACAATCACCTATAAAGTTCTAACTTTACATCAGTTAAGTGCAATTTACCGCAGCATGTTACTGCTCATGAAAATTAAAGCACTTTTAAAACCAGTTCCACATTTTTGGAAGCAGAACATGATGCATTCAAATGAATAATATCTACAATCTTATGTAAACAGAGAGCTGGATACTGTGGGGTATGAGACTTAACACTCTTTCTCTTCCCCTCTCTTTTTCTCTTCTTTCTCCCTCTGTCCAGGGACATACTGTTGCTGGTCGCCATGCCGATCCCTAATCTTTATGAGTAGACATTGTAAACTCAGCTGTCCGTCTTAGATCCCACCATCAGACCACCAATTGGACAATCACTGATTCCATGGGAACGGTGCGAGTCAACAGGTGAGGAAACAGGAAGCACTATACATATATATCTGCTTAGTATAATACTGGCCACAAAAAATCTAGAAGAAATATTTACATGCAGAAATAAACTTCTCTTTCTATTTTAAAGTACAGTTTTAAAGAAGGTAATGAGAGAGAAACAACAAAAATATACAGCAATTGCTGAAGCACACTATGTGATAATACGTGAACAGTATTTTTACTCAAACCAGTCTGTTTGTCAGTAATAAACATTCCATGACTATAGCAATGACAGAAAATACAAAAAAACTACTTGAACGATGAACTACTGAAATCCAAGGCCTGTCAGTTATGTGACTATTACATACAGCTTTTCCTCAAAGAGACTATTAATTATTATTAATATTATGTGTAAGAACCACAGTACATTTTGTGTGTCTCAACCAGTGAGCTCAAATATAATCCTTAAAACCCCAGTGGCCGCAATCCCTCACACATATACACTCTTCACCTTCTCAAGTAATCCCTCCTAGAGGAGAGAGCAAGGTAAGACACAGGTGAACATTGCAGGCATTAATTGTTATAAGAAGGAAGGTCAAAGAGGATGAAAGAAAGCCAAAAATGTCACCAATTATACAGTGTATGCCCCCTTTAATTTTTACTGAAAAGGATCGAAATGACACACATTATCTGTCTAAACTGCACAGTATCAGATAGCAGTTGTTGCCTTTGTGTTCCTGTTTCCTTATCAAGTCCTGAGTGTACTGGTCCAGTAAATTTTTCCTTATTCTCCACTTCTTCTCTTCAACACTCCTCCTTATCCTGCCACCCCATACTACATAAAAAGGTATAGCATTGTATCTACAGACGAAGAGGGGATCAAAGTCTCCGCTTTTGGGCTCCACAATGGCCACAGTCCTTTGACACGTCACCAGCACTCCCTGGGTTCTGGGGCAGGAAGTGCAAGTGGAGGTGCTGCAGGCAGTGGAGGATTTCCATCCGAGACACAGAGGATGGACAACAACGGAAGGATCCTGACTGCCAGGAGGGGAACCCCACGCAGCCGCTTTGTCAACAAGAATGGTCAGTGCAACGTGGTCTTCGCCAACATGGATGACAAGCCAAAGCGCTACCTGGCCGATATATTCACCACATGTGTCGACATTCGCTGGAGATACCTCCTGCTCATCTTTACCTCTGCTTTCCTGTCCTCCTGGCTGTTTTTTGGGCTTGTTTTCTGGACTATTGCCTGGGCACATGGGGACTTTGATGTGCACTCAGGTGCAAGGTCCCCTTTTGGGGGCAACAATGTCGGTGGACTGGGAATGGGTGTTGGTGAAAGAGAAGACATCCAGAAAGAGTGGATTCCTTGTCTCCTCCATGTTCAGGGTTTCACAGGAGCCTTCTTGTTTTCCATTGAGACTCAGACCACCATCGGCTATGGGTTCCGGTGCGTGACAGAGGAGTGCCCTGTGGCCGTGATGAGTGTAGTGATCCAGTCCATTGTGGGCTGCATCATTGACGCTTTCATGATTGGCACCATCATGGCCAAGATGGCCCGACCCAAGAAAAGGAATCAAACTCTGCTCTTCTCCCAGAATGCTGTCATTGCCCTTCATGATGGCAAACTGTGCCTGATGTGGCGTGTGGGCAACCTGCGGAAGAGTCATATTGTCGAGGCTCATGTTCGTGCCCAGCTCATCAGGCCATATATCACAGCAGAGGGGGAGTTCATCCCTCTTGAGCAGACAGACCTCAATGTGGGCTATGATGAGGGGATAGACCGGCTCTTCCTGGTTGCCCCACTTGTCATCATCCATGAGATTGATGAGGACAGCCCTTTGTATGGCCTGAGCAAGGCAGACCTGGAAACTGAAGACTTTGAGATTGTGGTGATCCTGGAGGGAATGGTGGAGGCCACAGCCATGACCACCCAAGCCAGGAGCTCCTACCTAGCCAAGGAAATCCTCTGGGGCCAGAGGTTTGAGCCCGTGGTATTTGAGGAACATGACCGCTACCAGGTGGACTACTCCCGCTTCCACAAGACCTATGAGGTGCACTCTACTCCCCACTGCAGCGCCAAGGAACTCAGTGAGATGGCTGGCCGTTCATCCTCCTCTTCATCTCGCTCTGTGTCTCCTGCAGGCACCATGAAAAGGCGGCACCTCATACCTCCTCACTCCCCTAGTGCATTCTGCTATGAAAATGAGGTTGCCTTTTGTGAGGAGGATAGTGGAGGTGCTGGAAGGAGAGACGGAGGGGCAGCAGAAGAGCGGACGGTGGTAGCTGTCAGCAAGGAGTCGCTCTTTCAGGACCAACTCTTCCAAGAACCTCACTTCCCTGAGAGGTTTCATGAGCAAGCCAGCGAGATGCTGTGCGTTTTAGATATGGATGACAACATGGACTTTGATCGGCTACAGGCTGCCATTCCCCTCGACCCACTTCCCTGCAGGAATGACTCTGATATTTGATTGCAGAGACAACACCATTTAACTGCTCCTACATTCCTCAGAATACCAAATCAATGTCCAAGATCTTTTACTGGGACACTTTGTTTTACATGTTAACTCTTTGTGGATTTGGTGACCAAAACCCAAAATCTTTTCTTCCGAGGGAGACATCTGGATCCCCTCTGAATCCAGAGCATCCAAACCCCTCGAAACTTACTTCCTGTCTTTCATTGTTTGCATTTTATTTTGAGGGAACACCCTCCTCCTGAACTGAAAGGAGCAGAGGCTGCATAGTCTCACCTATAGCTAACTATTTCAGATGGACTGGAGAGTGGTGCTATGAAGGTTAGCACTGATGGAGGACAATGCAATTATCTGTACCGGCTGCAAAGGAAGGACATCATTGCCTGTGAACTCTCCAGGTTTAATGAGAGGGAACTAAGACAGATGGTCCCATTTGCGCTGAGACATGATCTGTTTTACATGATCAAATGTGAAATTTTTTAAAAGACTTGAAAGTGCATTGTGTGGTTGCAGGTTGCTTAGGTGATATCCCTCCAAAGGTGTGATTTAAGAGCAGAGAGTTGACATGACAGATTTATACTCATCAAGAAAGATGTGCAGCTTTTGATTTTTCAACATGCCTGCAATTGCACCTGAAATACCATCTACAAAAAAAGTTGTGGAATGTACAGTGCTGGAAACAAACCCAGGTGTTTCACAAATATGGTTGTGAAATTTACACAGCATTTGAGACAGCAATAAATAACCTTATTCTGAAGTAAATTATTTGTGAATCTAAAATTATACTTAGAGTGTGGATCAAAAGCAGCTATTTGAAAAGCAAAGGCTAAATAATTTTTCCCTCAAAATCCACAATACAGAGACATGAGGGATTTTTCATCCTGCTGCTCAAAAATTGCTATTGCTTGTAGATTTCTGAAAATTAAAGGTTTTGTTTCACACTGTCATGTGAAGTTCCTGAATATCTAGCCTCAAAAAATGCTTTAAGAGGAACATAAATGTGTCCAGATTTAAATTGTTGCTTGAAAAAATTTAAAAGATGCTTGTACATTTAGTAGAAGTAGCTGCTATAAATATTTCACTTCTGCCCTGTGGTAAAAGCGGTGGGAAACATGCCTGCTCTCTAACGTTCAGTTACATGAGTTCGACATTCTTTCATATGCCGTATTGTACGAAACGTGCAGACCAACACATCTGAGACTGTGTGGGCCGAAGCCCCTGTCTAATGTCTGATGTGTCCATTAACTTGGGGTTAAAGCACTAAAGTAATAAGTGGACAAAATAGTGGGCAATCCAAGGAAATCTTTGTTATTTTAATGGAAAGCCCAGTCCACCATAGCCAATTTCCAGTTTTTGTTTGTATGACCTGAGTCTAAACCTAAGCAATATGCTTGAAATACTGATCAACTTGATGGGAATGTGTAATACTGTAACACTAGTAAATTAGCAAGTGCTGTAAATTTTATTACTTCAAACTGAAAGAAAGTATTAAATTACAATGTGTCAGACTGCTGTCTGAGGCTGGGGTATTTAATTTAGCATTTTTGCTAAAAAAAAAAAAAAAAAAAATTTTCTTTTCTTTTAAGAAACATTGCACTTTCTGCTCTAGGCCACTTTTGGATATGAAATCCATAATCTTTATGTCTTTGTGAAATTGCACAGTTTTTCTCCTGCTCTGTCTCCTTCCCTTCTCATTTAAATGTATAAGTCCTCTCTTGGAACTGGCTTATGCAGTTCATGTATGTGTCTATGTGTGCACAGGTGTTGGATGTATATGACATGTAAGTTGTATTTTTGAAACCGGTTTGTTTTGCATGCTGTAATTAGCAAACATTTAAAATAATAACAGACCACGATTCAATTTTTGTACCTATGCTGCACTAACATGCATAGATTTATAGGCAACAAAACTGACATTATTGCCTGTACTATTCAAATTAATAAAAGCTCACAATAAGAGAAATGGCAAAGTATTACATTTTTATTATGATGCCAAGTTTATAATCTAAAACATACAGAAGCCAGTTGTTGGTGTTGTAATACAGTTTAGGTAGATACTGAATTTTACAAATTCAGATGAGGAGGACATTTTGAAAAATTATTATGCTTGTATCAGGATTTTGGAGAAGCTGGTATTACATGTAGCACTTTCGCACAGCTGGTGGTGTAGAGTGGTTAGAGCTTCTGGCTTTGGACCCAAAGGTCGCAGGTACAAGCCTCACTTCCAGGTGTAGTACCCTTGAGCAAGGTACTTACCCTAAATTGCTCTAGTAAAATTACCCAGCTGTATAAAAGGGTAAATAGTTGTAAAGTATCTTAATGTTGCTTTGGAGAGAAGCATCAGATAAATGTACATTATCTCCCCATGCACTGTTGTGACTGGAATACGCCCAAGAGTGGTAAACACAAATCAGTAGTACAGGAACCTCCTTTTCGGAGCAGGAATACACACACGGTAAACTGCGAAAGGGCCTAACGGCTATACGTGAGGTGGCCGGAGTTTTTGAGCCCCTTATGGCGACAGTAACACGTATCACGTTCAGCCCACGGGGCTTCGGGAGGCTCAGATGCACAGCACTCGCCCGTCCAGAGAAGTGTTTCAAGAGCTGAGGAGGCCTGCAGCCGGACATGGGAAAGAAGGCACACTGGAGGGTGTTTGTGCCTCCCAGTGGGTCTCGCACTTGTGACAAGTGGGCAAGTGGCTGCATATAAAGTGGAAGGAGAAGAAACCCAAAGAGTAGAAGCCCAGAGAACATCTGGTAGTGTCGTGGTTAGGGTCACTGTTTTTGGGCCCAAAGGTTGCAGGTTTGATCCCCACCGCCAACTCTAGTACCCTTGAACAAGGTACCTGCCCTAAGTTGCTCCAGTTAAATTACCCAGCTGTATAAATGGGTGAATAATTCTAACCTCAACATTATAAGCTGCTTTGGAGAAACGCCTCAGCTGAAGGAGCAAATGTAAGTGCGGCTCTCAGAAGTGACCCAAACCTGAGGCAACAACTGTAAGGAGGATTAAATAAAAAAAGCACTTTACCTGAGGAAATTAAATAAACATTTAATTACTGTTGATGCGTTTTGTTTTGAAACGCTGTTCGCGCTGGTGTATTTTGTATCGTATATTTCGTCGTGTCCGTGAATACTTCCTTGCTGCAAATTTTACCGCGTCGTAGCGCTCAAGAAACTCTGAACTTGTGGTCAAAAAAAAAAAAAAGTCTCGTCACGGACTTCTCCTTCCTCACAGAACCCTTCAGAACTATTCCAGTGAAAATGTTCCCTTCGGGCAATGACAGAGGAATTGTTTCTGAAGGGAATTCTGAAAATAATGAGTGGAAACCACGCTGTGCCATTAAGCAAGCAGTCGACGGGCAAAAAGAGAAAAAGGGGGGATTCGGCGGCGCTGAGGCGCAGCCACTAGGTGCCTCTGCGAACTGCTCCACGACGCCGAATCCACTGAAATGACGCAGAGCGCGGGAGACCCCTAGTGGTCGCTTCGCTAACTGCAGTCACCTTATTGCACTGTTGAGTGTATAAACACAACAAATGTATAGTATGACAAATACATGACAGAACTAATTACAACGCATCGTGAAATTAAAAGAAGAGGCACTTTTCAAACATAAGTTTTGGTTCAGAAACTAATTACATACATTTATTTATTTAGCAGACACTTTTCTCCAAAGCAACTTTCAACAAACTCTATGCAGTGTTATCAGCCCACACACCTTATTCACCAAGGTGACTTACACTGCTAGATGCACTACTTACACGGGGTCATTCATCCATACATCAGTGGAACACACTCTCTTCATGTCACTCACACACTATGGGGGAACCTGAACAGTATGTCTTTGGACTGTGGGAGGAAATGAGAGCACCTAGAGAACACACAAATTCCACACAGAGTGAGAGGGAATCAAACCCACATCCTCTTGCACTACTCAGGCCCTGTGAGACAGCAGCGCTACTCGCTGTGCCACCGTGCTTCCTGCATGTGGTGCCCAAATTGGCACATGTGGTCACAAGTATCGTGATTCTTTAAAGACTGCACCTCCTGCTGCCTGCTCACAGAGACCCTCACGGAAAACATTCCCCTCGCTGCTTCCCCCCCCCAGATAGTGAGTGCTGTACTATAATGAAGCAGAGCGGCGGGCAGCCAACAGATCAGCAACTCAGGACTCGTCGGAGTCCCGTACTCGGTCATTTGACCGCCTGAACGGCAGCCGAATTGTGTGCATGTGAAAGAACCGCTTTATCTCTTAGTCAGCATATCGACTACGGGGGGTACACTCTCTTACTGACTTAGTCAGCGATTGTGTCCGTGTGACAACGTGACAATCCCACATAAAAGCATCGCTGTCTCAGCATTTTATGCCATTTTCCCTGTGGCTGTCAGGGCAGCTCGGTGTCTTTTCCTTTTCAAATCAGATACAATCAGTCCCATTAGAAACTATAATTTGTAACTAAAAAATTAAGAAATTCTTTATCTCTCCTACCTCTAGCTTTGTCAGTGTCTTGCCTTTTTGTGTGAGGCCCACAGTTTTTTGTTTCCAAGCTCTTATTGGATTAGGTGTGCTGAACAGCGGGGGAAATGTGTGACAAATGAGGGAATCGGTGATTAGCAAATTTAGCGTCGTTAGACCGTAAGACATTGGTCATTTTGTTACCGTGAATCTGCTGAGGCCGCGAAGCCTCCTCTGCAAGTCCCTCTGTGTTTATCGGCCCATGTGCGCATCTCTCAGGCAGAAAAACTGGACCCATAATCTCTGTGCTCCTCCCCATGTGCCTGTTTAAATAATTAAATCAGCTCACCCTACCAGCTTTAATTTGATTAAAATCATCCTCCTCAGCCTAACGAGGAACTTCCCTTTTCCATTCCTCAGTGCCACGACCACGGTTCCCAGCCTTCCTCCGGACTCCTTTCATACCTCGGTATTCCTTTTAAATTCTTGTATGCCCTCATTCTAACTGTATCAACAACATGGGAAGCGGTTGGACTGCATGACCCTTGACCTTTCGCAGAGTGATTTGGAGCTGCTTCGCTGCTCCGGCACTCGCCCCGCTCTGCTTCCCCGAGGCCATGAGCTTTATGGGATGTTGTCCACGCACAGTGGTGGTGGTGGGGGGGGTTGCATTCTGATGGTCGAGGCAGTGTGGGCCTAATAAGGCCCTATTGTGTATTGTCCCGCTGAGATATGAGCTGGGGCCAACAGTGACCCATTGTGCTGCTCCGCTGCCCACCGCGGTGCTAATTAGGGGCTCGACTCGTCTCCATCCTCCGTCTCCTGGCCAGTTCCCCCAGTTTAAATCCCTTGATGTGTCTGTCGCCCGTCATGTTTACCCCTCCATCATTTCGCCTGTCCTCTTTCCCATCTTCCCGTTCGCTCAGTCGGCCTGTCCTAACCCTTTCTCGATTGCGATGGCCCGGAGTTCTTTTCGTTCTTTCTTGCATCTCCTCGCTATTCGAGCCCAGCTTCGTCTCCGTCCTCTCGCCCCGTCCCGTTCTCTACGCCGCTAATTCCACCTGTCACTTTCCGCAGTCTTAACATTATAGTCTCTGTTCCTCCGTGTTCCCCTTTTTCATTCTCTCATCCCTTTTCCAGTCTCCTTCTCTTCAGCTTGACTAGGTAACACAAGCTCCGATGTCTCTCTCTTCCCCACTTTACCGCATTGCTGAAGCTTTTTACTCTCTCCCCCTTTTGCTACTTTCATGTAAGGAGGCACCGGAATGGAAAGATAGGGTTACGGATTCCCTAAATACCTTCAGCTGATGGGAACGGGTTTTAGACTGGATTGGAACGAGGAGTGTACACACACACACACACACACACAAGCAAATAGTTTGATTCTCTCTTTCACTTGTCTTTTCTTTCCTGGCTGCCTTTCTTTTTCTGCAGCTACACCAGTGTCCTTCTGCACAACAAACCCAGACTGTCGATATTTGGCATGGCTCGTGCCCACAGCAAAAGGACAGGCAGTACTGGACACACAAACCTGTGGACGACAGTACGTTTACAGTATTCAGTTTGGTAAGTACTTTTATTTATGCAGCTACTGCAGCCTCTTTCGTGTCAAAAACAATGGCTGACTATGACTTTTTAAGAAAATGAAACAACAGTGTAAAGGAAATGAGCCAGAGTGAGATAGCAGTTTACTGACTCCAAGAAAGCTTCTTTTTTCAAACATGGACCCCACCCTACAGCAGCTGATACCACACCAAACCAGCGGCTTCTCTTCACGAGGTCTGGAAGAGCCCCGGATCCTCCGGATACAGAAGCAGGATGCCGGCACATTGCTCAGATGTGGTCTTATCTATATACTTTCCACCCATCGGAGAAAATACGCCGAATGCCAACTAGCGCATGTACTGGAGTCCATGAAATTTGGGGAAAAGCTACATGTTGGTGGACCTTTGCGGATCACTGCTTTCAGCAAACTGAGCTAAAGAGCAGTGCAAATATCCCCTCGGTTCCCCGCTCCTGTTCTTGTGTCCTGTAAACGCAAACGTGTAGAATGGATTCGTGAGTTCCACGAACAAAGTTGTAAGCATGAGTCCAGGCCAGTGACATCACCTCAGACATTCAGTCAAAACAAACAGCTAATGGACAGGAGTCACATGCGGTGCAGGCTGCCACCAGGGGTTATGACACTCCGTTGAGTCATGAGGCAGCCATCTACGCTCCCTGCCAGGGACATGGGCCCTTGGGTCACAGTCCTGGCGTGAAGACAGCACATCAACCATGTGACCCAGGAAGGCAACCTCAGGGGATCCAGACGTTCTCAGAGAGGGACCAGAAGACCCAGGGGTAGAGCTTTCAGGAGAGAGTTAATTTAAGGGTTGTAAAATCACCCCAGAGTAATTTGGGACAGTTTAACTTTAGAAGGTCACGGAAAACGATCCACCGGAATCGCATAGATTTAGGTAACGGACATTCTCAGCGCAGTTCTCAACATTATTTGTAATACCTAAAAAACTGTTTGCTTGATGTTGACTTCCAGCGGTGCGCTTTCAGTAACTGCCTCTTTGTATTGAATGCTCCTTTGTGTCTAGGGGTGATGTGATCGACTGACATGCAGCGGGTCATAATCATTTGATATCATTTGAAAATGCGTTATTTTTGCTACCCTTAAAGAAAATTTGGGGATGTGGGCATGTCGAAAAGGCCAGTGGGCACACGGGCATTTGGAGATACAAAGTACATTGATGCCCACGATGGTCCTTCTGTATGTCTTAGTCATACACCATATGTATGGACATACGGTACAAATGTGCATATGTGTGTCTGCATAGAGTGTGTGTCTGTGTCTGTGTGTGTGTGAGACTGTTCTCTGTGGTGTTGATGCGTAAGGTTGTTTATCTGAGCCCGAGTGGGTCTCTGTACGTGTTTGTGTCTATGTGACTATGAGCATGTATCTAAATTTGTCTCGTAGCCGGTATGTGGGTAGCTGTGGATCCTGTGTTTGAACCCAAGCTCACATGGGCAGAGCAAGGAGGGCTGGGGGAGCATGATGGGAGGGGCGGCTGAACACCCCATCTCTCTCCCTTTCATCTCCCACTCCCTGCAACCAACAACGGCGCCTTTCATTCGGGCATCTCTGCGGCCGCCCTTAGACCCCCCGAGGGCCCCCCCTTTTCACGCTGCCTAATTCAATGTTCCGAGAAAAACTCATGATTGGAAAGTGACTTTTTCTGTTTTCCAACCCCCTCTCCGGCCCATCTCTACATTCTCCCTGTTCTTCCTCTTTTCGCCTTTCGCCATGAAAACAACATCTGGCAGAACACAGAACAAAGTGAGAAGAGCATCAGACGAATACACGTGAGCACGGTGAGGAGAAGCAAGAGCAAAAAGTAGGACAGCGTGAGCGGCACGTTCATCGGCACTCGTACGGCCTGCGTTTACACCCGCACGCTGATCCGTGTAGCGCTGCTCCTCGTAGTCACTAGGGAAAGGTAAACCTCGGCCCACGAGACAACGGGAGAAGCGTAGTGTGACAATATTGCCCTCTGCGCACAAACTGTTGAGACTGGGTAAGACCTCAGACACAAATCAGACTAACCGCTGGTCCCCTTCCCTAAAAATCCTACTTGTCACTGTATCCAGCGACATGAGCGACCCATTCGCTAGTCCTCAGGCTTTTCCACTCTCCTGGGAAGATCCATTTTTAAACAGTGCAGCCCCTGCTATGCATGGGGCCTCAAAGATGCAAAGACCGCAAGTGTTGCAGATCATTCTGGAAAGCCCTGCAAATACGCTCCTACAGAAAGTCGTCAACCAGCCTTTCCTGGCGTGCTCCAGGTCTGTGCGCTGTGTACCAGGGAAGAGCTGCTTTTTACTTTTCAAGAATTGTTGAAGCTGCGAATGTCCTTCAGTACAACCTGGACTAGCAGTCAGACTAATGCTATCACACCAACTGAACGCTCCGATTCAAAGTAACGGCAACAGGCGTCGGAACTACTGACCAACTACCAAAAATATCCGCGCGTTGACATTTTTTTAAAGTATTTTTAGCTGCATATCCAAAACATAATTCACTGCACACCACTGCCCACAAACACACCCAAAAATCGGAGAAGATAAAACCTAAACAGCAGGATTATGTGGAAAGATCTTATATTTCAATACTACAAAACAGGAAGGTGGGGATTTTCAATTTATTCATGTTGAGGCTGAAAAAATGCCCAAATGGCTAAATAATTGAATTAGCCAGACATATTTAGAATTTCTAGGAACCATCATATGGGAAAAGCAATTCCAAACAATTTAACCATTCTTGAACAAATCCAAAGAATCCAAAGAGCTAAAAACTACATAGAAATAGAAAACGTAAAATCAATGATGTAACAGAACAGAAATTAAAGCACAGTCAAGTTTTCATCTGTCCTGAACAAAAAACTGGATTGGATTTCTTACAAAAATCTTGAAGATTCAAATCCTAGGAATTATGGGGTGCTGTTTTAAGATTAAAAATGCAACTATAAAAGCACAGCCTGAGTCATTTGTTTGCTGGAACACGTACAAAACCTGCGTAGTTCACCACATGGAGCAAAAAAGGTTCTCTAATTGCTGAGATTTTTCTGGTAGGTTAATTGGTAGACTAATTTTCCCAACCTTCTCAAAGTAATTCAGTTTTAGGTATTTTAGAACAGGTAAAATAAACTGGTGCCACAAACAAGAATAAAATATAATTTCACTTCCCTTCACTCCCAGCTATTTTCATATACAAATTTAAAACTATTTTTAAGAAACTCGATTGAAATGAGCTACTCTGAGGTTATATCCCTTCATCTCATACCTCAGAGAAGATGTGAAAGTATGAGTCCGCACTATTGAGAGTCCTCTGCTGGAGCTTATTTGAATGTTTCCTGTTACATGTCTCCATTTCAGTCCACCTGGCAAACTCTAAACCCAACACTTTTACCTTCGCCTTACTGCTCTTTGGACAAACTGGCATCATTAGAGATTTAAAAGAATCATGAAGGTTCGTTTCAAACTACTTTTTATGTATATAAAGCATATATACTTATTTTATGTATACTCGCTTTTATTAGACCCTTTAACACGTTATGAGTAACAGTACTTTGTTTGCTGTCTGCAAGAACAACTTCTCCTTGGATCAGATGAGATCACGGCCACAGTTTGTTGGCCCAGCATTTCTGGAATCATTGCTAATGTGTGTGTTAATCCATTCGCGTCTGCAGAAACACAGCTTCATAGCCAGTCCAGAAAATCTGAAATATTTACATGTAAAACTAATTCCAAAGCAGAACGTTGCTGGGAACTCAGAATGCAGATTATTTTTGGCCCCTCATGCAGACCTGCAAAGGAAACGGATTTTATAGACAGGGAAAAAAACGCACAAAAGTGCTTCATTTATTTTATGTTGATATACACACCCGCATCAAATGTGCAATGTCGTCAATTTACAATGCTAATCGAAAACAAATACCGAATATTTCAGAAATAAAGTTGCCAGAGCCCTTTGCGTTAGAGACGAAGAATTGACGGAGGAAATTCTGTAACTGACTGTACAGTCTCTAAAGTTCTTCAGAAATACAACAGAGTAAATATACCTTCGACATGGGCGTTGCAATACTTTATACAACGTTATAAGCTGCTATTTGAAAAGAGACACTTTTTCAGCCAAATTCTAGTGCGCATATTTCAGTGACGTCTCGAACATTAACCCGCACTAATTAGAGACATAAAATCTTTTTGCTGTGTTGAATGTCTGAAGATGTGCTTCAACTGCTTCCACGAGCAGAAGGCTTGTGCTCCAAGATACCTCCGTGATCTCCATGACAACGAGCATCGGTTCAAACGACCGAATGGCTCGAGGGTGGAAGTGTGAGGCAGGGCCATCAAAGGCCTCCAAAGTGCTCGGGGCGCGTTAATTAGCAGGGGTCGCGAGGATCATAGCGGGTGGGTAATTACCAAGGGACACGGCAGCATTAACTCGGTGGGCTACAGTGTGGCGTGCAGTCACGCAGCGTCACACACAAATTACCGCTGATGTCAAGGTCTTAAAGCCACCCTCCTCCCTTCCTTAGCGTCACAGTTTCCAGCACTGTAAGCTCATGTATCATCAAAGCCATTTTTTAAATCAATGATTTTGGAATCCAGTTCCGGCCAGTCTCAGCTAGTCACAGCCACGAGGATGAAGGCAACTTCTGTCCTCCCTACATACTTCAAAAAAAAAAAAACACCCTGCATTGTGGTGCTGGTGACTCAGTATGGCCTTCTCTCGTTTTTTTTTTTTTTTTTTTCTGTTTCTCATGTTCTGCCGTCTTTCTGCCTTATGTCTGTGTCCCTCCCTCCGAAACATACGCACACACGTAGAGCTTGCGATGATTCTGCGGTGAAGAAGGAAAGGTGGTCAACAGACTGAGGGACGGGAGATGTCGGGGGTACGTCCTTTCCTTTCTTTTTCACATCCAGAGGCAAACAAGGATAGAGGCCTGGGGGGTGGGTTGCAAGCGGGGGACTATGTGTGTGTGAGAGAGAGAGACACAAGGCCCTATTGACAGAATTCCTCCTGCATCTCCTGTCACTCCTCATGGCACTCTCTCGCCCACAGCTGCAGTGGACCCGCTTCTGTTGTGACGGAGTAGATGGGGAGCACACAGGCTGACACTGGGGGGGCTGTCTGGGGGGGGCACAGCTGTGAGGCAACAGACCTGAGAGAAGGAAGAGGGGATGGTGGAACTGAAGGACAAACAAGTGGAGGAAAAATAAGAGACCTGATTGTTTTTTTCAGGTCGTGCCCGAAAAAAACACTCTTGGTAGGCTGAGTTTACTGGGGAGCCAGACAGACAGACGGGCAGACAGACGGGCAGAGAACAAGTTAACTAGAAACTGCAAGAAACGCAACTGCAAACTAAACACGGTCATCTGCAATTGTGTTTCTCGTAATTGAAATAACCAGTTTTTCTCCATTCTGTTATGCCAGTGTGGGGCTTAATATCTTAACATTTGGAAATGGTATGATTCTCTGAAGGGCCATTGTGATGCATGACAATGGCTGCATTCATATCCATATTACCGTTTACTGTTCATTAGTACAACTGAAAACATTTCAGTGTGACTGCAAAAGAGTCATTCAAAATCACAGCATAACTGTCATATCAGTTTTTGCTCACCACTGACCCAAGGTGTACAGAGAATGACTGAAACTAATGTAGACATAATAATAATACTAATAATAATAATAATAATAATGGAAATTCTGCATGGAAAAGGACTTGGGTATTGAACTACCTAAATAAAAACTGTAAAGATGGACAAATGCTGAGATGTTAAGCTGAATACAAATAACCAATATGTTTTTAGCTATATGATAAAGTCGCTAATGTAGTTCAAGAAGAGCGCTTCTTCTCAAGCATTACATGCGTTAGGCACAAAAACAGACATTTTCTAATGTAACAAAAAAAAGAATATTAAAACTGAGGACAGCATATGTCAACCAAGAAAAAAACTGCATCAAAAAGCGAAGCAAGTCACACCTTAGAACTCACCAACGACACTAGATGGACAATCGTTAAAAACCAAAAAATAGCAGCTTGCAGAATTAGCGCAGAATTAAACCCACACTTCTGTGACTCTGCTTCAACAAAACCTGTATGCGACTTCACAAAACCAATACTTAAGGCAGGCCTGCTGTTCGAAAACAACTTGTATCTAAGACCAGCGTGCAAAAACGCATAAGCTGGAGTAGTGAGCACAAAAAGTGGAACAAAGTGGGGAAAAAATATGGTCTAACGAACCATCTCTAAACACTTTGCTACATCTGGGCAGGTTTTTGCTTACAGAAAGACAAACAATGTCTTCAAAAATCATTTGGTGATTCCAAGGTTTGTCCAACTTCTGAATGGCATTTCATTTTTTGAATGGGTATGCTCTTACAGAAAACAACGTGCAATTTTTTTAACAACATACTTATGGTTTTTATTTTTAATGTACTAAAAATAAACATGCCTTATACTAAGTTTTTAATAAAATTTTCTAAGGTATAAAATTTGCGCTAAGTATAATTTTTTGCACGGAGAAATATGTGCCAGAATATGTTTCTGTTCTGTTATTACTGCTATTAATCAGTTGCTCTGTTATACATCTATCCAGAGTGACTTACAGTATTTGTCTTTTTTACAGTAGCAATTCAAGGTAATTAGATTGCAAAAGAAACTGTATTTCAGGAACGGCAAGCAGACGGGCTAGACCTTCTCATCACACTTCTCACTTTCTTATACCATTTCCTTTCATGCGCAATGAAAAAAAGGGTTTCCCATTAAAGGGAACCGAGTAAAAGTTCATGCACAACATACTTGCATCCCTTACTAGTGCTCATCTTGACTAGGAGCAAACGTGGGAACAACGTAATTGACCGATGAGGGTTCAGAGGCACTGCCTGCTCTCTGAAATATGTAGAGGCTGAATTAGGCGTTGTGGACGCTGCACAGGCAAGTTTCACGCACTTACTGAAGTGTTGCACTCATTTCCGTATTCTGTCGTGTCCGGTGCCGGAAGGCAAGGGTCGATTTCAATATTGATAAATGTGGACAGATGTTGGCCGTATGAGAGTTTGTGAACGTGGACAAAAGAATGACACCGTTGAGGAAACTGGGCTTCCGAATGCTCCTATGATTCCATACTTTCCTTTTTGAAAAATCTACTCTCTCACTCTTGTCACTCACTATTAGCGCGCACTTGTCCAAGGCAGGGCTTCAGTCGGTCCGGAACCTATCCCGGAAACACAGGCCACAAGCTGAGTAGGGGACATCGGACAGGGTGACAGTCCATTGTGGGGCAGTAAAAAAGAAAAAAGATAGAAAGAAAAAAACAGAACAAAAAAATATATACGTGCTTGAACGTTTAGATGAAGACACAGCAATCATACGTACAAGACTCTCTCCAACACTTGTCCTTTTACCTAACCCCAGCACTTTTCCACATACGCGCACACACACACACACACAGTGTATTGTGCACCCTCCACCTCCTATCGATTTCCTTTAGATGTTTCTGTCACACAATTGAAGTAACTGGATTCTTCCTTCTGGCCTCGTAGTGAAGATATGAACTAATTCTTACAATAGGGCATTCATGATGCTTGCAATGGAATGACTCCCACCCCCAACTCTTTCTCTCCATCTAACAGGCCCACCCCCTCAGCTGCACTGGAACGGAGTCCAACTTCTAGCTCCCCCCACGATTACTAGCCCCCATCCACCCAACCAATCCCACCACACTCCCCCCAGAACACAAAAGAAAAGGAAATTCAGTGGTAGGAACACAAAGGCAGGATTCATAGCTGGTTGAAGACACTCAAGGAGAGAGGGGGGCCTATTTAAGCATCGTGCAGCTGCACCGATTTATTAAAAAATGGGGATAGGACAGAAGAGGTCAGAAGGGGTTATGGAATGCTAAATTATTTTTATTAACCCTTTGAGGTTTCTTGGACTTAATTACAATGTCAAGTTAGATACCTGTTTCGGTCATACTTGTACTCAGTTACAAATTTAAAGTCATTGACACTAAATAACAAGTAAGGCATTATATGTCTTCAAATAACCTAGAAAGCACATTTATTTAAGTGATATTATAGCAGCAAATACGAAACACCTGTTCCCCTATAGCACATACCGCACATTAGAAGCCATCAGTTAACATGAAAAGTAAATGTAAGGAATTAGTCATTTGAATGTATGATATAGACCACGACATCATGATGAATGTTTAAATCTGCCCCATCCCACCCAAAATTATGAGCTCATGTTATGCAAATTATGACCCAGTCCATGGACTGACCTTTCCGCTTTCTCTCTCTGGCATTCTCCATCCTTAGTCAGTATTTTGGAATTTCCTTTTCGGAATTTCTCTGCCAACTAAAGTCAGGACAAAAGGGCAGCATTTCTCTGGCACTCAATAAAATATTTATTACCGCCCCCGCCACACCTCCCACACACCTGCTACCACCTTGCTCTTCACCCTGCTTTTCCGCTTCTTTCTTATGCAAAGGTAACGCCGAATAACAGCAAACACATTGTCACAAACACACATTCGAACTTCAGGTTGCTTTTTCGGCCTTCCTGGGAAGAAAGGCAGGAGCAGTTGAGTGGTTCAGGCACACGGCAGCCCTGTCCACCTGGAGTGGGACACCCCATTGCCACCTGTCACAAGGCCCACACCCCGCCACTTCCACAGGCACTGCAGACCAGATCACCATCATCATCATCATCATCATCATCATCAAACCCACCATCACCATCATTCTGGCACATGGCTGTTCACTGTGATGGAATCAGCATCCCAGACTGGGAATAAAACAGTCGGGGTGGTTGAAGTGTAGTCACAGCGCCGCGTTCCTTGTTTTCATAAAGCAAATGCAATAAGAGTATAATAAAACCAATTATTCCCAGACATAATCCGAGGTTTTACTTTGAAGCACTGATTCCTGCGAAAGCTTCACTTCTAAATGTCGGACATGAATGATCACACAAAGTCGCCTCGTGCAGTGTGCGGATGAGCTTCCACGGACAAACGTGGGAAGACATTGTGAGATGAGGGGAAGCGCTGCTGGACTCCAGCATGAGGAGCTGCGCCCAAAAGTGCGCGTCCTTTAACCATGTGGTCCTTCATCAAAATCGTGCCGCTATTAATTCCGGGGAAGAGCGCCGTTCAATTTGAAGGGCGACGCGCGGAGCGGAACGGAACGGAACGAACGGAGCGGAACGGAACGGAGCGGAACGGAGCTCCAGCAGCCCGGCGCGGGATTCCGCGCTTCCGCCGCAGTGTCAGTGCGATTGTCCAAAAAGAACTTGACGCGATAACAAGAAGAAAAAAGAAAGGAAAGAAAAAAAAGCAGGAGGAGGAGAGCAATTGAGATAAAAAGAAGATCATGTATAACAGCAAATTAAAAAGTTGAAACAGCTGAACAAGTTTTGTACCACGTGATTAGCCTATGAAGCCTATAATTTATAGTATATAAAACACCTGCCGAAGAGAGTCACAGATGATCAAGTTTTAAGCTTTTTTCACAGTAACCTTTTTCGATTAAAAACTAGGAGCAGTCACAATAAATATGTACTAATTACAAAATGGATAGATATTCGAGTTAAAAACCGCAGGAGAGGCAGACCGAGTGGTGCGCGGTCACGCGTCTCACGAGCTCGAGCCTCAACTGTTCGAACTTGTTCGCCTCCAGGTCTCGAACTGCGCTCCGAATTTCAACCGAGCGGTCGCGCTCCAGTTCACACACCGAAGTTCGAAATTCGCCTGCCGTCCAGCTGGCAAAGACGAATTTCACCGTGAAACGCGGAGGAGCCGCCGAGGACCGCGCGTGTTCACTTATTATCCATTATTATTATATCTTAATTGCTCATTAGTACATTCTTATTATTAACCGTTAATTTAACGCCTCCACCGTCGCTCTGCCTCAAGTGCGGGGCTTAAAGTGACTTTCCTGATTTTTGTGGGGAATCAATGTACACATTCACACTTTTATCAGTATATTATTCGTGTTTGGGATTAGAATATTTTAGAAATATTACAAAAATATTACTCTTATATTATTATTATTATTATTATTATTATGTCCAAATATACAAGTGTAATTTATAACATAATCGTGGGTTCAGTTAAAATTTCTACAAAGTTTATAGGAAGACCTTCCGTAACACCAAATATGACACCCGTTTTATTTTTTTATTTCATATTTTAATCTGTTCACGTTCTGTTTAAAATCGCACACATTTCCGCCGAGGCAAAACGAAAATGTCTTACAAATACGTCTCACATTCTTCATAAAATTGATGTAAGAAAAACAAAAAAAGTATGTTGTTTTCAGTACAAAAGATTAAAAAAATAAATAAATTCAAAATGTTTTAATGCTTTACACTGGTGATATAATACTAAAACCAAACGTTTCCATTTTCCGGGAAAGTATTGTATGGACATGAAAAATACCTTAAGTGACTTCCAAACTTAATTGTGTTAATTAAATGTTTATTACTATTTATTATTTTCTATTTAGATATTTATCATCTTTTAATGTTTATTATTATCCTACATTTCTTAGTATTATTGTAAATGTAATAGTAAGACAAATGTAAAATAATATCGAATTATATTTATTTTTAATCGTGCAACCATATATATATATATATATATATATAAACAAGTATTAATTACGCAGTACTCGGTGCTCGTGTAAAATTACATTACTTATTTGTTAGGAACAATGACACTGAAGCTTTATATTAAAAGCAAGATTTAAAAAATTTGGGAAATGGCACGTTGGTAATTTATTTTAACACATTTTAATAAAATTGCTCTAGGTAAATACTACTCCACTTTCTATAAAACAGCACAGAAATACACCCAGACTGAGGAATCATAAGGATATGTAATATTTTGTATCTGTACAATTCCATTTAAGCTGTAGTTTAACGTAATAGTTCAATATTTAAGTTCACCAATCAACAATTACAATGGACAGTTGTTCAGGGCTTTCTCCCCCTATTCCAACTACAACTGAAATGTTATGTTAAAATATACTGGGCAATTTCAAAATCCATTGCACATTGTCATAAATAGATACAAAAAAGACAGACACAGAAAACATGGTGTTAAGTCAAATCACAATTTCCTCCTCACAAATGATTTAAAGGAAAGATGGCAAAAAAGCATGACACCATGATGAATTTGTTCAGTAATTACTCTTTGGGTCACACAGCATTTAATTTTCAAAACTAGTTTTTAAAACTTTTGCCTGCTCACTGAAGCTCTTGGCGGTTTGACTGCCACATGCACACACACTCACACACTCACACACACACGCAATCACACGTAGACATGGAAAAACTCACTGCAAAGCTGAGACCAGACCACAAATCCTCAAGTTGCAAGGAGTCAACATGGCGATGTCAAACTTTGCATCCCCCAAAAAACACCAAACATCAGGCAGAAGTGGAAGAGACAAGAACACGGAGAGCAGCCCATAAGTGTCCAGAACAGTCTTTGAGATTTTTTGTATATGTGTGTTTGCTGGGAGACAGAGAAAGACTAAAAAGGCACACATCTTTTTCTCTTTTCTTTTCTCTTTTTTTTTTTTTTTTTCTTTTAAATACACAAAACTGCTTTTTGTTCTTCATTTTTTCATTTAAGGGGGTAATGGGGGGGGTTGTTCGTTTGATCACATGATTACAATTCACCTGAGAAAAAAACAAAGAAAGCAAAGAAAAAGGAGAGAGGGAATGAGGGAGAGGGGGGAAAGAGAGAGAGTGAGACAGAGAGATTCACTCATGGTAGGGATTCCCTTATCACAGTCAACATTCATGGATAATGAAAAAAGAAGTCATTTTTGGGGGGGGGGTGGGGGACAAAGTGACAGAGACAAACAACGGGTTATTGTCAGGGGGACACAGTCCGTGTTTGTGTGTTTGGATCAGAACATTCCTCCATCTCCTTCCTTTACTTTCCCCAAATTCTGCATCATTTCGAATGTGCACTCGGTACAGTGTATTAACGTGATCGCGAGCTGACAGAGACAGACACGTCCCACGACAGTACACGGCATGTACGCTTCATCATACACGTACACGCAACGTTGTACCGCACCTAGGGGTAATATGAGTGTTCAGGGCACAGGTCTGTGCTGCATCTGAGAGACGCAGTAGAACAAAGAAGAAACACAGTCTCTCAGAGCTCACGAAACCGCAGTAAAAGTGCAGATTTCCCTGTGCAGTTATGTTCTGGATGTGCCTATTTCGTGATTTAGAGCGGAAGTGGAGAATGATCCATATTCTCGTGCTCCGTAATCTAACTTTGCAGCATAATTACTGCATCGGCCTGTTCAGCGAAGTTAATTATTTGTGCAGTTCCAAGTTCCTTTCCAAAAAGCTATAGTGGATGTAACAGTGGTAAAGAGCAGCGGAAAGAGCAGATGTACATCCAGATGTGCAGTGCATTAAGTAGGTTAAACCGAGCGGATTTTGTGGGATGTTATCCAATGTTCGTTTTTCTCTCATTATATAAGAATCATGTGAACACAAGGAGCTAATTTTAGGGCCCACCGAAGGCCAAACAAATACAAAGAAGGAGATAAAGAAAAATATATGTGAAAAATGAATATGCAACGAGTGAATCTGTGAGCGGAAGAACAGGCCTGGCGGTGCGGGGGCACCGGAGCAGAGGGCACCGTGAAGCAGATGACCCCGGGGGTCCGGCTCCTCGTGTCCTCGTGCGTGTGGGTTACAGACCCGGAGCCAGGGAATGTCTCCGAGAGGGACATGGGGACAAACCTGTGATACATTCTTCAGCGCCCGCCTTCGACGTCGACTGATGTCCCTGGACTTGCCGTCGCAGACGCACAGGGACCGGCGAACCTGCACAGCAGAGGCCACACTCAGGATATTTTACACTGGTGGAGTTTATTTCACACTGCAGAGGAATATATCCTATGCTATCCACTGCTACTGCTGATGGATGTGTGGAGTCCCATGTGGGTGAGGGGACTGTGTCAAAGTCAAGAAAAAACACTGAAAGCCCTACAAAAAAGACATTGGGGGGTGAGAGGAAAGAAAATTACAGTTAAATATGATATAAATAGAATATAAATAGAATATATTCAGATATGAATATATGATATCAGTAAAAAATGTTTTCTTTAATTATAAGTGCGTTGAAATCAGAAAAGAGGGTGTGTGTGCGGTGGGGTGCGGGTTGCGTTGTGCTGCTCCTTATTTTTCATTATTATTTTTTTCATTATGTTATAATTTAACAAATATGCGTCGTGATGTGTTTCTCTGCTCCTCCATCTGCTTTTAAGCCATTACTCGCAAACATCTATGAGACGAACACGCAGGGAAAATGTCTGGTTTAGGAGCATTAGCCCGTTTGAAACATGACCGAGGTCAAGAGCATTCAACGGAAATTAATAAATCCTCCGCGTCTGCAAGTGATATTTGCGTTTATCTGTTTAATTTGCAGTCTGAGTCAAATGTGTGTGACTGTTGCAGCGGCGCTTTCAGTCAGTGTCGCCAAACAGAAACGTTGACGCCGCGATTTACATTTTGTTCCATAATAAAGTGCTGTACGCAAATATTTCCTTTACGTTTGTTCACCTTTTGTGGCGAACGATCGGTTCATGTCCTGTGAAAATATAAGAATGCGGGCCTTCACGGGCAATTCTGTAAATAAATAAGTTCGACCGACGTTCCGACGAGTACCTTTTTCGTCACATTGATTGAAAATAATGTTGTGTATGAGACTAAATCAAACTGAATCGAATGTTTGACTAAAATCAAAATAATTTTTTTGTATTTCACTATAATAGAAATGAACAGAAAAACTGGTTTTGCTTTCAATTCAAGACTGGAAATTCCTACATGGAATTTTAACCAACAACAAAACATAAGGTGTTCCTGTATGAATCTCCGCCGGAAAAAATGCATCCTTACATCACCTGTTCTTAAATATTACAGATATATTATTATTTAATAAATAAGCCTGAAGAAGAAGGCTTTCGAATTGGGCCAGTTGTTAAATCCCTGAACCGTGTGGCTGGTCGTCGACGACGTGTGAGAGAGACGAAACAGCACGTTACAGAAATACCTGCAGTGCTACAAAGCGCAAGGAAGGGGGTCTCATTACAACAAATGCTTTTGGGGGCCGCGTAAAAACAAGGTAGGAGCACAGTTCTGCTCGCACGTCCTCGCACGCCGAATATTTATTATGACGGGCGAGAAGGAAAATCCCGCCCACCTGCAGGGCGCCCGGGATCTCGCGGCCAACCAATCCGCGCGCTCGCGTGGTCTCCCTCCAACTTCGCTTTTCCTTTAAGGTTTTTTTTTTCCACAGAATTTATCCTTTTTTTCCTCCCTCTTTCCTCACACAACGGAGCTCTTTAAGTCCCAGCGCGCGACACAGAGCGGGCATTCATCGAGCGGCAGCGCGAGCGAGCGAGCGAGCGACGGAGGCTGTGGGAGCGAGCGCGAGCGCGAGCGTCACCTCGGGAAGCCCGCGAACACACGGACTCTCGCGCCAAGCCGGCGACCTCCTTTTTCCGAGCAGAAGTAAGAAGCTTATCACTGCTACATTCCCCCTTTTTGCACCTCTCCTCTTGTTCTCTTTGTTTTTTCGGGCTGTACGACAACAAATTTGTCTCCATGAAAAGTATTGTCAGCATATTCTGACAACCTGATCCACCGTCGATGTGGTTAATGCAACTATTCATGACCGACTGCTGCTGTGAAATATTACCTCAGCTAAAGTTTTACTGCAGTTGAGACTCGGACTTGTCGTTAATTGCGCTTCGCGTGTCGGGTCGAGGAGCCACGTCCACTGCTGAGCGCGCGGCCGTCACCTCGTTCATTCACGTCTTTCTACAGCATGACACCGTTGCTTGGTTTAAGCTGCTTTGTGTTTGTTGGACGCTCATATTTATTGACGTTTTACAATTTATATGCGCCGCTTTTCATTCTAGGGGATCAAGAGGGCGTCAGCACCCCCGTTTTTACTGAGAATCCGGGAGTAGTTCACTTTTATTTCGATTTTAGCGTGAAACTTACCCTTCCCCAAAAGAATTTACAGCACTTATTATATATATTATAATATATATATATAAATACAGGATTGTGCTACTGCCTGACGATCAACGCGCAGTTCACCTGGAGTTGCGACCCCATAAGAAATAAAAAAGTGAAAAGCTGAGGAAGAATTAAACTTGGAAAGAGAATTTGGAAATCATTCAGAGAGAAGTATTACAATATGACGTACGGCAGATTAAGCACAAACTCTAATTATTCAGATAAAGAACGAGTAATCTTTACGTATTTTGGTAAGTTACGGTACATTTATATATATTTTCAATACATCTAAATATGGATTCCCGAAAAATAAATTATGTGTGTTATGGTATGGGTATAAATCAGCTTTTAAAAAAATGTAATTGTCGCACGGAATACAGAAGAACTTTTAAAGTGATGTGGTTACTCACTTGTTCATTCTTTTAATTTGACTCCTCACAGAAGAAATAATCTTTCCCATAATATTTTTCCTGAATAAATATAGTGGAACACGGCTAATTTATGAACGACGTGTATTTAATTTCCTGCCGATTATGGCGAAAACAAATTGTAATTGGTTGAAAAACGAGAGACAGACCTATTTCCGATTTTGTTATTAAATGTTTTACTATTTCATAAAGCCCGTGAAGGGACTGTCACTTCCAGGCAAAAGACATTGATTTATGCGATAATAACATTAAAATCCCAGTCGGCAAAAACGTTGTCGAAGCGGACAACTGGGCAGCTTGTTGGGAACTTTAATCTTCACTACAGCTGCGCGCAGTTTTGGAGGTGTGTTTGAGTCCTTTCGGCTTTTGTGATCGTTCGATGTGTTTGTGGGGTGAAGAAGCGTTCGGAAGGAGGAGAACCTGGGTGATGTATGGAGTGAACTACACTATTAAATGTGTTTTCCATATAGGTAACGTGGACAGTGCTGAGCGACCTTTCCTTTTACGTTGCAGCCGCTTCGCCGGGCCAATAAATAACTCGGTGACGGTGAACTTAACGAAGCTCTTCAACATCCTTCACATCCCCGTCTCACCGCTTCCGCTCATTTCCACATTTACGAAAATCCGCACCAGTTAAAAGATGAAGCGCTCATTAGATGGAGACATTCGGCTTATTAGATTGGCCATACGAACCAGATCAATTTGGCCTATAAGAAATCAATTAATGTTCTCAGCCGACCTACATTAATATGAGGGTCAAAAAAAATTCTCTTGTGAACGAGCTTGAAAGTGGCTGTAAGTGTAAAAATCATATATGATAAAGAATATACGTAATAGAAAAAAAAATTAAGACGTTAATTAAATCAGATGTGGGGCTTGTAGGGTTCTGGTAGACATTAAGAACCCAGTTGAAGATGCACATTTTAGACGAGGAAAGGGACCCTTACGGGTGTTTCTGAAGGCCCGCGTACAAATCAAGGTGAAAGAGGAGGAGAATACCCGCTTTGTACCCCAGTACCCCCACTGCCAAAGCGGATCGTGCCGCGCACCGTAGCGCTTAAGCGTCCTGTTCATCCACTGATTAACAAACTCATGACAAACAGAAGGATGTTTCGACTAATGTTACATATTTCTTTGCAAACGGAGCACATTTAGCGGTTCGTAAATCGGACTGATTTGCGCTGCTGCTGCTGCTCCGAAACCGAGTCCGTCTTAAGAACGTCCGTCCAGAATGGATCCAAAGGTTGCAGGTTCGATTCCCCGCCTCCTGCTGTAGTACCATTGAGCAAGGTACTTGCCCGCAATCGTTCTAGTAAAATTACCCAGTTGTATAAATGGGCAAATAACTGTAACCTTAACACTCACTGTTAGTCGCTTTGAATAGATGTAAAAATGCGGCGCGCGAGTTGAAGAGCTGCGAAGACACCGATTTAAGCGGTGAACAAGGGAGAATTGCGGCTCCACAGCGCTGTGTACGACGAGCGTGCGGGGCTCCGAAGGCGGCATATCGCAGCAGGCTAAGCGGCGCGAGGAGTGGAGGCCACGCTCGTCTCTTCGGAAGAGCCTCTGACGTTCGGCTTTCAAGGAGACCGGCGCGCGCGGCGCCTTCACGCGGAACGACGGAGCGGCCAATGAGGCAAAGACTTGTTTAAACAGGCAGTATGTGTAGAACCAACTAGAATAGGGCTGCAAAGACCCCCCTCCCCAGCGGCTTCTTCGTATTTCGGACGCACAGAAAACAGCCAGAGCAAGTATTGAGACCTCCACCCCCACTGACGCCGCACGTGCTCCGCTGGCGGACTCCCCGTCACGCGCAGCGAGACGCACCTTGTCGGTCCGCGTTCGCCTCGCGCCCCGTTACAGCGGACACGTTCAAAGCCTGCAGTTAGTTAGTGGGCTCAGCGGACCGACACACATTCTGCGCACAAGAGCTTCCATTGCAACCCCGGTATACATACATAGGCTGTACATTCTGAGAAACACACACAGTGTAATTGACACACTCTGCAAGCAGGCCTGCGCTGCCTGTGCCCACATGCGGTTTATATTTCCAGCGCCCGGCCCCTGTTTACTTAAGAGCCCCTCGGTATAAATCGAAGGCCTGTGTTCGGCCGCCTCGTATTATTGCAGCACTTGGTCTCTGGGGGGCTTGTAATAACTGCCAAACCTTAAACAGTAGCTTGTTAGCGCGAGCAGGCCTGGCCTGTAATAACAGAGGGAGGGGGCCAGAATGGCCAGGGCAGTTCGGGGGTCGAGCTTAGAAGCGCTTCTTGAGGAATTACATTCCATCTCATCGTGGTGGCATAATAAACAAGTTGCATCCTGGTGCAGTTTCCACGACGCGTTCCCTTTTTATCATTCATCATTTTTTTATTGCCGTCTGGTTAAAGGGGGATGCAGTGGCGCAGCGGGTCTGGCCAAGTCCTGCTCTCTGGTGGGTCTGGGGTTCGAGTCCCACTTGGGGTGCCTTGTGATGGATTGGTGTCCCGTCCCGGGTGTGTCCCCTCCGGCCTTGTGCCCTGTGTTGCTGGGTTAGGCTTTGGCTCGCTGTGACCCTGCTTGGGACAAGCAGTTTCAGACTGTGTGTGTGTCTGTGTGTGGTTAAGGAGGGGAAAAAAAAGGGGGAGGGGGAATCACAGTCGTGACTGTCAGCTACTAAAAGTGGCCAGATTTTAAAAAGTAGGCCACATTTAGATATGCCTTTTTACACACTTCTAAAACCTGCTCAATTCCTCTAATAAAAAGTTTGATTAATGCCTAAAAGCATCTTTTGTTTTTCCTTTTTGTATCAGCCAGTCCATTTCCTCCTATTCCTCAGTGGCTGACAAATTCTTCGGGTTTATCCAAAGCGATTCAATTAAACGCTGTTACATGCTACAGTTCCTTCTAGTTTTTGTGCTCCTCTTCACCACAGGCGTCATCAAGAAAATGACCTCTGTTTATTTTCTCATTTTAGGTGCCAGCTGTTTAGAAACTCTACAGCAGTGGAGAGAAAAGAAGCATTTTCTGGAATAAGTGAGAGATTAATTGTGAGAGGAAGTGTGAGAGGAAGGCAGGGAAACTGACAAACATACAGAAGCACACGTGGTGTGTGAGACTGCACGTGTACGAATGGAAAGAACTTTGGTGTGGAGCACTCTCAAGGTTGTGGTACGAGATACCACAGAGACTGAGTGGCAGTTTATATAAAAAAGACACCTTATTTTTTCCTGTAAGATCAAAGCCATTAGTGGTTCCTGTAAGGAAATATTTACAGAGGGAAGTGAAACTGCCTCCTGTTAGCAACACCTAAGAATCGAGCAGTTTGTGTCCTTTTCAGGACAGGTAATCCTCAAGATCACACTGCCTTGTTTTACTAACCGTAGAGAGTGAGACGCTTTGTCTGAAAACAAGTAAGAGGAGAAAAGAGAAATGTCTGCAGAGGAGCAGAGCTTATCTGAGGTGGAGATGAGTCCCGGGGCATCGGATGATGGTCGTTCTCTGTCGCCCGGCCACTCGTCCGGGGCGGCGGGAGGGGGCGAGTCGCCCCTGGCCGGGACGCAGCCGTCCATGTCGGGGGTCGGCGATGAAGTCTGTGGGGCACCAGGCCGGCTGGTGGCCAAGGCGGATGAGGATGATGACCGTTTCCCGATTGGCATCCGCGAGGCCGTCAGTCAAGTGCTGAACGGATACGACTGGACCCTGGTGCCCATGCCCGTGCGCGTCAACTCCGGGAGCAAGAGTAAGCCACATGTGAAGCGGCCCATGAACGCCTTCATGGTGTGGGCACAGGCCGCACGTCGGAAGCTGGCTGACCAGTACCCACACCTACACAACGCAGAACTCAGCAAAACCCTGGGCAAACTGTGGAGGTGAGAGAAACGACCACTGAAGCGGGGAGGGATGGTCAGGGAGCCATACAAATAGAGGTGGCGCTGCAAGCCTGCAGGTGTGACTTTCCTTGATGGCAGTCATCCCTGGAGCCAGCGCCACCTGTCCATATCGGGTCAAAATGACTTAACTGTGTACACATATTTAGAGTTTAAAGTCCATCTGTAACGTATCTTACATAACTTGCATTGTCGAAGAAGTTCTCGGCGACTCTGTTATTCAGTGTGCGGCAAATTACGGAAATCCAAAAATGACCGCTTGCTCTGCAGTTGATATCTCATCACCTCCCAAAGGATACGTGCAACACCGAAGGGTCGCTCTGTGGCAATTCCTTCAAAACCCGCAAAAAGAAGTTTAGTATTCAGCCAGGTTGCGTTACGTAGCTTCACTCGATCAGGGAGCCAGAGTCCAAATCAATGAAATTCCATCACTCTTAGACCTCATTCGCGAAGAGATGAAATTTCCAAACCAGCTGTTCATTGCTTTCTGTTAGAAAACATAACGTAGACACGCAACTCGGAAGTGATCAGCGCATTTGTCCCGACCGATCTTGAACACTCCCGAATTATCATCATTCACACACCCTCGGAACCAGTTGATCCAGCGGAGTTGTGGGAGTCCAGGCAATTTGCAGACTCGCACACACACGTCACTGTGACCAGACTAGTGAATCTGTGTGTCCCTGAATGCAGGCAAACAGTGGGAACATTCAAACTTCACACAGAAGGCGTTTACAGTTAGGAAGTGAACCAGGGTCCAAGTGCTGCGAAGCTGTGATGCCACCGTGGATATGGGACCGAGAGCGAATTACATTGCGTCTCCACGTTAAATAAATGACTTTAGATGCAGAACATTTCCTGCATTTTCAAAGGCTTTTGCGAAAGTGGTCATTTATGCTTCTGTGTTGTTAGAGCACAGATATTTGCATATGAGCCAATGCTGTGAGTGACAACATACATTTTCATGTCTTGTGCTGAGAGTTACTGGCTATGATGTAGGAAAAAAAAAAATGAACTGACTCAGTGAGCCTGATTTCATCAAACAAAAGCAATACAGAGTTGAGCATCTGCACTTTGATTCAAGGCAATTCATCCAATAAATAAGGTATCAGTGAAGTGAGGGTTTAATCCTGAGTTCCTGCATGGTTGTGTAATTGCTCGAGTGTTTAAAGGTCAGCGTTTTCTCAGGCCAACCACTGAAATTAATCTGCATTTTGATTTGCATGGACTATATAACTTGCTTTTAATTACATTGCATTGTACCGCTGAAAAGTGCAGCTTTTTCGGCACCCTGTGACTCATTCCAAGTTTCGTAAGATGCAGAATGTCTACTTTGTGCGCTCATTACACAACACCGCTCACACGGAATGCAAACGAAGAATTCAGGACAGTCGGAGTTACGTGCCGAACACCTGCCTCCGATGACGTTACATTTTGACACGTGACTGAAATGTCTCAGTCTCTAAATTAAATACATTTCATACTAAAAAAGAAAAAAAGGTTTCTGGATTTTTAGTTACTTTGCATTTAGGTAACAAGACTAGATTATATACAGTATATTTCACATGCCTGAATTTCCGCAGTTGTAAATTATACAATAATGCTGTCTGAGCAACAAAAAAGAGGGGGTTATCTATGATTTCTCTCTCCTGCCCTGGATCACTGACCTCTTATAGTACAAGAAATGTATAGCGTGCGCTGTTTAGTCTTTTACTTTTGTGCCGTAACAGGTTTGCCATTGGTAACCTTTTGCGTGTAGTGCATAGTTTTGCCCTTAGGAGACTCTTTCTCATCTTTCCTTCTAGGCTGCTGAATGAGAACGACAAGAGGCCCTTCATCGAGGAAGCCGAGAGGCTGCGCAAGCAGCACAAGAAGGACTACCCGGAATACAAGTACCAGCCACGGCGCCGTAAGAACGGCAAGCTAGGCTCTGGCAGCGAGGCCGATGCCCACTCCGAAGGCGAGGTCAGCCACAGCCAGTCACACTACAAGAGCCTTCACCTAGATGTGGCTCACGCCGGAGGGGCGGTATCACCCCTCGCGGATGGACACCATCCTCATTCTGCAGGTGAGGAACTGGATGTGCGTGGAGCCGCCGAGCGGGAGGCCGTTGTTGCTTTTCCTAATAAGCCTTTGAAAAAGTCCTACTGGACTGCCCACTTTCAGTGTCCATAATCCACAGGACAATAACACTGACAAAATCCTCTTATTTCAGATTTCTTTTTTGTTTTTTGGTGCTCTGTTTCATTTCGCCACTCCACACTCCCCCTACCCAGAAATACTGCAGGATTTCTAATGTCAAGTTCTTATTGTGTCTCAACCTGACCACCCACAGGTCAGAGCCACAGCCCACCCACCCCTCCCACTACCCCCAAGACAGAACTTCAGTCTGGGAAATCGGCCGAGGGAAAGCGAGAGGGCGGGGGTCCAGGAGGATCGCGAGGAGGCTTGGGTGTGGCTGCCGAGGGGGGATCCGGCTCCGGGTCGGTCGGAGGGAAGCCCCACATCGATTTCGGCAATGTAGACATTGGCGAGATCAGCCATGAGGTCATGGCCAACATGGAGCCCTTTGATGTGAATGAATTCGACCAATACCTGCCCCCCAACGGGCACCCAGGGGTGGGGCAAGGGGGTGCAGGCGTGGCGGGCTCCTCGAGCTCACCTTACGCATACGGCATCTCCTCTGCCCTGGCCGCAGCTAGCGGACACTCAGCAGCTTGGCTGTCCAAGCAACAGCAGCAGCAGCAGCAGCAACCGCACCACCAGTCCTCGCTCAGCTCAGACCCGTCTAAAGCCCCCATCAAAAGCGAATCAGGGGCGGGGTCTCATTTTTCGGAGGCCACCTCTGGAGGCTCACATGTCACCTATACCCCTCTTAGCCTCCCCCATTATGGTTCCGCCTTCCCAACCCTGGCCTCCAGGGCCCAGTTTGAGTACTCCGACCATCAGCCCTCAGGCTCCTACTACGCCCATTCTGGGCAGCCGTCGAGCTTGTACTCAGCCTTCTCCTACATGGGCCCCTCCCAGAGGCCCCTCTACACTGCCATCACTGAACCCACCAGTGTGCCCCAGTCGCACAGCCCCACCCACTGGGAGCAGCCCGTCTACACCACCCTCACACGACCTTAAGCATCGTAAGTTCAAATGTAATCTCCGTTTGTACCCGCAGAGGAGGGAAAGAGGGTCTAAGAGACGAACGATGACGTGCTGTGTGGTGCCGATCCTACTTTTGAGTGACTGGTGAGGTGTAGGGAGGAAATTTAAATTTTCACTGGTTTTTCAGTAATAGTTTGCTGTTTTATGCCCTTTGAAAGGCTTTTTTTTTGAAGAAGAACAAGATCGCAGTAAGGCAGACAGACGTGCCTTACAATATTAGCTACGACTAAGGAAGAGAAAAACAAATTTCACTGTGTTGTAAAGGTAGATTTATCACCAAAGTCTGACACATTACGTCGTAACACAGTGCCTTTAAAGTATATTTATGATGCAGTGTGTTTGTGGTATAAATATCACCAAAGTACTCAGGCCAAAACTATAAAGACCAACAGATCATCGTCTTTTGAATATACAGACACAACTGTAGTTCACACAGGGCCCTAACTTGTGGTCACTAAACATCCCAAGGCATTTAATGGAATGAATAGGGGCATTAGCCTGGCAAAACTCCCATATTTGCCCTTCCCACTGGGCTGTCTAATCAGCTCCAGCCTAATTGGCTCGTCAGATTACTTTTAAGAGCTTTGGGTGACAGACCCCGCGTAAACAAGAGTCCGTCGGAAATAACATTACGCCCTTTCTTCACTGATTGATTTTAGCACGGCTCTGCTGGAAATTGTGAGCATAACAAGTATCGCAGAGCGTTCTTCCAAAATGTGAGCGTACGGTATAATTACCCCACACTTTTTATTTCAGTGGGTATATGCTGAAATTAATCAAGTTCTTTTAGCTTTTCTTTCAGCAATACGGAAACTTCTAAAAACAATGGGTTTAAAAGAACATATGCAAACGATAGTTATGGCCGGTAGAATATTAATAAAAAATATTTTATACGTCAATAATATTTTGTATTAACCAAAATGGTTATTTTCTCAATATCGTCAAGGTACAATGTTATTAATATCGATGTTATTGTCATCTGTCAATTTTGTTGTTGCCATTATTACACTAAGTCTACACCACTGCCCTTATCACCATATCTTTATTTGTAGTATTTTTTAAATGTACATATTTCATGTAAAGTATTCATTTTGTAGTTAGTTTTATGCTGCAATTTTTACAGGACTTTCCTATATTCAGTAAGTGCTTGTGGCTACAAGAGAATTAATGAGAATGAGCGATAACAGGAAGGACAAGTGAGTGAGTGTGTGTGTGTGTGTGTGTGTGTGTGTGTGTGTGTGTTTTAGCCCTATTAGAAATCCGCAGTGTCAAAGTACAGGTCTACTTCTTTTATGTAACGGAAATTGAATTGAAAAACCTGTCCAAATCAATGTAGAATAATTCAGAGTACGATTCCTGGCATCATCTTGATGATAATTTGACTCTGAATGAGACAATTGACACACAGGGTGTAGTTGCATCCCATGGATATTTTGTATTTCAGTCTGACAATATATAGACAAAAAAAACACTGAAAGAGACTTTCCTAAGAAACATGACTTGCCAACCCATACTCTATAAAAACTTAAATCTTTCAAGGATATACACACACACACACACACACATTTTCTGAACCGCTTGTCCCAGACGGGGTTGCGGGGAACCGGAGCCTACCCGGCAACACAGGGCGTAGGGCCGGAGGGGGAGGGGACACACCCAGGACGGGACGCCAGTCTGCCGCAAGGCACCCCAAGCGGGACTCGAACCCCAGACCCACCGGAGAGCAGGACCCGGTCCAACCCACTGCGCCACCGCACCCCCCTCAAGGATATGCATTATTTAGAATTACCAAACAGCTGCTTTCATGACCTGCAGTGCAAAATCCCCTGCAGTACAAACAGAGTACGTATGCAGTATAAATACAGTACACATGCAGTACACATACAGCACATATATCACCAATCAGCCATTGAAACTCCTCTTGTGTAGTAAACTGGTCTCACTGCAAATTGATATGAACTTTATACTCATAATAGGCGCATGAAATTTAATTGCCAAATTCTTTCTTAAGGGATAAATATGGTCATTTTATGAAAAGTTTTGTTTAAAACATACCACATGTATCAGTATTCCTTTCTGAGAAACACTGTAATTGTTTAATATGCTGAAAAATAATTTCCCCAGGATTTATTTTGACAGTGTTTGCCAAAGCTCATGAAAACTTGAAAAAAAATATCAAGATTAAATTATATGTACTTGTGATTTAAAGGAAAAAGTGAGATAAACTGTGTACAGTTTTTAAAGGAAAAGCCTTGATGCTAATTAAAACTTATTTGACGGTTTTTGGGAATACCATTGTTTGTGTTTACACGAAGATAAATGTATAAGACAAATGTACTTTACAGCAGAGGTAACAATGTAGCCTATTTGAAAGTATAAAGGACATATTTGCGTATGAAGTCACACTGTATATTTCACTGAAAAAAAGAAAAGCAAACTTGCAATCATTTCATCCTGCTCTGTATCTATCCCTCTAACAATGTGAAAGCTGTCATTGCATTTTTACTATTTTTAATACATTTGATTCATACATTGTATGCTATTTTATAATAAGGTGCAAGCGTTGTAGTATTAATTTAAATAATCCCTCCATAAAACACTTTCTTATGGTCTGCTACTGCTTTGGATAAGACTTCTTAGCTTATAACTCTGACAAATTTTAGTTCCATTGGCAACAAAAATGTTAGATCTGCTACTATTGTTAAATATTGATGTTATATATTAGAAATTATTATTTATATTTACTGATACTATGTTTTATTTCATGTTAACAGTTTATCTGACCTATTGCAAACACAACATTATTTTGTCATTATTTTGTACTTTTAGTGTTGTCTGGTGGATACAACTTGTAAATACTGGCATAACAAACTCTAGAAACATGGTGACTAATTGAGTTCCACACTAAATAAAATGTACTCTTCCAGTTTTGTAAATGTTGAGTTTTGCAAGCAGCTTTATTGCCATGATGTACAGAACTGTCTCCTGAACAAGGCTCCTCACACCCTCCTTTACCAGGCTTCACATGGCTGTCACTTTGATAAATGAATAAAAGATTCGTAAGCCATCGCTAAACGAATTCTGAAACGAACAGCATTAACGTTTTCGTTAATTTCTCTTTTAAAAGCCGTGCGACAAAAATGTTTGTGCCTTGTGAGGATGTCTCGCAGAGATTTTTTTAAGGGTAAACTTCCACTCAGAAGACAATTTATTCAGTATATTCCCCATAAGACCCCTCATAAACTCCAATGTCGTGTACAAAACATCGTGTGTGGTGGTTACTGCGCCGAAACTCCTACATTCGAGGCTGAGACTCGTCTCTATTTTGAATTTACTTTAGCTAATATTGCGCTGTTAATCTTGGTTACGCCGATAGTTAGGCAAACTGTCTTGGATGAAAGCATGAAAAAATGTTAATTTATCATTATCCCGTCATACTTGTACTGTCAGCCGTGGCATCACCATCAGTTCTACAGAAAAGCAGGTGAACTAAATGTGAAGGCATGTCTTCGTGAACTCGGTAACCGGAGACGACTCCTGGAAACGGACGGGATACAATATAATGGAAGCTACCAGAGACTGAGCAAAGTGACACGTTGACCGGAGCAGAACAACTGCTGGGTTTCCGGCATGAAGCCACACTGGTTGGTAAACCCGGTACGCTGGAGGTGGGGAGGGGCACGACACATACCATGCTGCGCTTGCTCTCGGCCAGGATGTGAACATAACGCCGGTGCAGAGACCACGCAGGCGAGAGATTCATGCCGAACGCTGTTCACCTCACAGGCCGCAGACGGTGGCGCTCCGAAAGTATAACGCAGTACAGGTACGAGTAAAACCACCGCAGTGCTTCGCTATTCACATGACATCACTAATGTGTACATTGAGTTTCCTGGCAAAATAAGTAGTTTAAACTCCAGCCCATGTGCTTGTGTGCGCTAGCCATGGGATAAGCCTGACTACTAATTCCCCCCATTTAATCACTGTGTGATACTTGGAAAGACAAAGAGAGCCATTGAGTCTGCGAACGAGGGAGCGGGGGGACGGAGGGAGCTGGCAGGAGAGCGCTGCGGCCATAACTGTAGCGCGGCAGGGATACAAAGGGACTTTCATACACATTGCCCATAGTCACTGAGCCCCCTCCCCACAGGCCCCGCCCCCATACACACAAACCTTCTTATAAAATTATTGCATTTAGAAAATGGAAACCATTTCAGAAGATACATAAGCCAAAGATGCACCTTGAGGACTTTACCTTTTCATCAGCAATGTCTTAATTCTTCTTTCTGCTGCCAAAGCTTGCTCAAGTGTTCAAGCGTTCCCCCCTGGTGGGCAGGGGTAGGAGTGGGGGGTATAACTACAGCTGGCCAGTAACATTAAACGACACGTGGAGAGTACGGATACAGTGCGAGAAAAGCACTTGCTGCGCTCTGTATACCGGCGCAAAGAACACTGGAAGTGGAATTCAGAAAAGTGCAACCGATCGCCCAACAGTGTAGAGCGGCCATCGAACAGTACTAGAACATGATTTGCGCTCAGCCTGTGATGATGAGCTCATCTCAGCCACAGTCCTTGTAGCTCTCTTCCATATACCGTCCGTACTATACCTGGGACGTTCCAGTCCCTGCAAGAGCAGCAAGACTCCTCAGTCACACACCAAAAAACACAAACAAGAAGCGGTAAAGGTTGGGAAGAGCTGATGCAACCAGAAACTACAAATGAGTCGGTCAGATGCGTGTACAGGCAAATTATACCCAGCTGCTCGGTCACGTAGGGTGTGGAGGCTCTTCCGGCTCGTCCTCCTCCACCCTCAACGTATGCGCATTCTTCTCGTCCTCCAGACAGAAGTGAACGGGGTGAAGTTTACAATGTGTGAAGGAAGGTGAGAAAAGTGGTTATCGAGCTAAAATAAGAATGTGCAGAAGGCTGATTCTTGAATTACCCAAATTGTTAAGGTCGTTGGAAAAAAGTAGCACTCAGTAGAAGGACTGAACAGGCGAATCAAGAATGAAGAGGAGGTGATGTGGGCACTGGTTGCTGGGTGAGGAGCAAGCAAAGGGTCACTTTCATTCTCTTTTACTCTTCTCCATCACCAGCAAGTCTATACAACAGAAAAAAAGTAAACAAAACTACAGATAAGCTGCCTTGCTTTGAAGTGAAAGATACAATGCCAGAATATTAGCCATTTTTTAAGAAAAATCTAGGCACAAGGCATGGCTTCTGCAAAAACTGCACTGAGAATAAGACACAGGCAGAATAAGGAGTTAATGAAAAAAAATGCAAATACCCTAACAAACAGGTAATCGTCATGTTTTCTGAAGATACGTAACAGTGTCATATTGAGGAAGCAAGTGGGTGGATGGATTGTGCATCTGCAGAAAGTCAGTGACTGCAGTACTGAATACCATAGTATAAATACAGGTGGATGGTGGAGAGCAGATAACAGCAAAACTAGATGAAGCAGGCAGAGTTATTAGTGAAGAAGAATCATTGGAATCAGTGATGAAAGGAATCAACCCCCCCCCCATCAGGCAGCACTGGAGCGTGCCAGAGAAATACGAACAGATGCGTTTGTAAGTTGAGATGCAAGCGTAAATCTTTTCTGCACCACATAATACCTGTGCAAGATGAGTACTGTGCAGGTTGTCAGGGTGAAACCAAGACTACATTTAAAGTGCATTCATTCCTCATATAACAAGACTGATTTATCAGTAACAGGCTAATTTTCATTGTAAGAGGGCCAAATTACCATCAGATCCTTTATATACCCTACTATCTTATTATGAAACTGCTGTTACAGAGGTATCACAAGTGTCAAATTCTTTTCAATTCAATTTGTTTTTATAAAGCACTCTTCTCCTGCAGTGACTAAATAAATCTTGAATTTGCCATTTCAGCTGACAATATATACTCAGTCAATGGCTGTGATTGGCTGAGCTTACAGGAATTGGCTCTGTGATCAAAGAATAATGTTCTCATGCTTTGCATAAAAACAGAAGCCAGTGAATTAAATTGTGGAATTGTGACGACTGCCCAACCACATGGAAGTGCTGGTGTACTACACAAGTGCACCAAATGAAAAAGGCTGTAAATTTCAAGTGTAGTGGTTTTTTTTGTTGTACAGGACAACATCGTATAAGGGTTGGGTGAATATTGTAGCTATCTAAACATGCAGAGCATCTTTTTTTTCTTAATAAAATAGAGGCTGAAGTCATATCTATAATTTTAAAGAACAACCCTCAACTTCAGCTTCTGCACTTTCCGCACATGGCCACTAGGAGAGATATAGCAAGGACAACACTGCCATGTTAAACATGTTTAAGTGTAGCAGGGACCGGAATTAGCAGAAAGATCCATTATTGCTGTATGTGAGACCTGTGAAGTATAACATTTAAGTAGCCATGTAAACTGACCTTACCAACATAAGGTTCTTTAGTTCACTTCATACAGAATTTCTAAACCTTTAACTTAAGGGCTAGCTATAGCTTTAAGATTCATCTAATTTTGATTTCTCTGCTAGTTTATTGATCATTGAGAAACAATAGTTTTATGTCCAGTGCAGCATTCATTGCAAATTCATAATTTGACACTTGTGACAACTAGGACCATAACTTAAACTTCAGAAAAAGCTAAAATGAAGTGAACAAGACTCAGGAGCAACAATTATCCATGAGGGGGAAAAAGTATATTAAATAAATATTTAAGACTGATAGAGTAAGAATGAAGCAGAACGATTCCTGCGATTCACTGTAAACATAGTCCATGAGTGTCAAACGGCAGCATTTGCAATACGCGAGGGGTGTTTCCTTCTACAGATATTACAACTATTGCTTAGCTCTGATGTCAACTGTCGCAGGACAATGCTATTTTATACATTCAGATCTTAAATAGTCACTATGAGTTTAGTGCCTCCGTTTAGTAACTTTAGGGAGATTTGAGTAGAAGTGATATGCTAGACACACACAAACACGTTCAGACAAAATATCCAGACTTCTGCATGTTCAAAATCTTTACTGAAACCTGGAAAGCAAAACAGTACAGTATAAAAGTATAGCGTAATGGCTAGATGTGGCACAATCTCCAGGAGAAGAACAAGAATGGGACAAGACTACCCAATTTAACATTTAAACCTAACTACAAATAACCTCCAATTTTTTTGTAACTATAAACGTATAGAAGCTACTTACAACAAAATAACCACAGTTAAGCTCAGATGTAAAGAATTTGTACAATTAATTTTCCCCATACAAGTTTTCAGGCTCTTTTTTTAAACTCAAGTCTGTCATCTCATTTAGAGGCATAATATAAATGGACACCCAGAAAATTATCAATTTATATTTTACAAAAAACATTTTTTATAAACCACCCCATTTTTTGTTTTGCATTTCTTACCATAAAAAGGAATGAGCACAAGATTGATACACTTAAAGCTATGAGTAAAATAAATTTCCAAACTAACGGAATGCATATACGCAACCTAATAAAAGAAATAGTTTCTCACCTACCTCTTCCATAAACGAAAATGCAATGAGCAATACCAGAAGCCTTGCTTGAGGAATGTTACAGCAAAAAAAAAAAAACACTGCATAACAGCTGTTTAACTACCTTATTTGAGAGTTGAAGAAAAACCCAAATTTAAATAAATCAAAATTTGGTGACAATAAAGCTACATAGCAGTATTAATTTGAAGTTAGTCACAAATAGAGGGTGAAGATGCAGCAAGAGATTTTAAAAAAAAAAAAAAAGTTTACACTTAGGGATGCACAAAGTTTGACTTTTCTGCACAGCCCTATAATGGGACAAGCATGCAACTGCTAGAAACGAGAAATCCAGGCTTCAAACTATTCAAGCTTCTTGAACCGGTTTATCCTACTTTGTGAAGAGTCAGTCAATCTAAAAGGCCTTTTATGATCAGACTGGCTTCTGTAGTGCTGGGGCAGACTATGCACCTGAGGGATAGACGTATGATACACGTTACAGTACTAAACACCAACAGTATTGTAAAAATCTCTGAGCAAGTCACTGTGGTACGGCTCAGTAAAACAAAAATTTGAGGGGAAAGAAGATGTAGCTGAAAAAGAGCACAACCACCTTGTTTCACAAACAGCAACTGCTGTTTGTCCACAGAGTTAGAATAAGGACAAGCTTTTATATCCTTGAATACCCCCCCTCCCAAAAAGAAAAAAAAAAATCCTAATCTTCCTAATCCCTAGTCCTAACTAAAAACTTAATTTGTCCACTGACTGGGATTGAGAACCACAGTTTTGTGACTGATGTTGGATACTAGAGGTTACCGTGTCTTTACTTCCTAGGAGGTGGAGGGGGAGGAGGTGGTGGTGGAGCAAAGGGGTAGGCAGCCTGTCCCATGAATCCCATCATAGGCTGGGGAGGGGAAAACTGCTGGGCCATCAGCGGCTGGGGCCCTGCTGGTGGCGGAGGCTGGCCAGCCCTACCAAACTGCCCCTGCTGCTGACCTGTAGACTCTTGTGTCCCCCCACTGCCACCAGAAGAAGTGGCTGATCCTGACTGGGAACTTGCCCTGGAGTTATACTGGCTGCTCCCACTGCCACTGCTCCCACTGTAACCTTGATACTGGTCCCCTACACCTCCAAAAGAGGAGCTGGAATTGGAACCTGTTCCATAGTTGCCCCCACTTCGGCTACTGCTGCTCCTATCCCTGTAGGACGAGGATGAAGAGGAGGAAGACCTGTCCCCATCCCGACTCCCACCGCCACCTCTCCCATCTCGACTAAAGCTGCTGCTGTTTGCTGTGCCACCTCTGCTGTCCTTGTCACCCCCACCAACACTGCGCATTCGTCGTTCACACTCCTCCTGGTACATCAAGTTGGGGTTGTTAGAGTTGGAACCACTGCCACGGAAGCGAGAGCGACCGCCTGGGGGGAGACACAGTAGAGGGAACAGCTGAGGCCTCGGGTAAAATTCAGCAGTCTAAATTCTTACAAATACAGATGACTATTGGTAGCCTACTAAAATTAGATTGCTGTGGAACTTCTGACAGCCTCAAAAATGCAACTAGAAATACAAATGGCTGTCAGTAAAAGGCGGAAAAAACACCTTCAAACAACCTTCATGAATTACATAGTACACGAACTTAATTGAACATCCCCTCCTTTCTGACCACTCCCTGTTCAAGCAGCTCACCCCCTCCACCTCCACCACCTCGTCCAGAGTCGACCAGCTGCAAAAGCTTGGGATTAATGGCCTGCCGGGCCTCCTCCAGGACACGGATGAGCTCTCGTGCCTGCCGCAGGTTTCCGGGGGTGAAGAAGGTGTAGGCTGTGCCCTTGTTGGTGCTGCGCGCTGTGCGCCCAATCCGATGGATATAGTCCTCCGAAGAATTGGGGTAGTCGTAGTTGATGACAAATTTAACATCCTCCACATCTTGAATATTAGAGGGGGTGTTTTTGAAAATTAGAAAGAAGGAGAATAAAAGAAAACAAGTTAACGAAAATAGAAAATCTGTACAATAAAACACTGTCTGTGGAGCACCTTTAAATTCAGCTGAACTTCTTACCTGTTTACAGAACTACATATGATTGGGGGGGGGGGGGGGGTTCACACAAAATGAGTCATTTGGTACATAATGGAACTTCCACTTACCGTAAGATCTACACTTAAAAATTGTCATTATATATGCACTAGAATCTATACCACTTATTGGCACACCATAGGAAAAAATGGGTTCCTCACCATATGTTCCCTTGAATTTAACCACCGAGACTTAAACAGCCTTTATCATGTTCACCAGGTAAGAATAACAGATCAAAATGCAACTGATTTATGAGGAAGGAGGAACTGAATCTAGCTGAAGGCAGGAACAACTATTTTCAAGAATTACAGAAGTATGAGACTGTGGGGCTAGATTCAGGGGATGCTGAAATCAATTCCAGTGAAATGATTGGGGTCAGGAAGTATTTTGTACAGCTGGAGGTGGGTGGGTTGGTGGGGGACACAACATTTAGAGACAGGTATTAGGGTAATTATGTTTTGTCAAGATAAACCTGACTTTTCCCCAGAAAACTGAAAACTGAAGTCTGTTTCTCATTACAGAAAATTGTGAAACAGAAGCCAACAGAAGATCCTTCATCCATAATAATGTATGCCAAGTTCCACAAAATCAAAGTGGAAGGGGTTAAACCATTCACTGGACTTTGCTGTGGATGGATTCAGTGGAGTGCAGGGGTGGGGGGGCGAGGTACTTACCCTGTTTGTAAGATGTCTTACAAGGTTAGCTCCCTCGGTCCCCCCCCACGCTCAATCCTTGGTCATTTGTAAGGGCTGGGGGAAGGGGAAGAGGGGACGAAAATGCCCCCTCCCCATCTCCCTGTACAACTCTGAAGAGTTGCAGGACCCCAACAAACTTGACCAGGCTGGGCCAGGGTGTATACCTCGACACCCTGTACGGGCTCCAGTGCAGGAGGTATCACACAACAAGCAAAGAACTGCATAAATAGTCACTTAGGTGTAGGGTTAAATCCTCTCCTATTGATAAACAGTGGGAAATGCTGGACATTCACGAGCCCTATATTTAACCTAACACCATTTAGTACGAGTCCACATATGGGAGACACGGGGACGATGACTAAGGGACAAAGTCCAGCTGCTCTTTCCATCCCTCAGTCCTTTCCACAGACAGCCAGTGAGTAGAGCAGCCCAGATAAAACTTAGGGTTTTAAGGGATGGTCTAAGAGAAGTAACAAGAAACAGACAATGGAACTAGAGGTTTCAAGGTGTGGAACGGCTAGGGTGATGGAGTGGCAGAGGTGCTTTTGAGGGATAACCATTTCCTTTTGTAGTAGTACCGGGGATATGGTGGGCAGGGAGTCTTCAGGATATTCAGAAGTAGTTAAGTCAGGGTTTATAGCTCATGGGACTACAAAGAATGACCTGCATCTATTGTTTTGTCTCTCGTTTCATTTAAAAAGAAAAAAGAGGGGCTGTGGGGACCATTTGCTAAAAGCTGTGGGCCGTGTAGGCAATGATGTGCACAAGGATGCATACAGTGCTACAGAAAGAAAGGGAATATGCACAAAAGAGGGAAGAGAAGAGAGACGGCATTAAAAACAGACTAACAAGTAAGAGGATGTCACACTCAGGGACAGGGGACTGAATGGAGAAGGAGAGGAAAGATTAAACGCAGGATAGAAAGGAAAGAGCAGCTCCTTCAGGCCAGGACTCCTGCCAGCCAGGACCAGACATGACGCCCGCAGAGGGGGAGGCTGGCACAGCCACGCGGGGGGGTGGGGGGTGTCAGTGAGGCTGGTGTCGGCATCACAGGGGCACTTCAGAGGGGGGCACTCCCAGCACTGTGACCTGCCACTTGACCTGCTCACTCGCTGCATCTTCTCAGACCACAACACTCTTGACAAAGCTAATCTATGTGGTTCTCGCATTCCTGGGACAAACACCTAAGGCTGAATATTTACAGAACTGATATGCTGCTATAATTTAAAGGAATTACTGTAGGCCTGTAGTGCCAACTGTAAAGTAATCTATGCAAATATTACATCAACCCCAACAACCTACCACTGAGTTCAGCAAAACTCCAAAATGTTTCAGGCTTGCATAACATTTAGGGTCACACTAATGCAGAAAAACTAAGACTAGCTTGTGCCAACATTCTACATTTTGTAGAGGTCACTTGTTGAATGTTTGCAAACTCATAACCTATACTCCAATTTTAAAGGCCATGCAGCAACATGACTCGTACTGTCTTACAATTAACCTACAAATTAAACCATTGTGCTGTTCCCAAAGCAGGTCCTTGGCATAATTTCTAGGAGGTAACCCCCCCCAATGCACCCCTCTCGCCCCTCTCAGCTGACCCCCCTGCCCCATCCCAGTTTGAAATTTGGAATCCCAGCAGCACCCCTCCTCCGCCCCCCGTAGCCCAGGGAGCCGGTTTTCCTGGAAGGGGGGAAGAGTCTGAGGGCTTTGTTTTGGGTTTCGGAGAGATGGCTGTGCCTGGGATTGATTAATCAGGCTGTGTCTCTCCCCGTTTCTCTCCGCAACTCAGGCTTCGATTAGTCATGCCTAGGTCCGGCTGCAGGCTCCCGTGGGCCTGTGCGCTTCTAGTGCCAGAAGAGAGACTTGGAAACAAAAATAAAAACAAAAAACAGAAAATAAAAATAAATGAACACAGAAAAAAAATTGGTTAAAAAAATTGAACCATCATGTAGGGGCTTGCATCACGCTTTCTCTTTTTCCAAAATTCATACTGCTGACACACAGCTCTCATTCACACTCCAAACACTTCACATATGTCTAAAAGTATCATTCACTGCAGACTAAGTTCATTTTGAAGATGTTTCTAATCAGAAACCAGCTCCTCTACTCCAGACACACTACTGCATATATGGAAAACCGAAATCCTAACAGAATTTATTCAGTCACTATGTAAAAAGGGAAGGCTACAGGAACCAGAGTTAATTGTATAACTGTTTTATCAGCCCACAAGTATTCTAAAGCAGCTACCCGTAATTTCCATTATCTTACATTAAGAAGGCACATAATTTTGATTTATCATGCAGTAAAAGAGGAGTAGAAGAGGTTTGCGGATTAAGGTGGGGTCACACTGAAAATTCTTAGGTGTGTGCGCGCACGCAAATATGTATGCGCTGTTCGGATGCTGGAATTGCAGACATACCCAAACCACGGGAGGCGACGTCCGTAGCAATAAGAATTGGAGCTTTGCCACTACGGAATTCTGAAGGATGAGACCAGTAAAAACAGCGGAAGTCAAAAACATTGAATACTAGGGTAATAGGCAAAAAGGCATCAATGAAATAAAACAAGGAAATATTTCAAAATTACTTTTCAAACTCTCTTCCCAAAACCCAAAGGTAACGCTAAACTTACCTGTCAAGACCCAGTCTCGTTCTGGCTGGCTTTTGTCACCATGGATACACATTGCTGGCCAACTGAGAATTAAACACCAAACAAACAGAAGGATCACTTCCATACTAAAGCATCAAAAAGGGGGAAGAAGAAAAAAAAAAAAACACACAACACTTTGCAAAATTCTAAAAAATGGTACAAAAGGAGCAACGTGTTAAAACTGCAAACAGAGTGGTCACCAATCCTGTAAGGGGACAGCCATGTGTACATGGAGCATTCTGCACTGGTATGAAAGAATAATCATATTAGGAATACATAGTGATTAAATAGCCTCTATATTACAGAATTAGAGAAACAGTATCAAAAATGCATGTTGCACTCTTACCCATCTCTCCTCATTCGGCGGGTCAGGTCATCACAGCGCTTCTTTGTCTCAACAAAGATTATGGTCTTGTTCTCTTTCTCAGCCATGATTTCTTCCATCAGCTGAAGCAGCCTGTAGTAACAGTAATTTAAATGTATAATGCATGAGTATTTTGGTCCTATTCCTGTCTCTTCAAAAACAGAAACACTTCCAATGGACTCACTTATTATCCTTTTCACTCTCCATGCAGACATCCACAATCTGGAGTATATTATGGTTGGCACTCAGCTCCAAGGCCCCCACGTTGATCTGCACATAGTCACGCAAGAAGTCCTCAGCAAGCCTCTGCACTTCTTTTGGCCAGGTGGCACTCCACATCAGGGTCTGCCGGTCAGGCTGGTGGGGGGCAACTTAAAAGGTCACATGACAACCAGAGACCGAAAACAAACAAGCAGCTGGAATTCCACATTGCTCTATGCCTTCACCCACCCGGATCTGTTCAACGATCTTGCGGATCTGAGGCTCAAAACCCATGTCCAGCATGCGGTCAGCCTCATCCAGCACCAGGTAAGTACAACGTCGCAGGTTGGTCTTTCCAGCCTCAAGGAAGTCGATTAGACGCCCAGGAGTAGCAATGCAGATCTCAACCCCTGAAGGAGGAAGAAAAGGGAAAAATGTTCAGGGGAACATTCCCAGCAATATTTTAAACCATAAAGAAAACACTCTTGGAAAAAAAAAAGTATTGTAATTGCTTAACATTTCATTTTAGAAATTATATACATTTACATCGTCCTGGGAAAATATCAACATAAGAACATTAATCCAAACACCAGGGTGGCCTTCACACCTCTCTCTAGATCCCGGATCTGTGGTCCTTTTGGTGCACCACCATAGACGCAGGTGCTTTTGATGCGAGACGATTTGCCATAGTCATAGGCCACCTGCTGCACCTGCTGGGCCAGTTCTCGTGTGGGAGCCAGAACCAGGCACTGAATAAGAAAGTCACAAGTTTAAATTAAACATAAAATATGTAAACAAAAAATGAAAGAGGAAAACAGGTCTTGTGCAGCTGACCTTGGACATAACACTGGAATGGTGGGGAACTGCATAACCTAAGCATTGTATACTGACTGACTGACTCTGCCATTGCTGGTCCTAAGCCCGGATGAGAAAGGAAGAAGGCTGGGCACAGGGTTAGCAACCCTGCTCTGTAAAAATAAAAATGATCTTGCTATGGAAATGAGTGCAATAAATGGAAATAAGTCTCAGCAGAGGAATACAGGCCAACTTTTGATTATGGCAGTGGACCAAACCCGAAATGGCATTCAGCACCTGATGCGACCACATATTCTCGATGCAAGAACTATTAGTAGAATTGGAGCTTGGAATGTACAAAAAATGCTTTCCCAGTGTGACAAACTAACAGCACTTGCAAGAATTTGATGATTATCAGCACAGCATACTGGGCGTAAGCGAAATGTGGTGGACTGGTAGTGGACGCTTGGTTAGTGAAAACAAGACAATCCTCTATGCAGGACATGATCATTACCATGTGCATGGCGTTGGTTCGATCTTGGAAAGTGCAGCGGTGCAAGGTTTGGTTGGCTGAAAGCCAGTGAGCGACCATATTATCGCAGCACGTTTCCAAACACAGCATGCAAAAACGACCATCGCCCAGGTGTATGGGCCAATCAAAGATGCAGAAGACATGGAAAAAGACATTCTACAATTTATGACAATTTATCAGTCTGGATGAGATCCCCAGTCATGACATCATGTTAATCATCGGTGACTTCAATGCCCAAATAGATAGAAATTGAGATGGTTTAGAATGTGTGATCGAACCACATGTTACAGCAGTGCAGACAAATGAAAATAATGACTATTTTTCTGCACCATAAATGGCCGTTGTATTGGAAATACTTATTTCCCCTCACAAAACTATCCAGAAGATGACGTGGCGTTCACATGATGGCATCACCACAAATGAGATTAATTACATCTGTGTTAGCAAGTGATGGCATTCAGCCTTGCTGGACGTAAGAACATTCCAGGGGCCAGACGCTGGCTCAGACCACTATCTTCTACAATCATTGATCAGACTGCGGTTAAAGAAGAAACAAGAACAAGTATAGCCAATAGCCACTGAAAAATTGAGAACTGAAATTGAAAAAATAGAAAAATTGTTCAACAGTTTCAACTTGAATTGAGAAATCAGTTACATCTAAGGCTAAGTGATTTGAATGTTGAGGATCAACGGTCATCCTTCGCAAACACAGTCATAGGAAGTGCAGAAGTTAACAACTGGACGGAGACGAGGTACTCGAAAAGAGCGATGGATACAAGACCGGACATGGAAATGAATTGATGAAAGAAAGAAGATAGGAGCCCAACGACATCAAGCAAGACCAAGCGAAAAGGAAGAAGTTGAGGCCAAATACCGGACACTAGACAGAGAGGTCAAAACGAACCTGTCAGGGAAATAAGGACTAGCTGGAGCACAAGTGAACTGAAGCACAAGAGGCAGCCAACAGAAATGACACCAAGATCCTCTATCGCATCGTCCGTGATCTAACAGGTCACGAAATAACTCAAATCTTCCAATAAGAGAAAAAAAATGGACTGGTCCACCTTGGTAAAGAAGAGCAAGATGAGGTGGGTTGAGCACTTCAGAGAAACCCTAAAACAATCAGCACCTACAACAACACAAAACTTTCGATAGCATGACCCCTACACTATCATTAGACGTCAACATGGGCACCATTAAAGTTGCTGAGACAATAAGGGCAGTGAAAGCTTTAAAGAACAAAGCCCCCAGTCTTGACCAGATTGCATAAAAACTGTTGAAACATGGCCACAACATATGGAAAAGGCTGACAGCACTGTTCAACAACTGCTGGCAGAGTGCCGGCTGACTGGAAAAAAGGTGTGATCAAACTCCCAAAGAAAGACAATCTTGTAGACTGCAATTGGAAAGGTATTACACTGCTCTCAGTTCCAGGCAAAAGTATTCTGCTTGGTCCTGCTCAGCATCTATGAGGCATGGTCAACTCCTTATTGTGAGAACAACAGGAAGGATTGAGGGGGTTGGCCATGCACTGAACAGATCTTTACTGCGGACCATCATTGAGCAATGCATCGAGTTCCAAACGCTGATACTCAAATTTCATCAACTGCAAAAAGGCCTTTGATAGCATCCACAGAGACTCACTCTGGAAGACTGTGGCTTCTTATGGAATCCTGCAGCACAATATAAACATCTTTATGCAAACTCAAGCTACTGCATTAAGACAAACAGTGGTCAGAGACTATTTTAGTATTGAGACTGGGGTGCAACAAGGTTGTATCCTCTCACCCTTCCTATTAGCCATGGATTTTGCGATGAAGGAAATGGGTGAATGTGCAGGGATTTCATGGACAAACCAAACACGGCTCTGGATTTTGCAGATGTGGCTTTACTAGCAGAGTCCAAACCAAGCTTACAACGCACAATCACGTACCTCCAGTGTGAGGCGGGGAGAGAGGGAAAAAAATTTGATTTGTGTCTCATCACTGACGAGACCAAAAGCAATGAAGATAAACTAACGGTCAAAAATAGACACCACTGCACAGCAGTTGGTTCAAGAAGTGGATGAATTCACCTATCTTGGCAGCATTATTACAAATATTGGCAAAACTGAACATGACGTCCAGTGTCCGACTGAGAAAGCATGACCGATATTTCAGCGGATGCAGTCAATTTGGTCTTGTTCCTCCATTAACACAAATCATACAGTACAACAGCAACATGATCACAACCGCCATTTATGCCAGTGAAACCTGGGAGATTACGAGAAGGAAACCCCACAAACTAAACATTTTTCACCAACGCAGTTTAAGTCAAATCCTAGGCATCTCCTACTGTGATCCGATCACAGACGAAGGCATGTTACAATGCAGTAGTCTGCTGTGGCTGGAAGACATTATTGCTGAACGATGAATGCAACTAACGGGTCATATTTTGCGACTTCCTGACCAGAGACTTCCAAAGGTGGCAATGTGATGGGTGCCAAAGGGAAAGCGCAGACAGGACTGACCACCGAAAACATGGTGTTCCACTTTTCGAGAAGACCTCAAGACCATGAATGTCGAATGAACAGATGCTGAGATCATTGCTGCCAACAGAGCCCATTGGAGAACACTTGTTGCCCAATACATCAACCAACACAGGAGGAACTAACTAAAGTAGAGTATTTTAACTGTGTAAAAGTACAGTTAAAATATTCTAAACAGTCACCAGTGGAACAACAAAAGAAATTTAATTTCTTCAATATTTAGTGCATAGGTTTTTACTCACGATGGGTCCATCTCCTCGTTCTAGGTACGGCTGGTGGTTGATGTGCACAATGGCAGGCAGAAGATACTAAGGGACAGGAAAAAAAAAAAAAAATCAGAACAGGGGAAATGTTGTTAGACCAATCCAATTTACTAGCAGACAATTTCCAGGAAAATGTTGGCTAAATCACAGAACATGTAGAGGAGGTGAAGTTAAAAATAAAAAAAATTTAAAAAAAAAAAAAAAGCCTGTCAGACCAAGGATGAATTAATGAATATAAATGTATTCAGCAAACAATTTCCTCAGAAGCAACAATGCTAATTACAATTATTTAGCCATTTACACAGCTCAGTAATTTTACCGGAGAAATTCAGTGTGAGTACCTTACTCGAAGGTACTACACCTCAAAATGGGATTTGAACCTGTGATCTGAGGGTCCAAACAGGCAGCAGCTCTAATTAATACCCTACCAGCTATCCCTCATACACTGGTTCATACTACATAGCAATGGCCTCTTAGATTTCCCTGCCATTTGACACACAGCAAACCCACACTCCTAACTCACCGAAAGCGTTTTCCCCGAACCTGTCTGTGCAATTCCCACCATATCCCTCCCACTTAGTGCAAGGGGAAAACCTTGGGCCTGGATAGCTGTTGGTTCCTTGAAGTTTTGCTGCATCAGCACATCCATCACATACTCTAGTGGGAGATAAATTTCATACTTGAGTTCAAATGACAAATATCCAGGAGGACAGAATTCACTTGTTATTTTAGAACTCACATGGGAATCTTGCAGGTTAAACCATATAGCCAGGTTCTACTTACGGGGGAACTGTGCCTGGCTAAAGCTGGTAACGGGCTTGGGGCATCCAGAGCCCTTTATTGTGATCTCCTTCTTCCGTCGGAATTCCTCCACTTCATACTAAGTGCATCAGAATTAGGTGTGAACAATTACACTGTGAACACCACCACAACACCCATGAAAAATGTTACTAGCTCTAGTCACTATACTGAAGAATGATTCAGAGCACAGATTCCTGCTACTGAGTCTGAAAGACATGCAGCACGCATACCCAAGAACACCTCTTAGGCAGTGTACAATCTCAAACAGGAACAAAAATGGAAGTATTATCAGCTGGTTATTTCATTCTATTACCTGGCTCATTCGTTGCACCTCTGGATGCTCGGTATAAAAGTTCTTCTCAAACTTGGGCAACTCATCCAGATCCCATTTCTTTTTCCGCAGACGCTCCCCTGGGTTCCCAAACTTTGACCCACTTCGGCTGGATCCAAAACGGGGACTAGAGAAAAAAAGACATTGGTATCCGTGTTAATCAATGTCTGCACCATTCCATTTCACCAGCTTCATTTTAGTCTGGCCCATCTACGTCTATTTGAACAGCTCAATGTTTAACACGTGTATGTGGTTGCATAAAATCTGCAGGATCCATCCTTATCTCACAACAGACTCTGCCCAACTACTTGTCCAGGTCATGGTGACATCCCATCTGGACTACTGCAACTCTCTCTCCTGCCTGGCCTTCCTACTACCGCCATCAAACCTCTACAGCTGATACAGAACGCTGCTGCCCAAGTTGTGTTTCACTTGCCAAAGTGTTCCCACTATCTCCTCTCCTCATCTCTCTGCACTGGCTTCTGACAGCTGCCCCGATCAAATTTAAGACCCTGGTTTTGGCCTACAAATACATCAATAGAACTGCTCTCAACTATCTACAAGACCCAATCATCTGCTCTACCCCAGACTGCTAAACTCTACCTATGCCTGCTTGGTAGTCCCATGCATGACAGGTAAAGCATGAAGGTTCTTGGTTCTGGCTCCGTTGCGGTGGAACGACCTCCCCCTCTCACTCAGAACTGCTGAAGCTCTGCCCATATTTAAAAAGGGTCTTAAAAGTAATCTCTTCCAGACTAACTTCACCCATGATCTATTAAGTTCATGTAATATATAAATGCTCAAGCACTGTAATTTGAGAGCATGCCTGTTAAACAATGGATAAGCCTTTATGCAGCTACTCCTGTAATATGATGTAAAAGTTTATATATAAATTATCACTAGGAATCATTGATAGTCTGATAAAGTTTTATGCAGCTACTTGAATGATGTACATTGGTTCATATGGTGGAAAGACTCTTTAAAACAAATTTAAAAAAAAAAAAAAAAAAAAAAACCACACATCGCCATCTATGTGTGATTTTCTGCTAAGGTAATGCACGCATTGTATTTTGTATGAGATGTACATCGCTTTGGAGAAAAGCATCTGCTAAATGAATAAATAATGTAGGGTTTGTATTTTCTCCCCATGCTTGTGTTGGTTTCCTGGCGACTCTAGATTGTCCGCACAGTGGAACTGCCCTGTGATGGACTGGCTTTACCCTCCAGGGTGTACCCTATCTCATACCCAGTTCTTCCAGGAGAAGCTCAACTCTGGACACACAGTTAAGGATAAAGAAAGAACAAAAGGAATAAATGCTATCATACACCTTTGGTGGGCTGGTAATCCCTTCTGATCCATGGACAGGGGGGAATACTTATAAAACAATTACAATAGAGTTTTGAATTCTGGTTCTTAATGTATTTGTCCAGGAGCAAAGGAAGAAGAAGAAAAAAAAAAAAAAAACATCAAGTTTTCATAAGGTTAAAACACCTAAGCCTAAGGATGAACAAAACTGAAAACAAATCGTACACGGACCGGTATCCCCCCAGCCCTGGTAGCAAATTATTAGACCAATTATGCACACGCATACACGATACAAAGGTTTCACAAGGTTCATTAAATAATTGAAACCTCTACCTATATATAGTATATACCATCGACTTCAAGTCCATGATGAAACGGCACAAACAGGTTTACGAACTACAATTACCAAGTTTACCTGCATCCATCCCATGATGCATCTACGACTACGTGCAGGCGCAGCACCGTCAGCGAAAATACGTTAGGCTTAGGCTACAAGTCATTGGTCATCAAGCTATACAACCACTGGTATTTCTGCATAAACCAGCTATACTAGTATCACAGTACTAATTGTAACCTATCACTGCTTATTCGTTGCCAATTATTTAGTGAAAAGCGCACATGAATAGCTGGAGAGTTCCTAGGCAGCACATCATGATGATGATGCTACTAGCAACTTGGCTAGTGACCAAGCCAGCCTGAAATGTATTGTTACCTTCTGTCGCGTCCTCGGTGCCTATCTCTGTCCCCATACGACGAACCTCCCCTCATTTTAACCAAAACCCAGTCAAAATCCCTCAGCACTTGCGTTTACAGTTATACACTTTCCTTCCTCTCGAAGACCAGCGGGTCAGACCGCGCAAAAAAAAAAAAAAAAAAAAAATCAGAGCCGGCTCGATGCGAGACACACACACACCGGCTTCAAAGATTTTGTAGAGAACCGCGTCAAAATAAAACGTATATTTTAAAATATAATTAAAAGAAAAAACTAATTATATCTAAATAAAGAGCTCCGACAATATTATACCGCGCAAAAAAATAATTCGTTAGTGTTTTTCGATTGAATCGAGCCCCTGCTCCTCTCTGAGATACCGCTATAAGATGGCGGCTGTGCGGACAAAGACAATTGTGACGTCACGTTAAACGTCATTGAACGCGCGGATCGATTCTTTTCCCAAGACAAGAAAGTAGTTGAAGTGGTTGGTTAGTTTTATGTGTAGCGCCGATAAATACTTTAACGTCTTTTATACCTTACCAACTCCGAATCTGAATCTAATAAAAATTAAACGCGATCAATTTGTTAAATTAAAAAAACGACTTTATGTATTTATTATGAGTGGAAAAAATAGGCAAGTTTAGCAAAGTAATGATGATAAATGTAATCAATTGAATTGCGAGTTCTAACGCGACTTCCAGTGAGTGACCCTGTTGAACTCCATTTGTGGATTTTATTCAATGACTTCGTAGTGCACAAGTACTCATCACGTGCAGTTGTGCAGTTCTGTACGCGGTCAGCTTTACTTGATCTAGAATGTACCCGTCCGGTCGAGATGCCTCAGCGCCACAGCGTTGTGCGACTTGTGGAGGAGCCGTACAGTAGCTACTTCACATTTGTTCTTGTAGCTCGCGCTTGACCAAAGCGACGTGTTTTACCCATTATTAGCTAGGTCATTTTTACTGCACTAGTTGTGGTAAGTAGGCTGCCTTCTTCAGGGCGCTGGAGCAGGAGGCGGGATTCGGACGTGTAACCTGTGTCCACGAGCAGAGGCAGCAGCGGCAGCGGCTCTGCCCCTTATTGTCTTGTATTGGTCTTTACACGAGGAGACAAAGGTGCGGATCGAGTTTCATTCATCCGTGAATGGGGGGGAAACATATGAAGCCGTGCGGCAGAAGCATGATGATAAAATATTTAAAGACAGCTTCATTTGTATTTAATATAATTTAATAAAAATTAAACCACAATAAGCTTCGGTCATAACTCCAGGGACACTTTCTGACAAGACTGAGGCAGTTCCAGAAAAAAGACACAGAGCAGCATTATAGAAAATTTGTGCGCATTAACAGCAATCAACATGTAAACTCGAATAACTGAATACCGTTAAAACTCCAGAATTAACCAATTAAAAAAATTTGATACACGAGTAAGCATCAAGTAGAGTAAGTAAGATTAAGAAGTGGTTCTCAGGTGAAGAACAAGTAAAAATGTAGGAAAGGAATCTTGGCCACCTTCCTTCCTGTTCCTCCCTGTCCATATTCATTCCTTGGCATCAGCTATTCCACCTGCAGTGATGGCGAAGGTGGCCTCATTCTCTGGCATGTCAGGGCTGGAACAACAAGACACTGATTAGCAGTTTTACAGCAGACAGATGGTCCCCTCAAAACACAGGTGAAAGTACTGCTCTCAGTCTGCTCCTCTTTCTAGTTATAGGCCAAAAAACAGAGCTGATGTGCCTCCACAGGGACTTTTATGAAGCAGCTCTTCAGAGGGGGGAAAAAACTACTCAAGCTGTGTGTTTGCTGACACATTTCCATCTGTCCATTTATTCTTCAGGTAGCAAAGCAGTTAAAGACACAACCTTATAAAGCAAAAGTGGTTGGTTTCAAGTACGGCGGTGGGGACCTACTTGCTTTGAGTATGGTGCTTACACCAGAATTTCTCTGCAAAAATAGGAACCAGTAAAATTTTGTATGTGCAATAAGGAAGAACAGGAATAAAAAGCCAAGGCCAGTCTCTGACAAGATAAAACATTTGCAAAATTGTTTGTCTCAGAAAAACCTGTCAAATATCTTGGCGATTCGCACTTCTCCCCGCCCTTTCCTCAGGCTGATGCGAGTGGTTGAGGCATGAGCCAAAATGTGTCCTCCAATGGGTTTTTTTGGATCTGCCTGGAACCTGAGACATATACAGCAGTCCAGCTATTACAAGGTGCCATTTTATGTGGCAAATTTCAAAAGTTACTTATGTGGAAATTAAAGACACAAAATTAGTGATTTAAAAAGTGTGACGTTAGATGAATAAATGTAAATATAAATTAAGATGGTAAATCTTTTACATGCACATTTTGCTCCCTACAGCAAGCAAATCAGCCACAAAGAACCTGAAGTGTATTATAGATTCATCAGATATACCTAATTATGAAATGAATTGTAACAGAATCCTATTATAGCTTATTGTGTTCTATTTTTAAGTAGAACCTCCATGTTGGTTACTTACGTCAAGCCTGCTCCAGGGTCAGCAGTCATCTGATTTGTCACAAACACAGCCACATTGTACTCTAAAAATTATAAATAAATATATATATATATATATATGCATATCATACTTTTTATGTAAAAAGTGTAATCCTTTACATAAAACCGCTGGTATCTCCATATTGAGCCCCATGTTGACAAAGCTCTCAATTAGCTGCTGGCAACCAAACGTAAAAGAATTTCTTATCTATAACATCATGCCTTTTTCTTAGTATTTTCTGTCTGGTACATAATGCACTCACTCATCCACTTTCATTTCACTGCCTGTACAGGTCAAGGTCAAGGTGGTCCAGAGACTATCCCAGGATCACAGAGCATAGGACTAGTCAAGGTACACAGTGGATGGGACACTAGGCCATGAAAGGGTAGTGAAACACACACACTTGCACATTAAGGGCAATTTAGAGTTACCAGTTACTGGGAATCGTGTCTTTGGACTGTAGGAAGAAACCTCCACAGACACAGGACATGCAATCTCCCCACAGTCTGAGTCGCATTGAAACCTATGCCCAAACAGTCTGGTGCTGTGAGACAGCAGGGCTACGCACTGTGCCACTGTGCTGCCCTGCTACATAACAGGTGAATTAGAAATTGTCATGTGCATTCCCATTTTTACAAGGCAAAAGTTTATTCTATAAGAAGCAAAAGGCCGACAATATGTGTGTGACAACATTAAACCTCCTTTGAAGAATTTTAATCCAAGTTCTGAGGGTCAAAATCAGGTACCTTCCACCTGAATAGTTGTATAATATCATACATAAGATATTCTCCTTATCTCAAGTGGTCTCAAGTTCATGCGGTCTAACCTTCAGATATCTTCTGCAACCGAGAGAGCATTTGGGCCAGCTTTTGCTGTCTTTCCGCCAGTTCTCCCCGGCCAGAGAAGTCCACACGGAAAAGGGCCATGACAGAGTCTATGATCTGCAGGAAAAAAGAACTCTTTGCAAAAAGGAAAAAATATACTTTCAAAGGGTGTTAAGTTGGGGAGGTAGCAGCAATTGCAGAAAGAAAGGAGAAAGTGAACAGATGCAGTGTATATTGTGTAAAATTGAAGGTATGAGCAAAAAACAAGGGCAAAGAAACAGTGCAGTGGCTGGCAGGGTCAAGCTTAACTCACTTTTTTGAGATACAGACCCTTAATGAGAACACAGGAACTAAAAGGCCATGGACCTAGAACTTTAGCTAGAGGTAACTATATTCATACAAACTTCTCACCAGCAATTTGAAGACACCACATTCCTCATGGAATTTTGCTGCCACAAAGTCCAGTAGCTCCATCTGGTGTTCACCTATCCAAAAAAATAATATTGTACTGTACAATCAGTAGAACTACAATGTCCAGTTACTGGATAAAAAAATACAGTAACAAAATAATTTCTGAAAATGCTCAGGGCAAAAATCAGAACAAATCTGACTCGCCAATAGAAGTTTTAGATTACAGTCATTTTCCCTTTATAATTAATTAAAAATCAGCCAAGAAATTAAAGGTTCTCAATATAAAAAATAACCGACGCGTTCTAACTGTTCTAATTTGGCCAGAATAGCTAAGAAATCAATTAAAGACTACGAAAAAGAAGGGTATTATTATTATTAAAGAAGGCCAGAGTCAAAGAGGGCAAAATAAAGTGACCGAATCATGCGTGACCCTTGGGGCAAACAGCAAAGTTAAAGGCTTACTGGTATAAGCACGAGCGTACAGCACATTCTCCAACACTGCATCCTGGTCTACATCAAACCTGTCTGCAATGTCCCTCAGCCTGTCAGGTCGGCTGGCATACATGGGGATAAAGGAAGAACACGACTAGTGAACAGTTCATATTGCGACAGTCTGAACACTTCATGTCAGAGGCACAAGCAGATGCAGATGCACAGGCATGGGACTTAGAGGATGACCCTTTTAGTGAGAGGGATACAAGGTGTTCTCTGTGTCAATGAAGATGACCTTCCCTCCTGTGTACCCATCAGCCCCAGGGAGCTGGGTTGTCACTGCAGAGCCACAGAACAAACATAAGAAATGTGTGGAAAAATGACAATGTTTGTAACAGATACGATCACAAAGAGTAAAAAATTAGTCCATCCTGTGTCCAAACATAAGATTTAAGGCATACTTTAAATACTGTACATAGTTATTACAGCATACTGTTGTAATTACGATTACAAGTCGTTCTTAAATGTAGTCCTTAACTGGACACCACTGCTCACTTTATTACTGCAAACCAATCCTTGACCACAGCACATTTCCACAATTTACTCACCGCACAGTGTATGAGAAAGCTGTGTCTTCCCTGTCCGAAATTCTTGGCAATAAAAAGAAAGTGTTAATAAAAGCATTTTTCTAATGAAATTAACACTGTTAATGTTAAAGCATATATGACTGTAGACTGCAGTGTTGAGCTATAATGGTGCAAATAAAAAAGAAAATAAAGTGAACAAATGTTCTTTATTAAAGAAACAAAACACAAGAAGCAGACAGTAAAAGATATTCACTTACCTCCAAAAGCTTCACTTATAGCCATGCTCTCTATACCACCACCAATAAGTTTGCTAAGAAAGTTAAAAACAAGGGAGACACACAGAGGGTTACAGCTGCCATCACTTTGAGATGTTTTCTAAACTGGAAATATGGCAGCAAATATGTATTACAGCGTCCTCGTAAAAGAGTTTTTTATATGTAATGGTTGGGTCTTAACTCAAACTCCTGGCTGCCCGTAGTGATGCGGAAAACATGTTTTCTCTTCTCGCTATATTCAAAGGCTGTCAGGAACCCTGTGCTCTGAAATAAGGGGACAAAAACAGTAGTTCCAGAAAGACAATAATAATAACATTACTGTTAAAGAAGGAGGGGGCGCAGTGGTGCAGTGGGTTGGACTGGGTCCTGCTCTCCGGTGGGTCTGGGGTTTGAATCCCACTTGGGGTGCCTTGCGACGGACTGGCGTCCCGTCCTGGGTGTGTCCCCTCCTCCTCCAGCCTTATGCCCTGTGTTGCCGGGTTAGGCTCCGGTTCCCCGCGACCCCGTATGGGACAAGCGGTTCAGACAGTGTGTGTGTGTGTGTGTGTGTGTGTGTGTTAAAGAAGGTAAATGCATCACACTGCTATACACTAGTTTATATGTGAGTTGGCAAAACAAGAGCAAAAAGGCTTAATTCGCATGGCTTAATTCAGTCCTCCCATATCAGTTCTCACCAGCAATTTCCCAGCAGCTTCTTTAATTTTGTCCACCTTGGCTTCAGACAGGCCCTTGACATTACACAGGGCACGGCGAGTGGTCATCTGGATCCCTTTCACTGTGCAGATACCAATGGCCTTCAGCTTCTTGATGTCTGCCACATTCTGGGCACGAGAATACAGAGTCATCAGCTACAGTTACAGATGATGTACATTCATTCAGCACCAGATGCCTTAATAATACTTACAATTCCATGCTTCTGTAGAAGGTCAATGTCTTGAAAGAATGACTCCTTATGGGAACACAATAAATTGTTAGTTTGTCAAAGTGAAAGCTCTTTTTCTCTGCAATATCACACACTTGGATTCTTGATTTATTTGCATTTAATTATTTATTTATTTTACTTTTTTCAGTTTAGTGCCAGGAAAGAGAACGGGGTTCAATATGCAGAGACATATGATTATCTTAAAACCCAGAAGGTTACTGGTTCAAGAACAACTGTCCTCAGCAGCTGCTATATATATAGTTAAAACTGAACTGAGGCGGTAAAAATGGGTGTGTGTAACTCGACGAAGTGACGTGCTTCAGTTTATTCATTGCGACGGGACCGAAGCTATTACGATAACTTTAACGACATACAATACTTGTATCTCTACGTTGTGCCCCAAGGCTTACATCGTCCACCTGGTAGCCGACTTCGTCCTCCACCACCTGGTCCTGCGACGACTTCATACTGTGCGTCACTGCCATTACAGCCAGTTGAATGTCCGTCGCGCGGCTTTTCGCCAACAGGCTCAGTCAGCCGGTGCTCGTGCAACTTTTCAGAAGCGCGTGTCCAGTGTTTGTTCGCTTTTCCGAGCTGAATAAAATCTTGTTGAACTAGTTGCGTATTTATGAGACTTTTCGTTCTCGGTGAAACGTTTACTCTGAGGTACAGATGACTGTACGGAGCTGAAAACCCGAAGTTACCTCAGTCGTCCTTTGGCGGGAACGGAGACTGTCTTCTGCCGCCGCGCGCACCGTTGGCGATGCCTGAAGGCGCGCGTCGCTGAGCTTCTCAACGAGGCGGCTTATGTGTCAGTGCCCAGCAGCTAAACCCAGTCGCTCGCGACAGCATTTTTCTTTTTCTTTCTTTCTTTCTTTTTCTTTCTTTCTTTCTGCTAGCGAGGTGTCACTTGGTCAACTTAGTGTGTAGGAATGAATGGTGTTGCATGGCTCCTCCAGAATACCGCACACTATACCTACATGATCACATGCACTTGTTTTCCACAACTATATTACATTTATATTTATTTATTTAGCAGACGCTTTTCTCCAAAGCGACTTACAAATGAACTCTATGTAGTGTTACCAGCCCACACACCTTCACCAAGGTGACTTACACTGCTAGATACACTACTTACACTAGGTCACTCATCAATAGTGCTGTATTACGACTCGTACAGGAGGAAATGGAGATACAAAAAATGAAGTAGAGCTTTTAATTGCTAGCTCTCAGTAAAACTGAAACTTCTAAGGACATGTAGCTAGATAATTCTTAATTTACATAGTTTTGCATAGTTTACAGAGTATTAAAATGCTGGGAGTTTTAGAATAATGTAACCTGATCTATAAAGCATAACTTCAACTTCTTAGATGTGTTACCAGGGAAATAACTAATCTTAAAACAGCCACTGATCTCTGTAGTGTCTGGTAAAGTGTACAATTAACTAAACATTTCTGACACTTAAATAGTATAATATATACCACCAGGGCCAGTAAAGGTGGAGGAACTTATCTGATAGATAGATAGATAGATAGATAGATAGATAGATATATATAGATCTTATTGATTATGGCAGCACCAAACATATTTTATTACACTGATACTTTAAGAAATTACATTTAAAATATGTAGGCTGATACCTCCAGGATTCTGGATGTGGTACTGTGCTGTAATAGGACAGTACAGTAGCAGAGCAAGTAATGCTGCTGTCTCATAGTGCCTTGGGTGGCATGAGAGGATGTGGGTTTGATGCCTGCTCAGTCTGTGTGGAGTTCTCATGTTATCCAGGTGCTCTGGTTTCCTCCACAGTCCAAAGACATACTGTTCACAGAGAGAGTGCGTTTCACTGATGTATGGATGAGTGACCCATTGCAAGTAGTCTATCTAGCAGTTGAAGTCATCTTGGTGAATAAGGTGTGTGGGCTACACAGTATCTGTTGTAAGTCGCTTTGGAGAAAAGCGTCTGCTAAGTGAATAAATGTAAATGATTAGAGGAGCAGCTAAACGGGACGTCACAGTTGGTGTGGACACGAGCCAGAGAATTGCCCCATCAGTAAATATGAAGTGCAGTTTAGGCAGTTGTGATATGGGGCTGATGATCAATTGGCACCAACTGAAGGCCAAGGTCACCTCCACCTACAATAGATCTGAATCACAGCACAGCCAGGAACAATAGCATACACCACAATCCAACATTCACTCTGTCCCGGATAAGACAACTGAAGAATCACTTTTTCCCCTTCATTATTTATTTCGTTTCTTTGAACATCACAACGACGAAAATAGAAGCATAATCTGTGAAGCCTTATGTCAAAATACAAAGAGCAAGAAAAAGTAAAAACAAAAAATA